>NW_027526203.1:484628653-485228653 GCF_048455015.1 Haemaphysalis longicornis
AACTTGTGGACCGCAGCTGCTCAAATCCCAGTCCGGCTGCTATCGGTGTCCATCAGCTAAACTAGCTTCGCTGTACGCGATGCATGGTTCTGGGCGATTGCAACGTTTTCCCCTCAGACTGATGAACTGTGAGATGACTTATAGTTTATGCACACTATGCAACAAAGAGCCCTTTCGAAGCATTCATTTTGTAATAGATAATCTCTGTTTTATTAGGGAAATCAGCAGGAGGCCTAAAATTTTTTTCAAACACTGTCTGCCAACCGGGCTCCCTAAGCACGAAAGGCCCGGTTCATTTGAACCCCCACCATGGATAATCCGCTTTTCATCGTGTGACCATGAAGGCCGGGGACTCTCGTCTAGCCGATAGAGATAATCCTAGACATGCAGACAAAGGTTGTCAATGTCACGTTGCGGCTCGCCGCACCTTTGTTAACTTAATTAGGTCGAAGTGACGGCGAAGGTGCCTTGTGGCTTCGGCGGTAGTATTTCTAGTTTCCGGGGGTAATTAGAGCTTGCAAAGCACGGGTATAGGCACATCGCGGGTGCGTCCTGGTAGCGGTGTTAGTGTTACGGTTGCTGCGACGTCAGGCGTGGGCCCAAAGATGAATGAAAGGGGCGCCGCCGCGTTCGGAGAAGTTAGAGAGCACGCAGTGAAGTTCACAGTCGTTATGGGCCTTGAGTGTCGCCAAGGCGGCGGATATGTGACGAGGGACTGACAGCTCCTTTTGTAATGCACGCGCCGTGTTGACAAAGGCGGAACAGTATTTTAAAGAGGGGAATAGTTTGGGCGCGCTTTAAAGAGGCCGCCCGAAGGTCGGTTCTTAACATCACACTGAGCTATCTGGTAAGTAGGTTAGTTGAATCACGAGAAAACTTTTGGAATTGGTTAACGTGGAATAAATCGTGGTTTATATTGTTGGTCAGGCCCTTCGTGAAAAACAATTTAAAGTAACAGATATAACAGTGTTTTTACTTTACTGCCTGGTGAAGAACAATAGCTGCTTTGAGATTTCGAACGCCAATATTATTGTCATTACGACAGGAGTTCTGAAATATACTTCATGTTCTGTGTAGTTATTTAATGCCGTAATAGGTGAATTGTAGGTTGTTAATTATGTCTTCGGCAACGACCGTCCTTTGGAGACATTTACAAATATCCATGTTCATTTTAAACAAATCGAAGGTGTCGCTTTAAATGTCACTGCCATAATGTTTTCTATTTCACCTCTGATATTGCCGCACATGTTATCTTATCTCCTTTGATTGAGAGAGGGTCGCAAACTAACGTCACCAGCCCAGAATAATCAGCGCAGCGCAGCAATTACTTCTGAATCTCAAACGTTGCTTTAGTGTCCGGTTATTTGCTTGACATACTTGTCATTACTATTTTGTTTTCACTTCATCTCTGGCAGAATGCAGGCCATGTGGTAAGGGGTTTCAAACTTCCTGTGATATTTCTGCTCTCAGAAGCAAAGTAAATAAAAAAATCGGTTGGGTGGTTACTGACAAGTTAAGTTTTTGAGGGCGGGAGGAACGGCGAAGTTTACGCCACACATTTATCCATAGGTCGGCAAAACAGAAAGAACTCACTCAAACTCAATCACATCTTTTTTTATTTACGCTGTACTCAATCAAACTCAGACTCAAAAAGTTCGTCTGTTCACAAAATCACTCGTACTCACTCATCAAATACTCATTTGTAATCGTACTCACTTGTACTCAAACTCATTTGTCCTCACGAGTATTCGTACTCAATCTGTATTCATGAGTACTGAATCTGAACTCATGAGTACTCACTCTGTACTCATGAGTACTCAATGAGTACTACTGCTCATGAGTACACTCATGAGTACTACTCATTCTGCACTCGCGAGTACTACTCATTCTGCACTCGCGAGTACTACTCATTCTGCACTCACGAGTACTACTCATTCTGCACTCATGAGTACTCAATCAGTACTCATGAGTACTCAATTTGTATTACTCACGAATAATCAACTTATCTGCACTGTTAGCTAGGTCGTAGCTCGAATGAAAGACTAAGTAGAAAAAATAAATTGTTTAATTGATTAGAAAAACACAGGTTACATATAAATCAGGACAGAGGAAGAAAACGTCTGACGCGGTGCACTGTCATTGGGCGACTTACTGTCCGAAGGCAAGTACACTGTACATGTGAGAAAGCGAAACGGAACGTAAGCACTCGCGTTGCGCCTGGCGTCTCGTCTTGTTCTCAGGACGGGTCGGGCTCAGGGGAGCTCGGGGCTTGTCGCTGCGGCCGTGGCCGCAAACTGCGTTTTTGTGCGTGTGTTCGGGTGGCAGCTTTTGTCGTCCGTTTTCGTTTCCGGGCGCGCTGATACGTATCCTAATCGTGCTCTGAATCCGAAATGCGCCTGCCCCCAGGCACAATGAAGCGTTCGCGTAGATTGACGTCCGTTCGTATCCAGATCACTGTCCGCTTGTTCACGGATGTTCGATGCTGGCGTTTGTTTTTTGTTGTTCCAGATACTAGAAACTTCGTTAAGAGGGTGTTCGTCTCGTTGAGTTTCGGCGAATTTCAAATCTGCTTGATTTTATTGTGTGTGTGCCATGGGATTCACTTCGTCAGACCTGAACTTGACAGTTTACGGCGTTGCGTTGGTTGCGCCGCTTCCGTCGGCGATTGTGTTCGTGTAGCTCGTCGCGTGCTTGATGCATGTGGGGGCGTAATCGTCTGGTTTGTTCGGTGGCGAGCTGCGCTGTACAGGAATGGCATAGTTCGGCGCGTTGAGGACGTTGCGTACGGTGCGGGAGCCGTTTGGCTTTTCGTTTAGTGTGCGGTAGCGGGGCGTTTTCGTAGGGTGGCATGGCTGATCGGTCAAAGTCGTTGCGGCTCCGTGGTCGCAGTCGCCGTGGTTGTTTCGGAAGTGAAACCGTTGTGGTGGGGAAGCGGGCGTAGTTCGTGCCGTCCGTTCGGCCCCACATTCCTCGGCGTCGCAAGCGTGACTTCATCGTCAGGGCATTCGATGCTTCGTCTGGATCGGGTTCATTCGTTGCCGTTCTTGCCGTGTCCGTGTCGTCGCTCAAGACCTCGTCTTTTGCCCGTTGTTTCGAGAATGCTATAATCGCTATCTCTCCCATACAAGCAGGATCCGTTTATCGCGAGTCCGCTTGCTCGCGGTTGCGTCCTCTTGTACGAAATGGTGTTTGTCGTGTGAGTCTCGATCGGAGCGCGGGTGCCGATCGGAGACCTACTTGCACGAGTGTCATGTCGTTCGTCCGCTGGACTCGGGCGGGAGCAGCGGGTGTCGGAGAGCTCGTACTTTCCGGTAGCGTTGAACCGCGTGCGCTGGGTCTTTTGTTGCTTGTAGCCAGGTGATTTCTGCGGCTGTAACATTCGCTGGCCAAGTCCGGATAGCACCTGCAGTGGGAGCGGAGGATGTCGCGAACAGCAGTTTCCTCCGTGTGTGCTGCGGCTTCGTGGCGTTCCGTGCGTTGTGCATTTCGTTCTCCGTGGTCAGCTCCACTGGTTCAAGTTGGATGTCGTTCGTCACTTCTGGTGCGTTTCGTGCGCTGTGCGTCTCGTTTTATCTATACAACTCCCCTATAATTGGGGTGCGGTCGTTCGCCACGTATGGTGCATTTCGGGCGCCGTGCGTCTTGCTCGCTTGTCGTGGCCATATCCACCAATCCGGATGCGATGTCGTTGGTTGCGTGGACCCGCGCCGGGACAGCACGTGCGGAAAATGTACGTACCGGCTCCGCTGCGTTCCGTGCTCTCAGCGTTCCGTTCGTGTACGTCTGTAGCGGAAGAGCGGGTGCCAGGAACGTGGTGCCTTCTGGCTCGTGCGCGCTGCGTACGTTGCGCGTCTCGTTGCTCGTTGCTGGAATGACCTGCGCGTGGGCGATGTAGCAGAGCAACGTGTGTTCGTGATCTCGCCAGAAATGCACTGACCTTCGATGCGTCTCCGTAATCGTGGCGATTACCTGGGAAAGGTCCGGTGAGCACGCAATCACACTTTTGCATGCGTCGTCATGTGCGTGCCGTCGTGCATTCTGCCTGTGCTCGGATCTCGTGCAGTCCAGGTACCGGGGAAAACGTGCGGCCGACTCTCGCCAGTTGTCTCAGAAAACTTTCTCGTTCATCACGCAGCCTTCTGCTCTCAAACAGCGCCGCTTGCAGGGTCATCTGCCGTTTGTTGTCGGAGGCAGCCTGAAGTAGCGTTGGCACATTCGTTCGTTTGGAGAGATGGCGACGTTCTTCGTTGTCCTCTAGAAGACGCAAGATGATGTCGTCCTTACGGCCAGAGCAGGGTAGCCCTCGTAATCGTAGTGCGCTCACGAACTGCTGTTTCTTCGTAGAGCATAGGACGTAGCGTTCCGTTGAAGTCAGTACTGTGTCGACCACCGCTGGCGTGGAGTGCATCAGTGCCCCACGTCTGCGTGCTGCACTCTCGTAGTCGTGGTGCGGTCCGTCCAGGTTGTTCGTCCGTTCGTCCTCCCGTGGCCTTAAATCATGATCCTGTCGACTGCAACATTTTAGCTAGGTCGTGGCTCGAATGAAAGGCTAAACAGAAAAAAATAAAATGTTTAACTAATTAGAAATACTGAGATTACATATACATCAGGACAGAGGAGCCCGAGAAGAAAACTTCTTACACGGTGCATTGTCGTAGGGCTTCCCACTGCGCGAAGGCACGTACACGGGAGAGAGCGAAACGGGACGTACGCACTCGCGTTTTGAATCGCGCGCTGAATCGCGGCTGGATCACGGGGCAGTTGGCCAGTTGTAGAGAGGGCGCATTATGTACGTGAAGCTACTTAACGGCGACCCCAGTAGCTCCCATGTGTACAGCGGGGCGTGATATTAAGTTGCAATAATGAATTATCTTTATGACGGACACAGACAGACAGACTGACAGGCCAACATTGTCGCGTTCAAGTGGCCAAAGAAAGACTATCGTCTTTAAAACCATCTGGAAAGAGACGCTGCCGCCGCTGTTCCGAATTCTGCGAACATTGCGCAACCGTACCCCTCGCAACCGCCGCCAGCCCGCAAAGTAAGAGATAAACAGAAAGACGAAAACCGGCTAGCGCGCGAAAAGCCAAAGAGGGAGGTCCCGCCGCGAAAAAGGGACAGGACGGGCACTACGCGTCGTTGTGTCTATTTCCGTTAACAGATAGGCCAAAACCCACACGGGTCTGATCTTACTAATTTTTCTATGCGTGTGTGTGCGGTTAACCAGAGCGCCCGACACAAATTTGCTGTACCTGGCGACGCGCCGACGGTGGGCCCGATTCGCGCCTCGGTCAGCCAGCCCGCGGCAGACGTGCCGCACCTGGCGGCACACGGCGCCGCCGAGTCTACTCTCGTTTTCCCATCGAGACGGCCGCACCAAATCATGCTTGGGACGACCGGCCCGCAAAAGACACGCAGCGACGAGTAGACTCTGGAGACGGCGCCGCTGAGTCGCCTCCCCTTTCCCATTCGTGGCTCGGCTGACGCAATCACTTCGCCTGCATTCGCCGGATTCAAACTGCGGCCAGTGATAGTCCTGATTGGAAAGATTCGAACTGCACGCGGCTGCGGCGGAACCCCGGGGGTATAAAACCAGCCCTGAAGCAGCGGCTGTGCGGCGGCATTTCATCGGAGGCACTGAGTTGAGAAGTGCCTTTGTGCGAGCCATGTAACGCTCTTGCTACCTTTGTATATATTGTATATGAATGCAGCTTAAAATCACCGTCGGCTCGACAACTTCATCGCTCTCCTCTGCGCCGCGTCGATGGCGGACTGAGCAGGGCAACGTCGCAACATCTATGCATCTGTATTGTTAACCTGTGGCTTTTGTATCTATGTTGTACAACGCGCCCCTTATGTAACACCCCCTGTGGGGTCTTTAAGGAAATAAAGTGAAGTGAATCGAACAGTGGTGACTGAGCTAGAATGGCCCAGTCCCAACAGTGTGTGTGTGTGTGTGTTCGGGGGGGGGGGGGGGGGGGGTGGAGAGGGTATCGGTCGCAGTCGAGGGCCGCAGTGCACCCAGTTGCTTCCGGTACTTGGCAGCCGTTACAACAGCGTAGAACTGCTCTGCCGTGCTTTGTGTACTCGAGAACAAAGTTTGTATACTCGGTTACAACTCAAGAACGGCACCACCTCATGTAGTGTATCACTCCGCCAAAGCGCCGGACCCGCGACGTCAGTGCGCGCGCGTTTTGAAAGGGGTTTGCTATGAATGCGTGATATCGTCTGCCTTGTCTCACGCAGTTTGTTTGTCGTCACTGGAGTCGTTTATTAAGTCCAAAAAATCACGGGAACGGCTCACGCCATGTTCGAAATATTCCCAGTAACGCCCTCCTTGCGCCGCGCGGAGAAACATCCGGCTAGGGTGATAAGGCACAGCGGCAACTTCCGGTGCCGTTCTTAAGTTGTCACCGAGTATAGACGCGTTTTTCGGAGGCGTGATAGCTTGCACTGACGTCACTGTATTGCCGTGTTGGTGGGTTGGTTGCACAGTGGAAATCTGCAGCTCTTATCTCGAGCAACGCGGATGAAGCTGACAGCGATCGATCAAAAAGTGCGGTGACGTCGTTATGTGCAATCCACATGTTTTACGAGACGTTCCAAGATAGGAGCTTAAGCGACAATCCCGGCGTCTGGCGTTGGCATTCATCAATTCAAAACAATTCCTTCACGAGGCCACTCACAGTGCGAGCTTAAACTCCGCGGTATAGTTGCTAGCGAGGGGTGGTCGCCCCGCCTGTAAACAGTAGTGAAGGTAGGGGAATAACAACCACCGAAATTCACCATCATCGTCAGCGCCCTCATTACACGGTGGCATAAACGAGAAGCGGCGAATCGGGTTTCCACTCGAAAGTAAAGCCATTCGAAAGCAAAACGCTCCTCCAGCGGCAAGACGACAGAGCTCTTCGACAAAATATTCGAGGTTAAACAAGGCGCCGCACGCGTTGAACTGGATATTATGATGTCCGATTCACAACTCACAAACGTGCTTAGGTGTACTCGGATATTTTATTTCCATTGCTGGGGCAAATTCCACCGCCGCGCCTGCACGCCGTAGTGCACGGTGGGGCTATATGCTCACTTGTAAATGGCACTACACGAGACCATATTACTAGCGAACCTGAGCAAAATGTTTCAAAACGGGAACCTAATAAAACCATATGGGCGCACGTACATCAGCCAAACTGTCGCTTGAATACGCACAGCTAACGTTACAAACCACGCAGTCGGTTAGACGCGAGTTACGTAAATTAACTGCGACTGTTGAAATGAGCGGTTCGGCTCACGAAACGACTACACAGCATGACATGCGTCTACGGAAACTTCTGAAGACCGAAAAAGAGAGACTTCAGTACGCCTAGTTCGTGCGTTGTTAGCAGCCTCCTCCGACTCTCCCCTAAAACAATTGGAAGGGAGCAAGCGCAATGAAGCCGCCACGCCTTCAGAGGCCGCGTCAACAAAAATAACTGCGGCAGTCAACAAGTCCCATCAGAGAAGGGCAACTGCGGCCGCGTTTCCCGCCGGGCCCTCACCCCCTCCTTTTTCCCTCTTCACTGTGACCCCTTTGCGAGCGACCGCCGAAAAACGCTTACAGCGCCAAACAGGGACCGGGAAAGGAGGGAGGTGCAGTTTTCGTTGTGTAATTTTACCATGCTTGACAGTTAAGCGCTGGACACATGTACGATTTGTACACGCGATTCGCATGCGACTGATCGTCACGACTGTCACCACGACTAGTCGTACGCGTGAATTTGAGACACATGACCCGATGCGTGCATGCGATGCGTCGTCGGCGTCGCTCCGCCCACCGTTTTTGCTCCATGGTCAACTACGACTATCGCTGAGCTGAATTTGTAGATTCCGCGCGTTTAATCGCAAAAAATGGATAAAGCAGGCAATCGTGAAGCGTTTCCTGCCTTCGGAAACAGTTCGCGCACACGCCGGCCGCGCCTGCCAGCTCGGACACTCAGCGGCTCGAACCGGCGCAGACCACGGTAGCAACCGCTTGTCGCTGCTCTTCTGAATCAATCTGGTCGTTAAAATGAAGTTCCACATGCGAGAAAGTAGGTGTTAGTGTGGTGAAAAATTGTGCTTGGGATTGTTATCAGGGCTTATTTTAAAAGCGGCGATCAGATATCTGCCGCGATGCAAGCGCGGCGGACGGTGCGCCGACCGGTCGAGAGATGGCAATACCTGCGCGGAAACATCGAAACAGGCTACGCAGATGTTCAACTTCGACGATCGCTGAGCTGAATTTGTAGATTCCGCGCGTTTGTTCGCAAGAAATTGATAAAGCAGGCAATCGCGAAGTGTTTTCTGCCTTCGGAAACAGTCCGCGCACACGCCGGTCGCGCCTGCCAGCTCGGCACACTCAGCGGCTCGAACCGGCGCAGACCACGGTAGCAACCGCGCTTGTCGCTGCTCTTCTGAATCAATCTGATCGCTAAAAAGAAGTAGCTTATGCGAGAAAAGGGATGATAGTGTGGTGAAAAGTTGTGTTACGGATTGTCATTCGCAGTTACACAGATAGCGGCAATCAAATATCCGCCAGGATGCTAAGCCTAGAGTTTCCAACACCCGAGCCGACCAGAGCAACGCACGCCGGTTGCGGGGTGTTGGGGCTCAGCGGGCTCTCATTGGCTGTGGCCTCACGACGATTGCAACGATGGCACGATTGCATCTGGCTTGCCAGACGCACGTCGTGAGCCTCCTCCGACCAGCGATCGACGCCAAAACGGGTCCTAACAATCAATCGTAACGATCAGTCGCATGCGAATCGCGTGTACCAGTCGTACATGTGTCCAGCGCTTTAAGGTGCACAGCGGCACCGCTAAATGTTTACGACTCGTACACGCGCGTCCAGACTCGAGCTCGTGATAAAACTTGTTTGCACTACTGTACTCAGGAGTGCATATACTCATGAATACACAGTATTCATGAGTATTGTACTCATGAGTGCTGTGTACTCATGAGTACTGTATACTCATGAGTACTGTGTACTCATGAGTACTGTGTACTCATGAGTACTGTGTATTCATGAGTACTGTGTACTCATGAGTACTGTGTACTCATGAGTACTCATACTCATTAGTACTCATACTCATGAATACTGTACTCATGAGTACTCACACTCATGAGTAGTGTACTCATGAGTACTGTACTCACGAGTAGTAGACTTACCCCTGTACTCACTCGTCATCGTACTCACTGTTTTTTTTCTGGGTGTGTGATCACTCATCATCGTACTCACTCGTGAGTTTGAGTACAAATGAGTATTAATGAGTGTACTCACGAGTGAGTACGCCGACCTATGCATTTATCTACATTGGGTTTAACAAAATGCGTGCATTCTAAACACACTCGCGCAGTTCTTATATAGCATGGCGTTTTGTAACGAACGCTCCAAATACACGAAAAAGCAAACGCCCGCTTCGCGCTACTCGGCTAACTTGAAGCTTCGCAGCGCTTGGGGAGCGCGCGGAACGCTGCGCGGACGGCGCGCAGACGGCGCAGATGCACCCTCTCGCACAGCGGCGCCCCAAGAGGGCGCCGCCTAAGGTCCCCGAAGGTAGCGCCATCTTTAGATCTCGCCGCCTTTCGCCCTCGCCCGCGCTCCTTTCCTCCTTCGTTTTTTGCCATTTTCTTTTTCGCCGGCGAACGCCACGCGCCATTGGCCAACGGCCAGTGACGTAGTACCTCGTCCCCGCGTTGTTTGTTTTTTCTTCTCTTCGCCGCCACTGTCCATTTAAATTCGCCATTTTAGGCTCAGCTGCCTCGGAGCAGGCCTTATCGAAACCGCCAGCGCATAACAACCGATAATAAACGAAGAGTCAGCTGCTCGTTTCAAACAAGTGTTGCGTCGGCGTCACTTTATGTAGCTTCGCGATGCCGATGTTGTGCCTTCGGCTGCTCGAATAAGGTCAGTGCAGTTACGGCCAGCTCGGCTGTATCAAGCTGTAATTTATCAAAGCCCACACATGAATCAATGTTAGCTGTACAGCGTAAAAAGGATTCACAATTGCGCTTGTTAGCGCGCTTCTGGCCTTGGAATACGGAAGTTATTATAGAACTGGGCACTACAGCTAATTGTACGCTAAGCGCATTCTTTAACAGCGCGTTCTTTGTGCCAGCCTTTTCCAGATATGCCCGACAGGGCCTTAAGTAATTGTGAACGCCAATCGCACGAACATTGCTATGCCACGGACGCACTGCCAAAAGTACAGTCGTCATGGGCGAGGCCAACGAGCAGACGCGAGAACTTTGACCCTGACAGCAGCCTATTGGCGGTGAGATCTTTGAGTGGCGCCCCCTGGCTCTGACGTCGGCTTAGGGATTCGCGCCGTTGTCGTCTGCTGCACTCAGCTTGTGAGGGGCAACAGTGCCTGGGCTAGAAATCGCCCGCTTCGTTGCTGTAGTGCGTTAAAAAGCGTATTCCTAGTGACTCAGTTATTCTGCCAGCTTCTGACGCATCTGGATAATTTGAAGCTGTATCCCCCACAAGTTTACAACACCGAAAAGATAGAGAACAACTTTCTTCAGAGTATCGGTCAGAAGATCGTGTGTAACTCGTCCTTTCTTGCTTATTCGCGAGGATCAGCGATCAGAGCTTCTCGATAAGTATTCAAAATGCGTAGGCTTCCCTGCAGTATTTTTGAGATGCTCCTATGAAGACTCAATCGTCTAATACTACGTACCAAGCAGCGGCCTCTACACGCTCATCGCACAGCAGGAAATAAAGCGGCTTTCTTCTGTTTCTTTCGTTGTTGTCTTGTATCGGATTTATGTTTCTTGCTTTTTTTTTCTGCCCAACGCATTAATTTTTCTGCGCCGTCACCAACTTCTTATTAGGAGGTTTCGGGATGTTTGGGAGCCTCACAAAGGTCGTGTGGATATTTCCTTCATTTTATATGGCATACATTCCCTTCTTCACAAATTGGCTTTCATTACGGCTGCGTGCAAGAAGGTGCATATCCGCCGCGTGCTTTGTTTATTCGCATGCAAATACAATGAGAAGGTTTGTGCTACGTCACCGCGATCGCGCCCTAAACAACGTGGTCCACAGTACTCGAAGGCGGCTTTTGTGCTCCGAATTTTTGTCGTAATTATATCGTTATCATAACGAACTGACTCTCAACTCAAACAATGATGACATGATTACGGTGTTGAAGGCATGATGTACTCACTAACTAACGTAATAAATAGTATGCCTGCATATGTTACAAGACTCCAAACCGAAGAATTCCAAGTAGCTCTATTGCTTTTCAACCCTTCCAGGCGCGAAGAACAAATCCTATTCTACTCGGAATGGCGTTCTATGATTTGAAGAAAATTACTTTCACTCTCTTGTCCTGGACTGAGGACCCGGCCCACTAACCAGATCGATTTAATTGTTAAACAAAGTTTTCCCCTCCTCCCCTTACTCCTCCTCCTCCTCTCGAGTGCAGTTTTCCTATACTGTGCAAAATGTTCCGAAATATCCCTCCGGGTCTTAAGAAACATATATGTGTTACTATAAATTTAACGAAGACGTGACCCGTTTTGCTTAATAAACCTCCATACTGGTTAGATGCCTGGTATAGAATCAGCACGCGCGTATATACACACTGGGTTATTTGGAACTCAACCTACAGTTTTTGCAGTCTATAGTGCATGTCGGCAAACTTTCATGCCTTGGCAACGTAAAGTGATATGGCAAAACGCGTTCGAGCGTTCGGCAAGGTTGCAAAAACTGTTTTACCTTACATATGATTACCGGGAATCGTGATGCCTTCTGCCAAAGCCGAGAGCCCTGAAGGCCTAGAATTTGTTTTCGTCTTCCATTTTCGCTGTTGTCGGTTATTAGCAGCTGACTGTTCCTTTTGTTCGAATGCTTACATGAGAAGCTGACGCCTAGCTCCGACTCTTCGCGCTCCGCACAGGACCTGCTTCGCAAGGAATGGGGTGGCGCCGGCAATGTTTCTCCCGTAGCGGTATCCAAAACTATACTTTAATTGACACCATGAACTAGTGTATGCGATTTTAAGCCTTTTATTGTGATAAAAAGTTACCCACACGCCAATTCTGGTGCGGACAAGCATCAGACGTTGACCGAGCGCAAAGAAACAGCAGGGAGAGCGATCCTGAGTGAAGCAGACGACAAATGCGAGAATCCCTAAGCTGACGTCACGGAGGCGCGCTTCGCAGCGCCGCCTGTGTTCGCGCTCACCGCCAATAACGACGTGAAGGTGACATATCTTGCAACAGCGTCTACGCACCGGAAAGTGCACGGAATAAAGGTGGCATGTAGCTACCCAAGCAGCAGAAATTGCCAAGCCCAAGCATGGCAAATCATCAGTGGCCAATGTGTCCGAGCTTGGCAATACCTCGGCCGCCAATATTGGCTGGTGTTTGGGAAAGGTGACAAGCCAACAATTGGCCAAGCCGTGGAAGGCCAATATTGGACAACGCTTGGCAAAGTACCTTGCCATGATAATGCCAATGGGTGGACCCCACGCTATTTTCATGCACATTTTTGGCTTTGTGGCCAGTCCTTATGACCAATGCTTATTTTACGAGTTGCCTCGCGGCCCGATTTCTGCTTTATACATGCCAATATACAGGAAATTATTAAACGGGTGCGCATTATTTATTTAATGCGTACTCGTTAAATAATTTCCTGTACAATGGCATGTATAAAACAGAAATGGGACCGCGAGGCACAATAAGCAAACTGCATCCACTTTGCGAAGCAATTATACATACGTGACTTGCCAAAAACAATGGAGCAACACAACACACCGGGTCTCTCTGTGTAGCTTTTTTATTATGCACATCAAATATACGAGAAACCTCGCTTAACAGTGGCAAGAATACGAACACAAACATGAAAGCAAACACAAATAACAGTCGAGAAAAAATTTTAAAAAGCGCTGCTCATGAAGCGCGAACCGATTATCATTCGTTTAACTGCTTGAGATGCCTACAAAACAGAAGCATTCAGGTAAATGAAAACAGGACCCTCATTCCCGGTAATTCGCCGACCTGCCAAGACCACAATATGTTTTTGAACAGCACTATTGTAGAATAGCCCAGCTTGGAAAGCTTGTCACTGCTGCATCCGCCACTTGTCCATGGGAAACACCTGTGCGTCGTAGCGCCTGTAATAAGTAAAAAAAAATAGTTCGATCACTATAATGCTAAATGCACGCTGCTTACTAAATACAGCACCTATACAAGCCTTACCACATATCCGTGTGAAAATATTCAGCCTAAAGTTCTAGCTTGTTAACACTCGCTATGAAACATAAAACGTACTGCACTATTCATTTTTCAATACTGCGTTTCACGGTAGCAGTTACTTGGCTCGTTCTTGAGAAAACAGTCCGGAATTTCACCGAAAATGGGCTTCACTCTTATTGCAGTAGCGCAAAGTAATATAAAAAGTCCAATAGACAAAGCGACACGCCAGCGGTTCCGTGAAATTTTGTTGTGCCTTCGCTCACTTCTGCCCCGTCAGACGCGGAATTCAGACGCGAACGGAACCGACGGAGAAGCCCAGCGGTAGTGTAATTACTTTGTCGCTCGACAATACCTTTACGTTGCTCAAGAAAATAATGAAACGAAAGCTTCATTAATAGGTAGAGTTTAATTAAGCCAGCTTAATACATCCGCAACTCTTATACTGCACACGAGTCTTGCTTCAACGCATGCTGAACGTCGTGAACCTGCAGTGGGAGCACGGCTGCTTGTTCGGAAAACACAAAGCCGGAAAAAGGATAGCTAGAACTGGCGTCACACAATTGGAAGCACATGTATGTGACCACTTTTTTCTTCGCAAGAACCAACAACACTAAGCAGCACTCGCGAGCGCCAGTTATAAACGACAGCTGAAGTTTTGGCGGGAACGAGCGCGAGCACTCCCGCACCGCGAAAAAATGAAATGGTGACTTACGTTTTCAGCGGCGGCCGTAGCAGGCAAACGATGTTATTACACCAGTCAGGTATACTTCACACAGCCACCGACACCAAAACGCACCTCACAGACACGTACAGGAGTACTACCGCAGTTTCAATGCCACAAAAGAGACGGAGCCGTCGGTGCAACGCGCCCGTCCACCGGCCCGCCGCGGGTTCAAAGAACGCGCAAAGGCACAACGCTGAAGTAGTTCGACGTTCACCGTTGCGTTAGGACACACAAATGACCAATTCCTACTGAACGTTTAACACTCTCTCTCACGCTGTTTCGAATAAGCTGCACTTTAGTTTAAGTACGCTTTGTTTCGTGGCACGGTGCTGTGGTTCTTTAGGTAACTACTTTTTGCTGCGTTTTGGCCTGTTCACCGCGCTCTAACCGTCGTAATCCGTCATGTTGGGGAACCGCCGCGGGCAACGACCGCAGTGCTGCCCTCGAGTGGTGCTGCTTGCGCGCCGGGTGCGCATGTACACACGCAAAATAACGCACACGAGTGCTCTACAGTGAGACTTCATGCAACAATATGCAACAACAGTCAAGGCTGTCGGCATTTACACCTGCCAATACTTTTTATTTAAATGTGCTACTTGACACAAGCTTGAAAATGATTTGGAACTACTTTTTTTGTTGTGCGCTGCGCGTGAAAACAAATTCAAAAACACGCAAACTTCAGTAATATTTTGAGTGAACTTGAGTGGTCATTCAACTAACAAGAACATGCCAAGACGTGCGTAAAGGCACTCATAAATACCTGCGTCACATATAGGCTACTACTCTTCATAAAATTTTATGATAAAAAATGACGTCTGAATGAGCGCGCTGTCCAGTGTGATTTTTTGCGCACCGGCCAATGCGTGTCCTCAAGGACGGTCGTATAGCGCTCGTTGTCCACGAATGGCTTTTGCGTACAGGCCGGCGTCTGGCCAAGCTATCGGCTGTCCAGTGTGATTTTTTGCGCACCGACCAATGCGTGTCCTCAATGCCGGTCGTATAGCGCTCGTTGTCCACGAATGGCTTTTGCGTACAGGCCGGCGTCTGGCCAAGCTATCGGAAGCCAAAGGGAAGCCAAGGGGCGTCCAATGATTGGCTATCGGCCAATGCTGCTTGGGTAATGCGGGACGCATACTGAGCGCTGCCTAATGATCTACAACTAACGCAAAAAACGCAAACGCAAAAAAAAAAAAATTGGGCCCATCTCCGCGAGGGGGACTCGAGTGCGTCGCATAGGGGGTGGGTGTATTGCGTTAACGTTTAGTGTTTGGGGAGTTGGTGGTAGTGAATGCGTTGTATCAGCAGCTTCTTGACGTAGTTTGAATGAGTCAAGGATATAAGGCGCGTTCGTAGCCTCCCATTCTGTGTCGGCTTTGTGGCGCAGTGGGTAGAGCACCATGAACATTGCGTTCCGCCCGCAGGGTCGAGGGATTGAAACCAGGCGCCGGATAGTATTTTTTTTATATAATGTAGGGGGACGGGTGCGGACGACGACGGTGCGGACTACGACTACGGACGTCAACGCGGGTGACATCGTGAGTTACTGAAATGCTCTGCATTTAAAAGCCAGCGCAGCGCTCGAACTGCCGCGAACCAAGGTCACCGCGAACCATGCGCAAGCCCTCTGTGTAGCGCTTGCACGACCACAACTTAATCACGCAAATGCAAGAACGGAATTACTGTAACAGAGCAATTTGAAACGTCCACGTTCGATCCTTTCGCGTTCACGAACTATCCTGAGCATGCCGCACACGTAAACGAACACCGCGCTGTCCGTATGCGCTAGCGGCATCCATCCCGCAAATATCCCCTTCAACACAAAAAAATTCCCCCGCATTTCCCCGAGGGGGAGAATGTGAAAGTGCGAATGCACGGTTGTCGGCCCGCTTGCGGCGCTTGCGCTCGGCCCCCGCAGCCCACCGCCTCGCCGCCTTCTCTTCCATCTCTTCCATCGGGTTTGTAGTATCACGTGTACACCACGCAGTTATCAAGCCGCTATAACGCCGCTGAGTCGCCAACGCACGCCGCTGACGACGTAGTTTGAATGCGTTAAAGATATAAGGCGCGTCACTAACACTGATATCAGCGTCGCGTCCGTGGCTTGGTCGGTAGAGCGTCGCGCTGCGGCCGCAAAGTCCTCGGATCGAAACCTGGCGCCGGATGCTGTTTCTTTTTAAAATATAGAGGAGCACTGCGGACGCCGCCGCCGCCGCCGGCGGCGGTGGGTGGTTTGGGGTCGCTTATAAAGTGCACTCGCACTTAAAAAATTCACAGCATATCCACGGAGTGAATGATGATGAGTGGGCGAAGCTCCTGAGGGGAAATCATCGGTAAAACCGTGACTCTTCAGTGAAAGTTCGCCCCCTACATCTGTGTCCGAACGTAACGTCTAGAAAGTCTCGCTTAAACCGCGCGTCGGCACCTTGGGGCTGAGCTCGCCTGATGCGTTTTGCAGACGCCTCACGAGCTCTCACTGCATCGGGGTCTACCTGCCGATACGCGCGCTTTCTCGCCGCTTCCCGTTCTCTGACGTTTTGGAGATCCTCTTCGCGCCGCAGCCGTGCCGCTTCGCGTACGGCAGGGTCCTCGCGCCGTTGCCGAGACGCTTGGGCCTCTCGTTCTCGAACGCTGGGATCTTGGCGGCGTCGTCGCGCAGCCAGACGACACGCTTCGGCCTCCCGCTCTCGTACGGCAGGATCTTGGCGGCGGCGTCGCGCAGCTTCACGGAGCGCTTCTGCCTCGCGGGCTCGCACATCTGCAGCCTTATCCATCGGGCGACTCCGAGCGCGCGCCAACAGTGAACGGATTTTATTACAACGCTCCCCGCCATCTAGTAAACAATCCAAGAACTAAACTAGAGGTAGCCACGCCATCTAGTAAACAATCCAAGCGCATCTTTTCATCATATACAAGTACCGCCATCTAGTAAACAATCCAAGAACTAAACTAGAGGTAGCCACGCCATCTATTAAACAATCCAAGAACTAAACTAGAGGTGGCTACATACATACGTCGAGGATGGACAGACCCACGCCCTAAGGAGCTTCGCCCCTAAAATATACAACAAAACAGCCTCACTTAGGGCGTGTTGGTAATACGGGGCTCTAGAAATACTATGTAACGGAGCAGTTTGAAACGTCCACGTTCGATCCTTTCGCGTTCACGAACTATCCTGAGCACGCCGCACCCGTAAACAAACACCGCGCTGTCCGTATGCGCCCGCGGCATCCATCACGCAAATATCCCCTTCTAGACAAAAATATACCACAAAACAGCCTCACTTAATGCGTGTTGGTAAAACGGGGCTCTAGAAATACTATTAATGCTACCAAAGAGCGATTGCGGCGCGAAAACAAGAGCAAACTGCACGAAAAACTGCAGCGAGCGGCCCGAAGCGTTGCGAGGGCGTCTGCTCTGAGGAAGCCACAAATATGGCGGCCCCGCCGCGGAGTTAAAGGGACCGCGGCGCCAGTTGTAAAACTGGGCGGCGCTGCCCGGAACCACCACCGATCCTTCTCTCTGTGGCGCTGCAGTCGAAACCGGCTCGGTAGACGGAACGCTCGCAGGCGGTTTCGCTTATGCTTCTCCCTTCGCGTTCGTAGTTCAGCGCTCAAAGCATACGTTTCTCGTGCGTGCGCGGGCGCGTGGGTGGGCGCACACATCTGGTAATTATTTACATTCTCGGAAGCAAATATCTACAATAAACAGCAGACACAATGACATTTTTTTCGCCCCTTGTGTGGTTCTTCCGGGTCCTTTTTTTGCCGAAGAGCAGTACTCGCAGTAGCCGGCGCATTCAGTGCCCCGGTCTCCGGCGTTTCTTGTTCGCACGGTTGTTCTCCGTAGTGTTGAATGCGCGATGCCGTTCGAGTGGCACGTTTAGTGATTTGCCAGCGACTGTATTCCATTGATGTGGGCCTCTGCACGTGAGGCTGAGGCAGACAATGCCGACCTGCTTCGTTCCCGGGTGTACCAGCAGCAACAATTAAGAGCAACACGGACAGGCACTTCTTCTCGGCTCCCAAAGATGCGACGCTTCGCTCGCTATGGCATAAGGCCATCCCGCGTGCGGATAAGGAGCTTTCGACAAAGTCCAAAGTGTGCGACCGCCATTTTCACGTACAGGACATCGACAAATGGTACGTACACAAAATGACGTTCAATCTGAGGAATTCTCTGCGCGCGTCATCAAATCGTATTTGGTGACGCGCATGCATTTCTATTCCAAATTCCTTCAGTGAGAACGTCCCTTGAATGTGCAGGTTAAGTCGGCGCGCACACGCGCTAAGCTACTGTAAGCGCGCTGGCAAAGTTGGAGTTTGTTGTAAATGAAAAAAAAAAAAAAACTTGCATACATGTATCTTAACATGCTTTGGTATTTTGTAGCCATAATCACCGCAAGCAAAAAAGATGTGGAGTTGATTTCTAAATAAAAATGCTTGCATGTTTCTATTCATTACTTATATTTGTTTCTCTTAACGTGCTTTGGTGTATTGTAGCCATGTTCACCTTAAGCAAAAAAGATGTGGAGTTGTTTTTAAATAAAAAGAACGTTGGATATATTTTTCTACTTTGTGTCTGCCGTAAACTGTGTACTGTGAAAACCAATGAATTGCTGAAAAGAACTTTATGCTTATTGACATGTAAGCTGGTTTAACTTCTTCAGTTAATTGACTAAATAATTCTTTCAATTAGAGATATTTCGCCTTTTGCAGAAATGTCGCTTCTTAGTGACGTTTGATAAAGCTAACTGGCAAAACACGGAAAAGATACTATTCTAAAAAGGACGTCGAGAAAATTAGGAAGTTTCGTCTTCGAGTGGCCTGAATTACTAGAGCCCCTAAGTGACGTAGCTCCAATGCTGACCTTGCTTCTTTGGCTGGAAACAAAATGAGCGGTTTCATGATTTTTTATAAAATTCGGAAGAGTCAATCAAACTATGATTTAACGGAGGCTTATTCTATGCTACCAGCTCGCTGCAGACCGTTCACGCTCGTGGTTGAGTGCCAGCGAGCAGCCGACGCAAGCGCGCGCAAACTACGATGCGCTTCGGCTGACCTGTTGAAGAAAGCAAAGCAATGAGCCGTAACGAACGGCTTTTACGCCCCACATTAGCGATCCTGAGCAGCTACTGGAAAGTACTCTGGCCTAGATGTAGTCTGGACGCGGACAACTTGGCGGGTAGCGGGTAGTCTTTAATATTATTGCGCGCTAACGTCATGAGAAGGCCGAAGAGGCGTTGGGAGAGGCGCCGTTGCACGCGACGAGCAGCGGCCGGGTAGAGCAAAATGCGGCGGTCCCGCCCTCTCGCGGCACGCCGAGAAACGGAGACGCCGGCGCACGGCCGGACTGGAGCAGCGGCGAGCGCGCACTTTCATACGGCCTGCGCACCCAAGAAGGAACCAATACAGCAGATTCTTTACAGTGGGTGCGCTTCGAACCAACCCTCTGTAAGGTCCCTGAAAGAACTAAGGTAGCGCCAACTGCTCCCTCCTTCTCCGCTGCCCTCCTCTTTTTTTCTCTCCCCTCACCCGCGGCGCCGCCGTCCCTTTAACTCCGCGGCGGGGCCGCCATATTTGTTGGCCACTTGAGAGCAGACGCCCTCGCTACGCTTCAGGGCGCTCGCTGCAGTTTGCTCTTGTTTTCGCGCCGAAATCGCTCTTTGGTAGCATTTATAGGATTTCTAGAGCCCCGTTTTACCAACACGCACTGAGTGATAGTGTTTTGTTTTATATCTTTGTCTACAAGGGGATATTTGCGGGGCGGATGCCGCTGGCGCATACGCACAGCGCGGTTTTTGTTTACGTGTGCGGCATACTGTAACACCTCAGGATAGCTCGTGAATGCGAAAGGATCGAGCGTAGACATTTCAAACTGCTCTGTTACGGTAGTTCCGTTCTTGCATTCGTGTGACTGTGGTCGTGCAATCACTGCACAGAGGTCTTGCGCACGGTTCGCGGCAGTATACAGTGCGCTTCATTCTCAAATGCCGTAGTTCGAGCGCTGCGCTGGCGTCCTTGCACTCGCCTTTCTTGCGATAATTGTGTATCCTCAGCGGCGTTCACTCTGTGCCCGCTTTTACTAACGACCTACAGCCTACCTTAATTACGCGCAGTTTAGAGTGCTTTGCCGTTTTTGTAGAAATGTTTCCTTCACCTTCATGTCGTTATAGGCTGCTGTGAGTAGACTAAAAACATACACATGCTGTTGTGCGTGTGTGCACGTACAGCGACGTGAAAAGCCCCTGCTTCCCCGACTTCGCAGCCGGATACACTAAACTACACTCGCGGCCGTACGTTCATGTGCGAACCTAGTGAAAAACGCAGACTTGTAATTCTGGGAATACGCGCCAGAGAAGACTGCGATCAATCGATCGGGTAAACTGAAATTACAGTCCCTCTAGGTACAAATTATGTAACTAGTTACTGCAGTTAATTAATCATGCAATACGTTTTTTCACCGGGCGCGGTCGTTTACAGCCGTTATTAATGGAGGCGCCTGGACAGAATTGTTTTGTGCTGGGATATATTCTGGCAGATTTGTACATTGCACTAACACAGGGATACACCCGAAAGAAATTCGAAAGAGGACCAATGTCACGATGATTATCAAGAGAAAACAATAAATCACAAAAATGAATTGGTGCCAGCAAATAGATATTTTATTGGAACAAACGTCCGTAATGACGTCGTGCAGGTGGCTTGTGCTGCTGACGTGGCTTCCCGTGAGAAAAAATGTTGGGAGTGGCATTTGGGTTTAGTTTTTTTTAACACCAAGCTTCTCCAATATCCGTTGCTCAAATTGATCCGTGAAATAATCCTATTGAGAAGGGAAAAGAAATGTCGCCACCGAGTTTGAGATGCGCCACAAACACTCCGCAAATATAGGCAATAATGCATTGCAGAAGGGAGTTAGTGACTGTTCTACCGTAGCATGGTCAAATTCGTGTTCGCGCATCTGCTCAGTGCCGCGTCCGCTCAACTCGCTACACTAAACCCGTTTAGCAAGCGCTTTGCTGGACAAAAATACGTTTGCTGAAAATAATATAGTCGCCCAGTGTGTTTTGGTTCAAATCGCAATGACTGGATACGCTGCACCATTGACTACTAAGATGAAGTAAGCGCGCACACTGCAAATGTACGGCATCACGTGTAATGCAAACGTAAGTCGTAATTAACGTTCCTCTGTGGATACACGGAAGAAAGGGCGTACAGCCGTTACGGTGCGAATATGCATTTGAAGTGCTCATTCAAACGCGCGCGAATTTAATAAAGCGATAACAGAAATTGCGCATCAAACGTACGTCAACGGCGCGGTCACTATATTAGCTGACCTTAAATTGTTTTACCTAGCCGCAATTTTTTTTTTCTCGCAACAGCCTCAATTTGCGCCGCACCGACCAAGCCCATATTACGCAGCAAATCACTCCGATGTCATAACAACGGGATTATAATACCACCCGGGTAGCTAACACACAAAACATGACGTCACGCCAAAAAGAGCGTACACGCACTCGGAACGCACACGATACGCAAGCTGCCGTCGGCCAAAACAAGCATGAATTCAGGTGAACAATTCTCGCGTCACGAAACCCTTACGACAACTGACTGAACATGCTACGCCGCTGATATTGATGCTGGAAGTTAAGCGCGCACATGACAAATACATGGCCTCTTATCCAAACCAAAGCTTACGACGGGACGAACTCGGCGCTGCGTGCAATGCCTACTCAGAACAAAGCGTGGACGACGGTCGCGAAGGGAATACGCATTTCTTCGTAAGTGACCGCTCAAGCTCGCGCAGAATTTAACAGAGCAAGAACAAGCATTCAGAAACTTACCTCGCAAAAGAGTGATGGTAGCGTCGGCCTGAAGTATGCCCGTTCAAATCTATGCAACCAAACTTTTCTCCTTTCTGCGTCGCGTTTCCCGGACGGAATAACGAAGTCTTGTGCCCTGTCTGACGATATTCGCGCTGCCTAAGGCACAACACATCGACACCGAGAAGCAACCTAAAACGACACCGGTGCGACATTTTTTCGAAGCGAGCAGCTAATTCCGGTACTGAAGCACGGTGGCGACGGTTGCTCGGAAGCCAGCAATGGCGTCGCAGCGGCGGCGTTGCGCAATGTCCCAGCCGGCGAGGCATCGGCGAGGCGACCCGGCGGCGGAGCAAAAAAAAACAAAACCACGTGACTTTTCCCTTGGCCAATGGCGCGCGGCGTTCGCCGGCGAAAAAGAAAATGGCAAAAAACGAAGTAAGAGAGGAGCGCGGGCGAGGGCGAAAGGCGGCGAGATCTAAAGATGGCGCTACCTTAGTAATTTTAGGGACCTTAACCCTCTGCCCTTCCAACCCGCCTTTCTGTTAGTCGACGCATCGCCTCTGGCCGAGCAGCTGTGTGTTTTTGACAGTGCGCTTCGCTGCCGGCGGGCCGCTCAGCCCGACCGGAGCGTGAATAGCAGAATCACGTTTAGCTAAGCGATAACCCTATCTCCCTTGACGGGAAATCATTCGCGTCACTGGTCGTGCCCTGTGCGTGTGCAAACCAAGACATCATCCGAAAGGAAAAATAAAAAATAAGAAATGATATTTCAGTCACGGAAAGTGCCGTGTTTATTTGCCTGTCTCACCATTTTCATATAATACAGTCGCTGATAAGATATGAAGGCCTCGCATATTTTTCTTCATGTGCCCCGAGTTAAAATGTTTCTTTCAATTTTTTGATTAGGCGCTTCCGAGTGATAATGTTAGGCTGTTTGACCCAATTAATACAGTCGCTGATAAGATATGAAGGCCTCGCATATTTTTCTTCATGTGCCCCGAGTTAAAATGTTTCTTTCAATTTTTTGATTAGGCGCTTCCGAGTGATAATGTTAGGCTGTTTGACCCAATTCAGAAGGGGGGAGGAGTCGCCTATTTTAATGACGCACATGTAAATTTACACGGACAGGTATCGCATGTAGCCACGGCAGGGCTAGAGCAGTGGCAAGTGCGCGCGCGCCGCCGCTCTACCTACCCCGCTCGTGCTGTAGGTCAACCGGCGAGGGTTGGTCCGCAGCGACACGAACTAGCGGCGGTCAAAGGTGGGAACTATACGCCTCGAGCGCGGCCTGTAGGGGCGCCACTGAAATCCCCCTAGCGGCCCGCTTCGAAAGCAGGCGCGGGAGTCCCCGGCCCGCTCCTCACTGTCGCCATGTCGCCGTAGCTTTTGGGGCTCGTTCAAGACAGCGATTTACCGTTTGTCCGCGTTCGAAATACCGAATAACGTGGAGCAGGCACTCTGTTTGGAAGTGTGGTATGTTCACGAGAGTATAAACGTTTATGAGGCGATCTTAGTGAGATCTGTATGAGCGCCGGGCGTGTGTCACAGGCCGGCGTCCCGAAGCCAGAATTTGCATGCAGCTGATTGCAATTCCGCTGCCTTGAAATTTTGTGACTGTGTCTTCGTAAGCAGTGTTTCCTCCGATGGTCATGTAGCGGCCATACACACTATGATTTGAATCGACTTTGTGCACTTAGAAAATCTAGCGGAGCACTCATACCTGACAGCACGCAAGTTACGCCTGCCAATATCACATATCAGATATTGATCAGTACCATGAACTAGCCAATGCAGCATAAATTTCACAAACATTGTACCAAAGAAGTACGATGGATAATGCAAAATTACACCCCGGAGTCAGCACACGACGACATATTTAATGCTGGGTCGTCTTGTCCCGAGGTGAGCGCTCGCAAAGATTCATCTGTTACATTTATCCTCCACGAGAAGCGCGAAGATGGGCTTATAGAGTAATCCGCGTCCGTGACCAAACTCTTCTTCGAAACACCGTCATATGAGTCATGACACAGGGAGACTGCAGAATCTAGCATAAACCGAAATCAGAGACCCTTATTAGATACGACACTCTTCCAACGAGACCGTGTGTACGAGATTTCGGCGCGCGTTAACGCTCTAGGTGGTCAAAATTAATCCGGAGCCTCCACTACGGCGTGCCTTATCGTCTCCGTTGCGTCGGCGCGTTAAACCGTGCAATCAATCAATCAATCAACTCTTCCAACGACACCTCGTATCGCTTGTGAACTGCCTACCCTGTATTCTTCAAAAAATGAGTCCGCCGAGTGATCAGCCGTTTTTTAAGGCGAAAAACAAACGAAAAGGGAACACGCAGCTTGTGTGTGTGATTACTAAAACGTTCATTCGTTGATTTCGCTCCGCATTTGTAAACAACGACAGTTGAGCGTCCTCCTCCCCCCCCCCCATGTCTAGCGAAATATCAGTGCATTTCGCATCTAGTTGGTCTGGTGAATACTACCTTGCTCAAACAAACGTCTTTAGCATTTCAGAAGCTGCACTCGTTTTTTTTTTATTCCCGTACGACTATTCTATTTATTCCTTTCTGCAGACCATTCATTTTCCCGTGGTTTCATTAACATATACCTTGGTTCTTACTATAAGGCATGAGTGGGCACATATCTGACTTAAGATTTTCTTTTCTGTACTTAACATTTTCGCGTGGCTTATATTCCCATAAAAGGCACAAGTTTTTGTCAGCTATTTGGTTATCACGTCCCCGAAACATATTTTTCTACGACGTACATATTCGAAGCAAAGCCGCATTTGTTGTCTGCGCTGCAAAACGAACCAACCTCTTACAGTGCCAATATCAGGTCTAAACGAGGCGACAATAAATAGAATTCACTTGTGCTGACGTGTTCGAAGGTGACAGCGGTGATATGCTGCTGCCATCGCCGACGCCCGCAGGAGCGGCCAAGAAGCGCGAAGAACCGCCTCCCCAGGTAGCTCTTGTTGGCGTTAGAGCGCTCTACCAAGACGCAGCTGTTTTTTTAAGTGCCCTAAACGTGCAGTTAGCTTACAGACGTCACCATAACAAGTTGTTTAGAGCGCGGAAAGGCAAAGAGAAGCGAAAGAAAACCAAAACACTGCATGACCACATATCAGCCACGCAGCGCTAATCCCGCAAACGCCGCGGAGAAGCGGCGGCAGGCGGCGCAGCGATCGCGAATCTCGAGGCGTATACCCGAAGCGCAGGCCGTATGAAAGTGCGCGCCCACCGCTCCTCCAGCCCGGCCGTGGCCGGCGATGCACGGCGCATGGGGAGAGTTTTACAACTGAACCTGGCGCCGCGGGTGAGGGGAGAGAAAAAAGAGGAGGGCAGCGGAGAAGGAGGAAGCAGTTAGCGCTAACTAAGGTCCCTGAAATTTTTTTAGGGACCTTAGCGCTAACGGGACCTTAGCGCCGCCGCCAGTCATCACCGTCGGGGCCTCCTCCGCGCCCGCCCTCAGCACACTAGTAGGGTGGCTAGAATGGGAAGGTGTGATGACCGCGGCGCCTTTCCCGCAGAGGGTGTTCCCCCGGCGCGTGCCTGCCGCTAGGGCAAAACAGAGCGCTGTTGTCAGGGGCGCCGTCAGCGTTTCCGCGGGGGAAAGCCAGTCCAGCGGCCAGCCTCTGTATCAGCGCCTGGGCGCGGTCTAGTCGCTGATTGATTGTTGGGTTTAACGCGCCGACGCAACGGAGGCGATGAGGCGCGCCATAAAGGAGGGCTCCGGATTAATTTTGACCACCTGGGGATCTTTAACGTGCGCCGAAATCTCGTACACACGGGCGTTTTTTGCTTTTCGCTTCCATCAGAAAAGCGGCCGCAGCGGCCAGGAGTCGAACCCGCGACCTTGTGCTCAGCAGCGCCACGCCTTAGCCACTGAGCCACCGCGGCGGGTAGGAATAGTCGCTGTGTGTTTTGCTGCAGATTATTGCATATTTTGTGTATGACTGCACTGCTGTGCGGTGGCGAATATGCCTTCCACTTCAAAGAAAAAACTCAGAGATGGTGCTTCATGCTAGGGTGCAATTTCGGATAGAAATCTTGTTCCGAAAAAGTGTCCCTCTTTCGTGCACCCGCGTGTCAAGACCTGATTTTGAAGTGGTCGCGTGCTATTCCGAAGGCCGACTAGACGCTTCAGGACAATTGGGCTGTTTGCGCAAAGCGCTTTGACGCGACATGAATAGTTCTAGCATGTCATACAGTTAAAACCCGATCTAACGCAGCCACCGAAAACCGCGTATTTCGTAAAATCGGGACTGGCTTTTCACACGCAGTTGATTTCATAAATTCCATGTCTAAAGGGAGTCGCATCCCATCAGCTACCATGAGATTGTAATTGTGGCGGATACGGCGCTCGCTTGACGATAATTAAGCGATGCACTAAAAGTGCACGGTGAAAATAATGAGCCAGCTGGGGCTTGCCTTGAAGTCATCGCACCCCAGCAGTCACGCGAAACACAGCGCTTTCTGCTGTGCCACCTCCCCGCTGAGCGGACCGTTCTTGGCTCTCATATCCTTGAACCACGTAAACAGGGCTTCCTCCAGTTTCTCGTGCAGGATATATGTGTCCTTGAAGTTATTTTTTTTCGACGCAATTCCAGAAGAATTGACATGGATGATGGCATCATTTCCCTTCAAGATTACCAGGACGCCATGCACCACGGGATTGTTGAGTAATTTATCACGTAAAGTTCCGTGAAAACAAAATCCTCTTTTTTCTGACGTGGCGCAATCATCTTCGTGGTGTTCTGTCCGAACACATTCGAAATTTCTCATTATTAGATCTATGTCTGTTGCTCGAAATTCTTCGTTAAATCGGGAGGTGGCGGGGAATCTATTTCGTTAGTTCGAGTTCGTAAAAGCATTAATCAGAATTTGTTCGTTAGACCGAGTTTTGAATATATACTATTTTACCGCGACTAAATCTAGTACGTGGTACTACAAACAATGCTCCTCCACAGCTGAAGCAGCAGCGCTTATTGTGTGCTAAACATCGTTCATTTTTATTTGCATTTTGATTACAAAACAAACGAGAGCAAAGGCAAAAAAACAAAAACAAAACGAAGGCTTGCCGTAACGTGAAAGCAGCAGCAGAACCAAACTGATATCTGCTCCACGCAATAAAGTTTGCCCGGCTAGGAACATGTTGCATCTTTTTGTTTGGTTTTCGAACTACATTGGGAATGAAATGACTCCAGGATGTTGCATCAGAACGTATGCCACAATTTCACATTGATTTGGCTGGTGTAAACGAAGTTATCTATTTTCGTACGTAATTACGCCCACCACCACCACCAACAAAAAAATACGAATGGCTAGAACAAACATGCCGCGTGATCCTAGCAATTAATATAGCGCTCACCTCGAAGAAAAAAAAAAACAATATTTCACATAAACCCTGCAAAAAGGCCCTGTGCCCCACATAAGCTCCCGCTCAGCGGCTTTAATGTGGCATTTCTCAAACGCCTGCTTGCTTTCTGGCAGATTAAAACTCGGATGTATTTAGCCGTGTCGCAAACCCCATGTTAGCGGTAGCGCAACACAAGCCTTGCCTTGTCTAAGGAACTGCGGTATTAGCTACAATTTCCAGAGCTCAGTAACGCGTCTCCGCCGGGTCGTGGCAGAGACGCGTAGCAAGGAGAACGGCCAGAACGGCCGCGCGAGCTGACGGCGTCCCTGACGACAGCGCCACCGCGCGGCATTCACGCGAACGGGGGCCAGCTTTTCCTGGCCGGTCATCACACCTTAGCCACCCTAACACTAGCCAGTATATTCTAGCCCCGAGCGCGAACACAGTGGGCCCCTGGCGGCGGCGGGACGAACCGCTCCTAGTGTGGATGGCGCTTTCGCGTCGTCTGCTTGTTCACGTTGCGTGCGGCGCAAGACGCGTGCTGCACGCGACAAAACAACCAATATGTGTGCTCGTTTGACAGTAAGCAATGACATAGTTACCTCTGCTTGCGCATTTCCTCTAGAAACGGAATAATCAGCTGCCGTTGCGGGTTAATGCGCTGGTTTAATTCCACGAAACATCTTCGCCGTGGTCACCGCTTGAGTGTGAAACGTGTTATAAACATTGCTTCCACACATTGCACTTTTATTATTGTTGAGTGCAGCCGTCTGCCGTTTCGGGAACGTCGAAGGGTGCTTTTTGAAGGTGGCGTGGTGATTATTTAAAGGATAAAAGTTTAGTAGGCGAAACGGCTAAAAAGCGACAAGACCCGTGCATACGCGTGCAAATTCCACACCCTTAATTGTAAAATTGCATTGTGTCCTTATAGAAATAAGAAACGAACAAAAACATTTACACTGCACACGACCCGTGCGATATCGCCCATACATTAACGGACACGTATTTTACACCCGCAAGCGCTGTGTGATCGTGTTCTTCCCGTACCGTTTCTATAATAAATACCATTTTTGTACAGTCGTTGTTTATACCGAGTTGCTAATTTTACGTATTATTTAAAATACGTTTCTATGGATGTGCAAGAGTATTTAGGGGGGATTTTTCGGTAAAATTAAGCAGTTGTGAGCTTGCGTCTGTCATGTGGCATTTCGTGTGTCATTTTCACATATATCATTTGCAAATACCGACATGAATCACCTTGTCCAGAAATGTGTCTCAATCAGCATAATCAAATGCCTAATATGGTCACGTCGTAACCTCTCAAGGAGGACCTAAGTTTAAAGATAGATGAAAAATCGCGTAATATAATGCACGTTGTTGCCCACATGTGTGAGGGGTGTGTGCCATGACTCGCTGTTTTTTTTTATTTTTTTCCCACAATGCTTACTTTCAATACAATTTTGAAAAGGGCGAGCCACAATTCCTCGACAACCTCGGACCAAAGGGGGTTAATCAGTTTTGAAAATACGTGTTGAAGTACTGCTTTTTCACCGCTACAGAACACGACGCCTAGCGTACTTTCGATTGTAAGTAATACTGATAACCAAAGTTTGGCTTTTCGCGTTACATGCGTTCTCTTCTCGTTGCTCTTGCAAAGTTGGCAGACCCCCCCCCCCCCTTTTCCCGAAAAAAAAAAAACGAAATACACAGAAAACATTTATCCTTGCATTTTTTTAACCAATCCTCAAGAATTAAATGCCAAGACAAAGGCGATGTTCAGTTTAGAATACAAAGTAGTTACCGCGGGAACCCGTTGCGCTGATTCGCAACGAGAAATAAACAGGAAACGTTTTACTGCATCTGCAACAGCGCAACTTCATTTGCCATCTTTAGGGTTCGTAAGCAATCTTATACGCAAGAATGCAAACACATCTCGCTGTTTCAGGCACCTGTTGGATTTTAAAAGGAACGCAAATGGTCAACAGAGCAGCCGTAACAGAAAATGTGTGCTCACTGTGAGGTCCCAGAAGCTTGGTTTGCACACTGTAAACCTGCTTGTAACTTTGCGAAAACCTAGCTAAACATCAGATGTTGATTGTACAGCGTGCGTTGACAATTCAATTCGCAAGTTCACTTGCGACGAAAGATAAGTGATCCGACACCGGTATTCATCAAACGTTCCTTCAGAGTCGCTAAAATTTCATTTAAAAGACCCGTTAATGGGGTTAAATTTATATCTCTGCGCTGATCAAAATTCAGTAATTTTATGTTGTCTTTTGAACACACAAAAAATATCGTAAGTTCTTAGAAATAATGTCGGGGCAGTTAAGTAGTGTTACCATTCAGGGCATCCCACAAATGCAAGAATGCGTCATGCTACCAGTGAAAGCGATTGAGACTGCCGTTGTAAACTGAATTTCAAAAATCGAGGCTTCCTGATTTGTTTCTATTTATGCTTTTATTGAAGGCTCAAAGCCATAGTCTGCAAAGATCGAGCTTGCTAGGAGCCACAGCGTACAAGTTCATTGTCCCTATTACGGTCATTCTGAGATTCTTGATGGGTTGTCGCTTTTTTGGCGTAGTAATAAAGTCTTACTGCCGCTTCCATGCTATACATTGAACGTTGAGGAACCGAACTACAGCATACCACTCTTGTTTGCGCCTTTCGTGCGCACATACGGCGGGAAAAAGGCACGAAGCGTGCCCACCGTGTGCATTCTTACGGGCCGCTCAGCGGAGCATCCACACTAGCAGCGCGACGCTGTCGCCACCTACATGTCGATCTCGCGGCGAATAACATGGCTCTTCCTTTCTTCGCTCTCCCCAGAGGCGTCTTTTCTTTCGCAGCGACGTCTGTCTTCTGCCTGTCCTACTATGCAGGAGGAATGCATGCACGCGCGGAATTTAAACACCCGTGCGCAGCCGCAATAGACGGCGCAGATAATCGCACGCCACCGCATACATGGCGATCGCTTATTCCCTATCAGGGAGCGTTTATTGTGACATTACGAAGACCCGCTAAACATATTGTAATAACCCAGCAGATGTAAGACGCGACTGAACGACGACGACTTCAGAAGCACGAAAGAATGAGCAAGAGTAATATGGAACGCCACAACATGCGTGATCCTGCTTACGACAAATCGATGCAGCGCAAAAATTACCCTCTGTTGTCCCGCTCTCCGGCCGCGTGCTTAATTATTTATGCTGCTTCTGCGCACGAACAACGCTTACAAGGGTCGCCCGGAGTCTCCATCGGCAAACGGCAATGATACACACATTTCTGTGCCAATGACTGAATTCGACGGCTGCCCTGTTGTATTAAGTATACAAAAACACTGTCAGCTTGATAAGGCACTCAAGAATATCGAACGCGATCTTCATTGTAACTCATGCTGCAACTTGCTGCCCGATGTTCACTGTCGCTCTACGGTCGTGTGATCTCGTCGATAACGCCGCGGACTCCAAATAAAATGCTGCGATTTGTATGGCTGCAATTTTTGGCCTACAGTTTCCCCGGCGTTTTTTTTTTCTTTAAGCGGCTGACCAGCAAAACAATCAGCTCGTTAAACCTTTTCTTTCGGCGAGTCATCACCAAAGAGATATAGGGTCCGGACGAATTCAAATATCGCGAAATGAAGGCTTGTGAAAAGACCGCACAGTCCGGGCCTTGATCTTGAGCAGATTGCTCGTCGCGGGCAGTCGCGGGTGATGTTATCGCAATTCTGTTCTTTTCTGATGAGCGTGTGAGTGCCGGTCCGTGTTCTAGGCACACTCTGTTTTGGACGTAAGTTGGAGAACTGCGAGAAAGCTGCGGGAACTTTTATAATCACGATTATCAGAACCACTTGCTCCTTTCGCCTTTTGTAAAGGCTGTTAAAAAACAGCCGAATTGGTGTTCACAAATTTACAAAACGGAGTCGCATTTTCGGCAACCACTGCGCAAAAGGTAGTGTTTGTATAGCAGCCATATGGTCTCTACATTTTGTTTTCTCGCCATGCAAACCAATCCTTAATGTATCATTGCCGTAAGACTACTCAATTCCTTCGGGTCCGGGTGACCCAGAATGTTTTTTTTTTGTTATTATTGTAGGGTTTAACGCGCCGACGCAACGCAGACGATAAGGCGCGCTGTAGTGGAGGGCTCCGGATTAATTTAGACCACCTGGGGATCTTTAGCGTGCGCCGAAATCTCGTACAGCCGGTAAAACGATTGTCTATAACAGCGATTTCAACTTCAACCAGCTACATACGAAAACTGCCGAAACATACTCGTTCCAAACATGTCGGAGGCAAAAGCGAAGGGCTAAGACTTCAGAATTCCGCAGTAGTTTTATTCAAATCCCGCTCCGACGGGGCAGGATAGGGCTGAGAGTACGAACGCTGTGTTATAGACAAGCCTTTTACCGGCTGTACACACGGGCGTTTTTGCTTTTCGCCTCCATTAGAAAAGCGGCCGTCGCGGCCGGGAATTGAACCCGCGACCTCTTGCTCAGCAGCGCAACGCCTTAGCCACTGAGCCACCGCGGCAGGTAACCCAGAAGGTGCTGTCGAACAAGTTAATCAAGCCGTGCGAAGGAGCGCAATGAACACGAAGCGGCGCCAAAGCAGGCCCAAAGCACTCCGTGTTCAAAACTACCGTCGCCGAAGCAGACGACAAAAGCCGACGGAATGCGTTCCGCCAACGCGCCCGCCGGCGCGGCCGACTCCGACGCCCAGCGGCGGCATGGAAGTCGTCGTGGAAGGAGAAGACATCCCCCCTGACGAACTACAAAAGGACGGTTGGAAGCACATCCACCATTGACATCGTGAGTATGCGGCCGCTGAGAAGATCGCTGAAGCGCCCAACCCAACTGCTTCGGCCGACCATGCGATCAAGCAGCATCGCCCTCGTCCGAAGCGACGCATTCCACCTCCAGAGAAGCTCCCTGAAGAAGACTTCAAGATCGTCTTCCGACCTCATGACGGACTCAATGTCCGCACAACAAGCCAAGCTGACATCCTGGATGCCGTGTACAAGTCAGCGGGGCTATCATATGTACAAGGTGAGCAACTAAGAACGAGCGTGACTTCCAACTACATGTTCAACACCCCTTCGGAGGAGAGATGCAGTATAATCGCTTCGATCAAACATATCAATATCAGAGGCCGGACCTTCGAGGTCGCCACGAATGTCGCCGCCCCATCTCGCATATATTCAACGTCCCCGTTGAGGACTCGCCTGAGGCCATTACGGAAAGCCTCATAAAATTCAACCCGACAAGCAGCATTCTAAACGCCAGAAGAATGGGGAACTCCAACGCGGTGCAAATCCTGTTCGACGGTACTATATACCCTACCACGTCTCATACCGAGGAGCATCCTACCGATGTCAACCATTCCGACGAAGAACGGAAGCATGCACCCGATGCTGGACCACAGGACATCGACCGGACGTTTGCCCAACCTCCCAGGTGAGTGCGGACTACTCAACCCAAACCCGGAACACCCGTGCCAGCCCAAATGTGTAGTGTGTAACGGCACTCATATCTCCGGCTCTTCGGAATGCCCATCCAGGTTCCAGCCAAGGAGGAGACCACCACCCCTGAATAAACAGTTACCCTGGCAACAACCACCACCACCACCACCACCACCGCCTCAACTCAGGAGCCCGGAAGATTGGCCTGGTCTTCCGGAACGTGAAAGAAGCCGCTCCGATTCATCGATCAACAAAAATCGTCGCTCTGCAAGCAAAGAGAAAGAAGAAACCCAACCACCGCCACCTCCAACCCAGCACAACAATAAGCAGGTGAGCTGGGGCGGCGCGGGCTCCCATCCTCCTCAGAATCAACACCAAACACTCCATCCTTCCTTGGCACATTCACAAGAACTAGCTAGCATGCGGGCGGAAATCGAAGCGCTCAAACAGCATGTCGAAACTACAAAAAGATAACTTGGCCTTACAGTCAGAGAATCAAGCACTGCGCAACAACCTAGCTCAGGCAACAACCACAACGGTAGCAGAACTGAACTCTCCTCCTGTCAAAAAACGCGTTGTAGAGACTCCAGTCACTAAAGAGGTAACTAATAAACTCACTGACCACGACGAAAAACTCGATGTCATCAACAATAGGCTCAACAGGTTGGAACAAACCCTCGAAACTAAATTTCAGGACATTGACACGAAACTTTACAACACCATGGAGCTCCTAAACAACATTATGAAAGGCATCGAATCACCACAGCATCATCAGGTACCAACAGACACCCCGCAACAATCCCCAGCACCACATGTCGAACGCGGAAGGAACAAACCATGCAGTTAAAGTCTGGCAGTGGAATTGCCGGGGATACAAACGTAAACGATCCGCTTTGTAATTACTGGTTCAATCTCAAGACAGTCCGCCCGATATAAATGCGTTGCAAGAGACAGATACGCACACGAGGTTAGCAGGCTTCAAGGCATTTCAAAATTAGAGTGACCCGAAAACGGCGGTACTGGTCAACCGTAACCTCACAGCATCCCGGCAGAAGTTTGAAAGTGTTGATATTCAGCACGACCTAATAACAGCATACGCCAGAAAACGGACCGACACCAAAATCTTTATTCTCAGCGTGTACAGTTCCCCAAAACATCGCGAGCATAGATTCAACCACCTGTTCTCGCTGACTCGCAAAGAAGCCGGACTGCATGCTCTCACAATTTTAGGGGACTTTAATGCCCCACACACTGCATGGGGATACAAGAAAAGCAGTGCTAAAGGGAGATACCTGTGGGATAAGATACAACAACACCACCTTAATATCCTTAACGACCCAAGCACTGCTACCAGAGTCGGCAATAGTGCGCAGGCAGACACCAGCCCCGATCTTACATTCACTTTACACATCAAACAAGACAAATGGAAGAACACAGGACATACGTTAGGGGGCAGTGACCACTATATTATAGAAACCATTATAGCGCACACTGACAGGATTAGATATGTGCCCCGACAACAAACACTCACGGAGTGGGATGACTTGCGAGAAAACAAGGCAGAAGAGACATTGATAACTGGGCCTCGCAGCTTCTATCTGATATCAAAACCGTGACAAAACAGATAGATAAAGATATTCCCTCTGTAACAGTGGACTCCAGGCTTGCCCATCTCTGGGAAGCTTTCCAAAGCATTCAAAGACGCTGGAGACAGAATAAATTCAATCGTAAGCTCAAACTACGACTAACCGCTTTTAAGTCGGAAATCGAAAAACACGCAGCGGAACTCGCTCAAAGCCAGTGGGACCAGATATGTGACCAGCTGCAGGGCAACCTACACCTTAAGAAGACGTGACAAACATGTCTACCCAAGACGTCATGCTCAGGCTTCACCATCATATTATAGAACCTAGTACAAACACTCACGACTATGCTGCAATTCTAACTCTGGGCCTGAAAAAAGCCTTTGATAATGTCACCCATGACGCAGTTCTTAAAGGCCTACAGTCAGTAAACCCAGGGGAACGAATTTATAACTATGTTAAAGATTTTCTAACGGACAGAACGGCCGCCCTCCATGTAGGTGGCCTTAACACCCCCGCCATCGACATGGGGGGTCGCGGCACGCCCCAGGGAGCGGTCATATCACCACTTCTGTTTAATCTGGCCATCCTGACAATACCACAAAACTTAGCCAAATCCCAGGACTTTACCATAGCCTATACGCTGATGACATTACGCTCTGGGCAAACCGAGGCAGTGATACGCATATCGAGAAAGTCCTCCAGCAAGGCATAAAGGTAGTGGTCGAAGAAGCCGCCAAAGCAGGACTTTCATGCTCACCTTCTAAGTCAGAATTACTTTTGATATCACCACAAACCCGTAAACCGGAGAAGCCAAACATCAAGCTACACATTCTAGAACACCCTATCCCAGAGGTCTCGCGCATCCGGGTACTTGGTTTACTTATTCAAAATGACCGAAAAAATGGAGAGTTCCTAAATATAATGGAAAGAAACGCTACCCAAACAGCCAAATTAATTCGCAGAATCACAAATCGTCATCAAGGCGTGCAAGAAAACGAAAAGGTCCGCATACAACAGGCGTTCGTTTTAAGTCGACTCATGTACTCTCTCCCTTACCTTCGCTTGACTAGGCAAGATATTGAACGGGTCGATGTACTTATTAGGCGAACGTATAAACTTGCACTTGGCCTCATCCCCGGCACATCCACTGCCCGCCTCGAAGTCTTAGGCCTCCACAATAGAGTCAGCGAACTTATCGAGGCCCACTTAACGAGCCAGTACGAAATACTATCACGATCATCCGCAGGGAGACACATACTCCAAGAGTTATCTATTGGACATCGCACAAACTACACACACCTCTATCCTGTACCAGCACACATCCACGCAAGGCTAATAATTAAACCACTACCACGCAACATGCACCCCGAACATCACATAGCCAGGAGAAAAAAACGGGCTGAAGCGCTCCACAAAATACACAGCAATAACCCAAATACCATCTATGTGGACGCAGCAGAATACAGGCACCATAATGCATACGCAGTCGCTATAACGGACCTCTCTAAAAGACTTATAAACTCGGCAACTATACGAGCCACCCGCCCAGAAACGGTGGAAGAGGCGGCCATAGCCTCAGCCTTAATACGGAATCCCACCCCCAAGACAATCATTTCTGATTCAAAGACTGCAATTCAAAATTTCACCACTGGCAGATTATCGCGAGTGGCACTCAAAATTCTGGGAAAATGTCCACCCATATCCCCAGGCCAGACAATTCACTTGACCTGGGCACCCGCACATTCCGGCCTCGAGGTAAACGAGACGGCCCACGAACGCGCCCGAGGGCTCACGATCCGGGCAGGGCCTAATCTCTATCCCTATCACGGGGCGCGGTCTGCGAGGGATCGCCTGGTCACATTTAATGACATCACCACACACTACCGCCTCTCCCGCCGGATCTACCCACCGGCGGACCAGCAGTTAGATAACCGCAAGGCTCACATTTGGCGTTTGCTACAAACGAACACTTTCCCCAACCCAGCCCGTCTTACCCACGAACACCCAAGTCTCTACCCCACTGTAGCCTGCCACCTGTGCGGTGAACACGCCACCCTATCTCGCATAATATGGGCATATGGGCATGCCCCCAGGATCCGTTCCCACTGATCACCACTGAGGAGCACTGGGAGGCCGCGCTCCGCAGCTCCGATCCGGACCTTCAGGTCCGGCTAATCGACAGGGCTGAGGAGGTCGCTGGTGAGTGGATGCCACCGGCTACAAGCGCGACCTGAATGGCATTAACCGAAATAACATTTTTCTGTCTGTCTGTAGCCGGCGGCCCATTCGCTGCGCCATCTACATTGTGCTCCGCGAGTGATGACATTAAAGGGAAGGTGAAGCGATTTTAGAATTAAAAGAAAAGTTGACTAGCAGCAAGTACACGTTGAATAGTTCCCGCGTAGGAAATATTTTCGCAATACATGCAACAGAAGCGGCGCAATACGCAAACAAAAACGGCCCGATGCCCCGCCCCCATCTCGGCGCGCGATGCCGGAAGACCGACGATCGGAGGCGAAAACTGGCTGGAAAACGTCATATCTGGACTACCGGCCAGATCGGCCGCCTCTGCCATGCTTTTTTCGCCGTGTTTTCTGTAGATGCTCGCCACAAGAAGCATGTTGTTGTTGATAGCACTCATTTCTACAATTTTCGTGTTCAAAAAGTATGCACGAACGCCAAACGAGGCATGCGTTGCCATGCCGTATCCCTAAGCAGGATAATACCAGGCCGGGACGTTTAATAACATACGGAAGCGACAGCCGAGGTGGCTGTGCTTGATGACAGAGAATATACTACGCTACGTTAGATACTTTGTAAAACCCTCCAATGCGTTTTTTTTTTCTTTTTCTTTTTTTGAAGCGACGGTCATAAATGTTCACATTAGATGCTAGATTTAGGAAGGATGGTGAATACTGCTGTACTTTGGCCCGGGATGTTTCGTTCAGTTCCAGGAACAAAGTCACGTACGTTTGTTTAGGAAATACCTGTTTCGTGAAACGCGTCGGTTTTCTTTCCCTGATTGGCTTAGAACAGTGTTAAAAAACCCAATTTTTGGCGAAACTAAAACAAGGTGCCAATCCTGATAGAAGTTCTCTCATGAATAATTGGTAAACAGTATCCCTACAAAGTAAAAGACCCAAGACCACCACATTATTTATTTTGCAAGTATACATGCCACGCGAAGGTGTTTGTCTTGAATGAAAAAACACCGCTCCAAACCACCACCGTACCATAATTTTTGAGTGACTGCGGGGTGTTAATTCTTCGCTCAAGATTCCGTGTGCCTGCATATTATAACCTGGCAAGCACTTGTTGCCGCTGAACCTCATGTGTGCTCCAGCGATAGTCGTTGATATATATAACGATGAGACTAAAAAAGTAGGAGCGAAGAGTAAATATACGGCCTTTATCTGACTAGCGCGGTAAATTTTTAAATCTAGAAATGCTGAAACAGGACAACGATATATTATCACAAACGTTTGGTGATTGTTACCTAAAGTAACGTAACTACAGCGTAACTGCCCACTGGTCTGTTAATTATAACGAGGTGGCCGTAATATTGTAGCATAATGCGCAACGCACACGCGAAAATCAAGCCCTACTAGAGCCGATAATGCCGCGGAGGCACCAGTATGCTACAATGTTTTCAGAATAAATGCAAGTCAAGCAGTAAGATGTCACTTATCGATGTGCGGCTATCGATCGCGGAGGCGCCTTAGCGCCGCTGCGGAAATGGCGCGCGCGCGCGCGCTTGTGCGGGTGTATGTGTATGGGTATGAGTAAGGGGGGTGGGGTGGGCATCAACGAACAAAGGAAATTCGGAAGCAGAGTCCGCTTGTTGGTTTATGCGTGTAACGGCAACAAATGTCTCGCATATACGTTTACAGCGCATGAACGCTATATATTTCCGCGCAGTGCACGTACGTGCTTTTCGCTGGTACATTGTTTACAAAACCCCGCTTAATCTTGGGCATAAATAGTTTCGTATATAGTAACAAACACTTTAGGCAGTACGTAATATTAACATAAGGAATAGAAACCCCCTATGCTGGTTTCCCAGTTCAGAAAAATTCTGACGGAACCCTCTAGCCGACGCCACAGTCACTGCTTTGTGGTTCTCGGTCGTGTAAAGCAAATTCATGCTCTAAGATACTTGAACCAACAGCACGGGAAGTTGGAAAATAAACTTGCAGTCATGTGCGAACAATAAACTGCAAGCTAAATTGCCGAAAAAGCAAACGCCGCTGCCGTGCGATCGTTTCCAATGCTTCCGACAACCCGCGCGGCCGAAGGGTGTCCTCCTTTGACGTCATGACGGGCGCAACCAATCAGAGGCGTCAAAGACGAAGAGCGCGCGGCTTTCAAACGGGACCATGCGTTTTGCAAGATTATAGCTGGTTGGACTCATGTACGATAAAATTCAATGTGATATTCGGAGTCTGCGCACAAGAAACTATATAAACGTGCCTCTAACTCATTTTTTTTTTTCGGAAAGCGCTTCAGCTTCCCTTTAAGGGCCCGCCGGAGAGAGCGAAGTCGGCTCTCCTGTTTATCTTGCTCCGTGGCCGCGACCATCGCTTCTGTGACACATAAGAGCAGGGAAGCGGTACGCCTGATAACCGCGGAGCGCACCGATGTCGCCGATTCACTCATTCGTCAAGCTCGACTGCAATCAGCGCTGTAATGAACCAAATAGTCACTTTTCTTTGTTATTTTTCTCTTGAGTTCGATCATGTGACCCAACAGGACGAGTATGGAAAAAGGCCATGCATTGGGTTCTCTTTGTCATGGAGAGGTGTCACAAACTCGAGCGTACGACGTCTAAAAGTACCTTATAAATTTTTCATTTCATTGTACAGCGCCTCATTCTTCTTGCAGTCGTTCGATTAATTCAGTTCGGTTCCATTCGCCCCGAGACAATGTGGAGCTTTCTCGAACGAAAGGCGGTAACACGATCACTCGCCGGATCGCCGGCAAGAAAACAGCAACAAAAAAAAAACCTCCGCCGCTCCGGTTTTTTTTAATGAACGTTTATTTTGCCGCAGGGCATATATATGGGATTATGAGGTGATGGTGATTAGATGAAAATGAAAATGTTTGCTTCGCGGATGAAGTCAAGGAGTGAACGATGATGGCGCCCATGTATCCATGGGGCGTATGCGGAGGTGTCGTCTACGCGGAGGCCCGTCGCCGCAAGGTGCCGCAGTCTCGTCGGCCTCAAGGCGAGGCAGGACCACAGCAAGTGGTGAAGGTCGGTGATCGCGTCGCTGCGGTGGCACACTGGGCAACCAGGGTTTGTAAAGGAACCTCGGTATTGAGGCCAGTGGCGGGTCACGGCGGGAGTTAAGGCCACCCCCACCCGAATCCTCCTGAGCGCAACCTCCTCGGCACGGGTGAGACCCGGGGGGAGGGTGGCAGCACACGGTGGAATGAGAGCACCTGTGCGGCGCCGGAGGTGTTCTTTTCTCGTCACCAGGAGAGTGGCATCATCCAGCTGTAACGGGAAAGTCGGAGATGGAACGGATGCTGCCAGTCGGGCTGCTACGTCTGCCTTGCAGTGTTCTGTGAGTAGGTCACGTGGAACCCGTTCAATCAGAATCTTGGGAGCGATTCCTGCCGCAAGTTGATGAATACTCTGAGCAAGCACAGGGCTACGACTAACTAACCGTAGTAGGCGGACTGCTTGTAGAGCATCGGTGCGCGCGCCCCGGGCTGCAAAGTGATTCCGGTTACAGCAATCAGAGCCTCTCTAATGGCTACAAGTTCTGCACAGAACGATGATGGAGGTTCCGGGGCCTTAAATCTGGACGTCTTGCTGAGGGCTGGATGGCTAGTGCAATGAATGGCAGTGGCAATCACAGTCTCTTGTATACTGGCGTCAGTATATAATATGGTAGAGCCGGGTGGAAGGAGGCTATCCGTGTCTGCAATGCGTTGTTTGAGGGCGGACGCCGAAATGTTGGAATCTGGACGACGAAGGTCACTTGGTTTGTTGCCACTCAATTGCACGAACTGCCACGGAGGAAGTACTCGTTGCGGTAGGGCTGGTAGCGTATGAGAGACTGCGTAAGCAATTAATGCTCGCGCCGAATCACACAGTGCATTCTTCAATTTCCGAGCTTCGCGACGTTGATGAACAAGTTCATCCAACGTGTTCAGTTGGGCCTGTTCCTGGAGAGCAACTATAGGGGTGATGCGTGGAAGCGCAGTAATTGCTCTCATAGCCTCTTTGTTAATCGCTTCCAGTCGATCCCACTGTGCTGCCGTCAAATGCTGGAACTGAGCAGAGTACACCAAGCGTGGTTGTAAAACTGCTCTCACTATTTGTCGCGCCACGTGTGAGCTGGCTCCACCAGCTTTGGGAGCAATACGGCGTACTAGTGACAGCGTTTGAGCAGCTTGGTGTTTAGCCTGAGCAAGCCAAGCTGTCGCCGTTCCTGACTGGTGTATCAGCAATCCCAGGACTTTGATTGCTGGGCTCTCCTGCAGTGGTTGCCCTGACAGATGAAGGCGGATGGGACAAGCAGCAAGCTTTCGGCGGCCCCAGCGGTTGGCAACGGATGTGTATGTTGTTTTACTCGTTGATAGCTGAGGGCCCACCGAAGAGGCAAAGGCTGCAGTGACATCCAGGGCTGACTGCAACGAACTCGCTTGAGTTTCCAGGTCATGGTGAGTGCTCCACACGGTGATGTCATCGGCGTAAAGGAGGAATTTAACAGCCGGTACACCATGAAGGCGCCATGCCAGTGGTATCAAGACCATATTAAACAAGGTCGGAGCCAATACCGATCCTTGGTGCACACCACGTACAGGAACAACAGCTTGTCCGTGAAGGCGTATGGCAAATGTCCTGTCTTGAAGGAATGACTGGACGAACTGCCGTACCCGCATGGGACAGTGGAGCATATCAATTGAGTCCAGGATAGCAGCGTGACTGATGTTGTCAATGTCATACGCTTTTTGGATGTCCATTGCTAGGATGGTCCGAACAGCATGACTGTTCGTCGAAGCTTCCAGTACTTTCGAGGAGGTGCGCGTGGCCTTGCCAGTGCTAAAGCGTGATGACGATTCTAGAAGGGAGAAAGGGGGAAGTTATTCACTGACGGCGGCGGGCGCGTTGTGTCCTCCCTCTCCGCGCCGGCGCGGTTATAAAAAAAATGACGTTACATGGCGGCAGGACAAAGTAAAATTGTTCCTGCGTGGCGTGCGAACTAAACTTTTAAAGAAGGGCGATGGCCCCGCGCCGGCGCCGGTGCCCGCGGAGGCAGCAGACGCGGCCGCGGAGACGCCAGCGCCATCTCTCGCCCCCGCCGCGGATCCTCCGCGGCGGCGAAGTGCGAGGAGGTGGCGCCGCTCGTCGGCACCCCAGCAAAGAAAGAACTGAAACTAAAGCGTGGCAAACTGTCCGCATGGCGACGCAGTGAAACATCCCCCTCGCGAGGGGCACGATCAAATGCAGAGCATTTCCGGGGGCGCACGACGTTAAGTAGTTTGCGTTACGTTAATGTTGTTGCACTTGTGGCAACTGCTGACGAGAGAGCGCTCGTCAGCAGTAATTTGAATGAGTCAACGATATAAGGCGCATTCGTAGCGTCCCATTCTGTGTCGGCTTTGCGGCGCAGTGGGTAGAGCACCATGTACATTGCGTTCCGCCCGCAGGGTCGAGGGATCGAAACCGGGCGCCGGATAGTATTTTCTTTTATATAGTGTAGGGGGAGGGGTGCGGACTATGACGGGACAACGCGGGTGACATCGTGAGTTACTGAAATACTCTGTATTTAAAAGAGAAGCCGCGCCTAAGCAAACCAGCTACGTTTGGACGTCGTCGTGATGTGACAACGGCGCCTGCCACTTTGTGCATCACACCATCGGCGACCCGCGCCCTGGAGGACTCCAACGTACTCCCGGGCCTTGAATCACCGTCTCGGACGGCCTGGCCTACAACGAAGCCACGCTTCCCAGGTAGCCGAATCGCCTCCGACAGCGGTGCATCGTCCGGCCCGGTCGGTGAATATTGTGGGACTCTGTCTCTCATATGCATCGAACTGTTCGTTTTAAATGCAGAGCATTTCAGTAACTCACGATGTCACCCGCGTTGACGTCCGTCGTAGTCCGCACCGTCGTTGTCCGCACCCCTCCCCCTACACTATATAAAAAAAATACTATCCGGCGCCTGGTTTCGATCCCTCGACCCTGCGGGCGGAACGCAATGTACATGGTGCTCTACCCACTGCGCCACAAAGCCGACACAGAATGGGAGGCTACGAACGCGCCTTATATCCTTGACTCATTCAAACTACGTCAAGAAGCTGCTGATACAACGCATTCACTACCACCAACTCCCCAAACACTAAACGTTAACGCAATACACCCACCCCCTATGCGACGCATTTACTCGAGTCCCCCTCGCGGGGAGATGGGACCGCCAAAAACAACGCGTTGTGGACTGCGCAGTAAGGTGCCGGCACGTGCGAGAACCGCTCGCGCTGTTCGTTCCAGGCAGGGGGCGCGCGAGCACTGCGAAGGCGGGAAATTTGAACTGCTTTGGACAAACCTCCGTTCAATTCATCAAGAGAGAAGTGAGACAGGGAGGCGAAGAGCGTGATGGCTAGTAGCAGTAAGCGGATAATGGTGCCACAGGCCGTTATGGCGAATCACTGCTCTGCATTTACGACAGCTTTCACGTTGAGTGGAACGGCTTTAATTTTTCCTTTGGCCTCATTGAACGCATCGATGCCACCCGATAAAACAAGTCGAAACGGCATCCAGCGTCGACGACGAATCAGTAAGAGCTTCGGAACTTTTAAATGCAGAGCATTTCTTTAACTCACGATGTCACCCGGCGTTGGCGTGCCTCGTTGTCCGCAACAGCCGTTCCAGGTGCGCCCTCTCCCCCACTCCTCCTCGCCTGCTCTCCGCTGCTCCTCGCGTGTTCTCTGCGTGCTCGGATCGCATTGAGCAACAGGTGGGGCGCGCATGCGTCGTAGTTTGGCGCGGGAGCAACAACAGTTGTGGCGTGATCGTGACGTAGTCGTGACGTGGTCATGGCGCGGTCGTGCCGTGATGGGGCGGTTCTCGGCGTTCGCTCTCGCTGTCAATTTCTTTCGAAGCAGATAATAAATGATGTCACGTGACCACTTAATTACGACTCCTCATTTATTGCAATAATAATTATAACAACAACAACAACAATAACAACCAACAGCAACCACTGCAACAACATTAACGTAACCCAACCTACTTAACGTCGTGCGCCCCCCGAAAATGCTCTGCATTTGGCCGTGCCCCTCGCGAGGGGGATGTTTCATAAATTTTTTTTTCTTTTAGTTAACTACTCCGATTCGTAATATTCATTTGTTAACGCTCCTGTTTGTATCATTTTGTCTAATTTTAGACTCTTGTATTTAAATTCCATCGAAGTTGTTTGTCATTATCGATCCGTTACCTCGTGCTTGTGTCTGTAACTTGCCTGTCTAAATATAAGTCTTTGTGCTGTTTTTCGTTCAAGGCTCTTGCTCATTCTTGCCGCTCTGGTCGGCGAAAGCCGCACGTCAGACGGCCACCCCCTTTGTCACCTGTGCCCTGTGGATTCGGTGGGGTTTGTTGGCTCCCTTGAGTCGACTCCCCATATCTTCTGACAGTGCACCCTAATTTAAGGAAACGGGTGACTAGAGGCTTGTACTGCCCTCTTATGTTCCGGTTACGCCAAACACATATTTTTTATTTTATTGCCAAACATAAAAGCAAAATACTGCACGGTATTTGTATGCTCCGTGATCGCTGACTTGGAAGCAGTTGAAACTATAATTTGTTTCGGTAGGAAACATGCTTTAAACAGCGCGCATGTAAAACTGCGCCTGCTGCAAATTGCCGCACATTTCGCGGCGCCGTAAGCCGGGGAAATTTTTTGCCCTATTTTGCGACAAAAACAGCCGCCATTTTTAAGCTGTTGCGTAACATTACGTGACGCTCTATCCACCACGTCCGTCGATGTCTCGGCGATGCAGCGAAACATGTCGCACTCGCTTTCCCCAGTCGTTCCCACGGCTGGCCAAACGAAGCTTGCGCTTTGGAGGACACCGCAGCGCAGGAGTTGAAAGTTCCGTAAAAACTGAGCGCCGGGTGAGAAACACTCTTGTGCTGCGCAGCGAAAGGACACAGGCAACGCTGGTCCGTCGGAAGCGGAAGGTGCGCTTCCCGTTTTTCACACTGGAGCTCCGTTCCCTGAGATTGTGGCTCGGCCTAGCAAGGTGTAAGAGAAATATCTTGTATTTAGAGGCCCGCGTGCGGTGTCCCTGTTTCGTCTCTTAATGGTACTGACGGTGGCGATTATATTTGAATCGCTACGGAGCAGATTTCTTTCATTGGTAGTAGCTCAGTCGGCACTGTTGTTCGGCACTTGGTGGCCTCGGTACACTCGCGCTTATCGTGTTTGCGCCACACATTACTTTCTCCGTTGCTGCGCATGCTGCAAATGCCCCGTGAGGTCCTTCCTGCGCCTTCATATTTACTCGAAAACGCCAAAATGCTTTCTTGAAGAATACTGTTGGCATTGCTGAGCGACCATTTGGCAAGCTTCAATGGTCATGTAATCGTGGCAATACATGCACCGCAACGAGCGGAGATGGCGGGAGTGGGAATTTCTAGTCCACCGCGACATTAACTCGTCAGTCCCGTTTCATTTTCCGGAATTCACTCCGATATTTCAACTCGAGTTCCTAGCGATAGTATTAGTCTTGAAAAAATAACGACAACAGCACATGCAGCTGCATGCGGTATAGCGGACTCACTATCGGTTTTTTCCGCTCTAAAGGCCTCGGAAATTCGGGTCTAATTCGTGCACTCAACTTTCTTGTGCCTTCCCATTTGCGGGCCTCTGTCTCCTTTGATTTCCCCGTCACGAACGTTTCCAATGAGGATCGAGGGGCGCGATCATCACTACACGGCCCTCCGGTTGACCTGTCTTTTGGCGAAGGCGATTTTGAAGAGGAATTATTTCACCCGTGGATGATTGTTAAGAAAGCGTTGAAAAGAAACTAGAAGATTGGAACTTTTCGGGTACTTCGGTCTCTGAGAGATCGGTGCAAGTCTTTAAAGAGATAACAACAAGGCATGTACGCTGCGCTGAGATTTCTCGCGTTGCGGAACTGGCCTCGAGTTTTCATGAAATAACGGCTGAAGGGGAGGGAGGTTTTTTCTATTGTGAACTCGACATGGACATGAACCTGCTGTTAATACTGCGTGCAATGATGCTTACGCAGCTGAACATTCTGTACAAGTGCGAAGAATTTTACAACCCAGTCTTGCGGCAGAAAGTCCGGCTTAAAAATTGAACTAGTCCGCAAAATACACCCCAAGCAAACCATCCTCCTATAATATCAACCTTTTTTTGTCTTTCGTACGCGCGCGCTGCAGGTGTGTCCCGTTTTGTACCTCCATGAATATGGTCACCTTAGTTATCCGTAACTTCGAAGATTACGCCCGTTTAAAAAATGCCCGGAATTGGCGGTTTTCGCGAATCTCGCCAGTTGCAGCTCCAGCTTCCGGAGCAGAGAATGAGCCGGCTCAACTTCTGCATGCACCGGGCTGGTACTCCCGCCTTTTCTCCGGCCTTCGTGCGCATTGGCGTGAGTGCGAAATAATAGATCACTTTTTCTTGTATTGCCTCTGGCCTTTTCCTTAACGAGGCCTTTTCGCGCCCTTACAACGACCTCTTTCTGCGCTTCCTCCTCACGCCACACCCCTCGTTCCAGCCGGGCTGGTTCAGCCGTTACCGCATGTTTCCGAGACCCTGTTATTCTTGAGTATATCTTTGGGTGTACAAAAAGTTCATTGTTCTCTTCAAACCTCTACTTTTTAACCAGTTGTGATTTTGCGCGCTCTCTTCCTCTAAATGTTTAAGTTTGTAATTTGCAGTTCCGCGAAGTGGGCGCTTTAGCCCACCTTACGCCCGATTCCAAGCAAACCACTCGCGATTGCGTGAAATACGCCGCCTAAGATGTCGCTCCGAGAGTCCGTCAAGGCGAACAGGAATGCTCGGCTCACGTCGGCGTCCCAAGCGAGAAAGTTGCTCTTCATCCGGGAAGCATTCGAAACAACTGGACGGGGAGGAGGCGGCAGCGGCAGCGGCTGCGTGCATGCTCTGCGGCAGCGGCTTTCCTTTGTTATTGCGCCCATTCGCGCTTCTGTGCGTAGCGACACTCCTTCAATTCCCCCTCTTCTTCCTGCGAGCGAACGACACGCGTCCGTCCCGTGGTGAGGGGGAGCGTCGTCACCGGACAGAGAACTGGAAGAGACACGCGCAACTTCGCTGCAAAGGTGGAGGGCACATGCGCACACACGCTCATAATGCCTTGCCGAACCACGGCCGGGCTGGAGGAGCGGCGGGCGCGCAAGTGCGCGCTCGCCGCTGCTCCAGTCCGGCCGTGGCTGAACAAACGCTGCCGCTGCGCTGCAGGACTATAAAGCATAATTTCGTCCTTACCATTAGTTCCAAGCAAATCGCTGTCGCTACGTGGTTTCCAGGATACTATACCGGGCTTATTTCCGGTCGCTTATTTCCTCTTTTGAGATTTCAATGCGCCATAGCCGAGATGACCTTTTATTACAGGTCTCTAAAAATAATATTTCCTTGCATGTGGTGTCATAACAATAAGTAAAAATTTCTGTCATACAGTTTGTAAGTTTGATGTTTTATAATTTTGTGATCTCTTTAGATATCTTTGTCATGGGTGCTTGCTGTGCCTCAAAGGAGTAAATGAGCTGGTATTTCGTCAGCCATTTGTAATGGTTTTTTTTGTCAATCCCCTAAACAACTGTTTTTGCTATTTGAATAAATCTTTCATACCACCCTTGCACACCCGCCATGCTCACGCCAAGTGCAAATTCATGATCGCGTCTAGAAATACCTGAATTAATCTCGAGTGTCGGCGCGGCTAAGTTTCGTACGCGCCGCACGAGAAATGAACTAAAAAATGTGGTTTATCCCTCTTTCATAGGAATCGGTAAAACACGAAAGTGAGATGTTCCTTCACAGGATCAGCCGAATGTTTATTCTCCATCGATATGAACTTGCACATCGCTATTTATATTTCGTCGGTATGGCACCGTCAGACACATCAACACTATACACTTGATTGCACGCGCCGGAGTGATGCGTAAACCCGAATGAAACCATATATGTGCTCGAAAACCATGCGAACAAAACCGAACGGGTTGCCAGCGAAACGTTTGGTGAACTCACCGTCCACTGCAGCGAAAGAACATCATTTGGGGGGCTGTCTTGTGGGTGTGCTGGGTGAGCGACAACCTGCTGGCGCGTCGCTTTCGCAAATGTGCGACCACCGCGTTTTTGCTCCGCCAACTGTCGGCGCTCATTAGCATCGTGATGCACTACTTCGCTTCACCTCTCTTAGACGGCAGCACCATCAAAATAGAGGTGGTTATAAGGAAGATGTATGGCGCTTTCACACGGCTGTATGCGCTTCAGCTCCTCGTAGCGGAGTCGGTAGAGCGCCTCCCGTTGCGGCGACGGAGCACCCGGCTCGAATCCTGGCGCGGCCGCGTTTTTCTGGCGATGTCATTTCCGTGATGGATATGACGTCGGTCAGATCGTAGTGGATCCCGGCATAAAACACTTCCGTGCTCAAAAATTCCCCGCTATGGGGTTGCTTCGTTGCACGTTTTGTCGAGAGAAGACAGCGTTTCTGCTGCATCGGCCACCTATAACGCCGCCTACTCTTTCGCTCTTCCCCTTGTCTTCTCCCATTTGCCTCCGGCCTTTACAAACCACACCTGTCTCACCTTTCCCTTCCCATCCTTCTTCATTTCCCCTCTTATCGCTGCACTGCCGATCGCTTTTTCCCTGCCACTGGCCTCACTCCGCCCCTACTCTCACTCGCTCCTCATATTGCCAACCGGTACCTCGAGCGAAGCTGGTCCCGCATCATCACCAACCATTATAGACGCTGCGGGAACCTTTGTCTGCGGGCCAAGAAGAGACAGTGCAGGTACAACTGGCCCGTCAACCCCCGCCGCCGTCCGCTTCTCCCCCGCTCGCAAGCGCCGCGTGGGGGCGCAGCAGTGTAAACAGGGTGCCGGACAGGCTCGCTGCAATCGGCAGCTGCGAAGCGTGCGTCTTTCTCGCTTGTTTGCTGCGACCACGTTTTTCACTGTCTGGAAATGTCGTGCTGCTACTGCGTGCCTTTGTGCAAGTCCGATGAGAAGAGAAAGACAGCCGGACTGTCGCTCCACGATATTCCCGCTGTCGGCGATGTGCGAGTGAAATGGATGGCTGCTATCCGACGGGACAACTGGGCGCCGAATGCGACGTCGTGCTATACAAATGTATGCAGCCGTCACTTCCAGGCTTACGATTTTCTTGAAGGGAAGATACAGCGTCTGAAAAAAAGAGAGATACCTTCAATCTTTGAAAACTATCCGCCCCACCTGCAACCAAACCGAAGCGGTCAACGCAGCACAGATAGCATCGGCTGCTCGAAAGTGATCGCGCAACAGGCACGCCCGGGCGGCAGCCCTGCGCAGTGCCGACCACTCCGAACCCCGAAGGTCACGATACGGAGCCCATGGACACCCCCGGCACTGTCGGCAAAGCAACAGGGCAGCAGCATGCCCCAAATGCACTGCTCGGAAATGGAACTGCGCTCAAAGCTGCCACATGTGAAAAGATTGTTCAAGTGGACAGCAGGTCAACTTCCTGTTTTCTTGTGACAGGGAGAGCCAAATGGGTAAGAAAATAGACTTGAGAAGCCAGATTCTAAGATTACAACAGACTGTGGACAAGTACAAGGAGCTCAAAAAACTCCAGGAGGATTTCATGGCTGCAGTTATCTCCTACATCAAAGAAAAAGCTACAGAAAAACAGTCGACAACTTTGTTTCTGATGGACCAGATAACAATTCAAGAAAAATGACCAAGAGGGGAACAGCGCAACAGAGACGAAACACACGAAGAAAGTGATAACCACGAGCGAGCACTTACAACTGAAATTTATTTTTCCAAAAGTCGCATACATACATACATAACTGCTGGTGATAACCCAGGCAATCGCCACACTGCACCAACGCCATGTGCCACAAACACTGGTTATCACCAGCATTCATGTTAGTTTTGCTTTCTTGCATTTTTCACTGTCAGCGTATATATGTGGCACGCGGAAAAATAAATTTCAGTTGTAAGTCAGCGCTCGTGGTTGTCACTTTCTCCACGTGTTTCGTCTGTGTAGCGCTGTTCCCCTATTTGTAATGATGCACCAACTCGCTCAAGCCTTCACCATTGCAAGAAAAATGAGACCCACCTGGTCTGAAGAAACAACCCGTCGGTGCGTAGTCCTCAGACATTTGTCTGCAAAAGTATATGAACACATGAGATGTGAGTTTTTAAGGGTTCCAAGTAAAAAGACCTTGACGAGCTACATTAGAACGACGAGCGGCGAGACAGGACTCAACAAGTTGGTCAAAAAAAGACTGCTGGTTGAAGCAAAGAACTTGGAGGAACCACAACAAAAGGCCTCCTGGCTCATCGTGGATGAGATGAGAATAAAGGGGAAGCTGCAAAACAACAAGTGAAGAGATTTCTTTGTTGGGCATACGGACGCTCGCCTTGCGCAAGAACAAGAAAACAGCGACCTTGTTTTAGCGAATTCTCTTATGAGCTCTGTTATAAGGGGCTTGATAACACCATTCAGAATTCTGGTTGCTCACTACTTCAAAAAGGGACATCAGCTTCATGAACTGATCATTTTTGTGATGAAAAAATGGAAGCATGTGGGTTCAGGAGTGTGCGGCTAGTGGCTGGCAATAACGAGGTGAAGGTAAGTTCCATGAAGCTTCTCGGAAGCGGCATACTGACCGGCAGGACTGAACACCCCAGTGACCATGACAGGATTCTTTTCATGAGTTTTGAGCCGTGCCACGTGCTGAAAAATATTCGGTCGCAGTTTCTGGCGCATGAAATTGGTCAAAAATCTGAAATTTCGTCTTCGCACCTTAAGGACCTGTACGAGCTGCGGAAAGGGTTGACCCTGAAACCTGTCCCGTGTTTGAGCCGCAAGCACGTCTTCCCCAACAACATTGAAAAAATAAATGTTGCAAGAGCGATTCATGTGCTGTCGCCAAAGTGTGACTGCTGCTTTATAGCACTCAAGGACCAAGCGGGACACACCTGCTCGGTATCGTTTTCAACTGCAGGCCCTACGATTACCTTCATCGTTACCGCTGGTTTGTGCTCCACGACACGAGCAAAACCATGAAACACATCCTTCAGACTATTGCTGATGCGCGCCACTACTACGACATTGAAGACGCCCGGCTTGAGTGGCTTGAGGTCACTTTTCTCATGCATTTGGATGTACTTAACAAACAGTGCACCCATGCTTGTGAATTTCTCACGAAACATATGAGGCGCTTCTTGTGACCACTTACTCTACAGTGGCCAGCACTAAGTATTTGCTGACAGAAGAGAGATTTCTGTTTGTGCTGACACGCAGGTTCAACAGTGACCAAATAGGATCACTGTTTCGAAATTTGCGCATGCAGTCTGGTTTCAACGACATTTTGGATGTTGGGGCAGCGTTGTCGGGACTGGAGAAAGTTTTGAAGGCTGGCATTGCTACAGCCAATGCAGCATCAAACGTTGCTCATAGGGAAGTTGTTGTGATTTCAGGATCCCTAGCTACCAACACCCCTGCTTTAGCTTCGAACCTGCCCACACTTCCCCCAGTGAATTTGTTCTGATGTCAGGGTCCCTAGCTGCCATTTCACCTGCTTCAACTTCTGATCCAGCCCGTACTTTCCCTGTGCAGCCTACTTTGACTTCAAACACACTTGCGCAAACACCGTCTCAGTTTAAGATAGCAGCAATCGTGTTGCAAAACCTGACAGCTTCGTTGTTACCCCAGTACCTGCCGTCACTGCAAATATCGACCACAGTGTATGTAGGCGGTTACATTGGCCGCGTCGCAAGCGAAAGATGAATTGCGAGAACTGTCTCTCTGTATGCGCCAAGCCAGTCAACAACCAGCCACTCCTGCAGTTGTCATGCTGGCAGAACCAAGGGGGCCTGCTGTACCTTTCAGATAAGCTTCTTCTTGCTTTGGACACTGAGGGCTTTCGCTGACTGTGCACTCAAGAACAACCCAAATCTGCAAGTCAGTGTATGAGTTAACGAAGTGCACTGTGCTAGCCCTCTGCTCATCAAGGCTGCTAAAGTGCACAAGTGACAACAGCCATGAACACGGTGGCGAACTCATGGACCTGATTTCAGTTCGTTTCCTCAGGCTCCTCTTGTCGAACCATTCTTCCACCGTGACGGACGAGCGCGATGCGCGCAAATATTTTGCAAAGAAGCCACTTTTAAGAAAGTATGCGGGGATACTGCTTGCGTGTACAACAAGTTTCTTTTTTGTTTCCATGTGCAATAAATGTTTTTTCGCCTCTAAGCCGTGAGCGTGAGAGCACAATTGCAAACTGCATATGCTTGCTGTCTTTTCAAAGCCCGAACTTCATAATGTCGTATCATTTAAATTTGAGCCATTTTACATAAGAGCTGCTCTTCCGTCTCGTTGTCAATTGTGACGTGACACTCTAGCTTGCTTAGCGACAAACGCGACATCGCACAGCCATGCTGTTTAACTTGTGCCGATTGCGGTGGTTGCGCAGAAGAACGACCGCGGGATGAAACGGCAATCGTGCGCTTTCGCTCAGTGGCCGCAATAGAAACTACTGGGGATCGTTATGAGTCGCACAAAAAACCTCGAAGTTTACAGCTTAATCTTCGACTAGACTTACACCAGAATATAATAAAATTGAAATTCAGCTGATCTCACCAGAGCCTGAATGCAGCGATTAGGCGAATGGAGGCTCCCGTCTCCTTGATGATGATGGTGATTAGAGGCCCTCCCTTTGTAACGCGACGTCGATTGGACTTGCCTGTGTTATTCTACTTATTTTCCCTAGCCTTAACTAACCTAATCGGTTTGCCCCCCTCCCTCCCGGTTTTAAACTCCCATGGCTTCCCTTCTTCCTGCCCTTGCAGACCTGTTTACCCCCCCTCTGTTTTAAATTCTAATTCGGTATATTGCTCTTCTACATCCCACTCTCTTCTCTACCTTTTTTCCACCACCACTCCAGCCGCCTCTTCGTCACCTCTACGGCCCTTAAGTTGAGGCTCCCCTCACACCAAATACCAAAGCCTCCGTGTACGTCTTTTCCCCTTCGTCCCGCCGCGGTCGTACCTTTGTGCAGTCTATGACAATATGCTCTGCGGTCTCCCGACCCCTGCCGCAGCATGCACAAGTTTCGTTGTGTTGCCTGTAATTAGCCGTGTATTCCCGTGTTCTCAGACACCACGCCCGTGCTTGAAAGAACAATGCACTACCTCGCGTAACGCCATCGAATCCTTCCTTCCTGATTTCTAGTTTCTCTGTTCTATAAGTCTCCAGGGTTTTTTCCCCTTTCCCCTGTTTGGGTGGCGGCACCTGACGGCAAAACGTTGCACCGTCTTCCCCTTTTCCCGGGCACTGAAGGCTACAGAGGAGGCGTGGTTGTACACATTGCTACTCGCCTACCTCTGCAACAGGTTGTTCCTCTTCCACTCGTCTTCCCTGCTCTCACCACATTCAGTTGTCCCTCCCCTTTCTACCTCCTCTCCGCATGTTCTCTCTTCCCACCACACCTGTTGTGGGAGAACGTCCAGCGAGGGCAAGGGAAGGTGCATGTGTCGGTGGTAAGTTAAGATATTTACACTCTGCACAGAGAACAGTGTGGTGAACAACCATTCCGATGCCTTCTTCTTCGCAGTAGGCGTCTGTTGGGCTCGGCGCCTGACTCGTCCTCGTCTTAGTCGAAAATTCCCACCCTAGTATTTTATAATCTCTTCTTCCTCCTCTCACCGGCCTCTGTTGTCCCCCCCTTCCTCACCAATCCCTCACCCAGCAGTCCCCGGAGCGCACAACCGAGCAGGCCCACCAGTAACATTTATGGGTGATTTGAGTGACAGATGAGAGACGGACCAAAACTGTCGTATTTGGGTAGCTCAGGAAAGACTATCTACGCCGGACAGTTATATCTGCAGAATGCTGGTATCCGCAGCGTGGTAGTAGTCACGGTTGCTTCGAAACGACGTTCGCGTGGTTCTTTGCGGCGGCATATTTGGTTATTCGTCGTGTACACATCTCAAGCCACGTGTTTTGAGCGCTGCAGGTCCGTACCCGGCTCACATCAACAGAGCTGTTGTGAGTAAATGGTGCCTGGAAGCCCGGAGGCTGGGGTTATAGCAACGAGCTTTTGACAAGCCTCGCCGAGAGCCAAGGAGATTGCCTGCGACTGGAGGAGTCCGCGCCCTTTGCCCCTTGGGTGGGCCGATTCCTTGCGCTATCTTGAGTGCGTCGGCGCCAGTGCTCAAGACGGCACTTATCGCTCTCCACTCGAGCCCAGTGGTCCGCCGGCGCTCTGACCAGCAGCACCATGCTCCCGATCCTGATCTTCGCGTTTGCGCTGCTCTGCGTCGCCTCCGCAGGTACGTCGTCGGCCTGGTTGGCCAGCCGAGAGAAGCGCCCCAAATCCACCCTTTCCGCATGCAGGGAACAACCTGAACGAGCAAGTGAACCAGAACAAGTATTTCCTGCACGACCGATGCCGGCTTGGGCTGCAAGAGCAGATCAACGCGGAGCTTCACGCAAGCTTGGTCTACATGCAGATGGTGAGCCTAACATCAAAACTGAAAAATGGTCTGCTTTTATGTTGCAGTGAGCAGGATAAAAGCTTGCGGGACGAGATGTGGAGCGTGCGTGAACAAGGTGTGCCCCAAACACGGCGCGGAAAGCAAAGCAAGACGTCGTTCAGTGATTATGCATTACTAGAATAGGCTCCTGGTAAAATTGTTACCAGTACGAAACCGCCTCCAAAGAAGATGGTTTCGTACTGGTAACAAGTTTATCGCCAAATTCAAATGAATAATAGAGATTTTAAAGAAAACATGTTCAGCCGTGCCGACTCTCTGGCTGGCAATTTTTGTGTGACGTCACGAAATCTTGTGTGCGCGATTGGCGGCCGCCGATCTAAGGAACGTGGGATTGCAGGGGGGGTTCTCGTTCCGTTTGATCGCAGCACTTGAATCAGGTTGACGCACCCTGATAATAACGTCCTTAGTGCCGCTTCATAACACGTCACTTGTGCCCAAGTTACGGAAGTATGGCGCCAAATTGGTAAGTTGTTCAATGCTTGCTGCATTTTTTTTTCGGGTGAAAAAGCGTATTTCGCTGCCGTAATGAAATTGAGTGAGCTACCAAGGAGGTCCAGTTCTGTCGAATAGAACAGAGTTGTGTTTTGCCTTCAGGACCCGTTTGGTAGGAGCAGGTTACTTGGCCTTATGCCAGCCTGCGCGCCTAGCGGATAGAACAATTTCTTTTAATAGAATTAGGCATGAGTTGAAGAATGCTGAATTTTCTGAACGACTTCATGGCAGACCATTCATTGCCAGTGTGCCTGGGCTCAACCCTCTCAAGGAACTTTGTACAGGTGAACGGGGAAAGTGAACTCCATATCCAAAATATATCCCAAGTCGAATATGTATGCTGTCTATGTTGATGATCTTCAAATACCTTGCACATCCTCCAATGTAGTGACTTGCGAAGACAAGTACAGTTGACAATAAATAGACTAACATGGGCAGACAAAAACCGGTTCCAGTTTTCACCACACAAAATAGTGACTATTCTTTTCTGACTCAAACGAGGCTGCAGACCAATCCCATCCTAAAACTCAAGGAAATCGATTTACCCGTACAAAATGAACACAAATTTATCGGCATAACATTTGACAAAAAACTCACTTTCCTTCCTAACATCAATATGCTGAAAAAGAGAGCATCCCGAGCTCTAAATACACTTAAAGTCCTGTCCCACAAAAACTAGGGTTCTGACAGGGCTTGCCTTGTACAAATTTATCGCTCTGTTGTACGCTCCTGCTTGGACTATAATTGCACTGTGTACGGCTCAGCCAAGCAGTCCTACTCGAAACGATTGAACCCAGTACACAATTTAGGTCTGCGAGTCTCGTCTGGTGCGTATATGACATCACTCATAATCAGTCTTTACGTTGAAACAAATGAACCCCCCACTTGCACACAGAAAAACCATGCTGCCATGATCATGCATCCTAAAGATCCGTTCACTGCAAAAAAATCTGTTACCGCATACTTACAAAATGCCTATCTACGACGCTGTGTTTTCACAAACCCCAAGCAATCAGACCATTGCTCCTCCGGTTCAAAAAATGCCAAGAACTAAGTATTTTGGACAGATTACCTGAAACTTCCGAGATACACGACCGACTACCACTTTGGTATACTTTTCATATTTCATAATATATATGACTTTACACTAACACACCTTGAAAAAAAGACACCACGTGGACGACATATCATACAGGATTTTTTTTTGGCACTAAACGAAAAATATGGACACTACATGACTTTTTACACAGCCGGTTCTAAAACGTCACGCTATGTTGCTGGTTGCAGTAGTTCAAGGGAAGTGGGGGAAAGTGATCAGGCTACCACAGTGTGCCTTGGTTTTTACTAGTGTCACTAGATAAGGTAAAAGAGTAGCGGCCCTCAGGCACGCAAGTCAGCAACGGCGGCCATTTTGGTGTTTATCAGTGTTGCGAGATTGCCTCTTCTACGGCCTCGCCGCTAACTTCTACCGGGGCGTTTGTTAACAACACTGCCGAAGATACAGCAAAACGGCATGCTCGTACGCACTTCAGCTGCTGAAATGCTGCTACACGCGTTATCTTTGATTCGTGTTCGGAACAACGTTAGTCGCGCGCAGCCGCAGCGCAGGGGGGACAAGCTAAGTCTTCCAGAGGTTACCGACTGAAAATGCACAAGCAACAAAATGGCAGCGCTCTTGAACCGTCGCAGTGTAAGCAAGTGTCGCGTGACGCGAACTGACCAATGATCGTGGCGGCGATACCGAACAATAGGAGAAAAGAGTGCCAATACTCTGTAACATTATCTAGTGACACTAGTTTTCACAGTGGAATGTTATGCCATTGCTATGGCTGTAGAAAGAATAATAGAAATAAAACTTAAAAACAATGTTATCTACAGACTCCCTCAGCGTTAGCATACCGCTGCATTTCACAAGTGTGGCTCAGCCTATAGTATGAGACATAATACACAATGTATTAACAGCCGAAGCTGGAGGTTCCTAGCCCCATGTATTAGTGGAAACGAGAGAGCCGATGCATGTGCCGCACAGGACCGTAATGGAAGAATGAAACAAGTAAACATTCCTCACGGTGATTATATGAAATTTATACGAGTAAACTGACAGCCAAACGGCAGTCCTCATGGGATACCGAAACTAACCACAAAATTCACCCACCATAGCATAATGGGAATAAAGCAGACACGAAGAACGCCGCATTCTATGTCGCCTCCGCATAGGGCATTCACATCTGACACATAACTTTCTCCTGATGAAAAAAGATAAATGAATATGCGAAGAATGTGACCAAGAACTAACACTAAACCACATCTTACTTTCATGTGCGAAATTTGAGGTCCTGAATAAAAACATTATAAGCAGTTCCACAACGAACATACTTCATGTCATCCCAGTTTACTCCTAGGAGACGATGCTCTTGTTAAAATTTCCTGTGTTATTGGAGTTTTAAAATTAGCGACGCTCCTAAATAAACTATAATGTCTTAAAACAAAGAAGCCACTATACATAAAAGTAGCCACGCAACCTTCTGCTTGGCGGATGATGGCTTTACTTGCTTATGAGCCTTAAAATACGACACAACACCCAACACATACAGTAAGATCTGCATAGACCACGAGTCGTGCAACACAATCCTCCTCTAGTTGCCGAGCAGCTCAGGCCATTGCCAAATTGAAAAACGCAGGTCCAAGAATGGAGCCTTGAGGCACGCCCCTGTTCAGGTAGTAGGTCCTGGGGCTCCATTCCGGGTGCGTGGCGCTTGACGTATGGCGCGGTTATCTATAAAGGACAGGATGCAGTTTCGGGCTCGCTGGATTGGAAATGCTTGTGCCAATTCCCTGAGGATTGCAGCTCGGATGACGCGATCAAAAGCTTTACGCATGTCGATGGCAAGGACATAGACGGGGCTGCCTGCTGTGGAAGTGAGATTGATGACACGTCGCAGAAGCCATCACAAACTGGCCAGAAGCCAGTTTGTGATGGGTGGAGCCATGGTGACGATTAGTTATGAGAGGCTCGATGAGATTGTAAATAGTTGGAGTCAAGGGAAGTTGGAGTCAAGGACTCAAGTTGGAGTCAAGCATTTTTTCGAAAAAAATTGAACGACCATAATCGCAACCAAAGACATCAATGCTTATTCATACGCCTTACTATTTTGAACCTGTGTAACCGGTTTCGCTTGTCTTTTGTTAATCTGTTTTTATTTAGTGTTGTAACCGAACTTGTGTATTCGGTATTAGTTCTTTCTTATTTGCCCTTTTTTTCTATGTTAGTTGTGTTGACTGGTACATGTTAGTCACTGTTATGTCTTGATTCCCAGTTGTATTTGTCTTATGATTATTTATTGTCTTCCCTATATGTATTTGCCCCCCCCCCCCTTGTGTAATGCATTCGGGCCCTTAAGAAAATAATAACTGAATGGAAATGGGCCGAAGGTTAACACAGGTTGGACGGTCATTGTTAGGTTTAGGGTGGGGTGGACGAGCATGAGATTGAGGTTGTTCGGAACAGTGCCTGTAGCCAAAAGGTCATCGATAATATCCAGAAGCACTAGGTTAGTAGCTACGTCCAGGTTGCGAATGTGTTGCGAGGTGAGGCCATCATGGCTCGAAGCCGAACGTGGTTTGGAGTTCAGTTGCTTGATATGCAGGCCAATAGATGTGTGTTGCATAGGATCATTGATGATACTGAGGTTGCATTCTTCCGAGGTTTCGTCGAGGCGGACACCACAGCCACTGGTTTGAACCTGAGGTCGTACTTTTGCTAATAAAATCCCCGCCGATAATGATCAGCGATATTGAGATACCCAACTGCTGAAGCCAATTCTATGTAACAGATTTCTGTGAGCCAGTAACGGGTCTGTAAAAGACCGAGCTGCAGTCAGCGGCTTGCCGTCCGGGAGGCGAGTGTGGACGGTGACAGCCTCATGATGTTTGAACTTTCGCTCCGGGACAGAAATTTTGCTACAACCCAAGTCCGCCGTTTGTTCAATAACCGAGGGGGTGCAGTGTGGACTGTGGCCAGGGCCCCTTCTGTAAAAGTCACAAAGCCGCAGACTCGAGGAGTGATTCGGGTTTCCTGGACTGGAATTTAGAAGGGTGAAGTGTGAATAATGGGGCTCGAAAGTATGGAGCCGGTTTGTGTGAAACTGCGGCAGTTCCATTGCAGTATATTCAGGGAGTGCTTTATTAACCCAGGGAGTTTCTTGGTGCAACCTTTCTTGAGGAGCCCTCAACGCATCCTCGTTGGGAAGTCCCGGGAATTTACTGGTATTAGTTGCAGCATGGCGTTTGTTTGCGAGGCTTAGCTGTCGGATAGAGTACCAAGCCTTTTCTATATCCCTTTGGCGTTCACGCTGTTACTCTGGAAGGTCTGCGCGTATGAACTTTAGGGTGTCCTCCGAACTGTCCTCGGGGTGCTGCTGAGATGTAGGCGTGCGTTTATTGCTAGCACTGGGAGCTGCGCCATCGAGCCGAAGTGCTCGGGCACATACGTGAGGCTGATATGGGAGGCGCTTGGTGCGACTATATGGCTGTCCCCTCGCGGAGCTTTTCCTCCTCTCCCAGCTTGCGTATTTCAGTGCGCAAGCTGTCCAGCTGTGCCACAATAGCCTCATTAATGGAGTTAGCGGCTGAGGCCGTATCTAAATTCACCGCTTGGAATTTCACCTGGCTGTCTGGAGCAGATATCGAGTATCCACGTGCTCAGTCCGCCCAAGAAACCCCGCAATGACAGCGCTGAGAGGGCATTTACTTTTCTGATAGCACACGTCGGGTCTACGGCCATCTTCTTTGCAGGCCACGCTGGAGAGTTCACAGTTCTCTTCCTTATTGTGGGGGTTCCGACACACTGGTTGCCTGGGGCAATACTTAGCCAGGTGTCCGATGCTATGGCAGCCGAAGCGGATCATTCGCTTAGGGCCGTATGGCGTAACTCGTACGGTGGCCAAGTAATCTTTGACTACTCGAGGGAGTGTGGGTGACTCGAACATGAGGACATCTTGGTTGGCCTTTGCCATGCATATGGCAGCCAAAATGTCCGCCTGCTCGCAGTGATGCATTGAAAGATGGTTTCATTTAAGTCGTCTGCTTCAACTGCGATAACCTCGCGGGATGTGTGTGGCCGATTTGGAGACGCCTCAACAGGGACGAGGATCTCTTGGGAGCTATGCATAAAGCATACATGAATGTTAGCCGTTAGTTTGCAGAATCGTACAGTACAGAATATTACACTGTCAGTCAGATGCTGTTACCTGCTACACCATATCGACGAGCTCAGCTAGCTCCGACGAGGGTCCTTATGCGGCGATAAGAATTGCTAGTGCGTTTTTGGAAATACCTTTAGTACTTGTTTTCGAGAGTGGTCATAGCAAGAGCAGGGAGCGGGGCTTACTTACCCGATCCAGTCTCGTGATTGCCGTTTTCTTGTTTAGCTTGACACGTGTCCAGGTGTTCCAGCCACTAGTTCGATCGTCGTCGTCGGCGTCTTCGGGGTACATTTGAGAGTGTAGCGTCCTTCTTGGACACAATTATTACTGGCCTGGCTTCCCGCTGGTGAGGTCAGCATCGGGGTGTTTGGTGCCGAACACGACAAATAGAAGGCGGGGGATATTGCCGGTGTGCGAAATGAGCCCGGCCGCGATAGGAACGCCACGAGCGATTTCAACCGCCAGCACCTCAGTAGCTGGCGCCGCGCTAAGGCAGTATACGCTTACCGGCGACGATGCCCAGTCTCTAATCCAGGGTAATAGGAAGAGGTATGGACAAGTAGCCGGGAACTTGAATAAGCGTGGGTCACTGGTGAAAAGTGGTCATTTGAGCAAAGCTCGAGGTTAGATGAAATAAATAGAGAGCCGAAGCGAAACACGTTTGCTGGCGTTCGAGCACGTTTTGTCCGCTGAATGCATGTATGTATTGTGAGACCCTGTGACTACGCTCCCAGTACCATGGGTTATGTTGCCGGCGCTTCTCCATAATCACCCACTATCATCAGTGCTAGCCCCGATGGGCTCGGCATCATCATCACCTGTAAATAGTCATCATCACCGCTTGGGTCCTTCCTTGGCCCGAGTGCTGGAATAAACGGCCACGCCAACCGTCGTCCCTCAAGTGGTGGAGCGCGCGTCTTGACCCCCTGTCCTCCATCTCTGAGTGCACTCCTGGAGCGCCGTTCGGGTCGTCGCTTACCGACAGCAAAACCGGCCACCGGTGCGGGATCATCCGCACTTCGTCGCCAGCGGGATCCACCGGTGTTCGGCGGCCTTCTTGGAGAGGGCGTTGAGGGGTGGCTTGACACCCACGCATGCGTCAGCGCCTCTAACAGGTGGGGCGACCACGCGACGCTTCAAAACGTCTCGTGGTCCCTGAACGAAATAGCCAAGACGTAGTTTCTGAACAATGAGCACCGTATCAATGACTGGTCCAACTTCAGCACGCAGCTGTGCCAGATGTTTGGTTCTTCCGCTGCCCGCTCAGACATCGCGAAAAAGAAGCTGGAGGAGCGAGTCCAACATCCTTGTGAGACGTACATTGAAGATGTTGTGGCCCTGTGCCGAAAGGTCAACAAAGACATGATCGAGGCTGATCGCGTACGCCACATCTTGAAAGGGATCAGCCAGTTCGCCTTTACTGCCCCGGCCCTTCCAAATCCCGTTTCGAATGTGAGGACGACGTGCCAACGCCTAGACGGCCTTCAGTCGATCCGTCTCCGACAGGATACCGTGACCCGTCACGTGGGCGATGAGGACCTTCGAGCTCTAATACGTGAACTGATTCGGGAAGAACGTGACTGCCGCACCTCTGTGCATGTTTCTGCTACCAGTCACTACTCGGCTGCACCTTACCTGCGAGAGAAGAGATTATTAGAGAGGAGCTCGCCGCGTCTACTCGCGGAAGCATGCACTCCGATCTTACCGCTACGTCAGTCACGACATCCTATTCCGAAGTAGCTGGGAGGCTGCCTCTGTCCGGGGCAGCGGTTCCCGTCCAACCAGCTCCGGGCTATGTGGCAGCGGTCAACCCGATCTCTGAACCGCAGCCTTACTATCCAGAACGGCGACCGCAGCGCCCTGAGCAATCTTTCAACCGGCCGGTATGGTTCTAGTGCGGAATTCGCGGGCACATTTCTCGGTTCTGTGGGAGGTGTTTAATTGATGAGCAACGTGGTTACGACACGTAAGAACGTGACGGACCAAACCCTCGTCACGGCTACCGCCAGAGGGGTTACCCATCTCCTTCAAGGCGGTCCTCTCCTCCTGCCACTTCTGCTGACTCCCCAACCAATGCTCGTGCGTCACGACGTCGTTCCCCACCACCATTTCGACTATCTGTATCTCCGCTTTGCCCTGTCGGACGTGACCCCGCCCTCCTGTCGGAAAACTAAGTCATGCAGTTTTTGGAGGGGAAACTGCATCTATCGGGACAATAACAACTCCTCCAGAACACCCGTCGAACACGTCAGTATCGGTTGAAAGTAACGAGATTGAGGATTTGATGGACACTGAGGCAAGTATTTATATTATTCGAGCTGATCTTTGTAAGAGAGTACGAAAGGTAAAAAACCCGTACAGTGGCCATTTGTTACGTGGTGCGGACGACACGTCCATTCAACCTTCTGCCTTCTGCAAAGTACGCGTTTCTATCGAGTGTGCAGAGATCTCCACGAGCCCCTATAAGCTTATAAACTTATAGGGGGCTCGCCAAACCAAGTCCCAACCAAGAATATATTCTTGGTTTGGAATTTCTTTAGTCGACTTCCGCTGTTATTTGTTGCCGCACTCCAGCTATGAGCATCACAGACGTTCATCACTCAGCTGTTCCGGAAACAAGTACGCCTCATCTGGTGCTAAGTACCGACCACGTCGTGCCCGCCTGTCAAGAGCACATCCTTTCAGTTTCCGCTGACGAAATCGTTGACGGCGATGTGCTGGCCATCCCGTGCGGCCGCCTCCTTTCCCGGGGTCTTGCTGTAGCAGCTTGTCTGTTGCGATTTTCCCAAGGGTGCGCCTTTATCCCTGTACATAATACGACTTCCGAAGTGGTTCTACTCACCCAAAGCTGCGCGATTGCTTCTGCTTCTGCCGACGAGGTGTCCATCCTTCCGTCTGCTACTCCTTCCCCTACATCTGTGGCTTCCGCGGCCATTTCCTCCAAGTCGTCTCTTGCGGTCACCATCGGTCCGGTCCTTACCCCATTACAGAAATCCTCAGTACTGGAACTTTTACACAAGCACCGTGCCTCGTTCGACACCTATTCAACTTTTCTTCCTCGCACCCATGCAGCTACGCATCGCATCGAAACAGATGGATCAACTATTGTTCACCGCCGCCCGTACCGAGTCTCGCCTTCAGAACGGAACGTGAACGACATGCTGCAGCGATACGTTATTCGGCCCTCATCCAGTCCTTGGTCTTTCCCAGTCGTCCTGGTGGAGAAAAAGGATGGTACCGTGCGTTTTTGTGCAGTTATTTGGGCCCTCAACAAAATTACCCGAAACGAAGTGTATCCCATGCCCCGGAAAGGCGACACCCTGGACTGCCTTCAAGGAGCCGAATACTTTTCGAGCCTCGACTTGCGTTCTGGCTTTTGGCAGATACCGATGCACGAGTCCAACAAGGAAAAGACAACGTTTGCGGCTCCCGACAGCCCATATGAATTTAATGTCATGCCGTTTGTGCTATGCCCCCGGCAACTTTTGAGCGGATGATGGACTAGGTGCCCAGAGGACTGAAATAGAAGACCTGTTTCTGCTATCTTGACGATGTCGTTGTTTTTCCCTCGACATTTGCTGACCATCTCCAACGCCGACGAAGTGCTTACGTGCATCTCCAATGGTGGACTTCAGCTCAACTAAAAAAAAATGTCGTTTTTCGGCCAACACTATCAAGGCACTCTGCCATATCGTTAGCAAGGACGGCCTACGACCCGACCTTGTAAAAATCGCTGCCGTTGTCAGATTTACATGACCGTTCCAACAAAAAGATCTACGTAGTTTCCTCGGATTGGCCTCGTATTACCGTCGCTTTGTCCGGAACGTTGCCACCATTGCGGCACCTCTGAACCAGCTCCTACAGTCCGGCACAGCTTACGTTTGGTCGAATGAGTGCCAACAAGATTTTGAGGCATTGAAAACCACCTTAACGTCTAGCCCGGCACTCTGCCACTTTCATGAAAACAAGCCCACTGTCCTCCACACAGACGGAACTGGCCACGGAATCGGTGGTGTTCTCCTTCAAAGTGATGCTCAGCTCCGGGAAAGGGTCATTTCCTATGCTAGTCGTTCGTTGACACCGGCCGAGAAGAATTACTCCATCACAGAGCAGGAATGCCTTGTCATAGTTTGGGCTGCTCAAAAATTTCGCCCTTAACTCCATGGCCGTCACTTTACGGTGGTCACAGATCACCATCCGCTATGGTGGTTATCCTCCATGAAACTCGTGTCTGGGCGCCCAGGTTGCTGGGTCTCCGTCTCCAACAATATCACTTCTCCGTGACGTGTAAGTCCGGAAAGAAACACACGAATGCAGACGCTCTGTCTCGTTGCCCATTGTCTCCTCCATCAACTGCTGTACAGTAAAGCCTCGACGAAGATCTCCTTTTGGCACCCATCACTTTCCCTAGCATTGATGGACACGGTGATTTGCCCTCGCTACAGCGAGCAGACGCATACTGCCACCCCATCACGGACTACCTCGACGGTCGTGTGCCAACTCCGACCAGCCGTGCGCGTCGTCAACTCGCCAAGTTTCAACTCCTACATGGTGTCCTTTACAGCCAAAATTACCATCGTAATGGCAGCAAATGGGTCCCTGGAGTACCGGTCCACTTCGCCGTCGTATCCTCGAGGAGTATCGCGATGCGGCCACCACTGGGCACCTTGGCTTCGCAAAAACATACGAGCGAATACGTAGCCGCTACGTTTGGCCTGGCCTCTCTACAGCTGTGGCCAAATACGTCCGCTCGGGCGCCTCTTGCCAGCACCGCAAACGCTCGATTACTCCTCCTGGCGGACTACTGCAGCCTCTTCCTTTCCTTCGGCTCCCTTTGAGTGCGTGGGCATCGACCTGTATGGACCGCTACCTGCGACCTAATGTGGATTCCGATGGATAGATACGGCCGTCGATCATTTGACTAGATACGCCGAAACGGCGCCCATTTGCTCTGGCACCGCCGCCGAAGTGGCAGACTTCATCCTGCACAACATAATTTTGCGTCATGAGCACCACGCGCCCTTCTGAGCCCCCGCGGCAAAGTTTTAGATGCGACGCATCTCTTTCACCCGCCTTGTCCCTCCGGCGTAGTACGGCGGCGTCCGCATCCCTCCCCCATTCTCCTCGCCGCAACAGCTGCGCGCTAGCGCCGCTCTCACCGCAGCGCCATCTGCGTGTTAGCGCTCGGCTGCGCTCGCTCCGTCGCCGTGCCAGCTGTGCTTGCGGGCGGGTTAACACATGCGCATGCGCTGCTCTGCGCTGCTCTCTCTCATTCCCCTCACCGTACATATAAACGCGGTAACTGCGCCGCTCCGCTCAGTCGTTCCGCCGGCGCTCCTCCGATGACATCCTCCGGTGACCGCCGATGATTTGAAATGGAGACTAACAGGCCTGATATCGCGATGGCCGGCGCAACCGTAACAAGCACCGGCCACCCCGATAAAATCCACACGCTAACATAACGGAAACGCAACGGCAACCCCGATGCGTCGCATCTACCCCATGGTTCCCCTCGCGGGAAGATGGTGTAAATTTTTTCTCCCTACCGTCATTGAAGAACTTCTGCGTGCTTCCAACACGGCGCACAAAACAACGTCCGGCTACCATCTCCAGACGAAAGGTTTGACTGAGCGATTTCATCGAACTCTATCGGACATGCTCTCCATGTACATTATTCCTGATCACCGTAACTGGAACGTTATCCTACCCTTTGTAACCTTCGTTTACAACTCCGCAAAGCAAGACTACCGGTTATTCACGATTCTTTCTCGTCTTTGGTAGGTCCCCATGTATTACTTTCGCATCAAGTTTTTTCTACGCTCCTGTCGCCTGTGATGTATCATCTCATGAGCAGTACGTTTGCCGGCTCGCCCACTGCCGAGAACTCGCGCGACGTCAACGGAAAGTCAGCAGCACGAACGAAAAACTCGCTACGACGCGAACCATCGCTCTGTTCGGTTCCGGCCTGGGGATGAAGTGCTGCTATGGATCTCCGTTCACGTCCCCGGACTGCGCGAGAAGTTCCTCCGCCGCTTTCTTGGCCCATACCAAACCTTGGAAGAGACTTCTCCTGTCAGCTATCGTATCACGCCAGTAACTCCGCCTGCATACCGCTGTCGCCGTGGTACTGAAATCGTCCATGTATCACGGCTGAAGCCATTCAACCGCCGTACCACCGACAGACTCGCGGCCAGGAGGCCGCTTTCGATCGCGGAGGGGAAATTGTGAGACCCTGTGACTACACTCCCAGTACTTTGGGTTATGTTACCGGCGCTTCTCCATAATCACCCACTATCATCAGTGCTAGCCCCGATGGCTCGGCATCACCATCACCTGTAAATAGTCATCATCACCGCTTGGGTCCTTCCTTGGCCCGAGTGCTGGAATAAACGGCCACGCCAACCATCGTCTCTCAGTATGCATGCAGCATGTATGTATGTATGTATGTATGTATGTATGTATGTATGTATGTATGTATGTATGTATGTATGTATGTATGTATGTATGCATGTATGCATTCATGCATGCATGTATGTATGTATGTATGTATATATGCATACATGCATGCATGCATGTATGTATGTATGTATGTATGTATGTATGTATGTATGTATGTATGTATGTATGTATGTATGTATGTATGTATGTATGTATGTATGTATGTATGTATGTATGTATGTATGTATGTATGCATGTATGTATGTATGTATATATGTATGTATGTATGTATGTATGCATGTATGTACGTACGTACGTACGTATTTATTTTATTTACAGTATGCTGTCAATCCCCCAAGGGGATTATTACAGGGGTGAGCAACATGTCACAGCTCGTCAACGTCCGATATAAAAAATTCTACACAAAAAGAGCACATAATGTAAAAATTACAAGAATAGCAGTAGTACATTCTTACATAATACATACAACAACGCCAATGTACGCCAACCATCAGGGAAACTCAAGAGAAACAAGACGAAAACAACACGCGGTGTAGACAGCATCAAGTTGGATTCAAAACACACAGAAAAAAGTGTAGGCAAATGCTTTCCGGGGACAAACGGAACCGGATGGATTTCATGGCGAAAAGAATTTAATTACTTATAGTGATATCTCATTCTAGGCTAATACAGCATGTTCAATTAGTTCCATAAATTTTTCTAGTGTTGGCTGCTGTGTTACGACTGCATATACTGTATTCCATTGACGAATTGCGCGTGGGAAGAAAGAATAGCGAAAAGTATTTTTAACAAATGCATAATCAAGAAGTTCCCATGCATCCCTTCTTCACAAAATTTCAAGTATCAAGTTCCCATGCATCCCATGCATCATGAAATTTCAAGTAATAGTCTGGGTTTATGCGCAACGGTCTGTGCAGTAGTTGATATAAAAAATTTTATCCGAAAAAGCTTTGCGCGACTTTCCAGGGTAGCTAGACCAGCACGCTATAACAGAGCTGTAGGAGAGTCAGTGCGTCCATATCTATTAAAGATAAAGCGGATGGCCTTGCGCTGAACCCTTTCCAATATTGCGATATTGTTCGCAGTGGGGGAGAACCACACAATATTTGCGTATTCTACAACTGGGCGGACAAAAGTGACGTATACGAGAAGCTTCGTGTCATGTGTAGAATATGACAAGGCCCGTTTAAGGAAAAATAGTTTGTTCATTGCTTTATTTGACATTTTACACACGTGCTCTGTCCAGCTGAGGTCGGACGATATTATGATGGCGTAATTATTTATAATGGTTGACACTTCGATGCGGCACATTGTTAAAATGGTATGGAAAATCTAGCTTAGACGCTTTATTTGTAACGGACATGAATAAGGTTTTGTCAATGTTTATTGTCATTTGCAAATATACGCACCACTGAGGTATTTTATTTAAGGCAATATTTAATTTCACCTGGTCATCGCGGTGCCGTACTTCATTATAGAGAATGCAATCATCAGCAAAGAGCCAAAGTTTCACGTCAGCATAGTTACGTATGTCATTTATGAAGATTAGGAACAAAACTCGACCTAATACGGATCCCTAGGGAACGCCTGAGAACACTGGAGCAAGGTCGGAAGAGCGACAGCCGTATTGCACCAATTGGAAATGGTCAGTTAAGTAATTGTTAATCCATTGGTAAAGTGGGCCATCACCTAATCTGTATTTAAGTTTAAGGAGTAGTTTAGTGTGCGAGACACGGTCGGATGCCTTCGAAAAATCGAGCAAAATGACATCGGTTTGAATGCGCTCATTTATGCCGAGGGGTAGGTCATGCAGCGTTTCGACAAGTTGTGTAACAGTAGATAGTCCTGATATAAAGCCATGCTGATTCATGAGCAGAATATTGCAGAATAAAATTTCAGTACGATATGTTCGAGAATTTTGCTTCAAGTACAGGTGGTAGAAATAGGCCGGTAATATAGAAGGAGACGCAGCGTTACCTGATTTGAGTACGGGAGTAATTTTAGCAGTTTTCCATTCAGCAGGGAGGCAGCAGTCTTTCGAAGATTTGGAATATATGAGATAAAGATATTTGCTGACTGGTTCCGCGTACCGTTTCAAAAAGCTGTTGGGAATCGCGTCTGGACAGCTACTTTTCTTTTCATTGATACCTGAAAGGAGCGAAAGGGTACCAGCCTCCGACAAGGTAGGCGTGTCTATTAATCCGATATCCTGATTGTACAGGAAAGGATTTATTTCCGCAGAACCATTATCAGTTGTATAAACCGACCGAGAACTGGCATTGAAATCATCGGCTCTCGCCTGATCTAACCCACCTGGTGAAACTGGGTTAGTCGGCTTTGTTTTCATATACTGTCAGAATTCATGAGGCGCGTTCTTAATGAACTCATGAAATGTAGAGCCACAAAACTTATTTTTAGCGTTACGCACTCGTTCTTTAAGTGATCTAGTAAGGGAATCGAGAGCGATAGCCTGAAACATTCCTTTGCTTGTTAGTTTTTCGTAACCTCTTGATTTTACGCTTGGTTTGAATTATTTCACGCATAATCCACGGATTGCGGTTTTGAATTGTTTTGGACATAGTCTGGACAAAATTATGCATACAATGCATGACATGAAACTTGAATTTCAGCCAAACCGCTTCAATACTAGAGCAATCATCGCTACAAAAATCATGAAATTCAGAGTACTCGTGTGCAAGGTACGTCATTATAGCAGCATCGTTGGCTTTGTTAAAGGCGGGTATTTGCTTTATTGACCACAGAATGTAGGTGGGCTAGTGAATGGCAATGTGCATAAGACCATTTTGTGGTCGGATAGTCCTTCAAGAATATTTACTCGCGACTCATTTAATGAAAGACTATTACTAACAAAGACATGGTCTAAGATTGAGGATGACGTTCCCTGTACACGAGTAGGGGTGGGGACAAGCTGCTCAAGAATAAAACCAAGCATTATGTCCAGCAGGGTGCTTTGAGCTTTTGTTTCAGGGGCAATGTAACACCAGTCAATCTCAGATAGGTTGAAATCGCCGTCAAGTACAATCGAGCCCCCGCGCACATGCGATTGCATATCATCAGATAATGACTCAAGGTGCACACTTTCCGCATTCGAAGGCCTGTAAAATGTAAAACACGCCCACTTTAGCGATCCTATCATGAAGATGCACGTCGCACCACAGAGCCTCAGTATCTTTTACGGCGGGCATGATAAAAAAAATTACACCATCTTGCCACGTGGAAACCCTGAGGGGATGCAAAGCCGTGGAGTAGTAGCGTGTTAATTGGTTGTTAGAGTAAAGACACGTGTAGAAGCGTATGAAATGTCTTCTTTATTTATCGAGTAGTGGGGAACGTTTTGCGGCTTCTCGTTCTGGAAGTGAGGAATCCGCTGTTCGACGTTGGCGTTTCGAAGCGTTGTCACGTTGCCGAACGCCATCTGGATCAGCTACTCCCCGCTGGCGTTTCGAAGCGGCTTCTCGTTCTCGAAGCGAGGAATCCGCTGCTCGACGCTGCCGTTTACGTTCGGCGTCGCGAGCTCTCCTCTATGCAGCCTTGTCTTCGGAACTGCTCGCGGTTCTGACAGCGTGCTGGCTGGCGCTAGTTGAAGGCGTGCCAGCCAGTTCGCTGACGGAATCGTTGGCGTCCATTTGCAGTCATCGGACGACGCAGTACCGAAGAAGCAACTGAGCGGAGCGCGGACGGGTTTATTTGCAGAGCAGAGGGAGTGGAGCGGAGGAGCAGCGCGTGATTGGACAGCTAGTGTGCAGAGGGGAGAGGAGGAGCAGCGCGCGCTAGCGCACAGGTGGTGTGGAGAGGAAGAGGGGAGAGAGAGCGACGTTATCACAGCTGTTGTGGAGAGGAGGAGAGGTGCGGACGCCGGACGACGGAGGGTCGACTAAGAGATGCTTTGCATCTAAAATGAATCCCATCTTTAAAAAGCAGCGCAACGCCCCCACCACGTGATTCCCTGTCTTTACGCACTATCGCATATCCTGGGGGCACAACTTCTCGATCAGATACACCGGAATGCAGCAGCCCCGTTTCTGTGATGCCAGCGATATATGGTGTATGTGCCAGGAGGACCGCTTCTAGCTGGCCTACTTTGTTGACGAGACCGCGAGCATTTACATTGATTGATGTTGCTGACTTCGGCTTCTCGTGATAAGTTGTTCGCTTGGAACATTTTTTTCATTTCCATTTCCTTGACGTTTATTGATACTGCTACCAATTTGTTGCTGCTTTCGTTCCAAGAAAAGAGCCTTCCGTCAATTTTAACCTTATCATACACAAGATGAACTTTTTTTCGAGTGAGTGTAGGGTTTGACGCGCCGACGCAACGCAGGCGATGAGGCGGGCCATAGTGGAGGTCGCCGGATTAATTTGGACCACCTTGGGATCTTTAACGTGTGCCGACATCTGGTACAGGGGTTTTTGCTTTTCACGACCTCGGGCTTTTCGCGTTTCGTTCGTGCTTTTGCTTTTCACGAATGCTTTTGCTTTTGCTTTTCACGAATGAGGGGCTGAGCCCCTCATTTCCCATTTTCTGATTCGCTACATGCTTAGCGAGGGCCTCTGTTCTGGCAGTCTTGGTGCCAAAGGGAGCTTAAGAGGGTTCAACGCTGGTCGACCACTCTCGACATGTCGTAGACACTCGAGTCACGATGATGATGATGTTTAGAGTTTAATGGCGCAAGGCCGACTAAGGGCAAAGAGCGCCAAACAAGAGTGATTACATGAAAGTGACATGGAAGTAAAAGAACACTTTAGTAAAAATAAACAAAGTAAAACACAACGTAATGAAGATGACTGGTGTAAAGGGCCAGGTTGTCAACATGCATGATAAGAAATGAGATGTAAAAATTTTACGTCGGTGAGAAACTCGAAAACGCGTTCGATTGAAAACAGCGCTTCGTCTCCTAAGAAGTGTGACGGGTGTGGTGGAATATGTCGTGTGTGTAGTTGAGGGAAGTGTTTGCGTCGTGTAGTGTAGAGTGCACTCGAGTCACAGCCCGGGATTTAAAAAAAAGAAGGTCCCCTTCACCCCGAGTAGTCCGAGTGGCGCTGGCTACCACCCCCAAGTGCAGGAAACAAAAATACCTTAACATAAATACCCGAGAAAGTGCTGGGGAAACAGCCCCGCCGGTAGCGTAGTGGTTATCGCACCAGACCGGTATTCTGGAGGTCGTGGGTTCGGATCCCACCCGGCGGGCATTTTTTCACCACTTTCTTTTCGACTAAAAAAATTTTCATCTCTTTCTATGACCCACCACAACCTCCCCTTTGCTTTCCGAGGTTTTCTTGACTGCCAACCCTTATTTTCTGTCTTATTTCACGGAGCCCCTCATTTCCCATTATCTGATTCGCTGTATGTATGTATGTATGTATGTATGTATGTATGTATGTATGTATGCATGTATGTATGTATGTATGTATGTATGTGTGTGTATGTATGTATGTATGCATGCATGCATGCATGCATGCATGTATGTATGTATGTATGTATGTATGTATGTATGCATGCATGTATGCATGTGTGCATGTATGTATATATGTATTCATGTGTGCCTGTATGTATGTATGTATGTATGTATGCATGTATGTATGTATGTAAGTATGTATGTATGTATGTATGTATGTATGTATGTATGTATGTATGTGTGTGTATGTATGCATGTATGTGTGTATGTGTGTATGTATGTATGCATGCATGTATGTATGTATGTATGCATGCATGCATGCATGTATGTATGCATGCATGCATGCATGTATGCATGTGTGCATGTATGTATGTATGTATTCATGTGTGCCTGCATGTATGTATGTATGTATGTATGTATGTATGTAGTGGTTGGCAATCAAGAAAACCTCGGAAAGCAAAGGGGAGGAGGTGGTAGGGCATTGAAACAGATAAAGAATTTGGAAAGAAAGTCTAGAAAAAAATGCCCGCTTGGTGTGATACGAGCCCACGACCTCCAGAATACCGGTCTGGTGCGATGACCACTACGCTACCAGCGGGGCTATTTTCCCCTCCACTTTCTGGGGTATTTATGTTAGGGTATTTTTGTTTCCTGCGCTTGGGGGTGGTAGCCAGCGCCACTCAGACTACTCGGGGTGAAGGGGACCTTCTTTTTAACCCCTCGGCCATGACTCGAGTGTCTACGATATGTCGAGAGTGGTCGACCAGCGTTGAACCCTCTGAAGCTCCCTATGGCATCAAGACTGTCAGAACAGAGGCCCTCGCTATGCATGTAGCGAATCAGAAAATGGGAAATGAGGGGCTCCGTGAAATAAGACAGACAGACAGACGGAGCCCCTCATTTCCCATTTTCTGATTCGCTACATGCTTAGCGAGGGCCTCTGTTCTGGCAGTCTTGGTGCCAAAGGGAGCTTAAGAGGGTTCAACGCTGGTCGACCACTCTCGACATGTCGTAGACACTCGAGTCACGGCCCGGGATTTAAAAAAGAAGGTCCCCTTCACCCCGAGTAGTCCGAGTGGCGCTGGCTACCACCCCCAAGTGCAGGAAACAAAAATACCTTAACATAAATACCCGAGAAAGTGCTGGGGAAACAGCCCCGCCGGTAGCGTAGTGGTTATCGCACCAGACCGGTATTCTGGAGATCGTGGGTTCGGATCCCACCCGGCGGGCATTTTTTCACCACTTTCTTTTCGACTAAAAAAATTTTCATCTCTTTCTATGACCCAGCACAACCTCCCCTTTGCTTTCCGAGGTTTTCTTGACTGCCAACCCTTATTTCCTGTCTTATTTCACGGAGCCCCTCATTTCCCATTTTCTAATTCGCTGTATGTATGTATGTATGTATGTATGTATGTATGTATGTATGTATGTGTGTATGTATGTATGTGTGTATGCATGTTTGCATGCATGCATGTATGTATGTATGTATGTATGTATGTATGTATGTATGCATGCATGTATGCATGTGTGCATGTATGTATATATGTATTCATGTGTGCCTGTATGTATGTATGTATGTATGTATGTATGCATGTATGTATGTATGTATGCATGCATGCATGTATGCATGTATGTATGTATGTATGTATGTATGTATGTATGTATGTGTATGCATGTGTGTGTATGTATGTATGTATGCATGTATGTATGTATGTATGAATGCATGCATGTATGCATGTGTGCATGTATGTATGTATGTATTCATGTGTGCCTGTATGTATGTATGTATGTATGTAGTGGTTGGCAGTCAAGAAAACCTCGGAAAGCAAAGGGGAGGAGGTGGTAGGGCATTGAAACAGATAAAGAATTTGGAAAGAAAGTCTAGAAAAAAATGCCCGCCTGGTGTGATACGAGCCCACGACCTCCAGAATACCGGTCTGGTGCGATGACCACTACGCTATCAGCGGGGCTATTTTCCCCTCCACTTTCTGGGGTATTTATGTTAGGGTATTTTTGTTTCCTGCGCTTGGGGGTGGTAGCCAGCGCCACTCAGACTACTCGGGGTGAAGGGGACCTTCTTTTTAACCCCTGGGCCATGACTCGAGTGTCTACGATATGTCGAGAGGGGTCGACCAGTGTTGAACCCTCTGAAGCTCCCTATGGCATCAAGACTGCCAGAACAGAGGCCCTCGCTATGCATATAGCGAATCAGAACAGGAAATGATGGGCTCGTTGAAATAAGACAGAAATAGGACTGTCAACCATTATTTCGGTAGACATTATTTCTGTCAGAGACGACATTATTTCTCGACTCGCTCCGATGACCGACGTCTGGTGCTTGAAGCAGGTGAGGGAGAGAGAGAGAGAGAGAGAGAGAGAGAGAGAGAGAGAATAGTCTTTAATGATACTGGTGAGGTTAGCCTGGCCAAGGCGCCTAGCTTGCTACACCAGATGTATATATATAAAAAAAAGAAATCGATGAAGAGATGATCATAATGACTGTGATGAAGATGACGCGCTCATTAAGAGAGTCCTGTTTAAAGAGTCTGATCAAGTCCTGTGCTTCGCAGGAAAGACAGTAGAGCTTTTGTCGCTCGAGATGCTCGTTTAGAGTTCGTCCAAGGGCCTAGCACGTCACTGAGAGTTAGGCCTCTAGGCAGCGGAAGACCCAAGGACACTAAAAGGGACGTTCTGGCGGCTCTATGCCGCGTACACTCACATAGCACGTGGTTCAAGTCCTCGCGCACGTCACAAAGAGTGCACAAGGGGGAAGCGGCCTGTTTCGTCTTGAATCGAAAGTAATTGGTGTAAGCGACATTTAGCCGCACACGGGGAAGAACCGCTTCGTCATGCTTGGAAAGTCCTTCAGGCATCCGAAAGGTCCCGTGCGGGCCTATGGAGTGAAGCGGCGCGTAATTATGCAGCGCAACAACCCACATGGATCGCTGAAATCTCCAGGCAGCCTTGGACGCAAGGGCAGAAGCATCTTTTCTGGAGAACGGTATCGGTATATGAGGACTGCCTTTCTTGCTGGATATTAGGTTTATTTACACTATTTACATTACTCCAAGTATTTACATCAGGACAGAATGACGGTTACATTGTCACGCTGCCCGCAGCGTCCTGTTCGGCCAAAATCTATACTGAACTAGATCTCTCTCGACCGACCGACCCCGGACAAACTCCAACACTCTGGTTTTGATCCCAAAAACCACGCCTCCAAAGGGGGCGTTCAAGAAAGAGCGAAGACCCTTTTCAACATGATTCATATGGACCACGGATTGGCCACAAGAACCAACCAAACCTAAACATGTCCCCACCTGCGGTCACGTGACCCAACGCTCTCTCTCATGCAGCTCCCAGTACGTTTGCCGCGTGCGTTATTGCAACCGACAAGCAAAGACAAGACATCTGCTATCCAAAGTCACTTACCGCGCGGAGTGGTCATACCATTACGTTAAGCGGGGCGGCACCTGCTCAAAGCCAAAGGCGACCGCTTAGAGCCGTCTTCGCGCGGCCTTGCCGCCTCGCGTTTGTCCACGCTTGCTCGCCGGTAAAATGAGGGAGTCGTGGCTAATCCCCTCCATAGACTGAGGAACGCCGCTGCCACTCGCGGGAAGAGCTGCTCCAAACCCAGGCGAGCATTCTCGAGGCGAATGACCCATCAACGAATAGCACCTACGCCGGCTTCGCAAATCCTCAAAGACAACGCCGTGCGCCTTTTCGACACTAAGAGACGGCATCCTTTCGCTTCCCGTCAGCTCGTCGACCTTGACGATCGTGCCACTTCCCAATGTCGGCAAGCCATAATAGCGGTGTGCGCGCCGTCCGAGAGGGAACTCCGCGCCGAAACTGTTTTCACTGCTGCGCACCCATCCGCCGTTCACTGAGACGTCCCGGTCGAGCTGACGGCATAACGACGCAACAAATGTACTCGGGCTAAGCACCCCCGTCTTTTGCCACACAGAAGGAAGGAGCACAAAGCATGCACTCGGCGGCCCCCAACTTCGCGTCCCTGCGGCTGCATGAAAGAAACACAACATGGTAGTTACAAGCGTAGGCAAAGCCGATACATGAGCCACCGGCGGCTTTCATTAATTGAATGAGGAGCCCGAACTTAACACCTCCGCACCAAGAATGTTGTCCGTACCTGGATGTGTACAACATTAACTCTCACTGCAGTTATGTGTAACTAGAATAAGAACTAAACAAAAAAAATCGCGCCAATCCACCCCGTGAATGTGGTTGGAAAGCAAAGCTGTAAACGGCACCCGTAACAATTACCCATGCGACGTCACTTAAATTTACTCACATCGCTCTACAAATAGCAAAAACATAGAGAAGTGAAATGCACTTAACCACACCATTTATTACTTCAAAGAGATATTCTTGTTAAGGTTAAATCAACGCATGAAGCATGAACGGTATTTGGTTGAGTTGTATTGGTGTAGCACAAGAGTGGAATTTTTTTTTGTAAAATTAAAGTAAGCTCCAACCCAGTGTTAGACGATCTGTCTTCTCCCTCTCTGCGCCGCGGACGGAGGCGACGAGTTTTGCGGCAGAAAAGGAGGAGGAGGAAGAAATACTTCTGTTCAGATTTCTGAACGGCCAAGAGTGCAGCCCTGGGGAGTGATTCCTTCTTCTGTGGGGCCCTTATGCAGTCCGCGCGGCCTGAGTTCTGTCTACCCGCTGAAGCTGGGTAGCTAGAGAGGGCCTGGACAGCAGCATCTCCCATTGCTCTTGTTGGGCAGTTGACGGAAAGAGAGGAGGGTGCTCAAAGCTAAAGTCGCACACCCCGTTTACGGGGCGGAGTGTTCCTACTTTTGAGCAAAATTTACATTCAGCGTCGTAGCGATTCGGATACATTAAGTGAATTCGCGTAGGCTGTGGGAAGGAGCCCGGATTGTAGGAGCCGTAGGGTAGTTTATTGTTCTCTGGAAAGGTCAGGGTAAGGCGAAGGTACGGTCTGTCTCAGAAGGCGACAATGCTGGGTTATCTCTCTGAACGTGACAAGCGGGTGACTGTCCTCGTGCAGCTCCATAGCACAGGAGGTGAAAGCGCAGGCTTGTTGGGTGGGCGTATTTGTTGCCCTCCATTGAAGCGTGATGGGTTGTCCAGATGAGCTAAATGGAACCGTTTGGGGAGTGATTTTTTTAGCACGCGCCGTGCAGGTCAAGACACCCAACCCTACTGGTAATTCCAGTAGGCTTGCTCGGAATCGATGACTACCCTCCGAACCCCTGGTTGAGCGAGAGCCAAGGTGATGGCTGCCTCTTCTGCTGCCGTCATTTCTTGGGTGCTAAGCGAGGTACACGGAAGGAGGTTGGTTCTGGAGGTAGCCACGATGATGGCGTATTGCTGCCCTCGATGTTTGGAGGCGTCTGTGTAGATAACTGCATGATCCCCACTGAGGGTGGTGTTTAGCGCTTGAGCCCGTGCTTTTCGGTGACCCTCGTCATGTGAGGGGTTCATATTTCTAAGCAAAGGGAGCATCTTTAGTTTTAGTGGCCAAGTGTCTGGGAGTACGTCAAGCGGAGTGACATTCTGGGCTGCCCAGCCAATCTGGTGAAGCATGTGGTTACCCATCGCAATTCTGAGTCGGACCTTCTGGTTAGAAAGATGGCCTTCTATCAGCTCTTTCACCGTGTTGTGGATCCCCGTGCTAAGCAGCCTCTGAAGACCAATGGCGTGCTAGACCGCCTTTCTAATCATTATATAAAGCATCTCTATGTCTTCCTTGTCGAGAAGAAGACAGGGGGTTGACGTAAGTAACTCTCGAGAGGATAAAAGCTTCAATTAATCGAAAGGTACCGGATTCGTTTAGGCCTCGCGTCTTGGTGGCAACTCGCCTGATCATGTGTATGATTTGATTAATGCTGTTTTTGAGGCGCTGCAAGGAGACGTCACTCTTCGTGTTAGCCTCGAGGTGTAGGCCCAGGATCTTGATGTTGGGGCTTGGAGTGATAGCCTGGCCATCAAAGAGTATTTAAATGTATTCCTTGGTTTGACGTGAGGGCGGAAGACAAGGAGCTGTGATTGTTTACGTGAACAGTGGAGGCCACAGGCTTTAGCACATTGGCGTACTAGAAGTGAGATGCCATGCATTGGTGTGAGCTTCCTTTAATTTTTGTAACTCTTAGCCCATGAGCAATGTGCGCACCGGGCCGCTAGACGGGGGTGAGTGGTCGCGTGACGCTTTCACGTGGCATTCAGCGTGAACGCTAGGGGTAAACCTATAGATGTGCTTGATGAGTACACCACCTGTCTTCCCAGTCTTCACGTGTGCTCGTAGATAAATCGGTAAGACAACGGGCTCTCGATTTGTTAGTCTATTAGTTCCAGGTTCGATTCCCGGCGGTGCCAGTAAATTCTTTTACTTGTTCACTAGAGTTTTCTGGTGACACCAACGGTCGCGAAAGAACCCTTGGGGGGTAGAGGTAAAAAGCTTTGCTTTAAAACCACTCAAGCAGTTACGCGTGTCGTACGCGCAATATCCCGGGTAATATGCACGGTAATAACATTCCCCGTCGCCTAGGACATTGCCACAATATTTCGGCGCACACGAACGCTACCAACACTAACAGCCGATCAACTGCACCAACAACGGATAACACAGGGCACGCTTAGTGCCGTGGCCTGGCCGTGCCCCGCACAACAGTGTAATACACACATACGAACACTGGCCATTACATATGACATCTCCCATTTACCGAGAAAAACATGGCCCTACATGCCCTTACACCCGCAAAAAGAAGAGAATCTTCTCTTTTTTTTTCCTTGTAGGAAATTGCAAACATGGGCAACCCTGCAGTGTATTCCACGTAACAATCTCAGGCAGAACCCAGTGATATTGTGCATTCCTTGGTTTGCCTTGAGATGCCACCGCCCAGCAAGGCACAAATGCACATTGCACTTACACAATGGAAATGCACTTCATAATGAAGGGGGCCCCCACCCTGCGGTACACATTTTCAGTATCAAGTCTCGATAGGGCATCGGCACACCTATTGAGTTACCCCTTTATGTGTGAGAACTTTAAGGCGTACACATTTGCAGTGCCAGGGCCGAGCTATTATCCTCACTAAAGAAGTTGTGCCTACCGCAACACCAAGCAATAAACGAAAGCGCTCAACCACATGTACACGGCCCGTGAGAACAAATTCGTGCCACCCTCTACCATTAAAGGCAACCAACCCCACGGAGGGTGTAAATATTCAAACTTGACAACTGAATGAACAAAACCATCCACTCTTAAACGGTAAGCGCATGCAGGAACATTCTTTCAATCTAAGGAAAGAAAAACACACACAAACAAATCCAAACGTACAAAATGAGGCTACTCCTGTACCAATAACAAAACGTATAAGAAAGCTCAGCGTCTCTTCACGCACTCACGTACGCCTGTTCTTTCAGAATGCGCAACAAAGATTGTTCAGCCCAGTTGTGGTTCACTTGCTGTCCACTTGCGATGTACTGAAAGTTCCTTTTTCAGTACTTCAGACACTAGCTCGCACACAAGCGCCACAGTGGGGCCCTACTTGACATTCCATGGCCCACCATGACCACATGCCAACGAACGCAAATAATGGGAGACACTCGCCTTCGTACCCAAAGGTACACTCCCTACCGTGCTGTAACAGCGGCTCTACTTCCCAAGAAGACAGCGTTAAAACCGCCAAGCTGCGCTACTAGCATTGTCACACGCCTTACGACAGCTGAACGCAACCAACACATGCACAAAGAAGTCACAACAAGGGGGAGAACGACAGTACAGGTAAAACTAACAATAATCCTCATCTGAGCGATCCCTACACACACAAAGCAAAACACGCTCACAGCTAAGTGTGCGCCCAACAACACTGACCATTCCTGTTCAGCACTGTACACTGTTCAGCGCAAACACCCCTTCCACGGCGGCACGCACCGACCGTCGCACGGAAGCTGACTCCGTTCCATGCACCACCAGCTGATTCTCAACAAACCCGGGTGAGCATTCTCGAGGCGAATGACCCATCAACGAACAGCACCTACGCCGGCTTCGCAAATCCTCAAATACAACGCCGTGCGCCTTTTCGACACTAAGAGACGGCATCCTTTCGCTTCCCGTCAGCTCGTCAACCTTGACGACCGAGCCACTTCCCAATGTCGGCAAGCCAAGCGGCGTGCGCGCCGTCCGAGACGGAACCCCGCGCCGAAACTGTTTTCACTGCTGCGCACCCATCCGACGTCCCGGTCGAGCTGACCGCATACCGACGCAACAAAGGTACTCGGGCTAAGCACCCCCGTCTTTTGCCACACAAAAGGAAGGAACACAAAGCATGCACTCGGTGGCCCCCAACTTCGCGGCTGCATGAAAGGAACACAGCATGGTAGTTGAAAGCGGAGGGAAAGCCGATGCATGAGCCACCGGCGGCTGCCATTAATTGAATGAGGAGGAGCCCGAACTCAACAATCATCTTCAGCGGTGCCACATCACAGATCGCGCTCAAAAGACGCCCGCAACAGGTCCGCCTGGCACGTGCTTCGCCCTGTAACCGTTGCCTCCGTGAATGGCCGTTCGCACGTGCTGCAGCCAGCACAACGCGCGGGCAGGTGTGCCAAGCTGCTGCCTCTCTTTGCACCCTGCTGGGTCTATCTTTTCGGTACAGGGCGGTTCGGGACAGGGCGTTTCGGTACGGTCTTTTCGGTACACGGACCTTTCGGGACACGGGCGTTTCAGGACACGGGCGTTTCGGGACACGGGTGTTTCGGTACAGGACATTTCGGTACGGGGCGGTTCGGTACCGGTCTTTTCGGTACAAAAACAAATTCGGGCGAGTTTTTGGGGTAGCAAAAGTTGTGCGCGTTGTTAACGTGGGAGCTGCAAGCACGCAAATCAAACCTGTTTATACGGATATTCTTGCTCGTATTTCTGCGTTATTTTAGGCAAGTGGATGGTTAACGGCCTTGCCAAAAAACGTCTGCTCATGTGTTGGATATTAGCTGGAATATTTTAACGTTTCGGAAGCTTCGCTGCAAAAAACGCTGGAAGCCAAAGCAACCACCCTTGGTTGCGTTGGGCACACTTCGCGCCAAAACATGGCAAAATCGACACTCAGTTCTGCTGAGATGATCAGGCAGTGAGGCTCTTGGAATGCCAATAAGAGTGATGTTACGAAATGAATTACTAAATGCGCTTTGAATAGCGATTTCGAAACACAGTCGACACCCGTTAACACGAAGTCCATGGGGACCGCAAAATACTTCGAATTAACGCATAATAAGAGCATTGCGATTGGTACGCAACACTTATCCATTTTTTTATTTTGTTCAGAACCTCGACATTCATCGCCAATTCTAGCGCACGATATGGTTTGCCCCGATAGTTCACACTTGAAGCGTGTAGCGTGCAGCACGCAAACTGCTCACACGGAGTTGTGCGCTACAAAGAAGGTTGAGGACCCGAAGAGTGAGGGATGCGTACGCTGGCGCGAGTCTCAGCCGATCTGGCTGCACGCGGCCTTGGTTGCGATGGCACCTATTTTGAATTTCATCGAGAAATGACTGCCACCCCGATCCTTTTTATTCAAAATTCCTGCAATTACACGATGCATGTTTTGGTGTTCGCTTGAACATATCGGACAACTTTACTCATTGGATTGCACGTATATTTTCCGGGACCAGAACTTCCAATGAACGAAAAATTTTAATTATTCGACTTTTAATTATGGAGAGTCGATTGAACCTTGTTTACGAACGTATTGACCGGACGCAGTCAATACGTATGTCGGGCAAGGTCGTATTTTCTGGCAAGGCCGTATAACCATCCCCTTGCCTAAAATAACGCATAATTGCGAACAAGAACATCTTTAATAAATAACCACCACGTAAATAATAAATAGCCACCATGCCAACGACGCGCGCAGCCTAAAGCGCCAGCCGGAATTTGTCTTTGTACCGAAACACCCGTGTCCCGAAAGGTCCGTGCACCGAAACGCCCTGTACCGAAAAGACCGGAGCCGCACCCTGCTCGCTCAGACGGTCGTTGGCGCGTCTGTCTGGCGTGGGACTTGCCGCCCGTCATAGGGAATTCGCAGACAACCACTCTCACCTAGCCCGCAAGGGGTCTGGGGCGCTTCTTGTCGCATTCAGCCTTCGGTTTGCTGCCGCCATTTATGTGGAGGCTTAGCCGAAGCTGGGAACCAGCTTCGCCACTGAAATCCCCCTATCAGCCTGTTTCGGAAGCAGCCTCGGGACGCTCCGGTCCGCTCTCCACTGTAGCCTCTGCTTTTGCGGCACGTTCACGACTGAGATTTACCGTTTGTACGAGTTGGAAATACATATTTGTGTGAAGCAGTCATTCTTCGCAAATGTGGTGTATTTACGAGAGTGTAAATGTTTCTGATGCGATCCTAGTGCGGTACAGTCAGTCTGTATAAGCGCCAGGTGTGCGTCCCAGGCCGGCGTCGCGAAACCGGCGTTGTGGCGTCGCGAGCTGATTGTCACTCCACTGCTCTGAAATTTACTAGCAGTGTCCCCAAGCAGCGTTTCCTCAGATAGTCATGCTACGGCTATACACTACGATGTAAGTCGGTTTTGTGTGCTTACATAATCTAGCGGAGCACTCATACCTGACAGGACACCAGTTAGCGCTTGCTAGTATCATACCTCAGATACTGATCATGCACTGTCCTGGACAAGCCAATGAGGCATAAATTTCGCAAACATTGTACGAAAGAAGTACGATGGATAATGCAAAATTATACTCGTGAATCGCCTCACGACAAAAAAATTAATGCTGGGTGGTCTTGTCGCGAGGTTGGCGCTCACGAACATTCGTATATCCTCCTCGAGCAGCGTGGAGACGGGCTTATTCAGTAATCCGCATCCGCGACTAAACGCTTCTTCGAAACATCATCATATGACACAGGGAGCCTGCAGAATCTAACACAAACTGAAACCAGAGGGTATTACCCGATACCACATTCTTACAACGACACCTTTTATCGCTTGTGAACTGCCTACCCTGTATACTTCAAAAAATGCCTCCACCGAGTGATCAGCTAATCATTGAAGTCGAAAAGCAAAAGGAAAGTGAACGCGCAGCTTGTGTGTGCGATCACTAAAACGTTCATTCCTTGATTTCGCTCCGCATTTGTACACAACGATAGTTAAGCGTCCCCTTCCCGGTCTTGCAAAATAGCAGTGCATTTCGCATCTAGTTGGCCCGGTGAGCCATACCACACAAACGTCTTTACCATTTCCGAAGCTGCACTACGTTTTTTTCATTCCCGTACACCATTCTGTTTCTTCTGGACTTGCAGACCATTTATTTTTCCATGATTTCATTAGCTTTCCTTGGTTCTTGCTATAAGTTGTGAGTCTGCACATATTTAACGATGCAGAGCCTTGCACTATGCTTAACATTTTCGCGAGGCTGATATTTACAAAAACATGCGCAAGTGGTTGACAGGTGTTGGGATAATCACATCTCCGAGACCGTTTTTTTTTTACCGAAGCCGCATTCGTTGTGCACGCTGCAAGACGAAGCCAACCTCTCACTGTGCAATTATCACGTCTAAACAAGGCAACAATAGAATTCACCTGTGGCTGACGTGTTCGGACGTGACAGTGGTTATATGCTGCTGCCGTCGCTGACGCCCGCAAGAGTGGTCAGGAAGAGCTCAGAACCGCATCCCTGGAAAGCTTTTGTTGGCGTTCGAGCACTACCAAGCCGCAGCTGTTTTTTGAAGCGCCCTAAACGTAGTATTTGCTTACAGATGACACCATAACGAGTTGTTAAGGGTGCAGAAAGGCACAAAAAATTCCCCACACCTCCCCGAAGGGGATCGTGCGGAAATGCGAATGCATTGGGTGCACCGATGAGTGCGCTGCGAGTAATTATATATATATATATATATTTTTTGAGCGGAGCGAGCGGAGAGGGTACGCGGAGAGGAGAGAGAGCCCGCGCGCGAGCTCTTTCTCCACCGAGCTCCGCGATGCGAGCGCCCTCACACACCCGAGCGCGCTCCTCCTCTCCACTCACTCTCCGCTACTCCGCCCGAGCTCCGCGATGCGAGCGCCCTCACACGCCCGCGCGCGCTCCTCCTCTCCCCTTGCCCTCCGCTGCTTCACTCGCCCGAGCTACCACCTGCTCCGGTTGCTAGGCGCGCCACAGCTGTTGCTAGGGGCGAGGAGGAGCGCGGAGAGATAACACCTGCGAGTGCACGCCGGCCACCGGAGCACGACAGCCCCCGACTAAGAAATGCATTCTCATTTAAAAGAATCGAAAGAGAACTATAACACTGTATGAACCCCAATCAGCCACGTAGAGCTTATCACGTAAACGTCGCGGAGAAGCCACGGCAGCCGGCGCAGCGATCTCGAAGCTCGCAGTCAGGCTTGATTGTGGTGGGGAACACGACGGCACGCCGCACCTCTTCGCCGCGTTTTGTCGTGTGCCACCATATAGATGTAAGGTACAACACTGGGCCTGGCAGAGAAATAGCAACGCGACAACAAGCACCCGAAACCCATTGTGGGCTGTGTGAGAGTGGTTGTACACGAATTCCCCCTGACGCGTGGCAAGTCGCACGACCGTCTGAGCGAGCAGGGTGTCAAGAGTTGGGTGTCAAGGCTTGGCACATCTGTCCGCGCGTTGTGCTGCCTGCCGCAGGTGTTAATGGCTATTCACGGGGGCAAAGATTCTAGGACGAAGCACAGGCAGCCCAGGGCCTGTTGTAAGCGTTTTATGGCGGTGGCGAGTTCGTAAGCGACGCTTCTATAAAATTGCGCGACGCAGAACGGGCTCTTCCTGGTTACACATCCACATCAATTCCACACACCCCACTGCCCCAAGTGCGGTCAGCTGGATACTATGTATCACTCTCTTTGCGGATGTCCTGCTGACCCATATTCCCCACTCCCCTCCTCATCCCACTGTGAGCAGGCCCTGGGCAGCTCCGAGGAGCCCAGCCAAGTGCTGGTCACCTGCCGAGCTCTGGCGGTCGCAACGAACCTCTGGCCCTCCGCCCCCCCCCCCCCCTTTCGCTAACCCGGTTTCTTTTGTTTAAAATAAAGTTCTGTTCTCTCTCTCTCTCCTGGTTCGCGTGCGCACCTGTCGTATGTTAGTTTTGTTGATCTTTTTCCTACTGGGGAGTGGCTGAGGGGGTCGTGGATTAAGCCAGACGGCCAACGTTAAGAGAGTTTTAGCGCTCTGTATGATCCGTTCGTACCCTGTCGACCGGGAGCCGAGTGCGCGCGTGGTCAAGGCGGGGAGGACACCCCCACCGCAACGAGTGCGCAGGCATGGTGAGGGCTAGCCCGTGGAACTAATCCACCCTACCTGTTGCAAATATTTGAAAGGTGGCCACTGGCAGCTGCTGTCTAGTATCACCATCATTGTAATGATCCATCCGCCATTAAAGATTCGCTCACGTCCCGCGGTCCTCGCCTCGGTTCTTTAACAAAATGGTGCCGTGACCAGGATCAAAGGATAACACAGTTGAAAACCTGAGTGCGGACCGCCCCACAACGATGACGTGAGTGACCGCAACGATGGGACTACACTGCTGCTCCTGAACATTGACCGAAAGCGTCCGCGGAGAAAACACAAGGACTTGAGGACGCGCCAGACCTGCAGTGGACCCCACGCTCTCAACGATTTACTGATTCTCCGCGGACATCAACGACAACGGCTTCGACATTCCACCGAGCGTGATCCTTCTCGACGACCACCTAGACATTAACGACGTCGAGAATGGATCTGCAAGGCCTTTGCCAAAGAAGAAGCCTAATCCGACAGGACGTAAAAGCACTGATCGACGACATTAAATCCCGCATGACTGACGAGACATCATCAATCGGTGAGCTAATGTTCCTGAAAAAAACTTTATTAGAAAAATATGAAATCCTAAAGAAACTGGACGGTGAAATTGAAGAGCTTGTCGATCTGGACGATTTAGAGAAAGAATGTGAAGCATGAGTAGAATTCGAAGATTCAATCCTGCTGAAAAAATTTAGAATGGAGCGATTGTTCCCGGAGTTACAAAACTACCCTAGAAATGACACTTTAGCAATAGCCTCCGAAAAAGACAACCGCACCATAAAGAACAAAGAGTCAGCACTGAAGAGCAGTGGCCGTCCTAACAGAAACAGCGATTTGGCGGCACATTCGAAACACGATCATCAGGAGCCCCAGGTCACCGAACGAGATGGTACCTTCAAAGACGAACATAATGCCTCAACTGACAAAGTGCAGGCAGCCGCTCATGATGCTCGTCCAGACGAACTGACCAGAGCTTTTTACACAGTTGACGCTGCAAACGATGAACCGGCTTCATTACCTCCAATGAGTGTAACGAGTGATAAAAGCGACGGCACCGCAGTGGAGGTACCTAAAGAGACGTCGTCTTCTGCGCAAGATTTTGAAGAGAATAAAAAGTGCTCAGCGTACAACGAGCGACTTCAGGGAACACCAAAGAGGAACCAAAGAACACTGCAGAAACATCGACACATTGACCCAGTTTCAGGCTCACCCTTCGGGCGTTCAAATATATGTTGCGCTCCCGGAAACACGACTTCAAAGGGGATTTTATTGACTACGGCACATCGTGAAGATTTGATAACCCCGATGCCAAAACGACGACGGCGAAGCTGGACGACCCTACGACAAGCATGTACACCCGGCCACAGACCCGGCGTCAATATAAGCCGGGGCACGCGAGCGCGTGGCAAAATGCATCGCCGCGACATCTGACGTTGCACTTCTGGTGTCGAGACATCGATGTGCGCGTGCGCGTCCAACCACGCTCGCTAGCCTGTCTTTTCCTTCGCTTCTAAAAGCAGCGCTGATCACATTCAGAGCTTGGCGCCAGGGGTCACTTTCTTTGCTCAACACGTCTTGCTCGTACACGCTTCAGCGGCCGAGGGCGAGGGTGAAGTTGCGTTGCTCGCCCTGCTATGCTGTGACAGATAACTAATCTTGCCCGTCTAAAATCCTCCCTGTTCTGTGCCCGTCTCGCGGTGACAAAATTGCGCCCCACATATGCTCTCCCACATCGGTATTTCTAACAGCGGCGCTGTTATTGGGCTGGGCTTGACGGCAGCCTGTCCTTGTATCGTTTTACTCTCGCTCCGGAGTTCCCAGCAATGCGTTTGTGTTTACAGGTAAAGCCGACTTTATGAAGACCGGCGGAAGCTTGGTCTTTGTAAGCTGGCCTTCCCACACTGCCTGTTTCGCAGCGAAGCATGGAAATCTACGGAGGGAGTATGATTAAAGACAACGGCTTTAACTCCTGTGTTATTAAATGTAACCAGAAACCATTTGTATGAAAATTTGCTGATAAGACGACTATACCGCTGTGCCGAGTTTCGTTTACTTGTCGTAATTAGGTAGTGAAGTTGTAAACATTGGAGAATTAGTTTGTTTGCATTATAACGCAATCTACGGAGAGAGATTGCCATGTATTGGAGAAAACGGTTGTAACTACGGCTCCGCGCTGGTTCAGCAGAAATCAATACCAATCGGTGGAACGAGTTTTAATATTTTTTTCGTAAAACATGCCATTGGTTTTTAACTAAAATGAGCACACCAAAACAGAATACGAACTGAAGCGAGAAATAATTCCCTTTATGAAGGTGTCATGAGACTTCACCTTGCCCACGTTCTGAAACAATTATAGAAGGGCAAACGGGAGAAGAGATCGGCGTGGTCGTGGGTTTGACAAAAAATTAACAAAAATGAAAGCCGGTATTCTACACCAGCTAAAAATCAAAGCACCGCTCAAGGCCAGCAATGAAAAAGCATCTGTAAAGTATGGTGCTGTGCTCCTTCCCATCATTCAACTTCATTAGTGGGAGAAGTAGCAGCCTGCAGAAATGATCTCGCTCATCCTTCTTGGCATTGACTCGTAAGGCGAAACCCCAAACTCCTGGTTTGCGCGAAGGCTTTCCCATTGTTCCGGAATCGCGGTCCATAGCGCGTCCGCTGTGCACCCTGACAAGTCGCTTCTGGACAAGCGCGACTTAAAATGATCCCCCACACATTCTCTATGGGATTCGTATCCGCACCGTTCGGAGGCCACTGTAGAGTGCGTAAGCCCAGATCCTCCTGCAGGTTGGTCACCCGACGTGCTATGTGACTGATATCTGCTGAACCAGCGTGGAGTCGTAGTTACAACCCTTTTCTACAATACATGGCAATCTCTCTCCGTAGGTTGCGTTATAATGCAAACAAACTAATTGTCCAACGTTTACAACTTCACTACCTAATTACAAGTAAACGAAACTTGGCACAGCGGTATAGATCGTCTTATCAGCAAATTTTCATACAACTGGTTTTTGGTTACATTTAATAACACATGAGTTAAAGCCGTTGTCTTTAATCATACTCCCTCCGTAGATTTCCATGCTTCGCTGCGCAACAGGCAGTGTGGGAAGGCCAGCTTACAAAGACAAAGCTTCCGCCGGTCTTCATAAAGTCGGCTTTACCTGTAAACACAAACGCATTGCTGGGAACTCCGGAGGGAGAGTAAAACGATACAAGGACAGGCTGCCGTCAAGCCCAGCCCAATAACAGCGCCGCTGTTAGAAATACCGATGTGGGAGAGCATATGTGGGGCGCAATTTTGTCACCGCGAGACGGGCAAGATTAGTTATCTGTCACAGCATGGCAGGGCGAGCAACGCAACTTCACCCTCGCCCTCGGCCGCTGAAGCGTGTACGAGCAAGACGTGTTGAGCAAAGAAAGTGACCCCTGGGGCCAAGCTCTGAATGTGATCAGCGCTGCTTTTAGAAGCGAAGGAAAAGACAGGCTAGCGAGCGTGGTTGGACGCGCACGCGCACATCGATGTCTTGACACCAGAAGTGCAACGTCAGATGTCGCGGCGATGCATTTTGCCACGCGCTCGCGTGCCCCGGCTTATATTGACGCCGGGTGTACAAGTAGCACAAATAACACTCAACGAAAACGCATGATCAAGTACAGAGTGATAGGAAAAACAAAAAGGCAAGGCAAAGTCCCACGTAGAAGGACCTGTATACACCTCAAGATGCTCATCCGGTACCTGAATTTCTCTAGGACCCGACAGTCAACGCGATGGCCATGCCGCATGACGTTTGTGCGAATACTGCAAGGTCGTCATCCAGGACTAACGACAGTCCAAAATAGTCGATTAATCTGTTCAGATTCCGCGATGCGCAGGTTTCACAGACGCACGAAGCATCGATGGAAACGAAAACTATGGACTAACATGGTGCGACAACCACGGACGTGACATCGATTTGTGCTACGGACTCTGAATGATTTTGAACTTGGACTGATGGGTGCACCGAAAGAGAGCTATGCGAGATAACCGCTAAACACGTTCACCCCGTCACGTTCAAGATCTTCCTGTGGAAATCGCGTGGCCGGGAGGATGTTGCAAATATTTGAAAGGAAGAAGAGGTGGCCACTGGCAGCTGCTGTCTAGTATCACCATCATTGTAATGATCCATCCGCCATTAAAGATTCGCTCACGTCCCGCGGTCCTCGCCTCGGTTCTTTAACACTACCGGAACGAATGCGCAAGTGCCCATTCGGGTCCCAGCCAACACGGTACAAACGGAAAGGACGGAACAGACGTAGTGCTAAAACTCTAGCAGTCCGTCTGTTCCGTCGTTTACGTAGTTACCGTGTTGACCGGGACCCGACTGCGCGTGCGCGCGCGGGAAGGGCGAGGAGGTGCACCCCACCGTGACGAATGCGCGGACATGGCGAGGGCCGGCCAGCGGGACTAGCGCGGCGAATGCGCAAGTGCCCGGACGGGTATCGGTCAACACGGTAACCACGCACAACACGGAGCATGCGGAGTGCTAAAACTCTCTAATGGCTCGGTTCCCGCACGCGCGTATTTGCAGGAGAGGGAGAAAAAAAAATTGGCCGCGTATCTGCTCCTTTCGTTGCAAATGCCGTCAAAAGACGACAGTCTTTATCGGCTTTTGCGAAGTAAATGCCTCCCTTCGCTTTCCCGCTCACCTCTCATGTTTTTCCTCTTGCGGCGCGCTCCTCCCAAGGTAAAGACGCCAAAGGTTTGCTTAAATCATTTTAAATTTCCCGCGTTCCACTGCTCCAAACCGGGTGTCTCGATGCGAACGCTGCCGTACGGCGAAGACGCGCGTTGATCGAGGCGCCCTACTTCAATGTTTATAGAACCGCGTTTCCCCACTCCACGTGCGTTGCAAGAAGAACGTGGAACCTATCTAGTGGAACCTTGCCTAACTGTTGCCGGTTGATTTCTTAAAATGCTATAGTGGCGCGGGCGACAGCAGGCGACGGCGGAGTGAATTCTTTTTCTGCAGTTGATGAAGTATTTAATTTCGCAAAAGTCAAGCATGTTTGATTTTTTTTATAAAAGAACACTGCAAATATCACTTCTGTATTGATTTGTTGTCTCATATTTGCGTAATGTCTTGTTCTTCTTCAACAATGTTGACAAGTATGAACATTACACCGGACATAGACGGGTAGATTTAGCTGTGACTATATAAGACTATTGCGCAGGCATTGTTTTGCTTTGGCCGGGTGGCTGAATCGAGTCACAGACAAACAGATGGACAGACAGACAGACAGACAGACATACAGACAGACCAAAATTTCTGGGTTTAAGTAGCCCAAGAAAGACAATCGTCTTTAAAAACTTTACTTCTGAACAGCCTGGGTCAGAAATGTGCGCTGACCGTCAGCCGCCGCTTGCCGGTGTGCTCGGCGGATCGTTGCAGGTCCGAGAAACCCAGCGAGCGCGGTTATTAGGGGAAAGGGGCCTTAGGCGCAGTCCCATATGCGCACCACATGCCGGGCGATTGAGCGAGGGGAGACGGGGTGAATTTCAGGCAGTCTGGCGCGTATTGGTCCGCATGAGGCGCCACAGTCGCTCCTGGGCGTCCGGGTCAAGTAAAACAGTTCGAAGTCAGCGCTCAGTCGTCTCCTTGGCGCTGTGACGTGGTCCACGGAGCTGGTTACATTGCCGCTCGCTGCTGCGGTCGAATCCGCCGCTGTTGGTACCAAGGACTCCACGCAGGACCATACCTTTTAAATGCAGGGCATTTCAGTAACTCACGATGTCACCCGCGTTGACGTCCGTAGTCGTAGTCCGCACCCCTCCCCCTACACTATATAAAAAAAAATACTATCCGGCGCCTGGTTTCGATCCCTCGACCCTGCGGGCGGAACGCAATGTACATGGTGCTGTACCCACTGCGCCACAAAGCCGACACAGAATGGGAGGCCTGGTTTCGATCCCTCGACCCTGCGGGCGGAACGCAATGTACATGGTGCTCTGCCCACTGCGCCACAAAGCCGACACAGAATGGGAGGCTACGAACGCGCCTTATATCCTTGACTCATTCAAACTACGTCAAGAAGCTGCTGATACAACGCATTCACTACCACCAACTCCCCAAACACTAAACGTTAACGCAATACACCCACCCCCTATGCGACGCATTTACTCGAGTCCCCCTCGCGGGGAGATGGGCCCAATTTTTTCTTATTCTTATTTTTCCTTCTTTCATACTTTCCTTCCTGCTTTCTTTTTATTTTCTTGTGTTTTTTTTTTTGTCACTCGCTTCATTTTTTTACCTGACGTAGCATGTCAGGCTGTTTGCTGTACAAACCTCGTCAGTATCATTGAACCATTCTCTCTTTCTCTCTGTCTCTCCACGCGCGGCCGTGTCTCTCTCCACCCGCCGTGCCGCGCTCGCGGGCGGCATAGTATGGCCTGCCCTCGCGAGGCCTGCCTTTGCGATACAATACAAAGAAACCGACAACAAATTGTTCCTGCGGAATATAGCCAGCACATGAGTAAACCTCCAAGAAATTCATCGTCATTCCGAAATCGTTCTTGTGGTGGAGGTTACGCTGTTTGCTCCCAAGTAACGGCTGCCACTCATCTCAGTAGTGTTCTGATGGAGGGTAAACGAAGAGCGCCCCGTGATAGGCATGCAAAATGTTGCGCTTTATAGCACCCACTAAAGGCGTCGCTTCCTCGAACATGGTCTCCGCTCAAGGCAGTGTAAACAGCGCCGTTGTACAGCCGAGTGTTACCCTTCGAAAACGATCAGTCGGACGTGCCAGCATCAGACTGGGTGGCGGGGGAACGCATCGCGAGAACCCCGGTTCCTATCGGCGTTCCCAGGCGATGCAATTCAGACACCGGTCTCATTTACTTGAGTGCGAACCTGTATGTAGGCATGTATGTATGACCTGCCACGGTGGCGGCTGAGGCATTGGGCTGCGGAGCCCAAGGGAGCGGGTTCGAATCCGGCCAGCCGCTTTTCTGATGGAGGCGAACAGCGAAAACGCCCGCGTGCCGAGATTTTGGGGGTCGACATTAATCCGCAGCTCAGCTCCAGTGCGCATACAGCCCAGGCGCAGCTTCCCATAATAGAAATGCCTGTGGGTGTGCATGTGCGCACACATTCTTGCGGAGCTGGCACTTCGGCAATGAAAGGTACTTAATGAATGCAAGACACGCCGCTGACGACCATTGGAGAATATATTGCGCACGTGCCGGAGGCCACGAATAATGTTTCGCAGAAAATATGTTTTCCACTCGAGACGGCCACTGGCCAGACGCCGACGCACTATTCCTCGGTTTCGTCGATCGTGATGGCTTCCACAGTCGTTGTGGTTCCTTGGGGTACGGCACATACCCAACCAGGGGATCGCTCAAACCCCAGTGCTTGAGAAAGTAAAAAAAATAGTTTGTTGTTTAATTGCGGGGCTCTGTATAAAGATATCTGGCATCCGCGACCTGTGAGGGTGTTTATCATCATCATCACTCTGCTCAGGTCCACAGTAGGACTCCCACTGACCTCCAACCGCTGCTCGAGTCCACTCTTTGCCTCCGAACTCCCTTATTTCGTCCTTACATCCTGCTTTAGCCGCCCCCTTCTTTTAGATTCATCTCTCGGTATCCACTCTGCATGCTACCCTTGTGGTCCACCGGTTGCCACTACGTCTCACTGCGTGGCCAGCCCTAGTCGTTTTCTTTCTTCTTCATTTGAAACAGGATACACTGCACTCAAGCGTGCTCCCTGATCCAGGAAGCTCTTTTCCTGTCCCTAAGTATTACTCCTATCGTCCTTCGTTCCATGGGCTGAGCTTAGCGTGCTTTCCAGCTGTGCAGTAAGGCGCTATGTTTCTGCTCCATATGTCACCTTCTACAAAGCCGTACACCATGTCAATACGAAAGGACGCCACCAAAGCAGATCAAAAACGAGTTTGCAGCCCATTGGCAATCGACTCTATGGTCTCAGATAGTTCACCTGGAGATAGCACCAAAGAATGTGTATTACCTTATGAGGGCGCTGTTCCTGCAATCGTAGAACTCGGAAAAGCGCCCGCTGATTATTAAGCTTGGAAATAAAAGCACAACGCGCCGAGTCATAAGCTTGTTTAGAAACCGGGCGCTTGAATACAGCAGAAAAATATTTGTAATCACACAAGTTCAGTGAGCAAAGGTTATGGTAAAGCTTCTGCCAGGCCGTGCAAAGCTGCGCGAACATTCTGCGTTCTTTCATGGGCTTGGTGATCTAGATTTGTTTGACGGGACTTCAATGAACGAGGACTGAGCCAAAGCGGTACGGGCGGCGCAAAGACCAGACGCCCGTTCAGCTGGGTTTTCTGTGGCAAAGGAAGGTATGACCTCCTTCAGGGAGGCCTAAAACTTGTTATAGTTCTAAAAGCTGTGGGGTTTCAGTTCAAGTGAGAGAATGGGGCACGCGATGTCAAAAACTATTGGCACACGCTCACTACGAGACCTGTAGTCCACAGTCGACCAAGAAGCCACTGAAGCACCCCGAGCAGGTTGCGCTAGACCCTCGAAGTACGTCGGGCAATCTGAATTTATGCATAATAAATTCTCATCTGTAAGCCAAGCCACCAAGCGATACCCGCAGGGATCCGTGCGGGAGCCCCAATTCTCCCGTACAACTTCTTTTTTCTTCTCTTCAATGTGGGCGATGGCACCAATGCTCGCTTTACACGTATTTATGTTCGTATGCATGTATACATCTTTACGCCATGTAACAAAAGAAAACTTCGAACAAGGTAGCGACCTCGATTGTTGCCAACGTTTCAGCATGTATGTATGTGTGCATGCATGCATGTTGCATGCATGGATGGATGGACGGATGGATGTACGTGCGCATGTAGGCAGGGATATAGGGGTCTAAGTATGTGCATAAGCATGTGCGATTGTGCGCGAAGTGTATGTTGAGACCTACGGCGCGAAGTCGTAGCGATGCTGTGACAGTGGCGTCGACTGCCGTGGACAGGTACAGCTGTATATAGGAGCACGCATTTGACTGGCGCAAAACTATTTGCGGGATTTTTAGGATGAGTGGTACGAGAAGCCCGGTGAAGTTCACTGGCACTGTTACTCTGAGAGAACTGCGGTCGCATAGAGTAGGGCTTCGGTAGGCGTGACCAGATGGTTCATGCTTCCCGAGGTGTCAATACTGGCCACTCGAAACCGGGGGGGGGGGGGGGGGGGGTGGCAATTAAACCCCACCGGGTACCGGAATACGTCCGGAGGGGTCGATTTCTCATTCCGTTTGACTTGAACTGCTGCGCGTGGCAACCAGATTAAAAACGGCCCCGGCAGCAGCCGTCCACTCGAGGCCGCACGAGAAATCCGCCGCACGCACTGCAGGTTCGCCAGAGCCCAGAGCTTTTGGTAAGATGCCCTCATAAGTCATTTATGAAAAAGTTCACTAAAACATTTTCCTCCATGGGCAAGTGGCAGCCGAGGGCGATTAGTGTCTCTGCTAAGCATGCTTCAAATAGCGGGGCGTCACAGGGGAATGTCGGTGCAGGCCGCCTACCTGGGCAACAACAAGGTGGCCCGTGCGGGCTTCGCTCGCTTCTTCAGCGACCAGTCAAGTGAGGAGCGCGAGCACGCCCAGAAGCTGGTGGACTACGTGAACCTTCGCGGCGGCACCGTGAGCAACGTGAATGTGGACGTGAGTGCTGACGCAGTGCGGCGGCCGCGGCGGCGGCGGCAGGGGCTGCAGGATCGGCTCGCTGACGGCGGCCCTGTGCGCAGATGCCGGCGACGGCGACCTGGATGAGCGTGCTGGACACGCTGCAGGCTGCCCTGGCCCTCGAGCACCAGGTCACCAACCGGCTGCACGGACTGCACGCGCTGGCCGCCGACCACTGCCGAGATCCCCAGGTCGGTGCCCGCCCCTTGTTGCCACCGCTCGCCGCAGGACGGCGCGGCCGCCTCGATCGAGGACCTGCGAGCGACGACGTCCGTTACGGGACGCCGCGGGTTGTGTGAATTTCGTCTGCTGGAACACATTTCCTGTGCTTATTATGTGACTGCGTGCTTCTTTGTTGTTCCCCCTTTTTGTGGTTTCGGGGCAAATTACGCACAAAAAGTGGTCTACAGACCCAATATTGCGGGAAAGCAATCAGCGACTCGCTTGTTCCCATTGACACCGCCGCGTCTAGGTAGCTGCTACCATCGCGACATACAGCTCGTACTCTGACCTAGGACTATACAACTGATGCGGAGAAAAGTACGCTGTTAATTCATTATGAAATACTTGCGACGTGACATGTACGAGACTGTGTGTGCAAAGAAAATAGACTTTGCAACAGCGACGGAAACGTGCCGCTCAATTGTGATCTCACCGTGCGCGCTGCTTGCATTGCCTGCTAAATGAATGACTGCAAGAGAACGGTGAGCGGATTGCTTCGCCGCATATCCTTAAAAGTGCTGCTACGATCGGCAGTCTGGCTTAAGCAGGGCCTATTTTCCCTCCGATGTTTTTTCATAGTTATGCCCTGCTTTGATTGTGATCACTGCCGTGCTCTGTACGGCTGATACGTTTACTTTCCGCTACAACTTGTCCCCAACGTATGAATGGTATGAAGGGGAGTTTTCGACGCCTTCGAGCGGGTTTACACATGCCTATGTCTACGTTTCATTAGTATCTCGCCGTGGAAGTTTATAATCGCAACGTGGGCTTTTGTTTATTTACAGTGAGCCTGCCTTTCTCTGGCACCAAGTTCGAGAACTCATTACTTCTCACAGAAGACGAGGCTGTGTACGAGGCGAAACACGTCGCAGGTTAATGGGAAATAGGCGAACCAAGCGTTGAGGGCCCCCTAGAAGTTAGGGGAACCCAAACGCAACACGCTCGCGCGCGACGAGATTTAGAAGAGGGGCTTCTCGAACAGCTCGCAGCCTGCTTCGGGTCATGAAGTTGAACAGCGCAGGGACGGGACCAAGAGCAGAGGCGACAAACACGGGCGCTGACTAACAGCTGTTTTTTTTTTTTTTTGAAGGAAAGAACATTTATACGGGTACAAAAATTAGCATGGTTGTCAGAGAACGGATTAAGGCAGGGCAAACAGGCAGGGAAGCTCTTATCCAGCATGCGCGCGAAGATATAGGCGGAACGTGGGCTCCTCTTATCCGGCCAGATATGCGAGTTCCTTATCCAGCAAAGCCACCGACGGTGTGCTGACGCATGACGATCCTCTGCTGTGAATGAGGAATGCCTCGCATATTTCGCGTGTGCGCTGGCCTCTATACCTTTTCAGGACACGGCAGGCTTCAAAATCAGGCACGCACGAATTGCAAGTTTTCACATGCTGGACAAGCACGCTGCCTGTCCCGGTTTTCAGCGAGTTGGCATGTTCGCGCAGCCTGTCATTCAGACATCGTCCCGTCTGGCCCATGTGCGACTTTTTACAAGACAGCGGTGTTTCGTAGACGACCCCTTCTTCGCATTGGACGAAGGGCGTGGCGTGACTCTTAGTGCAGTACTGGCGTGCTTCCTCCTGGTTGACTCTCTTGCAAAGCCCGCCAAGCTTGTTGGGCGCTGAAAAAAGGAGATCCACACCAGAGCGGCCGACGATCTTCTTCAGGTTATGACTCACGCCGTGCACGTAGGGAATGACCGCTCTCGTCTTATGCTCGTCTTGCGGGACCTTCTTTGTGGCCGTGTTGCGCAGATCACCCATGATTCTGTTGGCTACGCTGTGTAGGAGCGGTTCTGGATACCCGGCGGAGCGGAGACGCTGGACTTTAGTGTGAACACACAGTTGAAATTAGTTTTCACTCTCAAGTCCAGCGTCTCCGCTCCACCGGGTATCCAGAACCGCACCTGCACAGTGTAGCCAACAGAATCATAGGTGATCTGCGCAACACGGCTACAAAGAAGGTCCCGCAAGACGAGCATAAGACGAGAGCGGTCATTCCCTACGTGCACGGCGTGAGTCATAACCTGAAGAAGATCGTCGGCCGCTCTGGTGTGGATCTCCTTTTTTCAGCGCCCAACAAGCTTGGCGGGCTTTGCAAGAGAGTCAACCAGGAGGAAGCACGCCAGTACTGCACTAAGAGTCACGCCACGCCCTTCGTCCAATGCGAAGAAGGGGTCGTCTACGAAATACCGCTGTCTTGTAAAAAGTCGCACATGGGCCAGACGGGACGATGTCTGAATGACAGGCTGCGCGAACATGCCAACTCGCTGAAAACCGGGACAGGCAGCGTGCTTGTCCAGCATGTGAAAACTTGCAATTCGTGCGTGCCTGATTTTGAAGCCTGCCGTGTCCTGAAAAGGTATAGAGGCCAGCGCACACGCGAAATATGCGAGGCATTCCTCATTCACAGCAGAGGATCGTCATGCGTCAGCACACCGTCGGTGGCTTTGCTGGATAAGGAACTCGCATATCTGGCCGGATAAGAGGAGCCCACGTTCCGCCTATATCTTCGCGCGCATGCTGGATAAGAGCTTCCCTGCCTGTTTGCCCTGCCTTAATCCGTTCTCTGACAACCATGCTAATTTTTGTACCCGTATAAATTTTCTTTCTTTCCAAAAATAAACAGTTGTTAGCGCCCGTGTTTGTCGCCTCTGCTCTTGGTCCCGTCCCTGGGCTGTTCAACTTCATGCAATGAACCAACTAGCCCAGTTACAAACCCTCCGGCTTCGGATGGTCGGAGTAGGACGTGGCGAACTTCAAGCTTAGCGTGGCGGCAGATATTTCATCGCCGCTATCGTTACAGTAGCGAATGACAATCCCTAACACAACTTTTCAACACACTGTAACCCCCTTTTTCGTATGTGGAACTTTGTATCCGTGGTGATTGCCATTTAAGCGATCGATGATCAAGATACCTGCCACGGCCTCAGTCGACTCCTGCATGCAGGTATCGCCATCCTTCGGCCGCTCGCTGCACCGCGCACGAACGGACCGGCGGTGCCGGGACCATCGGCGTAGAACGCGGCAGATATTTGATCGTCGCTTTGAAAATCAGAGCTGCTGACACGACCTATCACAATTTTTTCACCCCACTAACACAAACTTTCCCGAATGGGGAACTTTCTTTCCGCGACTAATGTGGTTTCAAAAAGCGGCGGCCAGGCGTTGCTGCCGCGAACTGCGTCGCTTCCAACCGCTTCGTGGGCCTGGCGGGCAGGCACGGCGGGCGGGTGTGCGGAGCGTTTCTGCGAGCAGTAAACGCGTCATGATTTCCTGCTTTATTCATTTCGTGTGAACGGCAAGCGAAATCTAGAAATTTAGCTCGGCGGTTGTCGTAGCCAACAATGTTGATTGGGGAAACGAGCCGCAGCTTACGCTTACACCGGGTTCAGTCGCATACGTCCGCATATACCACCATGCTCAAGTTGTTTGCGGGCAGCCTACCACAGTTGATATGGTTATGAAGTACCAATGAGGTCAAACTACGCTTCGCGCTCTGAAAATTAACTTTAAACGCCAGAAATTAAAACGAAAATACTGATATAAAGCGCGTCCTAAACGAAGTGTCACGCGCTCCAAGCAAACTACGAAGAAGCATAGGAACGGGGATCCTACAAGTGACTTCAAAACAATCGCAGCGCCGGCCTCTCCAGTGGTGGCCCTCGCGGCCAATACGCCATGCTGCATACTGCTCCTCCGCTAGCCATCCCGCATTTCGAGCCATTGAGAGCGCGGCTGTGTCGTCGGGGCCAAAAGTGGGGCTTCAAGGCACGTCTGCGTTACCTGAGATTACAACGCGCAAACCAAGGGGCGCATGCGCGTCAGCCACTCCGGTTGAAACGATCCGACTTAGAAGGGGCAAAAAGGCCTCAATTCAATAGCACTGATATCCCGCAAACTCCACGGCGGCAGACGCTGAAACGCTGTTTTTGCCGGGGAGCAAACGGCGCCAAGCCCCATTTCTGCCGTGCCGCAACGCGCGAAGGCCAATGAGCGCGCGTGACGACCGTGTTCCCACTTGTACACCGCTGCTTCCAACGTTACTAGGCTGCTTCCGTGCGCACGCTCCTTCAGCGGGATTCACACGACGGACGAGAAGGCCGGCGGAGGTGGGCGGATATGTGACGTAGCAAAACGACACGGGGGGGGGGCGGCGCATCCACACGTACGGAGAAATTAGCAGTCGACAGCGTGGAGGGAATGAGGAGAATCTGATTCCGCTGCCGGCCTGCGGAAGGCCACCGAGATGGGTGGTTAGCCCCATGGCTAGCACACGTGGTCACCCCAGCGGGGAAGGCTCCAAGCCAGGTCGGGACCCCGCTGGTCCGGCTAGAATCCGCGCGAGTGAAGGATGCCGGCTTTTTCGGCACCGACTGGGCGCAGACCATCCGTGGAATAGCCGCGCCGAGGTGCGGGGCTTAGAAATGGTCGCGTGAGCGGACTCCTCGGGCCAGAAAAACGGGTCTTCTCGCTCGTGTGTGTTCGCCTTTCTCGGCAAGAATACATTTCGATGTGGTTCTCCTGAGAGCTACTCGAAAAAAATCAGCGCTGCCATTCCACTCTGTGAAGAGGGATGACTAGGGAAGCTATTCTACGTAATGTTGGAGTCGGCTTAGTTGCTCATTGTCATATAATTTGCTTCCAAATAGTTGCGGTAAAAAACGGTTACACCACTTTATGTAACCATACTCCCTTCACAGATGGCCAGGTACTGACATTAGACAGTAATTCTTAAACGTTTACTTTTTCACTTTGAACTAATTATGACAAGTAAATGAAACTAAGCGTAATCGTAGACTCGTCACAGCAGCTAATTGTCATGTATTTGGTTTTAGAATACTTTCTACAACACACGCGGTAAAACTGTTCTCTGTAATCATACTCCCTCTGCAGGGTAGCGCGTGCTACAAGTTTGGGTAGTGCGGTGAAGTTCTCCTCTGCTTTGACGGAAAGCCTGCCCTCCTGGAACATGTTACTACATGCTCTTGCCGCGCGGGGCCCGCTGGCGGTGGCTCATGCCGCGGCAGCTGCGAAAATTCAAAACAGACTGTTCTAGTGGAGGCATGTAGAGACGTGAATGTGCGGAGGGACCTAGATCTCTCCACCCTCTACCAGGCTCAACGTGCACAGGCTCTCACGCACCCGGGAAAGTGTTCGTATTGGGTTCGGTCCGTGTGCAAAGCACTAGGAAAGCTTTTTGACCGTTAGCGCTTCGGGTTATACACCATTTTCCACAAGCGGCCCAGAAAGAAGGAAACTACTCGCAAACCAGACAAAGCGGAGGCCCACACGCCTTCCGCTTCCCGCGTACTAGCATTGCCTGTGCTCGCGCGCTGCGCTGTTAAAGGGACACTGAAGTGATTTGTAAACGTTGCGGGATTACTTGGGCAAATTGTAGTCTCGAGTCTCTAAGCCACGTTTCGACGACTCTCGGTGCGTTGACGGCGCTTCATTTAGTAAAAAAAATCTTTTCGAAAATGCTGTCTTCCTCTCTGCCTCCTCCTCGCCGATTTCCTATGACGTTTCGTATGACGTCAAAACGAGGTGGCTTGGCTAGACTGAGCTGCTGCACGGCTCGCCGACGCTCTGACAGAATCAGTCGGCCCAGCGTTTAGTCGGCTCTGGCTAAAAGCAGAGGCCATGTGCGCTTGGGTAGCTGAAGATGCCGGCGTCTAAGGTTGCGGCCACGGGGTGTTGATCACGTAACTCGAGAAGGTGACAATGCCAGTGTTTCAAAGTTTTATTCTCTATAGCGTCTTGGCCAGCCTTACCTTCTTTGTTTTTTTTATGAGAGGGACGGAGACAGAGAATATACTGTCACGTGACAACGCAGAGATACGTTGTCAGGAAGAAGGTGTATTTACAAAAGACACCGTGTCACCGGCACAGAGGCGGGTTGATTGCGCAAACCCAGTCCGGCGGGAAATCGGACTTCGACTGCCTTCTCTTCATTCCGTTGGTCAGCGACCAGCGTCTTTCCAACGCAGCACATACCCAGATAGGGAGAGATTGGCCACATGGATATGCGGTTATGCTACGTGCAAGTTTCTCGGGAAGCTGGCCAAATTCTGTGACAATACTTTTATTTAGTAAGGCATGGAGGGGGGGAGGGCTGGAAAAAAAACTGTCACCGCAGTGTAGGGGCTCAAGAATAGAACCCGAAGTCGGGGGACTGAGATGCGGCAGCTCCTTGCTCTCCTTGCTCTCTAATGAGCCCAGGCTGACTTTCTGGTAACGAGCTGGTCAGGGATGCCTGATGATGTATAATGTTTGAGTTGTTATCCCCTGCATATCTCTCTATATGGCCAGGCTACTTGCACGAGGTTGAGTTTTCTTGTATTTCAAGGTAATGTCAGACGATTTCTAAAAAAACGTCTAGATGTGTGGATTTTTGTGTGTTTTTATACTGCGGAGAGCTTGCGATTCTTCGGTGCTGTGATCCCTATTTGGCACGGGGAAAGATGGTGTTCCTGGGAGCAAGGTACGAAGGCGTTCTGCAAATCTTTCGGGGAGGAAGGAGATTGAGGTACCTGTCACAGAGAGCGTAGAATGCGAGTTTGCGCGCTTTTTGGCCAGCTACGGCGTGGCCTTCCAGGCCAGTCGGGCCCAGGTATCAGTGCGACAAGAACTGCCATCATAACGGATGGCAGAATTTTTTTTCAGACGTTTAGGCATGCTGCCTGCAGGGAATAAGCTAGCGGCCTTCTCAGGGTGAGTAAGCTGCTGGCTGGTCGTTTCGGTAAGTGGATGGCGAACCTTTCGGAAATCGCGAGTAGTGGGGGCTTAAAGGCTTCCAAGTATGATGACCTCATGATGGTGCCATTGTTTCATTTTATTGAGTGCGGGTCAGCTTCTGGGACGGCGCGCTGTACGACATCCGCTTCATGGTCGGTGCCTGCACAAGTCTTGCCGCTTAATTTTCTATTCTTGAGCTATTCCCTTGGTTAGGTTATTAAAATGTGTGCCAAATGGGTGAAGATTTTATATTTCTTGACAATTGTGAGATCGGCTCTGCCGCTTCTCTGTAGGCCCATGCCTAGGATTATTACGTGACCGCCCACTCTCACTCTGATGACATCCTGACCAATTTCTGGTGTGATCTGGCCGCGTGTCCCCATGCATCGTTTTCCGCACAGAGCTTGCAGCGGTATCAGGGCCGCGAAAAATTTGGGAAGTAATTTAAAAAATGGGCAGCTGGACCCCCTACGTCCGGTTTTATTTATTGGAAGACATGTCAGCTCATTTCTGGTCCTACTCTAGGCGTTCCTTGATTTTTGCCTGGCCTTAATCTTCTGCCCGCCTCTTTTTAATTGCGTGGCACAAGTTAGTTTGGCGCCGGCATCGGTTTCAGTGGCGGGGGCGCATTGGGTTGGCGGCCGAGTTGCGGGAGCGGCTGGGGACCCATCTGCCAAGCATGCGACTACCGACGGGGCGTAGAACAAACTTCACTGCGCGGGCGCGGCGGCTGCGGAAATCGGGCATCTTTTCTTTTGTTTTTGCTGTAGTATCATTGTCATTCTGCCCACAATCCAGTAGCCGCCTTCCCGCGCTCGAGGTTCGGTCGTGCCCCCGTAAATGGCTGAACCAGCAGCAGTTCCCGGTTTGCAGCGATGACGCATTTCCGCGGACGCTTGATGAGGACGGCTGATGGCGTACGGGTAGCAGGCACGGGGAAATCGGCAAATGAGCCTAATAACGCTATCGCGTTAATACCCAGGTCAATTACACCCGAACGGCATCTACTAAGCTTCACATATTTAATAGATAATGACACTCTTTCCGTCGCAGAAAGGCACAAATATTTAGGCGCAGGGATTACTTCAGGCCTCAGAGCGGATGAACACATTCCCTACATTTAAAATAAATTCATGCGTGAACTTAAATTCCGCGGTCATTACGAAAATGAACTACGAAATAAAGCTAAAAGCCTACAAAACTTTCATCAGGTTCTCTTAATAGTTCAATATTAGTAGGCGAGCATCCGTAACTTCGGTTTGGAATAAATCAGAACTGGATGCATTACAAAACAGACATCAACGTGAACGGCTTAACTCTTTGTATTCACTTTACCATGGTAAGTTGGGAATTAGCAAGCATAATTTTATCTTGTCGATTACTAGGCGCTCAACACAATCAAAACACTAAAAAAGAGAAGCTGGTAGTCGGACACGTTTAAAAACTCTTTTTTTTCCCAACAACTCGCGAGTAGAATCGACTTCCATCCGGTGCTATTTATTGCGACACGCGGGATTCATTCGCAAAAGCAGTGACTGATTATCACTAGTATTTATTTGTATTGTCTTCGTCGAAAGAGTTCGTAGTAGTGTGACCCCAGCAATTTATCTGTCATTGTAAGCGATGCTTTGCTGTTTTTTTTTTTCATGTCGTCTACTCTAGCTGTGGTTGCTTTTTTGCGGTGCAACCCGGTTCTATTACCATATTAATCCCCTTCATTGCGGAAATTTTCCTTCCGTTCTTTGAATCGATGTTTTGTATAATGTTAAGCATGTTATCGTTGTAGGTCTGGCCTAGAAATCGCATGGCTTGATTTTTTTGGTTCTGCCCATTGTTTTGCAGGTATTTATAGTGCGGGCTTTTCGTTTCTTGGCGTTGGCGGATTCCTTTATTTTTTCTGCCCATTGTTCTGATTGCTTGGCATATGTTGATCGTATCTGTGCGTGTATGATGTTTGTTTCCGCGCATTCTTTTCTTTCTTCCGCCCGATGCTGCCTATGGCATTTCAAGAAAGGCCGGCAGTACGTCTGAAATAAATAAATGAATCACTGCCTCCCTACTGAGCTGGTACACTGGAAGTCGTTCGTTGCGGTTTAGGTGGCGCATCCGCAGTCTCTTGGTGCGCCATCGTCTGGCGTACCACATCTGGTGAAACTGCGAGACAAGCGCTTGCACGCCTTCCGGAGCAACGTTTGTAGATGCACTTCAGTTGTGCAACTTTGGAAAGCGCCGCGAGAACGCGTCCCCTATCAGTTCCGTACACGTGGTGGCGTTGCTGCCACGGTCGGCACGGAGTTGCTGTATAGCGCGTAGTTCTAGAGTCCTATTTCCATAGGCCGCGGGTCCCGCCTCGCCTCAGGAAAGCCCGCTTTCCGCGCTGCCCACAAGACCCCGTTTCCAGTCAGTTCTGCTCAGCTGTATAGCCGCACCTGCGCCGACGACTCCGCACGGCTGCACGGCGGCGGCTCCCAAATGCGGGGCTTTCCCGCACGACTTTGGAACTCGAACCGGGGGATGGATGCTCAACTCTGCTCCCCTGAGGGACACAGCTAGGAGCCCTGGATCGGCCCAGAGCCTTGGCAGGCTGCCTCGACGCCAGTGCCGCCGCTTTCGGAGGCACACATCGAGGCGCGTCGGCCCGCATCGGTCGGCTCGGCGGGCGCTGCGCAACGGCGCAACCACATGGACGCGTAAAATCGACGTACTCACCCAGAGATGTACGCCTGCGGTGACATACGCCGCTGCCTTTACGGAGACCGACGACCCCGCAGGCGGCGAGTAACCACATATATGTGCCGCAACGCGTGCGCGGTACTCCAATGCGCCTTGTAGTGCGGCTAGACTACCCCGTACTCAAATTTTTGGCGACCACGCCAGCTACATTTATACTTACATAAAACAAAATATGCCGATTCTCACAAAATTACATGTGTTTAATACAGAAACAACTAAAGCAGCACTTGCGACATTGAAAAACGATAAGAATTAATATGCTTATATTGGCAGGCACAAAACCCTTCGCGTAAACTCCTTGCTCCAATAGTTGCTTGCTGCTTCACGTGTTTTCTCCCGTTGTCTGCTTTCCGTATTCTACACATTACTTAGTTTTATCACATTAATATTATTAGGTTAGCATGTACTTGAAAGAAATGAAAGGGGGCAAAGCACCTGGTGAGTATCAGATAACAGCAGACCTCTTGAAGGATGGCGGAGGAATTGTACTTGAAAAACTGGCAAACCTGTACACGCAATGCCTAATGACCGCAAGAGTACTGGAATCTTGGAAGAACGCGAACATCATTCTAATCCATAAGAAAGGTGACATGAAGGACTTGAAAAATTACAGGCCGATCAGCTTACTGTCAGTCGTCTACAAGGTACTTACCAAGGTAATCGCTAACAGAATTTCTGCAACCTTAGATTTCAGTCAACTTAAAGAACAAGCAGGGTTCAGTAAAGGTTATTCAACAATGGACCATATTCACACGATCAATCAGGTGATAGAGAAGTGCGCTGAGTATTCTGAATCCCTATATATAGCCTTCATAGATTATGAGAAAGCATTTGACTCGGTCGAAACCCTAGCAGTTATTCAGGCATTACGGAACCAGTGGGTAGATGAGCATTATGTAAGAATAGTAGAGGATATCTACAATGGGTCCACAGCTGCCATCATCCTCCATAAGTAGAGTAGTAAAATACCTATAAGGAAGGGCGTCCGACAACGAGACACAATCTCCCCAATGTTATTAACAGCATGTTTACAAGAAGTATTCAGAACATTGGATTGGGAACGGGTGGGAGTAAGGGATAATGGAGAATACCTGAGTAACCTCAGATTTGCTGATGACGTTGACTGGCTAAGTAACTCGGGAGACGAATTGCAAAGCATGCTTTCCGCACTGGACTAGCAGAGTAGAACCGTGGGCCTGAAAATTAATATGCAGAAAACTAAAGTAATGATCAATAACCTCGGGACAGCACAGCAGTTTGGGATAGGGGGCGAAGTAGTGGAAGTGGTAAGCGAATATATCTACTTAGGCCAAGTTGTGACCCCGGATCCCAACCATGAGGCATAGGTAATTAGAAGGATCAGAATGGGGTGGAGGGCATTCGGCAGGCATTCTCAGATAATGAATGGCAGTCTACCATTGTCCCTGTAGAAGAAAGTTTATGACAGCTGCATCTTACCGGTACTCACCTACGGGGCAGAAACTTGGAGGCTCACTAAGAGGGTTCAACCTAAATTTAGGACGACTCAGCGCGCAATGGAACGGAAGGTGATAGGTCTAACATTAAGGGACAAGAAGAGAGCGGAGTGGGTCAGGGAACAAACGCATATTAAGGACATATTAGCAGAAATTAAGAAGAAGAAATGGACGTGGGCAGGGCATGTAATGCGAAGGAAAGATAACCGTTGGTCATTAAGGGTATCAGAGTGGATTCTTAGAGAAGGCAAGGGCTGCAGGGGGCGGCAGAAAGTTAGATGGGCAGATGAAATCAAAAAGTTTGCGGGGATAAATTGGTCGCAGTTAGCACAGGACCGGGGTTATTGGAGAATAATGGGAGAGGCCTTTGCCATGCAGTGGGCGTAGATAGGCTGGTGATGATGATGATGATGATGATGATTATGATGATGATGATGATGATGATGAACTTTACTTGCTATGCGACCTGGCAACCAGATAGCATCACCGCCAGAGGTCGGCGTCAACAGCATGCGCCCGAAAATTTGTGTAGATTCCTGGCTGGCTCTGACTTGGGCGTAACAAGCGCGTCGTAAATTGGCGTACGCCGGAGACCCCGCTTTTACGCGCGCTTACGCCGGGCGCGCGAGTACAATGGTGATCTCGCGAAGGGTGAACACGGGAGTACGTGGTGTGCGGTACTGCCCGGTGTGAACCATCACGCATGCGCTGTGCGTGCCGAGCGAGACTATGCTTTCAGCGCGCGCACAGCGTCATCGGAGCGTCTGCGCGTCGTCTGCTATGTTTATAGCGCGTGTGGCGGTGAAGCGGTGAAGCTATCAGCCACTGTATAAATGAGTGGAAACTATAATCCACATGAAAAGTGCTTCCGTGTGAGCGGTAATTTGTTCTTTAGCTCCAATACAATGGTTTCGGCGCAGCAGCGCAACTCACCCACATGTTTCAAACAGACTCATTCAAAAGATGAAGCAGATTTTAGGAGCACTTTATTTTTGCAATTGCTTACAAAAAGTATTTTAAATGCACATAAAAGCACGCAATTCAAGGCTTGAAGGCTGGTCACTCAAAGGTGGCGCAGGCGCTACGACCTTCATTCAATATACGGGAGAAAACTATCATCCTCTACATTTTTATATTTGGGCGTTTGCATGCAAGAATCTTGGAATCGCGGATCAAAGCAAGGTACCATTAGCAGACGAGACGCAACATAGCAGACGACGAGCAGACGCTCCGATCACGCGATGCGCGCGCTGAAAGCAAAATATCGCTCGGCACGCACAGCGCATGCGTGATGGTTGCGCTGGGCACGGTAGGCTGCTCTGAAGCGTGAACCGCAAGGAGCGTTTTCTGCTCGCGAAAACGCGCCGCGCACGCCACAGGCGCGCTGACGCTGCCGCGTAACCACCCACACGCTGCGCGCGCCGCGGCCGGCGGCGGCAACATGGCGGCGGCTTCGGCAGCGAAGTGGTGTCGGGAGCTCGAGCGACCGCTTCTAAGCCCTCTCTAAAATGCCGCTCAAGGCACGAACGAAGTTGCTTGTGCGGTAAAAGAGCTTATAATGTGGGTCAAAACGGTACTATAAAACATCATCCGCGCCGCTAGTGAAAGCGCCCATTCAATATCTGCTGGGGTGGCAAGCCTAAACATCCCCGGCGGTGCCAGCCGGTTGTCTCGAGCACTTCGAAACCACCGCCAACTAAACTAACTAACTAAGTGGTTCGAGTGAAAAGGAAAGGAGATGCACTGGGGATATTATTGAGCCCATCTGGGGGCCGCGCGCCTCCCCATTGGCGCAAGTCGTCAGGCTCCTCCCACTGCCGCGCGCGACGCGCGTCAAAATCTATCCAAGGCAGATGCTGACGCGGGCGCGGAATCGTCGACGCGGGCGTCGAAAAAACGCACGCGCAACGCCGACGCGCGCGAATCGCGTGAAAAAACGCTCCATGCGGTTCGGCCTTGATAGTACTGGCGGCCACGCGCTCCCGTGTTCACCCTTAACGAGATCACCACCGTACATCGATTTGACGCGCTCATGTGGTTGGGCGTTAGTGCGGCTGTAAACGGTGTGCAAACGCAGTTGTTTCGGGCCACAATTTCTATATGCGGTAGGCTCTGAGCGCAGACGTGCCTGAATTGTGAAAATTGGTTGATTAAGCGGTAACCACGCGGAGCGATTTTTGCCAGTGACGCGGCCGGGATCCGCAGTCTCTCGTCGACTTGCCGCTCGCAGAGGAGAGCGACGGATGTCGGTACTGCGCCCAACATGATTATCGATGTGCCCACGGCCACAAGGTTTTTTATGCGTGCATTTATCGCACAAAAAGGCGAAATAAACGCATTTCTGTAAGCCGAGGCTCTGCCGCTTGTTCCCTTTCTAAGCGCCCCGCTGGACGCTCAGGCTGGCAATGAGCGATGTTTTCTTGAGAGCCAGAAGCGAGCGAAGCGACGAGCGGCTCCCTCCGCGGCGAAAAGGTGTTCGTCGCTCGTCGCGTCGCTCCTTTTTCCCTTGCGCAGTCGCTCCATGTGGTTCGCGCTTTAGCCAATGCAGCGGGCTGCAAGGGCAGCGAAGCCCTCCATACACTATTTAAAAGCTCCTATCTTATCTCTCGCTGCTTCGTCCTGTCAGTTATGCGGGCTAGGTGTAAAATTTCTAATAACATGAAGACATTCATTGAAACAGCTGTTGGATGTTCATCACTTTTTGCCAGTTTCGGTAGGTGCTAGATAAACGATTGGGAGCAGTGTGCTGGTCACGCGGTTTGGAATGCTACAAGACAGTTCAATCTAAAAGGACCAAACATAAATTACAATATATTACCATATACTTCTTCGCACATTTATTTAATTTATTTATTTATTTATTTATTTATACATTTATTTATTTAATATTACCATATACTTCTTCGCACAGATATTTAATATTGTCGCGCATTAAACTGTACTTCGACGGTCAGAAACTAATGGAACGCAGTGGCAGAGACTGTTCTACAGCAACGCGAATCAACCCCCTCGAAGGGGCACGTGTGAAGTGGTGTGCGGGATAGCCGGACGACGAGACCGAAGCCGCTGCTCGCTGGTGCTGTCGGAACGTCCCGCTCTTTCAACTCACTAGTGGTTGTTGTTGTGCGAGGCTGACACGGAGGCGACTTGCTGCAGCTTGCGGCTGAGCGAGTCGGTTCACGCTTCAAGAAAAAAGAAAACGCGGCGCTAAACAGATACAGGCGTCCGTATCTGTCGTATCTTGTCTTCGTCGAAGTACGTTCGGTTTCTTTTTTTTTTTTGCGACTGCTAGAACTTTCGCGGCGGCATATTACCCGCTCAGTCATACGTTCCTTAGACGCCGGCATGACCGACGTTAGGTAAGATCAAGCACTGCCTGCTCTTTTAGCGGTCACGCCGTTGCCACGGCTCACGGCTACCACAGAACAGGGAGGGTTTCGGCTACGTCGTAGCTTGTAGACGTGTTAATGCATAATGAAGAAAGCAAATCCACCCGCCGTGGTGGCTCAGTGGCTAAGGCGTTGTGCTGCTGAGCCCAAGGACGCGCGTTCGATTCCCGGCCGCGGTGGCCGCTTTTCTGGTGGAGGCGAAAAGCAAAAACTCCTGCCTGTACCTGATTTCGGCGCACGCTAAGGATCCCCAGGTGGTCAAAATTAATCAGGAGCCCTCAACTACAGGGCGTCTTATCGCCTGCGTTGCGTCGGCGCGTTAAACCCTTGTTATGCGAAGAAATCGCAACGACAGGAAACACCACCCCAAGAAGAAAACACGTGAAGCTCAACAAGAAGATGACAAAGAAAACGGCGCTAGGCGCGCGGCGCCAAGGTCATTGCCCCGGCTACGGCGGCGAACGCTCGAGACCAGAGCACGAGCTTGCGCCGGCCGCGGGCCAATCGTGAGCAGCCAGCGACAGCGGCCGGTGCCAGAAAAGAGATCCCGTGAAGAACGCCGAGGGAGAACAAGTAGTCGGAGTGTGGAGCGTGGCCGGGATGCACGGCGGTCGGGCGACCGGACCCTTGCCGTGCCCCAAGAGGTCCTCCACGACTGCAGCCTCCAGGTCATCTCCTCCGCAAGGAAGTCGGGTGGCCGTGCATCAGTACGAGGGAGCGGCGCTGCCAGAGAGCTGCGTTCGCCATGAAGGTTACGGGAGGTCGGAGCACGCATCACTGCTACCGCGGCCACGACACTTCACCAGGACATTTCCTTCCGACCTGCGCCGTAAACAATCACTTACTGTGCCTTCTAACTTCATTCCCGGACGGAGTTTTTCTCGTTTGGTTGAACTTTTCTATGCCGCATTCTCCTCTCTACTGTTCCCTGTTCTCAAGCTCTTTATTGGTCCCCATTGTTCTTTAGTTGGTCTCTGTTTTTTGTGTGTGTACTTATTTGAGTTTCGGGTATTACATAAACTTGTCTCGTCTAAAGAGTTTCTTCATCAATTCATTACAGTCTTCGAACCTGACACCCTACAATCAATCATTAAAGAAAGCAAAACGTCTTAAGAATCAAATTGTCATGCCAAGTCCAAGCCAGAAGCTGTGGTCTTCCCATCACCCCCCACGACGGCATGGATTCCCAGGTGTAGGTTCCTCACTATTATACTTACTAAGAAACTCTGTGACGTTAAAAGAAGCGGTTTGAGACGTATCGATGGGCAGGCGCGCAGGCGTGTTCTGCTCCTTTCGTTTACCGCCGGTGCCGCTACACGGCGCTCCTATGCGATTCAGCCACAGCTCCCGTGTTCCAATTACTTCTGACGGCACCTGTACAGCCATTTGAAGAAACAATCGCGTGCCGCTTACCTCGATCATATGACAAATGCGTGGGTGTGTGTCCGCAGGCATAGGTCAATGCGGCACTAGGCATTCGCCCCTTCCTTTCACACTCATAAGTCTCGTCACGATGGGGGCTTCGGAGGCCTCTCACCGACGTGAATGTTCGTCTTTGGTTCAGGGCGCTTTTTCCTCCCTGCTGTCCCCGGCTAGGCCCAGGTTCTTCGCGTCGCCATCCGCAGCACTCTCCTCCTGTGGCCACTTGGCCACTTGCTCATTCGCCGCACCGTCCTTCCCACGCGTGGCGACGTCCTCGTCGTCCATGGAGCCGTCGCTTCGGTAGCCGTCGTCGGTACTTGGCAGCGGGATATCCTGGGGCTGCACCTCTGGCACCTGTGCGGCCCCAGTTTCTTCGTTGCCCTTCGTCACCTAGATGGCACTACCTTTGTCAACGTCGCCTTTCCCTGATGGCGAGTCGCCCGGGGTCGGGGTACGCTCCCCAGCCGGGCTTCGACGATCTCAGCCGTCTCGTCCATTATATGGTCCCAACGCTCTCCAGTTCCTCCGGGTCCGGTGGCCGCCGCATACGTTTTCACGCGGTTGGCGCCGTCATGCCCGAAACGCCGGCATATGTTGCACTTGGGGGCCCGACGCTCCCTCCGAAAGTACCCAGTCTGGTCACAGCGAAGAGGTCTTCCCGGCACAGCAGCGAGGAGGCTCCGCTACGTGCGTCAAATGGTGCCGCGTTCACGCCCCCTTTCAACCGGAGCACAACGGTGCTGAAGAGCGCACACGCTGTCGCACGTCACTTTTCTTTCGTCACTTCAACCACACTTCCGTACGGCGCGGATGCTTAATACCTTTTCTGGTAGTTTGTGCAGCAGTGAAGCTTCACGCCGACGTCTTGCTGGCACGAGTCAATTCATAAGGACCTGTGGCTTTTGACAGTGATTTCTTTCTTCGCGAGCATCTTGTTACGTGGTGGCAGGACAAAGGACGTGAACCATGAGATGGGCGAACAATGTATTTTCAGTATTTACAAGATGTCGGCCATGAGACAGAACCGGCGCTGGCTGCGCGCTTGCCCTGTCTCACGGCGGCTATATCAACGCGATAGCGTCATTAGGCTCATTTGCCGATTTCTCCGTGCCTGCTAGCCGTCCACTATCAGCCGTGCTCATCAAGCGTCCGCTGAAATGCGTCATCGCTGCAAACCGGAAACTGCTGCTGGTTCAGCCATTTACGGGGGCACGACCGAGCCTCGAGCGCGGGAAAGCGGCTACTGGATTGTGGACAGAATGGCAATGATACTACAGCAAAAACAAAAGAAAAGATGCGCGATTTCCGCAGCCGCCGCGCCCGCGCAGTAAAGTTTGTTCTACGCCCCGTCGGTAGTCGCATGCTTGGCAGATGGGTCCCCAGCCGCTCCCGCAACTCGGCCGCCAACCCAATGCGGCCCCGTCACTGAAACCGATGCCGGCGCCAAACTAACTTGTGCCACGCAATTAAAAAAAAGGGGGCAGAAGATTAACGCCAGGCAAAAATCAAGGAACGCCTAGAGTAGGACCAGAAATGAACTGAGATGTCTTCCAATAAAACCGGACGTAGGGGGTCCAGCTGTCCATTTTTTAAATTACCGTAATTACCCGATTCACGTAATTACCCGATTCACAACGAGCGGTTGGCTGAAGCGTATGCCTCTGGAGAAACTCGCGGGATGGGCATGCGAGGCGTGGGCCACGATCCCATCGAACATGGTTGAACGTTCGTTCAGAAGTGTGGCATCGCGAACGCGCTTGACGGCACCGATGCGGTCAGCGGAAGGCGACAAGGAGCTCTCGGAGAGCTACGAGGAGTGAGACGAGTGAGATTACTTCGGGGAATAAATCACCCGTTTCTCTCGCATTCGTTTTTCTTGCTCACAAAGTTCCTTGCGCGTTACAAACGGAGGTGCAAGTTTTTTTGGTTTTTTGTCTGGAAAATCGGGTGCGCGATAGAATCGGGGGCGCGTTAGAATCGGGTAATTACGGTACTTCCCAAATTTTTCGCGACCCTGATACCGCTGCAAGCTCTGTGCGGAAAACGGGGCCACGCGGCCAGATCACCCTAGAAATTGGTCAGGATGTTATCCGGGAGAGTGCGGGCGGTCACGTAAAAATAGCAATATATTTTGGCACAGCTCATGTTCTTAAGTACAGATAACAACTAGGCAAAAAACCGACAACTGTGTGGCACCCGGTAGCACACACAAAAAAAGAAAAAAAAAAACAAGGACGACAAAGCAGGGAGCGGCCGTTTGGAATTATTCAGGGGCAAGATACGCAATTTATTTCGCCGATAAACCCTTATGCGAGTGTGACCCATTCGAGCCATCTAAAACGTCCCAATGATTTCTCTTGCGAGCTGGTTTTTCTGCTTTGCTATCCCTACAGTCTCATTAAAGAGAAGCGTGCATTCGCATTTCCGGCAATGTGAACTGAGTTGCAATGTGCGCATTCTTCATGTCCCGCCGATGCTCGCGCAAGCGCACGTTCAAGCATCGCGATGTCTGCCCTACGTATTTGTGACCGGATGGTAGGTCTACGCATAGAGTTTCATACTAATATATAAGAGGGAAATCTGTCGCTGCAGTCGTAGGCCGCCCTGAGCGGCGCCATTGCCGCTAGCGACGTTCCTCGCCTACTGGGCTTAGCTAGCCATACGGCTTCTTTTTTGTCCCCAAGCCAAAATCAACAAAAAAGGGAACATTTTTTATGCAGAAATGCATTATAGTCGGGGGTTGTCGTGCGTCCCTTGGCCGGCGTGCGCAGCGCGTCTGATGATGACTGTGGCATGATGCTCCTAGGGATTGGCCAAACAAACAATCCATCACGAGATAGCTTCGCGTTCAACCACCATCGTCATCTTCCCGTAGGGGAACCGCTGAAGAAGAAGAAGGAGAAGAAGACAAAGCTGCGAAGAGGAGGGCTGCGTGAGTTTTGGCTACCGTTATCCTCCTCGGCCGGCGCATCTTCCCGATCTGAACCCGGTCGAAGAGCGGCTCATCGCGCCTCGACTCCCCTTCATGAGCATCAGGCGGCTGACTCGAGGCAACGGGCAGTTTGGAATCAAGGGACAGGCGGTGAACGTGCCCATCGACGTATCGAAGGTTGTGCGGTGCCTTCCTCGCATGGTACCCGAGGACGTTGCGTTCGACGTTCACATCAAGCGGAGGCTGATGAGTCTGGCAACGTACAAGCGCGGGTTGGGGAAGCGCGGCAACATCCTGGCTTGGCTCAAGCACCTGGAACACACCCCGCTGTATCGCGCCATCAACGTTCGGGTCAATTGGAGTCGGCTCGATCACTTCGATGACGGCGGCGAACGAGAGGAACCGCAGGAAGACGACGTCGATGATGCTGACGGTGAGTTCGAAACGATTCCCGACGACTTTGACGTGAACGATCCTCTGCAGTTGGCGGTTGCGTTCAACGCGGTCTCGAAGACGCTTCTCTATAACGAAGCGGAAATGACGGGTGTGGGAAAATAAAAAAATAAATGATTACGTTCACACTCTCGCCTCTCTCTTCGCCATTAATCGCATCACACTCATCGGTGCACCCAATGCATTTCTGCATCCTCACAATCCCCCTCGGGGAGGTGCGGGGATTTTCTCGTTCGTCGTGCAGGAAGCTTCTGCGCAATCACCGACAAATTAATTTTTTGGAGCTTCAATTTCATAATGACAAAACAAATTTGAATATTGTTGCTTTTCTGCAGCCACAGGCAACTTTCCAGCCTGTTCGTGAGCCATGCCAAGGTCAAGTGGAACGTGCCTGCGCGGTACATGGCGGAACGCTCGCTGAAGCGCGGCTCCCCTAGACAGTGGCGCCAGATTTTCCTCTAGTGTATATTAGTATGCAACTCTATGGGTGCACGATGCAATACAAACTTTCCCAGGGGTCCGCCCTAATCTGCGCAATACAGTCCATCAGTTAACTAAGTATGAAACACCAGTCCTTAAAAATTAAACAGGGTAGAAAAAAATACAAAGGCAGACTAGTTTAGTTGTCCAGTCTGGTGCAACTATAATGATCCCATCTGTCGTTTACAGATAAAAAATGGCAGCATCTCCACTCCGCGGATTATGGCGAGGGTGCGGAGTACGGGGACTCGAAATGACATCCAAGTTGTGCCCCGAGTGACATCCGATTAGCGCCTCGACCGTCATTCGATTTTAGCCGCTTTGCCTCCGCTTGCCGAGCTTTCGTATTCGGGGAAACTCGTTGTCTTCGTAGACGTTACGCAGCAGGTCGCCCGTAAACATTCATATGCTGCAACATCCTTAGCGAGCAGCGCGGAGACGAGCTTAGAATATAGTCCGCGTCCGCGACTAAACGCTTCTTCGAAACATCATCATATGGCACAGAGAGCCGTCAGAATAAAGCACAAACTGAAATCAGAGGGCCTTATCAGATACTCTTCCAACGACACCTTTCATCACTTGTGAACTGCCTACCCTGTATACTTTGAAAAACGCGTTCGCCGAACAATCATCTGTTCGTTGAAGTCGAAAAACAAACGGAAAGTGAACGCGAGATTTGTGTGTGATTACTAAAACGTTCATTGCTCGATTTCACTCTGCATTTGAACACAACGTCCCCCTCCCCTCCCCCCGTTCATGTCTCGCGAAATAGCAGTGCACTGGTTTAGTGGAAATAGCAGTCTGGTTGGTTTAGTGAGTCCTATTTTGCTTAAGTTTAGCACTGGGTTTTTTTCATTCCCGTACCAGCTATTCTGTTTCTTCCGGACTCCGCAGACCATTTATTTTTCTGTCATTTCATTAACTTTGCTTGGTCATTGCTATAAGGCGTGAGTGGGCACATATTCAACAACCCACAGCTTTGGAATGTACTTAACAGTCTCACGCGGCTTATATTCCCATAAAAGGCACATGTTATTGTCAGGTATAATGTAATCACGTCCCCGAAACATTTTTCTGCGACGTATATATTCAAAACGATGCCGCATTCGTTTTCCGCGCTGCAAAACGAAACCAACCTCTCATTGTGCCAGTATCAGGTCTAAAGGAGGCGACAGTAGAATTCACTTGTGCCTGACTGATTCGGATGTGACAATGTGATATGCTGCTGCCGTCACCGACGCCGCCGAAGTGCGCAGAACCGCGTCCTCGGGTAGCTCTTTTTGGCGATCGAGTACTCCACAAAGACGCAGCTGCTTTTTAAGTGACCTAAGCGTACTCTTTGCTTTTAGACGTCGCCATAACAAGTTTTATAGGGCCCGGACATGCGAAAAGAAGCGAAACAGAACCAAAACACTGCACGAGCCCCTATCAGCAACGCAGCGCAAATCCCGTAAACGCCGCGGAGAATCGGCGGCAGGCGGCGCAGCGATCGCGAAGCTCGAGTCGTATGTACGCTGTGAAATAAATGAAATATGAAATGACTAAATGAAAAAAATCTCGTGTTTACGCGTAGGGCCATCTAGCGTAGTTCGATGCAGTATTACAACTTGATCCGAACCTGACTACACCGGTGTTTTTTGCGCGTTTTCTCGTTGCAAGGTTTGTGCCTGTTTTCGAGAGTTTTGGAGTGTTCTTGTGCCTTTTAGGCAGTTTCCGCACAGATTTTCGCTTGATGGTGGGGTGCGCACGGATGGACACGGACGGACTTCGCACCGTTACAGGCGAAGGAGTAAGCCGTTTGACTGTCGGGTACTAACTCGCGGTTTCCGTTCACAGTGGGTAAGACGACCGAAACTAACTCTGCCTGGTCTACCAGACAGGCTCGAATCCTGCCGGCGCCTGTGTGATTTTTTGCGATTGTAAATGCTATGCGTACGGGCGCGGAGGGACATTGTGAGGTTAAGGTACTCCTCACCTAAAAAAAATTGGCTCCAATCCACGCTGTGAAGGTGGTTGGAAAGCAAAGCTGCAAACGACACCCACAACCATTGCCCATGCGATGTCACTTAAATTCACACACGTGGCTCTAAGTTAGATTTCGCCTCTCCATCTTCTTGGCGAACTGATGGAGACGAAATAGTGATGTTCTTTTGACGCGCGAGCCGAGAGGACGATCTCGACTCGCTCCGATGACCGACGACCGATGCTTGAAGCGGGTGAGGGATGAGGACTGCCTTCCTTGCTGGATATTAGGTTTATTTACACTATTTACATTACTCCATGTTTACATCAGGTCAGAATGACGGTTACATTGTCACTCTGCCAGCAGCAGCCTGTTCGGCCGAGATCTATACTGCTAGATCCCTCTAGACCGACCCGACAAAACCCAAAACTCCGGTTTTGATACCAAGAACCCCGCCTCCAAAAAGGGGGCGTTCAAGAAAGAGAGAAAAACCTTTCGAAACAATAAATACAAACCATTGATTGGCCACAGTAACCATCCAATCACACACATGTCCCCACCTGCGGTCACGTGACCCAACGCTCTCTCTTATGCGCTCATTATTCCCACGCACGCTATTGCACCCGACAAGCAAATACAGGACGTCTGCGGCCTAAAGTCACTGACCGCACCATTACGTTCAGCGGGCGGCATCTGCTCAGAAGCCAAGCCGAATGTTTAGAGCGGTCTTCGCGGGGCTAACATGCCCCCGCGTCTGCCTTGCCCCCTCGTCTGCGCGCGCGTCGGGACAATGCGGAAGTCGCTGCTAATCCCCTCCCAGACTAAGGACGCCGCCGCCTGCCGTCTGTGCCCCGGGAAGAGGCGCTTCAGGCCCAAGCGATCGTCTTCGAGGCGAACGACCCGTCAACGACCAGCGCCTCCGCCGGCGTCGCAGATTCGACACTAATAAGAGACACGATCATTTGGCTTCCCGTGAGCTCGTCATGACGAATGACCCAGCCACCTCCGAAGCGACAGAGGTACTCAGGCTAAGCGCCCCCGTCTTTTGACACACAAAAGGACGGGCACAAAACACGCTCTCCGCGGCTCCGAACTTGGCGTCCGTGCGGCTGCATGAAAGGGACACGGGATAGCAGCTACCAGCGGAGGCGACGCCGATACATGAGCAACCGGCGGCTTTCATTAATTAAATGAGGATCCCGAACTTAACACTCCACAAAGAGTGAAATCAGAGATTCTGCCAGCCATTACCTGGCAATTGGGGGGGCGGCGTCCCGAATGCAGCAGCGTCGGTCATGGCTGGGCTAGAGCGGCGGACGCCGCCTCTGCAGCCCGGCCATGCGTCGGCAGAAAGAAAACGGAGAGGAGCGTGACACAAGCGCAGACACCGAACAATTCGGCATGTGAGCTTAGTGATTTATACATATTTCAGCTAGTTAGTTTTGTAAGTTTGAAAATTGTGAGAAAGCTGAGGGAACTTCTATAATCGCTATTTATCAGAACCAGTTGCTCCTTTCGCCTTTTGTAAAACCTGTTAAAACAACCGAATTGGTATTCAGCAATTTAGAAAACAGAGTTCCATTCTTGGCAAGCAGTGCGCAAAGGTAGTGTTTGTTTAGCGGCCAGACATCTGTATGTGGTATACAGTTTGTTTTCGTGCCCTGCAAACCAATCTTTAACGTATCTTTGCCGTACGATCCTTGTTGTCCGGGTTACCCGCGAGGTGCTGTCGCACTATTTAATCAAGCCGTGCGAAGGAAGCACTCAATGGACGCGAAGCTGCGTCTAAACAGGCCCAAAACAACCGTCGCTAAAGCATACGACAAAGCCGGGTCGCGCCGATGCGCCCGCCGGCATGAGCGCGCGGGGAACGCTGGGTAAATTCGCCGCGCCATCTACACTGTGGTCCGTGAGAGAAAACCGCCCTTCCCGCCGCAGCCGCGATTGCAATTTCTTGTCCCGCATGCCACGAAAGAACCCTTGGCTGGTAGAGGTAGGAAGTTTTGCTTTAATATATTTCTTGTGAGCTGTGTTCCGACCCCGCTGTGCGAGTTTTTGCGGTTGATTGTTGGGAAAAATTGGTGAGGCCTGGATATTTATATATAGCTTGGCAATCCTCCTTGACAAACCGTAAATCCGATTGTTGAGTGGATTGCAGTTCAATGATGAGGCTTCCACTGACCAAATAATGCTAGCTTGTTTGAAGGCAACACGACTACTATAAGGCGCTCACTTTGCAAATGTAGCGATTTTAGGTCCTTGAATTGAACGTGCAGAACACGAAGACATTTTTCACAACGCAGTCGATCTTCAGGGCATCTCGCCGCTATGAGAGCTGGGCAACGTCACTGGGTTAGATGCTGGTAGCTTACTGGTCAACAGTTCATATTCATCGGAGGATGTGCAAGCATGCACTTTTCGCGTCAGAAATGGTCACACATTTGGCTGGAACTGGCGCTGCGGTGCACACACTGCGCCCGTGAGCGGCGGCGGCGGAGCAACAGTGGCCTAGCAGCACCACCTGCACTTGCGGCGGCGGGCAGCAAGACGCCCCAATGCGAAGGCCGTAAAGGGAGCACGGGAGGAGGAGAGTCGAGTCCGGCCGTGGTTTACTTTACTTCCTGGTGTTCTTCACCGCTCTTGTTCGGCGGCGCTCTCCACCGTCGTTTTTTCCCCCCGTATACATAGTTCAATCCCCTCACAAGCCTCTCTTCCTTCCCGCCCTTCCCGCTCCCTCCGGCGTCACGCGGTCGCTTTAATTCTCAATTCTCCCCTGCACTCGCTTTCCATGCTCTGCTTGGTGCCACACGACGGTGACGCTGAACACAACCCATTGAAATGTGTAGAGATCGCCTCTGAAAATAGACACGCGCCGTTTATTGTATACGTATATATGTTTAATAAGCCATCCTGCGAGTGACGTTTTCACAAGACATGTGCGTCATGCAAGGCCTCAAGGGAAACTGTCTGCCGCGCTGACGATAAACGAAACGCACGGTCATGCGACGCCTCGTTCGAAACTGTTTTGCGAGCAGACGATAACTGAAGCTCCGGCTGCATACGGATAGACGTGTGGTAGAACCAACGGAAGCCATGTCCGCCAAAGCACCTAAAAGAAAGGCGAGGTCAGGGAAACACGTCTCCAGCGATCATATTGCGCACACACCTGCTGACTGTGGCAGTCTATTTTACGGTCGCCACCAAGGCTTCCGTGGAAGCGGCCCGTCGCGTAAAAGCGCAGAGCACCCAAATTCAAATTTCAAATTCAAATTCAAATTTATTCATTTATGTAGTTACATGTCACGTTGCAAGGAAAGGGTCAAAAAGCCAGCACAGGCGCTGGCTTGACGAGGACCCTACCCCGTGTACACACGTCGACGGCAGCGCAGCACTGCCGTTCTCTAATTACAAAGCAAATGTCATATGTTTAAAAAAAATGACGAAAAAATGAACAGAAACAAGTCGAACCTCAGTCGACCAATCAAGTGCGAAAAACAAAAAAAAAAAAAACAGATGAAACAAAAAATGAGCAGAACAATTTCTAAATGGTACAATATACAACGCATAGTTCATACGAAACAAATATGCACCTTATTTACATCCTAGGGAATTTCACAACTTGCGCCATGGTACAACATAAAAACAAGCATGAATGAAAGTACAGATAACACATATGCACATTTAGCTCAAGAGCTCCATATCAACATTGTATTGCTTCCACGATTTAAGCGTTAGGTTTTCTGGCTGTACTTTACATAGGTATAGTTCGTTTAAGTGGTAAGGTAGCTGATATTGCACTCTTTGCTTTCCGTAGTTTGTCCTGGAGAGGGGGGTAAGCCCAACACTTGCTCCACGACGGTCACGGAGCGAAAGCCGCCTCTAAGTCGTCGCAAAGGGGCCTCTCGCCAGATGACTGCACAGCCAATGCACAGCACTTTTCGAGAGACAAGAAGGAGCTCGAAATTCCTCCTTCGTTTAAAAGATCTGCCGGGTAGAAATATGCCTGCTACGCCGACCATGAACAATAAACCACGCCGCAGCAGCGGCCTCCACAAGCTTCGCGAGTTCAACTCGGCCGTGAAAAACAATTTCCGAGTTTCCTCCGAGTTCTAATGTTAATCAAACACACCCAGCCTATTCGTGGGCGCGGCGTAGCAACCGAAGCCACTTTGTGTGGGCCACGAAGTCGCCGTTTGATGCCTCCTAGCAGCGACAAGAACTTATAGCAGCAAGCAAAAAATGAAGTCCCCAGGCCACCGCCGGCCAATGGTGCCGCAGAGGCATCCGGTCCGAACTGGAGTTCACTCTTGTCCGAACCAATAAGAGCGGACAAGATTTTCCCACGGGAGCCTTCACACACCCTGAAGACACAGTCGATGACAAATGACCCAACTTCAATGTCTAGGACGCACTCGGTTGTGCTCAAACATGCTCTTGACACGCTGAATTGGGACTGTCGTGAGCAGGGCGCATTCCGTTCGCTACAGTGAACCAATTTGGTTACTTGGTTTGTGCTTACGCAGAGCTACACTAGGTCTACGCTCAAGCCTTGTAGCAAACATAATACAGTGGAACAACAGAACCCAGAGAAAAACAGACTGCCCCGCGCCGGCCGTGGCCAACATCCAGGCTGGGGATTTGAAAGTATAGCAGTGGGATTATCTAATGGGATTATCTGGTAGTGGGGTTTACGCTGGGGAGTGAGTATTGCAGCTCGATTTCAGATGACGCTGCATGCGGATGATAGCCCGAGCCGTACTTTCTCAACGTAAATAAGCGGCCCCAACTCGGCGCGCTGAATATTCCAGGCGTGCTGCGCGCTATTTCGCCGGTTTCGCTCGAAGTGTATCGGATGCTGCACTATCACTACTTTCATAACCGAAGCAGCTGGAAACTCGGGATTGGGCGGAACTCGGGCCTTCTGGAATCTTGGCAAGGACTCATGTTATTTCAGTCTTTCTGAAAGCGGTGTCTAGGGTATCCCCGTTTAGTCGGGGTGATGTGCGGTACCACTGCTGGTTCCAAAGAATTCGGCGTGAACTCGTCTCGGAGTGGGCAACGGGAACGACGCGTGGTTCTGGAGTGGGATTGATTTGATTTATTGTGGTGTTTAACTCGCCGTAGTGGAGGGCTCTGTATTAATTTGACCACATGGGGATCTTTAACGTGCACCGAAATCTCGTACACACGGGCGTTTTTGCTTTTCCCCTCCATCAGAAAAGCGGCCGCCGCGGCCGGGAATCGAACCCGCGTGGTCGGGCTGAGCAGCGCAACGCCTTAGCCACTCAGCCACCGCGGCGGGTGTTGGGTGCTGGAAAGAGTGGTACCCACGAGGCACCGGAGATTGCCAATGGGGGTCATGGTGCTGCACAGCTTCTGGTACTGACGGGTGGCAAGGGCGTTTGAGGGCCCAGTTGTGCTTTTGGTGGCGCAATCTGATGAGAAGGCCAGAGGAGGCGAGACGGGGGTCGACTGGGTGCTGCTGGTTTCCTCTTTAAGTGGGCTCTAGCACAGCAGCCAATAGCCGCACAATGAACACCCATGCACTGAGATGCTCGCTGTGTTGTGTTCACAGATGACGGACTTCCTGGAGCAGGAGTTCCTGGCTGAGCAGATGCACTCGATCGACAAGCTGCAGCGGCTCATCACGCAGCTGCAGAACATGGACACCGGGCTCGGCGAGTTCCTCTTGGATCGGGAGCTGCGTCGCGAAGACAGCGACAAATAAACCGCAGGACTCTCGCTGCGAGCGGCTCTGCGCGGCGGCGTCCTTCTGCACTTTCTGGGGGGGTGTGAGGCAAAAATGCCACCCTCACCGCTTCGACACACAACCAAGCAATCAATGAACAGTCTCCATCCAAATGCTGCATGTTTGCGGGCCGCACAATGTTCCACGCAACTTGTTCCAAAGAATACCATTTCAATTATTATATGCCCAACCTCCTCCTGTCACACGAGCACTTTCAATCCGGATTTGAGAGATAGAGATAGAGAGAGAGAGAGAGAGAGAGAGAGAGAGAGAGAGAGAGAGAGAGAGAGAGAGAGAGAGAGAAACTATATTTAGAACCAAAGGAGGTTCAGGCAACCCAGTTAAAGGTCGTCTTCAGTGAATGCTGAACTCAGCTCTAGTGCGGTTTTGATGTTTTGCACTAGATCTAGCTGCTCCTCGAAAGTGGAGGTGAAAGTCAGCCAGGTTGGGTCGACGGGATATGGCAGCTGCGTCGGTGTGTTGAAGTGAGAAATGCTGGGAATAGTGTAAGGACATTCCCACAGGACATGTTGCTGATTAGGATATCCACCACAGTGTTTGCAGGCTGGTGGTTCTTGTGCTCTTCCTTTAGAGAAAAGATATCGTCTAGCTGGGGTGCATGTCAGGTTAGTCTGTGCTCGTCTCAGTAATACTGATTGCTTGATTGCTGCCTGTCTAGGTTAGGGTGAGGTGGAGGTAATTCTCTTCGGTTCAGTTTAAGGTCTCTTAGTGTATTGTTCATGATGCCACGACAATTGGACCTCTCCAGGTGTTCGGTGTCCGGATTCTTAACTCACGGGCGAGCGTGCTTGCCCGAACGTTGCCAAACATCTCCGTGTGGCCATTTGTCCAAATAATATCGTAGTGATGATGACAGTGACGATTAAATAAATCTGCTGTATCTTTATTCATGTCGTTCAGTATAATTTGCCTGCATGCTTCTTGGGAATTCATGAAAATGATCACCGGGAGTTCTGTGCCATGCGGACTATGCGGTGTGAAGGTGTGGCAACTAATGGCTCTGGCGATGGCGTGGAGTTCAATCTCTGCTGTGTTAATGTTGGCGCCACTTTTGAGAATACTGGCTACTGCCGGATGAAGGTCTCTGTTCAGCACTACGATGCTGTGCTTGTCTCTGCTGGAACTAATATCTACATAACACCTTGCTTGGCTAGTTGGAGATCTTTTCACAAGTTTCTGTAAAAAATGAACTCTGCCGTCTTCTGCCCTCATTCCTTTCGAGATCCATATTCCTGGGTAAAGGGGCGACTTTGAGTAGGTCTCGAGTTTTGCTGTCGAGAAATGGGCCCTTGACTTCCTGTGGCTCGTTTCGAGGTGGGGTATCAAAATTGATGCTGCTGAGGATGCTCCTGCCTTGCTCTGTTGCCCGAAGTCTCTGAACTTGGTTTGCTAAATGAACTGAAACGATCTCATCAATCGTATTGTGAGTACCTGTCCTGAATAGGGCCTCGTTGCTAGTCGACATTGGTACTCCTAAGGCAACATTGGTAACCTTTCTGATGAGCGCCTCTAGCTTAAGTTTTTCTGTTTGTGATGGGTTTAAGTACAGCAGGTGATATTTAAACCTGGAAATTATCAAGGCATATCCCTCAGTCTCAGGGCTTCCTTCTCCTTCAATCCAATAGTATGGTTGGTGATTCTTTTCATCGTGTGAATGGTCTGATTGCCTTGCTTCACAAGTTGCTGAGCTGTTGTATATGACTTGCCGTCTTTCTGGATGCGAAGGCCTAAGACCTTAATTTCCGCTCTTTGTGGGATGGGAATTTCCCCTAAGGTCAGATTAACTTTTCCTTGGGGGTTTCGTTTGGTATGCCTCGTTAAGAGAAGAACCTCTGATTTGGCAGGGGAGCAATGGAGGCCTTTTCTTTTAGCCTCCTATTCGATTGTATTTAGTGCTACTTGCAGTGTGCTTTCAATGTGGCCCAAAAAACCCTTAGTTATCCATACATGTAATGTCATCCGCGTATACGCCTCGAGCGCGGCCTGTAGGGGCGCCACTGAAATCCCCCTAGCGGCCCGTTTCGAAAGCAGGCGCGGGAGTCTCCGTCCGACTCCCCACTGTCGCCGCTGCGTTTTCGGCATGTTCACGACTGAGGTTTAGCGTTTGCGGGCGTTGGAAATCCATGTTTATGTGAAGCAGTCACTCTGTTCGCAAATGGGGTGTGTTTACGAGAGTGTAAATGTTTCTGACGCGATCTTAGTGTGGAATATTCGGTCTGTATAAACGCCAGGTGTGTGTCACAGGCCAGCGTCGCGGAACCGGCGTATGCATGGACCTGATCGTAGTTACACTGACCTGAATTTACTAGCAGTGTCTCCATAACCACCCGTTCCTCTGATGTTCATGCTACGGGTATACGACTACGATGTAAATCAGTTTTGTGCGCTTACATATTCAGCGGAACACTCATACCTGACAGCACGCCAGTTACTTTTGCCAATAATATACCTCAGATATTGGTCACCACCATTTACAAGCCTGTGTGTGGTAATTTCGGGAATATTCAACGTAAGTACGACAGATAATGCAGAGAGAGAGAGAAAACATTTTAATGAGCTCAAATGTGAGAGTGGAACCCTAGTCCGGGAATCCATGCGTTGCCCTCGCCGTCTTGGCCCGTGTCACCAGGAGAGTCTGGTCCTCCGGTTGACAGCTGGTCAACAGTGTCTCCACAGCTCACGAAAGGAACAGGTAGAGAGGGGAATTATACTCGGGGATCAGCACACGACTAACATTCGTCTGCTACTTATATCCTCTGCGACCAGCGCTCAGACTGGCTTAGAATATAATCGGCGTCCGCTACTAAACGCTTCTTCAAAATATCGTCACATGGCACAGGGAGCCTGCAGAATAAAGGAGAAACTGCAATCAGAGGGCCGTATCACATACCCCACTCTTTCATCGCTTGCGAACTGCCTGCCCTGTATACTTCCAAAAATGCGTCCGCCGAACGATCAGGTGTTCGTTGAAGACGAAAAACAAAACGACAGTGAACGCGAGATTTGCGTGTGTGATTACCAAAAAGTTCTTTGCTTGATTCCGCTCCGCATTTGTACAAAGCGTCCTCCTCCCCTGCCCCCCACCTACGTCTTGCGAAATAGCGGTGCATTTCGCGTATAGTTTCTCTGGTGAGCCCTACCTGCTTAAGTTTTGACGAACGTCTTTAGCATGTCAGAAGCTGCACTGTATTTGTTTTTTCATTTCCGTTAGAGCTATTATTTTTCTTCCGCACTTGCACAGCATGTATTTTCCGGTGGTTTCGTATTAGATTGCTTTGGTTCTTGCTATAAGGCATGTGTGGGCACATAGGCTTGAAATATACTTAACATTTTCGCATGGCATATATTCTTATAAAATGCATAAGTTATTGTGCCGGATTGGCTAATCACATCCCCGAAACATATTTTTCTGCGACGTATATATTCGAAACAAAGCCGCATTCGTTGTCCACGCTGCAAAATGAAGCCAACCTCTCACTGTGCCAGAACGAGGCGACAGTAGAATTCATTTGTTCCTGACGTATTTGGAGGTGACAGGGGTGATATGCTGCTGCCGTCGCCGACGCCCGCAAGAGCGGCGACGATGCGCGCATAACCGCGTCCCCGGGTATACTCTTGCAGGCGATCGCGTGCTCTACGAAGACGCAGCTGCTTGTTAAGTGACCTAAACGTACTCTTTGCTTATAGACGTCACCATAACAAGTTTTTTTAGGGCGCGGAAAGGCGAAAAGAAGCGAAACGGAACCAAAACACTGCACGAGTCCCTATCAGCCACGCAGCGCACATCCCGGCAACGCCGCGGAGAAGCGGCTCCGGGCGGCGCAGCGATCGCGAAGCTCGAGGCGTATAAGGTGAACTTTATGTCTGGAATTTCATCCAGTTTTCTGGCGACTCCACACACGGCTAGGTTAAAAAGTATGGGTGACAGTACCGATCCGTGTGAGGTACCTCTGCTTGTGTGCTTTTTATTTTCTGATCTGTGCGATCCAAGGAAAATGCGTAGAGTGCGGTCTTTCAAAACATTTCTCACGTAGTTGTAGATACGGTCACCGCCGTCATTTTTTTCTAGCTCTTCAAGGGTGCCGTCATGTGTGACATTATCGAATGCTTTGGCTAAATCGACTGCTAAAATGGCTTTATTTTGAGCTGCGCTTGGATTGTTGATCACGTCTTGTTTAATCTGAAGGAGGGCGCCTTGGGTTGAAATATGTTCCCTGAAGCCAATCATCTGGAACGGTAAGCACTTCTTCTCGTTTAAATATCGTACTAACCGTTTCAAGATTATGCGTTCTAATAACTTGCCTTGACATGATGTTAGAGAGATGGGTCTCAGATTTCCAGTCTCTATAGGTTTTCCAAGTTTATGGTGGTGGTGGTGGTGGTGGTGATGATGTTTATTGACGGGTGGACCTAGCCTTGCGTGGTATGCCGGCAATTGCTCACCCGAGCAGCACCTTTTTACCGCTATGCGCGGGAATTCACCATGACTTGCTGAGGCTTGTGACACGTAAAAATTGCAGGATCAAACGAAAGATGTCCCTCCTCGTGATCCAATGGCCTTCCGGGAAAATTAAGTCGTTCAAAGAGGCATGCGGAGCGGCTATCCTTCGCAGTTCTTTAAACAAAACCGCCCCTCCGCATGCTCTCGGCAGTCCATAATAAAATGACCGATGTCGCCTGTGGCACCACACGTTCCACACAGAGGTGAAGAGATAATGTTCAGCTTATGGAGTCACGCCGGTGTCCGCGCTGAGTTGGTCCGAATGCGGAACAGTAAGGTTGCCTCTGTCCTCTCAATTCCTTTGGTGACACAAGGTCGATGTTGTAGTCGCCAAAGAGAGCGGAAATGATCTTTTATGACTGTTTTTAAAATGCGCCGTTCATCTGGGGCCACCTTCAGAAGACGAGTGCACGATGTCGCTTCACGAGCCAACTGGTCCGCAGCCTCGTTTCCAAGCACGTGGGAAGGGAGTCCAGTGTTGCGGAATGGGCATCCCCATTCCATTCCAATTCAATTCCGGGGAATTACAAGTTGCCTAAATTCCATTCATTTCAATTCCTCGGAACCCCGGAACATCACCCATTCCCACTCCGGGAATTGCCGGGCAGTTCAATTCCATTCCTCTAATTCCTCAACGTTTTATCGGGTGATTATCAATTTACCAATGACCCCCCCATTAAGCTAATGTTATTACACGCGTTAAGAACTGCTAAAATACGGAAAACACGTAACCCAGGTCGAGGGATAGTGGCTTTGTGGCATATCTCGTTCAGTGCAATCACCCTACTAATTCCCACAGGGGCAGTTCTCCAGGTAGTTATTATAGTAATTCCATGGTCAGCACTTCTTTACGAGTAGTGATGCTTTAATATTGTTTAAGTGTGAATGTGTTAATGCTAACGTGACGACATGTTCTATTTTTGTGCTGACAAAAGGATGGTTGAAGAAGACATTGTATTCCTGAAGCAGTTAACACGCGTGTGGAGCGGTCGTGAGCATGCTTAGAACTATAATTTTGTTAACGAGGAACAGAACCTCCGGATCTGGTGGTATCAGTTGGATGAATTACCGCCCGAGCACCTTGTCCTGCCTTTGCACCAAATACGGATCACGGGCCGCACAGGTCGTCGGCACTCACGCATGTCAAGCGCGCCTTGAAAGCACGGATAGGTTCAGAACTTCCTGTGTTTGCGTGTGCGCAGACATGCAATGCCACCCTTGTCGAAAAGCTTAGTTACGTGCGTCAGGTATCATCTACTGCGCACGAGCGAAAGTTCAGGCTGTGCTTAGAGTATGCGCGACCTTTGTATGGGTGTCTCGATGAGACCCATTGCGCAGGGAGAATTCTTTTTTCTCTCGTTAGTGTATACTGGGATAGCGCATTGGTTCGTATACTAATCTGCGTCTTGTCTTTTTTTTTTTTTTTTAGAAATTGGGAGATTGTTCACACTTTAGCACCACGCAACCTTTGGCTCTAGCTAACTGAAGAAGGACTTAGAGAATGCGGCGTTGCGGCCTTGGACTTGGCAAAACTGAGTCCAAGGCCTGCGTAACTAATTGTATAACTGAGGCCTGTATAACTAATTTGAGGAGTTGCATGCAGTGGAGTAGCAATGAAGGTTCCCCCAAGTGTCCTCTGGTCTGGGCGATCAACCGAAAGAAAAGATGTAAAGAAAAATGATAACGATAATAATAAAAGGACACGTTCGGCAGCCGGTCAGTGTAGTGTTGTGGAAATCCCTACGCCAGAAAAAAGTGCGTAGGTGTCCTCGTTGATATATTGTAGGGTTTAACGCGCCGACGCAACGCAGGCAATGAGGCGCGCCGTAGTGGAGGGCTCCGGATTAATTTTGACCACCTTAGGCCGAAATCTAGTACACACGGGCGTTTTTGCTTTTCGCCTCCATCAGGAAAGCGGCCGCCGCGGCCGGAAATCGAACCGCGACCTCGTGCTGAGCAGCGCTATTAGGTCTCCTCGTGAATTTTATATGCTGCAATAAAGGTCTCAAGCTGTCGTGAAAGGTCGAAAAAAGTTTATTTTGGTTTCATTCATCAAAATTACGTAACAAAATGGTATGCGCCAAATGGGCGCTTCGCCGTTCAGTTCTGAAAACACGAAGTGTAAATGACGGCTGCTTCAACGACCAGTTCTAAAAAAAAAAAAAAAAGTGAACTATAATACAGTTGCCTTCTGCCTGCGTGTTGCGCTTGACAAACGATCTGCTTAAAAGAGATGTTTGAGATACGGTTTCGCTTCGCTGTCTGTCACTAAAAGAGATGCCGTGGAAAACACACATTCCACGTCAGCTGACGTCACATTTACAACAGAAACTGCCCTTGCGAGTCAGGAAAGCAAGGGAAAGTGGGTAGCGTTCGCTTTCCGTTAGGTCGGAACCGTTTAAGAACAAAGCTTGCAGCGTGCAGCTTGCAGGCGCAGGCGTGACCGCAGTTCCTATCACATGGGCTCTCCGGTTTCGGGTGGATTCTCGAACCAATATTTTAGGCCTTCGTAGACGCTGCTTCGGGCAAAGGCGTCCGAGTGTCGAGACAGGAGGGCCAGTATTGCAAAACGTCCTGGGGGAGGAGGGGGGAGCGCGAAGGGAGATGGGGCGTAAGCTGATATGCGAAATTTCGCAGTGAACACAAGCACCGCGTTAGCGTCCCTATGACGGCGAGGTGGGTTGCGATCACCGAGGGTTCCGGACGCAAAAAACAAAAGTGAAGCGTGGGGAGACAGTTCGCAGCCGGGGCGAAGGCGCCGCCAAGGTAAAAAAATCACGAGGCGAAGTTGGTGGGAGTGATGGGGGGGGGGGGGGGGGGGTGCCACCGCGGTATAGTTCCCCACGACGGATACCAACGGCTTAGAGCCGCGTTTATTAGGCGGAAAATCGCGACGAACTTCGTAGCAGCGCTGTATTTAAGGACACAATTGTAGTAGAATCGCTGCTTATAAATATACCGTGCTTGTAATCAGCCAATCGATTGTAACAGTACTGAGTTATTGTTGAATTTAAGGCTCCGGCTTAGTAATGTTTGAACTTGGGCTGGTGGGATCTTTTGCGTACTTTTGCATATTTTGATAAAAAACAGGGCTTAGTGCGCTTTATTTTGGGAAAAATACATGTAATTCCATTCCCATTCCATTCCCGACAAAAGGCGCTTAATTCCATTCCCATTCCATTCCTTCAAGTATTGTCGCCATTCCATTCCAATTCCATTCCGGGGTCGCGAAAATGTGGAATGATTCCGGATTCATTCCAATTCCGGACTGGTAACTCCGCAACACTGGTTGGTCCAACCATAGGGATTGACACTGGCCTCCGGCAGGCCAACCTATGGCCCCAAACATGGGCCTACCTCATTGTCCAACCCGGCCAACCTCGGGCCACAGCAGGGCCGCATTTGTTCCGATGGCGGATGGCCGCCGGTTCTTTGTTGGCACCACCATGGCAGTTCTTTTTCCTATACTACCTATACGTTGGGCCTACCTCATTGGCCAACCTAGCCAAACTCGGGCCACAGCAGCGCCGCAATTGTTCTGATGGTGGATGGCCGTCGGTTCTTCATCGGCACCACCATGGCACTTCTTTTTGCTGGCTAGTATAATATACTACCAATAATAATTTCTTTTTTTTTACCAAGGCCGGACTGATAGCGGGTGAATGCAATCATGCAGTGGACCCAGGTAAATGATGAACAAAACTTTCCGTTTGGCATGTTTATTTGTGCATCTTTGAAATGAATGGGCCCACACCCGCCAAGCCGGGACTTCACGAAGGCGTAGCAGATCTGTCTTGTTCTTGCACCTTTTCTTGGCGCCTCTGGCTGCGACTTTCCACCCGGTCTTGAGCCCTAATGAGCCATCGCTTGATCACAACGTTGGTTGCATGGTGCGACACTTCGCGGTGGTTGGCCCTCAAGCAACCTGCAGATTCAAGACATTTCACAGCAAGCATTCTTCTTTAGTGTCTGGCAGGCAAAAATGTTTTTTGCACCCCAACTTTAGCCAGAAGTTTGACGTAATCAGAAACTAGCTTCCTCCGGCAAAAGAATAGATTTTGGGGCAAGTTGGTATATCGCTGCTGAACATTTCCAGGTGCAGTGCAGAAAATATAAATACAACGAAAAAGGCAGAATATTTGGCTTTGTATTTACTAAATACCAACAGCAATTATTCTGTCCGCCTAACTCCAACCTGAATAACAACATCTAAATGAAGCAAGTCACACTTGCAATTTCCTTGAAGCCAAGGAAACGGCAATGTGTCAAGGTAACGCTTAGCTGATATGCCTGCCCTTGTGCTGCAAGCTTTAGGAGACTGCTGGCTACTACATGCATTATTTACGGTGCTATACAGGTGCAAGAGAGCTACCATCATCCCTTACTGGCCTTAAAAGTTCTGTAGTTTGTTTTTGGATAGAACACAAAGTGATATTTTGATTGGGAAACTCAAAGTGGCTGAGGAATACCAATGCTGTATGGAATCACGACCAAAAAGTCTTAACTAATACCCCTGCTACACTAGGGCCCAAATGTCATTTGACTCAAATGCCAAGTTGTGCTGCTATACTAGGTTTTCAAATGCCATTTGGCTCAAATGACATTCGAGCCAAATGAGCACCGAGACATTTAAGATTTCAAATGCCATTTCCAGCACTCTCGGACGCAGCGTCTTCGATCGGCAATAAAAAATATAATACTTCCGTACGTAAAACAAACAAAATATTGTTGTTTGTAGAACTTTGTTCACTGTTTATTTACTTAAAACACGAAATCAACATATTTAATTTTCATACTCTCAAAACCAGTGGGTCAGTTGCAAAAAAAAAAAAAAAAACGTAAGACAGCCATATTTAGAGTCAATACTGGTGTCTCTTCTAATTTGATATCATTTTACTGCCTCGGACTGCTCCTAAGTTAGATTGTTGTATTAGTGTATGAAAACGGAACGGGGCAACAGCGCCACTACAGCACAGCGAACAGTTGTGAAAGCTTTCAAATGCCATCGAAATTGTAGTGTAGCACGGCGGATTCTGAATGGCATTCGAAGCAACCCATTTAAGTCAAATGACATTTGGTTCAAATGACATTTGGACCCTAGTGTAGCAGGGGTATTCACTATTACTGTACGGCTTCCTGCGCGAACCATGCGCGTCAAATTCACAACTGCAAGTGGCATCGCGAGTCTGTGCCATTCAGTTAGACTAGAGCTTTACGATGACAACGTGCAAACAAATATTCCGTAGCTAACGACAGACCATCTGCATAAGTAAAAACTTCTAACTAAATGCAGTAGACTTGCTCGGAGGAGTTATACAAGCAAATAGTTGGCGCCAAAAGCCTTTCTACATGGTGCGAATTTCGTCGGCGAATTCACAACTGCGGCGCCGTTCGTGCGAGAAAACGATCTATTCTCGTTGTTTTGGCAAATTGCCAAATGTTTGAAACAGTCAAACTTCTACCATGAATGCCGCTTGGCATTTGGCAATTGATATGCGAAATTTCGCAGTGAACACAAGCACCGCGTTAGCGTCCCTATGACGGCGAGGTGGGTTGCGATCACCGAGGGTTCCGGACGCAAAAAACAAAAGTGAAGCGTGGGGAGACAGTTCGCAGCCGGGGCGAAGGCGCCGCCAAGGTAAAAAAATCACGAGGCGAAGTTGGTGGGAGTGATGGGGGGGGGGGGGGGGGGGTGCCACCGCGGTATAGTTCCCCACGACGGATACCAACGGCTTAGAGCCGCGTTTATTAGGCGGAAAATCGCGCCGAACTTCGTAGCAGCGCTGTATTTAAGGACATAATTGTAGTAGAATTTGTAATCAGCCAATCGATTTTAACAGTACTAAGTTATTGTTGAATTTAAGGCTCCGGCTTAGTAATGTTTGAACTTGGGCTGGTGGGATCTTTTGCGTACTTTTGCATATTTTGATAAAAAACAGGGCTTAGTGCGCTTTATTTTGGGAAAAATACATGTAATTCCATTCCCATTCCATTCCGGACAAAAGGCGCTTAATTCCATTCCCATTCCATTCCTTCAAGTATTGTCGCCATTCCATTCCAATTCCATTCCGGGGTCGCGAAAATGTGGAATGATTCCGGATTCATTCCAATTCCGGACTGGTAACTCCGCAACACTGGAAGGGACCCACTTCAAGCGAACGCTAAATCCGTTTTCCTTTATCTGCTGAAGAAGACGCAGGGAGCGTTGGCAAATTTTATCTGCGGGAAATCCAAGCTGCAAGAGTTGTAGGGCCGACTTGGAATCCGTTAGAATTACCGCATGCTGCACCCGAAGCGATTTGATCTTTTTCAAGGCCGCCTCGATCGCTATGCACTCTGCCATTGTTTAGGACGTCTACTGGTCAATGCGAGCCGCCCAGGAAACGTTCATGCCGGGAATCACAAAGGCCGCTGGATGAAGGTAACTATAGCATCCTTCCACTCCTGCGGCAATGTTCCACTTCCTCAAGCCTTATTCATCACCTGCAGAACATACTCATAATCTGATTCATTTAGATTGCGAAGAATACCGTTGCAAATTTGATCTGGCCCCGGGGCTGAGTGCCTGTTAGCTTCAGCAATAGCTTCAGTAAGCCCTGTCCTGGTGATTGGCTGGTTAAGGTAGCACGTGTTGTTTGCCTTGCCGTTGTAGTCTTTGTAGGCCGGATAGTCTCTTTTGGGAAAATACACATTCGCTAGTTCGTCTAGCAGGTCCTCTACCTTGTTGTAGTTAGCTGGCAAAATGTCTAGACGCTTGTTTAGTTCTGTTCTGGAGTTCCCCGGTTTTATCAAATACCGAATTAAAGACCAGGCTTTCTTCAGGTGAAGATTGCCATTTATTGGTTGCATTTACTGTACCAATTGTTTCTTGTGAGTTGAGAGGCGTATGTTTGGATTTCTACATTTATGTTTGCTTTTCGTTTTTTCAGCTTCCTGTTCAGTTTGTTTCTTTTCCATCTCTTGGTTAATCCTCGCCTAGCTTCCAATAGGTGCAAAATATGGGAGCCTATCTCCGGGTAATTATCAGAAGTTTGTACACTTTTGAAGCACGACTCCACATCTTGTAATATACTTGCATTCCATTCTGCTAGGGTGGGGCTTTGTAACGTTCCCGGTATTTTGCGGAATTTATCCCAATTCGTGATGCAAACCTTTTCATTTGTCTTCTTAAATTTGGATATGGCAATTTCTGTGTGTATGATCGTGTGATCACTGGTTATAGTTCCCGCTTTCGTATGCCAATGGCATCGAAGCGATCCCTTGACTAGTGTCAAGTCTGGGCATGTGAACTGAACTGAGTTGCCTTGTCGCGTTTTTGAGTAAGGATCATTTAGCAATGTAAAGTTTTCCCTGTGGATTAAAGATTCCAGCGCTTTACCTTTCTAATCACACTTCTCGTAACCCCACGCTGTGTGCTTTGCGTTAAAATCCCCTGCCACCAGGTGCGTAAAGCTTCGTCCTGGTCTTTGCGAAGATATTTGGGAAAATGGCATCCTTTCGCCTTCGGAAAGCTGTATAGGTTAGTGATGTATATTTTCTGTTCATCTTGTGCTTTATTTCTAATTGGAGTCACTTCCTCTACGGTCAAAAAATGCGTATCGGTGTCCGCATTTTCAGCTATTAAACTAGCTAGATCATTTGTGACTAAAGTAGCAATTTGTTTGCAGGGATATTGTGGTTCATAAGTTGGGTATCCAGGAATTGTTTGGGTACGTCCTGTCTCTTGGAGTAGAACAATATCTGGTTTGAATTGTGTCATCTGAATGTATTGGGTTAGGAGACCTCTCTTGTTACCGAAACCTCTACAATTCCACTGCCAGATGTTGAGGCAGCCCGTGAGTGTGTTCTTGTTTGAGTTATTCATCGTTGTTGACATAACCTGAGGTTGCAGGGTAAGGTCTGGGGCGCGAGCTGCCCGCTCTCTTTATAGAGGATAGTTCTCCCTCTTGCTTATGCGTGCCACTAGAGACTCAACCTGTTTGGTTAGTCTCGAGACTGCGTTAGTGAGAGCAACTACCTCTTCTGTTACCGCGAGTGATGGCGGGGGTGGAGTGGGGACGGTTAGTTCAGTTAATCGTTTCAAAATCAGGTCGAAACGCTTTTCACTTTCCTGCCTGAACTGGACGAATTGGTCAGCTAGTGATGGAGCCGTTTCTTGGGCAAGTTTTGATTTTTTAGGGAGGGATTCCCCCTTGCCGTTCGCCGAATACTTTCCGTGGAATTAGGTACCTTTCAAAAGTAATGATGGCTGTCTAAGACTTCCCCATCATTCTCGCACGAATTATGTTTGTAACCTCTGCTTTCAGGTTGGCTAATAGTTCTCCCGGGGGTGTCCCTGCAGTCACGTTGTGAATTACCCCCTTGCACGAGTCTTCCGGAGGCAACGTGTACACAACAACAGCACAGTCTTCGCCTTGCATCTTCACGCTTCGGATTTTTTCAAGTTTGGCTGCAGCACTGGACTTACTGGTCTTGATAACTGCGATGTTGTTCTGGGCTTGGAGCTCCACAGATGTGGCGTTGGATTCTGCGTCTGTGAGTTGCGCCGCAACTCTCAGAGCCATGGTAACGGTGTTTGGTTTTGTGCGATTCAACACGAACCCCTGTTGTGGGCGTAAGACAAGCGTTGTTTGGGAGCTTTGCGGTGCTTTTTTCTTGACAACGTCCATCCAGCCATCGCCTCAATGAACGTATCTTGTGGCCTTACTGAGATGAGCGCCGTAGCAGCCTTACTACAGGCCGAGCGGGATGGCGGCGAGCCGGCGGCGGCGGGCCGGCCAATAGAACGTCTCTCGGCCCAGCGGTTAGGCTTAGTGAGCCCGATTAGCGTGGCCCCAAAAAGAGAAATCGTACTCACGGCGCGCTCAGATCATTCCAGGGGTTTCCAGGGATGAAAAATTCGCCCGTGACACTACTTTAGGGCGACGAATGGCGATTTGAACGCAGAAAGAAACGTTTTCACAGGAGCAATGCGAAGGCACATCTCCTCTCGTGCCCCTGCACGTGCGACGAAGAGAAGCGCCATTGACTTTTCGAGCGAGCTCGACGCATCGCCCCTGTTACACGGCACGCACGTTTCAATCCCGATTGATAAGTTACACCGGTTGCAGTCACGTAGGCCAGCTGGCAGCAAAAATGTATTTCGCGGCCTGCGCCTGGTAACTACGCATTCGTAGCTATGCGTAACTATCTAAATGTTATCGCATGTTTGTTTGAGTGAAGTTATTCGATATATTTTCTGGCGGTAGTTGAAGTTGTGACCTTCTGTGTCATTACTCAGCGGGGACGAGAGTATCATCGCTTTCCTCCGATCGCGCTTGGGAACCTCAATCGCGCTTGGGGAATGATCGATTGAGTTCGACCGGGATTGGGCTTGATCGCGATTGAAACTTGCCGTGTAGCAGTTCCTGATCCGAATTGAGTTCGATCTAGACCGACTAAATCGTGATTGAAAATGCCCGTGTGACATAATTCACAATCAGTCAGGGCAGTACGCATCATCTAATCAATTTTAACAGCGAAGCCATTACTGGTCGACTCTTTCATGGGACGAGGCGTGGTAACGGGGAAGCAGTCATGCGGAGAGTGCATAGCCTATCGGAGGGGAGAGCAAGCACGAAGCGCCGCAATGCAGTGGAAGCTACGCAAGTAGTCCGCAGTAAAAAAAATTTGGCCGCGTATCTGCTCCTTTCGTTGCAAATGTCTCTTTCCCGCGCACCTCTTCTGCTGTTCCTCTCCCGCCTCGCTCCCCCCCCCCCCAGATAAATACGCCAGATGTTTGCTTAAGTCAGTTTAAATTTACCTCGCTCCATGTTCCACGGCAGGTGCCTCGTTGCCAGCGCTGCCGTACGGCGGGGGCACGCGTGAATTGAGGCACTCTAATACAACTTTACAGAACCACGTTGCCTATACTCCACGCGCGTTCCAAGCGGAGCGTGGGACCAATCTAGTGGAACCTTTTGTTACTGTTGGCGTTTGATTTCTTAAAGTGCCGCCAGAAGCTGCCAATAGGTGATAGAGTGAATTTTTTTTGTCTGCAGTGGATGTAGTATTTATTAGCATCCTGGAATAAAGGAACACTGCAAATCATACTATTGTATTGATTTTCTACCTCATGTTTCCGTAAAGTTTTGTTCGTCTTCAACAATGTTGACAAGTATGAACATTGCCACCGGACTTAGAAGTTTGGATTTGGATATGCATGGGTACATAAACCTCTTGTGCAGCCTCTGTTACACTTTGGTCGAGTGGCTGAATCGAGTCGCAGACAGACAGACAGACATACATACAGATAGACTAAAATTTCTGCGTTGAAGTAGCCCAAGAAAGACTATCGTCTTTAAAAAATTGGCCGCGTATCTGCTCCTTTTGCTGCAAATGTTCTGAATGCCTCCCTTCGCTTTCCCGGTCCACTCTCATGCTGTTCCTCTCCCGTCGCCCTCCTCCCGAGGTAAACACGCTAGAAGCTCGCTCAAATCAATTTAAATTTACCGCGTTACACTGAACCAGGCCGTGTTCCTCGATGTCAACGCTGCCGTACGGCGGAGACGCGCGTGAATCGAGGGGCCCTACTTCAACGTTTATAGAACCACGTTGCCCTACTCCACGTGCGTTCCAAGCAGAACGTGGAACCTACCTAGTGGAACATTTTGAAACTGTTGCCGCTTCATTTCTTAAAATTCCACCAGAAGCTTTAGTGGCACGGGCGACAGCAGGCGACGGAGTGATTTTTTTTACGCGATAGCGTTATTGGGCTCATTTTTCGATTTCCCCGTGCCTGCTAGCCATCCGCTATCAGCCGTACTCATCAAGTGTCCCCGGAAATACGTCATCGCTGCCAGCCGGAAGCTACGGCTGAAACAGCAAGATTTGAGGGCTGGCCTGCATCGAGGCAACTGAACCGTGGAAAGGAGGACAATGATACTACAGCGGAGACGAAAGAAAGTACACGCATTTTCAGCAGGTGCCGCGCGTGCTGAGTGAAGTTCGTTCAACGGCAGGCCGGTGGTAGCATACCGACATCATAGAGTTTAATACTAATATATACTAGAAGGAATTCTGGCGCCACTGTCTTGGGGAACTGCCCTTCGGCGAGCGTTCCGTCATGTACCGGGCAGGCACGTTCCACTTGTCCTTGACATGGCTCATGAATATGCTGAAAAGTTGGCTCTGGCTGCAAAAAGCAGAATAGCGGACGCTATTTCAGCAAATAGCGTGCGTACGTGAGGCCGCTTGCGTTTCCAACATGGCGGCAAGTAGCGCGACGACAAGCATCCACGGTTCCGCTCTTCAGTGGACAGTAATTTGCTTCCGATGGACGAAGTTCTTTGCTCCTGTATTTTTATATACGTCGAGTGGTTAGCACGTCGCCCTCTCGCAGCTCTGTATCGTCGTAAAATCGCTGACTGTCCGAACGAAGCTTGCAGCCAAGCCAGGGACCGAAACTGTGTGTGTGTGTGTGTGTGTTTGTTGTGGACGCGTTCACTGCGCGATGAAATGCGACGTTGTGCTTCTGCGGGTGGACTAGTGCTTCCCATGCTCTGGATTATCTTTCACGAGCGACGTACGACTCAACCTCGCATCGGGTATGTGCAGTGTGCGCAGCTAAAAGCCTTCTAGGCTTGCGCGCCAGAGTTAAGTGACTTGCTGCTCGTCCCCGCAAACCGCACGCGAGGTGAGTGCCGAATTTACGACGGGCAGGAGGAGGCAACCGATCGCCTGGCAATATCGGTCACGGAGTAAGATAAAGATCGCGGTTCAGACTTGCAACGCATGTCGTGACGTTGTGTTCGTTCGAAACCATAGAGTTAATTTCGAGACGCATCTGTGAATTGTTTTGAAGTTGAATAAAATCTATGCGTCGAATCGGGCATTCGGCTCAGGGCGTTCTCTGCGATTGCACGAAAGAAGTGCCACGGGGCTTCAACGCTTTCTTTACGGAACGTACTGAGGTAAGAGGATATTAATATCGTGTTATGGCCGTGTTGCGTTCAATACTAACCAGAAAGCGTTTGTTTACACTTGTTGGGATAGTCGTAAAATGTCCAAGCACTCCGGCACTCCGCTGGCAGATCAGCCGGCGATTAATTTCGCAAAACATTCGACAGATGGCGCCGTAAGCATTAGCGTGTCACTACGCAAAAGTGATGAGATGCTCTACTAAAACTCCTCTCGCGGTGTTTACGTAGCGTGACGCAAAAATTTAGCGTTTACCGTACGCAAAGGAAACAAACGCTGTACTAAAACTCCCTAATATTCGCTACCACCGGAGGGAAATTTCTGGCGCCGAAATAACGTTCGGTTCCCTAAAATGTCATTATTTGTCAGGTATTTCTTATCCCGGCCTACGTATTTTATATGGTCTGCATGGACAATGCAGTTCAGTAGAGCATGGGGTGCGATCGCGTCATACCCACGACGGATGGCTGTACTCTTATCTAGCCTTCGAATTAATTCCTGTTGGGCGGAAGCAACCGTCTTATTAAGTGCGAATGCACTTTATAAGCGACCCTGAATTCCGGCGACCGCCGTCCGTCCACATAGCAACAGCTGCGGGTGCGCGCGCTCCTCGTCTTCCTTGGGAACGGGGGGAGATGGGCGCGCGCTGCCTGGCCGCTGACATGGCACATACCCACGTGGGGGATTGGCCAGGAATCTCCTCGTCTTCCTTGGCAACGGGGGGAGATGGGCGCGCGCTGCCTGGCCGCTGACATGGCACATACCCACGTGGGGGATTGGCCAGGAATCGGGCGTGAGAAGGGCTAATGCACCCGCTTAAAGGAGTACTGACACGAAATTTCAAAGCTGAGATCCGCTCTAGCAATCAAGTACAACGACAACACAAATAGGTGTATGTGCATGGCACATACCCACGTGGGGGATTGGCCAGGAATCGGGCGTGAGAAGGGCTAATGCACCCGCTTAAAGGAGTACTGACACGAAATTTCAAAGCTGAGATCCGCTCTAGCAATCAAGTACAACGACAACACAAATAGGTGTCTGTGAATAAATGCATCTTTCTTTCTTTGTAGTTGTGTGTGTGTGTGTGTGATCTCTCTTTCGCGAACATTACCGAACCGCGCAAATTCAACTCGTGCATTCGCACTTTCACATTCTTCCCCTCGGGGAAATGCGGGGAATTTTTTTTAGAATTAACGCGTTTAAGGAGGATTACGTTGCGCGATAGCCTCAAGGATGCGGCAATCTGCTCTACACATGTGCAACGTTAAGCAAGTTACGGTTTCAGGCAGTTTTAGCATATCGTTACCGTGTTTGCGGGAGTAGACTGCGCAGCGCGAGAGTTACCGCGAACGGTAACTTACCGGCACAGGCTTCACCGTCACCAGCGCTTCCGGTAACACGGTAGACGGTAACGCAAACACGGTAACGATATGCTAAAACTGCCTAATTTCAGTAGAAACAAATTTAAAAAACGTAGTCAGGTGCACTCCGATTTCATTGTATTCTTAAACGTATTTCGGTGGCCACAGGCAAGCCCATGTTTCCGATTTTGGAAGGAGTACCGGAGACATTTAAATTTTCAATTACTGATTTCAAAGCACATCTATGTGCTAAGCAATGATGACAGCTTTCATGTTTGCTTTGGACATAGCCACTTATGTACACACTAAAAGTTGGAAACCAAATGTGTACTGAACACTCGTCCAGAAGCTGCATAATTTATTAAACATTTATTTACAAACTATATTGCACTTATATTCCCAAATGTACACTTTCAAGGCATCTGCATGTCTTCGCAAACGGAACAGTTCACACACGAAGCACTTTGCGATGCAGGGGCTTGGACACCAGTTTTTGCGGTACGCGGCCTTGTCCGTGACAGTTGCACCAACATTGGCAAGCAATGGCTGAAAAAAAAAAAGTGTAAAAGTCAAACGGTGGTTTGTGCCGAGATTTCTGCAAAAAATTTCCATATATTGCATCAACGCCAGTTGCATTGAATCCTTTAACTAAAGTCGGATGCGGCGCTTCAATGAATGCTATTCGGGATAGGTGACAAGCGAAGCTTTTCCTCAGCCCATCGCTGTCGTTTTTCTCGATCACATAGGCTCGTTGCTCGCAGGCTGGAGCGCCCAAAGCCTGACAATATTGCACGCCATTTCAGCAGTGTAACATTCAGGCCAGCCGTTAGAGCTGCTTACATGCGGGAATTCTTCAAATGAATTACAACGCGCCGCAAATAGCTGTATGCCGGAAACAACGAATAGAAAAAAAAAAAACCTCGTCGTAAATTAAAAAAAGCATGTGTAAAACCATATGACTAATAGGCTGCATAACACGTATTCTGTGAACGAGGCTTCAAACACGCAATATACAAAGGTTCAATTTCTAAAAATAAGTGGCAAAACTCTGGTGGAAATAGCCAAGTGGTTTGCTATTGGTTTCAACTGGGAAGCAAGTGGTTCCCAGTTGAAACCCAATCAAACATTGTACCTATATAAAAATGCAATCACTGCGCTCGATTGCTGTCCATAACCCACCCTACGCGGAAATAAAAATATAACGACTGTTCCAGCAGGCAATTCGGTCGCCGAAAAGTTCTCGTCCCCAAGTGTCCCCGCACCGAAATGTCCTGCACCGATCACAGCGCGATCAACTTTTCACTGCACAGTTGACATACCTGGGTTTCAGTGCTGTTCCTCGAAGCTCCTTAGGCGAGCGGACTTCATGACCTGGTCGTTCGGTTGGTCAGCTCAGCAAAAATAAAGCTGCAACACAGATCTGCGTGATCCGAGCAGCGAAGACACGCAGCAACAAGGGCTCCGCAAAGCCGTCCAGGGGAGCCGGTGCAAGCTTCCCATGATGATGATGATTATGATGATGATGCTGATGATGCTTAGCAGCTTCCCCTTTGTAACGGGGTGGCGTTGCACAGCGGCCTTAGTCACAACGCCACTGTACAATCACCTCGCCAAAAATTACAAACAAAATAAATAAAAAATAATGTCAAAATAAAAAGAAAATACTTTTACGAAATTTTTGTGCTAGTCTGACTTCTTTGTTCGCATGTCTTCCCAGACTGTTCTCTGCTCTTTTCCCACCAACATTCTAACCTTCTTTTACTAACCACTACTGCTGTCCAATTCACTTTTCCGCTAACCTTAAAGCCAAGGGCTTCCGGAAGCTGGATGGCTCCATCACTGAGGACTGGACGGATACTTTTGCACTCTGTTACAATATGTCGCATGGTTTCTGGCTCATTTCCGCAGCCTGCGCATAATTCTTCCTGTACCGGCTCGCGGATAAGCGTTTTTGTTCGCAAGCAACCCGCCCGGGCTTCAAAAAGCAATGCACTTCCTTTGGTATTATCGAATAATTTTCCCCTTGTGATCTCCTGCTTCCCGATCCTGTAGATATCTAGTGACTTCTTCGCGTCCATTCGCTTTTTCCAGGTTGTTGTCTGTTTCTTTCACTTCATTTTTTATTGCCTTGGTCGTTTCCCCTACACTTCCTGGTTTCATATACTTTGTCCTGAGCCTTCTGGTTCTTTTCCTCCACTGTGTGTCCAAGCTTTTCATGTAAAGATACCGTAACACTTTGGCCGCCCATCTCTGATCATCCATATTTCTAAGTCGTTCTTCAAAACATATTTTGCTCTGTGCTTCTCTCACTTCGAAGGATGCCCATCCCATGTCTCCCTGCACTGCCTCATTTGTTGTTTTACTGTGGGCTCCTAATGCCAATCGACCTAAGGCCCTCTGATTTACTTCTAGCCCTGATTGAATATCTGATTTGACACACACTACTGCGTTTGAAAAGGTGAGTTCTGGTACCATTACTCCCTTCCAAATTCCTCTCACTGCTTCATATTTGTTATATCCCCACAGTGCTCTGTGCTTCATGATAGAGGCGTTTCGTCTGCCTTTCATTCTTAAATGCTGCTCATGAGTTTTTAGATACGCCTAACCTTCGTTTAACCATATGCCCAGATATTTGTATACCGTTACCCACGGCATTGCTGCTTTTTTGAACGAATACCGATTCGTTACGGGCGTCTCGCGGCGCGTTCCGGCGTTAGCCAAATTACATTTTTTTGCTGGGGGACGCGCCAGCAAAAACGTTGGGACGCGCCGAATGGGACGGCCGGAGCAACAGCGCGCCGCAGGACGCCGATCGCGGACGGAGGAGGACTGGGAGGACGGCCACCAGAGGGCCAGACGGGTCGAGCGGACCTCGCATGGGCTCTCCAACAAACCCGCCGTGTCTGCGCGACAAGCCAAGTCTATCGTTCCAGTTTGGTATCACCGTGATCGGCAAGTCAAGCGGCATCGACTGATACCATTTTCATCGCGTTTGGGTCACCCGAACTCTCAAAATCAGCGATAGAAGATCTCCGCAGGTGGGTCGCCTGACTAAGCCTAACGCGCCTCGCCTCGTCATCGGCCCAACCCGGAGTAGCTACGGACGCCACCGCAGCCGCCACAGACGCGCAGCGGCGGACGCAGCCGCCGCGATGCTCGCCGACCCGACCACTGACGCGGCGCAGAATGCTGCAGGTTCTACGATTCCAGCGGTGTCTGCCCAACAAACTACGAGTGACACTGCCTTAACCATGCCGAACGCCCCGACGTCAAATACCATACCGGAGCCCTCCATGGACGAAATGCACGTCGCCGTCGATGAAGACGAAGATTGTTCCACTGAGTCACCCCCTAACTCCAACCGCTGGATCGTAGTGCGCCATAGACACCGCGCCTTCGCGTCTGCGGTACAACCGAATCACAGCCCCGCAACCGGCAATATCCGAAAAAGCCCGAGCCCACCAGGCCGACAGTTCGTTCCCCCCCAATCGCCCCTTCCGCCCTCAGACATCAAGATAGTCCTGAGGCCACGAGGCGGCCTGAATCTCTCCCGCATTTCTCCCCTGGAACTCGCAGCTCTCCTGCAGCTACAAGCGCAGCTACCACCCAACCGTGAAGACCAACTTCGCTTGCATTACCAGTCTAATTTCATCGTAGTGAGTACTCCTCATGAGGACCGCGCCCTGCGATACGCTTCACTCACTACGCTCAGCATCGAAGGGAAGACCTATGCCCTGGCCACACATGTGTCAGCACAGACGAACACCTGCGCCGGAGTCATCTCAGGGCTGCCACTAGACCTTCCACCAGAAGACATCATCAACACTCTCACTGAGCACAACCCGCATTTACAAATCATCGACGCAAGAAGAATGGGATCTACTCCTCTATTCCAAATTACATTTAACGGAACAAGAGTGCCCTACTGGATCCGTTATCAGATGGTTACATTTCGCTGTCGCCCCGCCAAGCGCAAGACTGAGGCATGCCATCTCTGCTGGGCCACCGGGCACAGACCGGATGTCTGCCCCAACCCCAATGCTCCTCCACGCTGCCCAACACGTGGCCTCAGCTCCCCACCAGATCAGCATATTTGTCACCCCCTCTGCATCATCTGCTCTGGCCCACACCCCACGGGATCCCCTGCCTGTCCCCAACGCTACCGACCCAAACCGCCACCAAGAAAGGACACCCGATCTTTTGGGGAAGACGTCCAGAACTTCAACCAACTCCAATCAGTCTCACGTAACACCACCGCCCCCAACAACGCATCCCAGAAGGACTTTCCTCCCCTCTCGACTGAACAGCATCAACCTGTGAATTACCCCAAGCAACACCACCACCACCACCAGTCTCTACAAAACGGATGTGGTGGAAGCGACGCCAACAGGCCGCACGCAGGACCTCCCAAGGGGCCAAAAGCAACCTACGCCCAGGTGAGCTCCCATCACCTACCAGCCACTCCTCCCTCCCACAAGCCTTCCTTCCCTGCTAACCCTCCCGATCCCATCCTCCAGGAGTTACAACTACTGAGACAAGAAGTTGCCCGCCTGAGAGCCGAAAATGCGCAACTGCGAGCTCACCCTGTGCAACATACACAACCACTACAACTCTCTCAAAGTCCGCTCAACCAGAACAAAAAGCGAGCTTCCGAATCCCCCGACCCATCCCCCCAAGACCGCGTTACCCATCTGGAAGAACAACTCAAAGAACAAACTTCGAATATAACTGTCCTCCTCGACACAGTCCGCGCCCTCACCGAGCAAACATCCCGCATGCAATCCCACCTTGAAGCACTAACCCGTCTCCTCCCTGCCTCCGCCTCCCATCAACCTATTCCAAATGGCCCACCCAACCATCTGCTCTAATACTCTGCGCGTATGGCAATGGAATTGTCGAGGATTCCGCCGTAAACGCGCAGCGCTGCAAGCCCTTATCGACGGCACACCCGAACCCCCCGACGTTATATCCCTCCAAGAACCAGGACCAGAATGCAAATGTATTCACTTCCGCACAATTCAAAAGGACTCTTACACCGCCATACTAGTCAGTAAAAAGCTCACAGCACAATACCTAGAACTGCCACCCGACCTCCCCCCTCACACATTCATACGCCTCATACCCAAGACCCACACCACCCAGCCCACCTACATACTGAACGTCTACAGCTCTCCTCGACTGCAACACACCTTCCACGAACTGTTCAAACTAGCTATAAGACAGGCGAACAAAGCCCCCTTAATAATTACCGGAGATTTCAATGCCCCTCACCCAGCTCGGGGTTATTCAACTCAGAACAAAAAAGGCAGACTCTTATGGGAAACCATACAGCATCACCGCCTCACCATTGAAAACGAAACATACATTCCCACCCGGGACGGCACCAGCACACAGCGAGACACATCTCCAGGCCTCTCCATTACCAAACATACCCACCGCACCACGTGGCAACGTTTAGACCATACCCTCGGCAGTGACCATTACATTCTTAACATCACCACTAATACAGCACCCCTTACAGCGAAAAAAACCCGACCGCACACAATAATCAATTGGCATCAATTCCGAACTACCCGCATGCAAGCACTTCCCATCAACCCAACACCTCAATCATTTAACCTAACGGAGTGGATACGCGGAATACACACCGATGTGCAGAAACATAGCTCTACGATTACAGCCTCAACGCCCTCCGTAACTCTAGACCCCAGACTCGCACACCTCCTTCAGGCGCACCAGGGCCTCAAAAAGAGGTGGAAAACGCAACGCCACAATAGGAAGCTACGCCGCAGAATTGCCCTCCTAGAACGCGAAATCGAGCATCATAGCATGCAACTGCAAACCACCGCTTGGGGACGCATGTGCGACAGCCTCTGTAAAGGCCTCAGCATGAAAAGAACATGGCGTATACTCAGGCACCTACTCGACCCCTCTACATCCAAAACAGAATCCCAAGCACGCCTCAACCTATTAGCCCATATCACGGGAGACGACCATACGTGGCCGCAAATTCTTACCGACACTTACATTTCGCCGCCGGAACCACAAGCACCTTCTGTAACATACTCTGGCACACCAAACCCCCAACTAGACACCGCATTCACATTCGCCGAGCTGCAATCTGCCCTACATACCCTCACCCGCACCACGACACCTGGACCAGACGGCATAACATACACTACCCTCCGAAACCTAGAACCTCACTCACACCAACAACTCCTCGACTACTACAACCACTGCTGGGAAACCGGGCACCTACCAACAGAATTTAAACATGCCACCGTAACACTGATCCCCAAGCCTCACAAACCTCTCTCAGCGCTCAATTTACGTGCGCGACTTTCTAGACGAGATGCTTCGGCCTCTCTTTCGCGCACGGCGGGATCCTGTCGGCGAGCGCGCGCTGCCGCCGCCCCGCGCGCCCTCCGCTCCGCAGCCTTGTCAACAACCACCTCCTCCATCCGGTGACTCGTTGCGAAAGAGGAAGCGCGTCAACAGCGATTGCCTTTTATTCGCCGCGAGCTCGACATGTAGGTGGCGACAGCGTCGCGCTGCTAGTGTGGATGCTCCGCTGAGCGGCCCGTAAGAATGCACACTGTGGGCGCGCTTCGTGCCTTTTTCCCGCCGTATGTGCGCACGAAAGGTGCAAACAAGAGTGGTATGCTGTAGTTCGGTTCCTCAACGTTGAATGGATAGCATGGAAGCGGCAGTCAGTTTTCATTACTACGCCAAAAAAAGCGACGACTCATCGGGAATCTCAGAATGGCCGTAATTGTGACAATGCACTTGTACGCTGTGGCTCGTAGCAAGCTCGATCTGTCCAGACTATGGCTTTGAGCCTTCAATAAAAGCATAAATAGAAACAAATCATAAAGCCTCGATCTCTGAAATTCAGTTTACAACGGCAATATCAATCGCTTTCACTGGTAGCATGACGCATTCTTGCATTTGTGGTATGCCCTGAAAAGGTAACACTACTCAACTGCCCCGAAATTCTTTCTAAGAGCTTACGATATTTTTTGTGTGTTCAAAAGGCAACATAAAATTACTGAATTTTGATCAGCGCAGAAATATAAATGTAACCGCTCTAACGGTTCTTTTAAATGATATTTTAACGACTCTGAAGGAAGGTTTGATGAATAACGGTTTCGGATCAATTATTTACGGCTTTCGTCGCAAGTGAACTTGCGAATTGAATTGTCAACGCACGCAGTACAATCAACATCTCATGTTTAGCTAGGTTTTCGCAAAGTGACAAGCAGGTTTACAGTGTGCAAACCAAGCTTCTGGGACCTCACAGTGAGCACAAAGTTTCTGTTACGGCGGCTCTGTTGACCATTTGCGTTCCTTTTAAAATCTAACAGGTGCCTGCAACAGCGAGATGTGTTTGCATTCTTGCGTATAAGGTCGCTTACGAACCCTAAAGATGGCAATAAATGAAGTTGTGCTGTTGCAGATGTAGTAAAACATTTCCTTTTTATTTCTCGTTGCGGATCAGCGCAACGGGTTCCCGGTAACTACTTTGTTTTGTAAACTGAATATCGCCTTTGTCTTGGCATTATAATTCTTGAGGATTGGTTAAAAAATGAAATTCTGTGCATTTAGTTTTTCTTCGGGAAGAGGGGGGGGGGGGGGGGGGTTCCTGCTAACGTTCCAAGAGCAGCGAGAAGAGAACGCATGTAACGCGAAAAGCCAAACTATGGTTATCAGTATTACTTACAATCGAAACTACACTGTCGTGTTCTGTAGCGGTGAAAAAGCAGTACGTATTTTTAAAACTGATTAACCCCCCTTTGGTCCGGCATTGTCCAAGAATTGTGGCTCGCCTTTTTCAAAATTGTATTGAAAGCAAGCATTGTGGGAAAAATTAAAATAAAAAAAACAGGGAGTCATGGCACACACCCCTCCCACATGTGGGCAACAACTGCAATATATTACGCATTTTCTCCTCTTTCTTTAAACTTAGGTCCACCTTAATGACCATATTAGGCATTTGGTTATGCTGAGTGAGACACGTGTTTGGAAAAGGTGATTCATGTCGGATTTGAAAATGATATCTGTGAACATGACACACGAAATGCCACATGACCGACGCGAACTCACAACTGCCTAATTTTACCGAAGAATCCCCCTAAATACTCTTGCGCATCGATAGAAACGTGTTTTAAATAATGCTTGAAATTAGCAACTCGATACAGTTGAATAAATGTTTGTTCCTCCTCCTCAGTATAAACAACGACTGTCCAAAAATGGTATTTATTTTAGAAAAGGTACGGGAAGGACACGATCACAGAGGCGCTTGTGGGTCTAAATTACGTGTCCGGTAATGTATGGCCGATAGCGCACGGGTCGTGTGCAGTGTAAATGTTTTGGTTTGTTTCTTCTTTCTATAAGGACACAGCGCAATTTTACAAGGGTGTGGAATTTGCACGCGTATGCACAGGACTTGTCGCTTCTTACCCGTTTCGCGTACTAAACTTTTATCCTTTAAATAATCTCCACGCCACCTTCAAAAAGCACCCTTCGACGTTCCCGAAACGGCAGACGACTGCACTCAACAATAAGAAAAGTGCAATGTGTGGAAGCAATGTTTATAACACGTTTCACACTCAAGCGGTGACCAGGGCGAAGATGTTTCGTGGAATTAAACCAGCGCATTAACCCGCAACGGCCGCTGATTATTGCGTTTCTAGAGGAAATGCGCAAGCAGAGGTAACTATGTCATTGCTTACTGCCAAACGAGCACACATATTGGTTGTTTTGTCGGGTGCAGCGCGCGTCTTGCGCCACACGCAACGTGAAAAAGCAGACGACGCGAGAGCGCCATCCACACTAGGACACTAGGAGCGGTTCGTCCCGCGGCCGCCAGGGGCCGACTGTGTTCGCGCTCGTCATAGCATCCTCGATTAACTGCACCTGTGCACACCGGGGCACACCGGTGCGCCTTTTCATCCTCGATAAACCGCACCGGTGTGCACCGTCCGTCCTCGATAAACCGGGGTGCACCGTCGCGGGGCAATTTTCGGTTGCACCGCCGCGCACCGAGAGAGTCGACGGTGCGCCGGCGTGCAGTCCCGAGATGCATCGCGGACGATGCCGGCGAAGGAGCTTCCTCCGCCGTCTGCTGCAGCGACGGCGCATCGCCGCACTCGTGTCAACGCGGACGGAGCTGTGTATTGTTGCTGACAAGGATGGCGTGCTTGTGAATTCATCGGGCAACGATGCGACAGTCTCCTAACGGGCGGTAACAACGGCCAGTGATTGTAAATGAGGACGCAAACTTTGTGTACTTCAAAGACGGCTGCATGCATTGCCAGAAAGTTGGGGATTGACATTCGTTTCGTTCGATCGAATTGTCATGAACTGTTACCGGAGCGCCTAGACGATGAAGACCTACTTGTTTTGCTGTAACGGAAGGGCGGAACAAAACAGGCACTCGCATTATGGCTCATACGAAGATTAGAAGCAGCTTGTATGTAGCTGTTTAGTGGAAGCGATAGCGGTACGTTGTTCCGCATGTGTGACGGATTTAAGTTGTGCGTACATATAATCATTGGCCTTCAATAAATACCACTTTCAAATAGCGCTGTGTCTCATTACAATGCTGTATTGTTACTTGTGAACGTTTTTATGAGTTGATTTCTTAGATTAAGAGATGGCGCCTGGGTAGAACCGCCCCGTTTGTCCTCGATCAACGCTCCGTGCCGGTACGCACCGTCGTGGGGCACTGTGCACCGCGCCGGTTTTGGGGGCAACACCGGTGCGTGTTTATCGAGGACGCTATGATCAGTCACGTACAAGTGACGTCATGATGATGATGATGATGATGATGATGATTAAAGGCCTCTCCTTTGAATCGGGGTGACGGCGTGCGCCATCTAGCCTATCTTAGTAGTTTGAATTTAAATTTAGTCCCTCAACTCGGATTTCTTTTTAATTCTGCCCTGCCGCTACCCCTGGCTGGGATGTTATTTTATCGACTTCCCTGCTTTTTTCCCACCAATACTCTAGCCGCTGCTTAGTAATACCTACTGCTGACCAGTTAATGCTTCCATCAATTGCGAAGCCCAGTGCCTCAGGAAGTAGGACTTTCCCCCCAATTCTATCCGGCTGAATCTTTTCGCATCCTATTACTATGTGGTCGATTGTTTCTTTATCCCTGCCACATACAACACATGTCTCATCCTGGGACGAATATTTGCTCATGTAGGTTCGAGTTCTCAAGCAGCCAGCCCGCGCCTCAAAGAGCAACGCACTACCTTTATTGTTGTCATAAAAGTTCTCTTTCCGGATCTCTTTTTTGCTTGCTTTGTAGATTCCCAGCGATCCCTTCTTTTCCATCCTCTCTTCCCACATGAGCGTCTCTGTTTCCTTCACTTGCTTTTTAACTGCCCCCCCTTGTTTATTTGCCGCGGTCAAGGTATATTTAGTCGCCAGCTTTCGCGTCCTCTTTCGCCATTGGGTGTCCACACTTTTAAGGTACATGTACCTGTGCACTCTGGCTGCCCAGTTCTTCTCATCTAAATGTCTAAGCCGCTCCTCAAAACGTATCTTACTTTGCGCTACCCTCGCCTCAAATGAAGCCCAACCCATATCGCCTTGTACCGCCTCATTTGTAGTCTTACTGTGAGCTCCCAGTGCTAATCTGCCGACTGCCTTTTGGTTAACCTCCAGTCCCGACAGGATATCGGACTTTAGGCATAATACGGCATTAGAGAACGTGAGCGCCGGCACCATTACCCCTTTCCAGATGCCTCGCACTACCTCGTACTTATTGTATCCCCAAAGTGCTCTATGTTTCATTACTGCTGCATTTCGTCTCCCTTTCAGTTTGAGGTGTTCTTCATGGGCATTCAGGTAGCCTTTTCCTTTATTAAGCCAGATCCCCAAGTATTTGTACTTATTTACTAATGGTATGGCTTCCTGTTGAATTCTTATTGGTGCTGTATGAGCTTCCTCGTTGAACACCATGACTCCAGATTTCTGCGGGTTAAAATGTAGGCCTAGGTACGTTGCCTCATCCCCACAAATGTCGGCCAGTTTTTGAAGGTCTTCCGCATTATCTGCCAGCAACACTATATCGTCCGCGTACATCAATCCCGGAATCCGTTGCTCCACCAACTCTCCATTGCTTCGGTACGACAAGTCAAAGCCTAATCCACTCTCCTCCAATCGTCTTTCCATTCCCCTAATGTACAGTGTGAACAGCAATGGCGAAAGGGGGCACCCCTGTTTTAAACCTCTTCGAATGTACACGGGCTCTGTGCCTGTACGTCCTTCCCATGTAATATGCGCCTTGTTATCCTCATATATTGCCCTTAGCAGCCCCACAAATTCTGACCCAATCCCCTCTTCTTCCAGTATATGCCACAGCAATCCCCTATCTACGTTGTCATAGGCTCCCTTTATGTCCAGAAACAGTAGCCATGTTGGTCTGCCCTGTGCTGCCGAAATTTCGATGGTCTGGGTTATTACGAAAATATTGTCTTCTAGGCGTCGACCCGGCCTAAATCCATTTTGTAGTTCCCCTAAAATACCGTTACTTTCCACCCACTTCAACAACTCGACTTTGATGGCTTGTATAGCTAATCTATAGAGCACTGACGTGACTGTAATCGGCCTGTAAGAGCTCGCCTTGTCCTTCTCTCCCTTGCCTTTATAAATCAAACTCATTCTGCTTTCGCGCCATTGCGTGGGAATCCTCTCGGATTTTATAGCGCGCTCAATGGCTCTATACAAGTGCGTCTTTCCCGCTGGTCCCAAATGGTTGATAATCTCTATTGGGATACCATCCGGTCCTGTTGCCGTATTTTTGGGAACACTGTGTTCTGCCTTTTTCCAATCCAAAAATTCGATATTGAATTTTTTTTCTGCCGCTCTTCTATTGGCCACATGTGTCCGGGTAGCCGATATCTCGCGTGTTTGGCCGAAAGTATTTGCTATGACTCCATGTAGGTATTGTAATGCGCTGTCCCCCAGGAGAACGTTACCATCCCCGTCCTGTATCTGAGTCTGCACCTCTTTAGTCGTCGTTCCCAATGCTTTTAAATGACTCCAGAATTTTGGGGGGGGCGCTCTTATCCTTCTTACGTATACCTGATACCCATTTCTCACTCGCAGTTTTAATCTTCGCTTGTACTAGTTTTTGCACCTCAAATTTCTTTTCTCGGTACCGGCTCCACCGTAACTGCACCTCTTCCTCCTGATATCCCATTTGTTTTGCCTTTCTGTGCAATCTAGAAGCCCGTTGTCGCTCTTCAATAGCCAGTTTAATTTCCTTGTCCCACCAGCCTCGTGGTTTCCTTTTACCCCGCCAGCGGTTTTGTTTCCTTACTTTGTATATTTCCCTCTGTATACAACTCACAACCTCGTCATATTCCCACACCTTCGTGGGCTGGGCCTCTAATTCTCTTTCGATGCTACTGACGATGTCTGCTATCTGCTTTTCGCTCAATTTCTGGAGCCCACCCTCCGGTGTTTCCTGCCTAGCCCCTCCACTGTCAAATTTCAGGATTATGCGCCTGTGGTCGCTGCCCAGGCTGTGTTCTCCTTCTTCATCTATCGTCATTTGGTTCAACCGCTCGTACGTGTGCTCTGAGACGAGGCCGTAGTCTATGCAAGACTGTCTATTGCCGCTTTGCCACGTTATCTGCCCGTCGCATTTATGCTCCCGGTTAACTATTACCAGTTGCTGTTCTTCACACATATCTAGAACCATTGAGCCGCTATAGTCCGTATATCCATCTAGATCCTCAATGTGGGCATTTAAGTCGCCTACTAATATCACCTCGCCGGATTCTTTAAATTTCGTTACGTTCTTCCTGAGGCACTCCACCAACTCTTTATTTTGTTCTCTGGCGTCATTCCCTGTCCACAGATAGGCCACTCCCAACCGTGTCTTTTTTCCACCCACAATTCCACAAACCCATAAGTGCTCCTCACAGCCCTGATTCTCCCTTTGCCAATTCCCTCCTCGCCTAATCAACATGCCCACGCCCCCACCTTTCCTCTCTCCCGCTGCCCTGTTGCACCCCACCCATACGTAGTCATCCATCACTGGTGGCTCCTCCATATCTCTCAGGTGGGTTTCAGTCAGGGCGTACACGTCAATTTCTTCTTTCTCGAGTTGGGTTTGTATCTCAATCCATTTTTCCTGCTTGCGGCCGCCTTGCATATTTATATAACTAATTTTAGTTCCACGGTTTATTTTCCTTTTCTTTGCTTTACGTTTCCGTCGCCGTGCATCAGTGCCCCCTCCTTCCTGCCTTTCGCCACCGCCTCCACTCAGTCCGCCTTCTTCTTGAACGTTCGGGGCCCCCCTAAAAAAGCCAGTGCGCGGGCCGCCAGTCGGTGCCCTACAGGCTCAGCTAGACGGCCACTGAAGTGTATGCCGTCGAACACAAACACCCCGTTGCGGCCTGCTCGGACCAGGTCCCGGTTCAGGTTGACCACCTCAAACTTCATCGTTTTACCCAGGGTCCAAAGCTCCCTGTTTGCCGCAACCACCGCCCTTTCTACGTGGACCCCTTGTTTCTGCACCTCCGGCACCGTGCAAACCGCAATCTGCACATCCTCCGAGACCACCCTCAGCTCGGTGACCCCCTTCGCAATCTGCCTTGCGAACCCTCCCCCGCGCCCCTGCAACACATCGTTCACACCCCCCATTATCACCACCAAGCTGCGGTCCTCCATTCTATCCCACAGTTGCCCCTTCGCTTGTTGCATTACTTCCCCGACTCTTTTTCCGGGAAGCTTACTAACCTTCACGCGTTCGTCGTCTCCCACCTCCCCTTAATCACCTCTCCCACCCTGGCCATGTTGGAGTCGCCGACAACGATGACTTGACGTCACTCACGTCACTCACACTAGCGCCACCTGCGAGTGAGTCATCGAACTAGGTGGTTACGTAGCGCCACCTGCGAGTGAGCCATCGAACTAGGCGGTCACGTACCTGCGAGTCAGTCATCGAACTAGGCGGTCACGTACCACGAGACACAAGGGATGGACAGACCCTCGGCGTTAGGAGCTTCGCCCCTAAAACCGCTCCCCGGCGCGACGCCGCAGGCATAATTGTAGTAAAGGAGGCGATGGTTGTGGCACGGCCGCTGGATGAAAGGCGCACTTGCGTGCGCTTGCGAACGGCAACAAGCGCAGCCACATGAGTTGGCTGTCGCCAACAATGACATACTCGAACCTGGCTGCCTGGCGTTGCACAAAGGATGACCCACAGAACCGAGAACCGTCCTCTGAACTCACGCTGCAAAATAACTGCCCTACCAAAAAAAAACAACAAAAAAAAAAATCAAACGTCACATCCGGTTAATATGTGTGTGTGTGTGTGTGTGTGTGTGTGTGTGTGTGTGTGTGTGTGTGTGTGTGTGTGTGTGTGTGTGTGTGTGTGTGTGTGTGTGTGTGTGTGTGAGACGTCATTTTAACAGACCAATCAGGGTACCGCGCCTGCTAGCCCGATCACGGCCGGGCTGGAGGAGCGGCGGGCGCGCAGTTTCATGAAAGTGCGCGCTCGCCGCTGCTCCAGTCCGGCCGTGGCCCGATATGCTTGTGGCAGCAGCCACCGCGAGGGGAGCGCATCTTGTACCACATGTGTGGCGCAAGACATAGCCAAACAAAATAGACCACAAAATGCGACCTTCGTTTGAAGTTTGACAGTGAACAGAGCGGCGGTTCGCTCAGAAAAAAGTTTTAAAGTGTTCCAATTATTGTCGTACCACCCTATGAGTAAGCTGAAACCGGGAGTGGGAAAAAGCTTGCAGTCATATGCAGTGTAGGGTCACGTTGTCTCAAAGGTCGGTTGGCAACTGTGGTTCCATCATGGCAATGGGCGGCCACTGACACACGAGTAAGCTGGAGGGGAACTGGGTATGCGCAAGAGACGCGTTTTTTTACGAGGCCCATTGGACACAGCGAGTGGACTGCTGGCGTGCTGCTGCCTTCTCGCGAATGTCCTGGCAGGTAAGCTCCGGTGGTGGTGTGACGCGTGGTTGTTCCAGTGGCGGCGTCTCTTTGCAGCGTCGTCATCGGACAGCCGCTTCCTGAAGGAAGACATCTTCTTCGAGATCCTCGAGCCCGAGAGCCTGAGGTACACGTTCCGGCTGAGGCCTGCGCATGAGTTCGGCTCGTCGTTTGTAAGTGAACGCCTCTCGAAGCGCTACAGCGTAGCTGATTTTGTGTCGCGTGGGCGTCGTGCCGCTGCCGCGAGTCTGCTGCGCAGCGCCTGGTTCTCCCGCAGAGGCGAACTCAGTGGATTGCGAGGCTCGAATTTCTCGGTCTGGCCGGTTGGAATTTCAGGCCGGGTTCTACGCCCTTGACAGGTGAAGCCGTCAGCGTGAACGTATTAACCGCTCCGCTGTCTCGTGCCTGGCGCTCGAAAGCTTTCAAGATATAGCACAACTCGTGCCTGCACCTGTGCAAAGCCAAACTAAGCTGTTCATTCTTGGCTCGTCGGTCCCGTATTCTGAAGCCCTTCGAAATAGCTGAGCTGTCCAGGTTATCTCCCAGTGGACACCTGTCGAGTGCAAGCACAGCACGGCTATCAGATACTCGACCTCTGAGGAGGGCAGTTGTCGCTGCGCTGCAACAGGACACGAGTTAGTAGGGGGGTAATGATGCAGTCGAGTCCCACCGGAAACTGCTATATGCACTACGCATGTATAGTGCTCAGCGATTGAAACGCGATACTGGGAGCGCGTGGCTGCCGGTGCTTGTTGCGCCACAGGTGAGCGCTTGTGAAAGCGAGCTGACGCATTGGTGGTATACGGTGAGGGTGAGAGCGTTCGTGACGCACGCTGGCGGCATCCGGGAGACAGCCCTTCAGTGTGTGGTTCTTGGCGGCGCCATAGGGGTGCTACATGCCATGGCTTCAAAACGCTGCGCCTGGGTGCCATGCGCGCCACGATAACACATCGCGATAAATGCGCATTCAAATTCTTCATAACTCGCGTGGTGCCAGCTCGCCCAGCTTCGCGCGGCGCGGCGCAGCACGCAGGCGCAGCGTTTTGAAGCCATGGCATGTAGCACCCCTATGGCGCCGCCAAGAACCGCACACTGAAGGGCCGTCTCCCGGATGCCGCCAGCGTGCGTCACGAATGCTCTCACTGTATACCACAATGCGTCAGCTCGCTTTCACAAGCGCTCACCTGTGGCGCAACAAGCACCGGCAGCCACGCGCTCCGAGTATCGCGTTTCAATCGCTGAGCACTGTACAGTGGTGAACACGGTGAGGTGAACATGGCTTAAGGTGAACACGGGAGCACGTGGCCGCCGGTACTATCAGAGCAGCCTACCGTGGGATGTGCGAAGCAGCGCGCATGCGCTGTGCGTGTCGAGCTAGACTTTGCTTTCAGCGCGCGCATCGCGTCATCGGAGCGTCTGAGCGTCGTCTGCTAACTTCATCTTGGAAGATGGAATCCGCAAGGAAAATGTTTGAGTCAGCGGTTATTCGTTCGTTAGCTCGAATGCAATGCAATTGGTTCTGTACAGTGGTGAACACGGTGAGGTGAACATGGCTTAAGGTGAACACGGGAGCGCGTGGCCGCCGGTACTATCAGAGCAGCCTACCGTGGGATGTGCGAAGCAGCGCGCATGCGCTGTGCGTGTCGAGCTAGACTTTGCTTTCAGCGCGCGCATCGCGTCATCGGAGCGTCTGAGCGTCGTCTGCTAACTTCATCTTGGAAGATGGAATCCGCAAGGAAAATGTTTGAGTCAGCGGTTATTCGTTCGTTAGCTCGAATGCAATGCAATTGGTTCGTCACATCCTAACTCGCCAGCATGCTTCAAGCAGACTCGAAAAAAAAAAAAAATTATGCTCATTTTAATAGCACTTGATATTTTGTAAGTGTTTGCCACCGGCACCTTAGGAACACATGCGCACAATGTTTATCAGAAATAAATTGAGAACTTGAAGTAAGCTTGGGCACTACAACATCGATTCAATTTTCTGTGAAAAAGCACCTTTGTGGTTTTTATTAGACATGTTCATATAAGTATTGCGGATTCGAAGTTCAAAGTGAGACGCAATTAGCAGATGACGCGCAAATAGCAAAAGACGCTGGGATGATGCGATGCGCGCGCTGTACGCAAGTTCTGGCTCGATATGCACAGGGACGCTTTGCGCAGCTCGCGGCAGGCTGCCCTGGTAGTACCGGCGGCCATGCGCTCCAGTGTTAACCCTAAGCGAGCTCACCACTGTACTGCCTTCTACGAGGGGCTGTCAGAAACACTTTTCTGTATGTTGCCACGGGCTTGGTTGGTGCTGGACTAGTGTGACCTTCGTACAGCTCTATGCCGGCTGTACTTGGTTTGCGCCAGGACAAAGCTCGTGTTGTATTCGTGGGTGTGAAATAGGTTATGGCTGTCCACTGGGCCGTTTACAGCTGTCCACAGGGCCGTTTACAATGCATTCGAGCTTCCGATCGAGGCAGGAACAGAAATTACGCGGGCGGCCAGGGCGCAATATACGGTGTTGATTGACATCGTAGAGATATTTGTGGCCCGGCCGCCTGCATCATTTTCTTTTATTTTACTTTTGAGTTGTTTGTAAAGAAGTATGTATCTCGTCCCCCCATGCTGTCCATCCCCGGCTATCGCCAACTCTCTAAATAATATCCCACAGTGGCTTTATTTGCCAGGCAGATCTAGCTCGCATGGTCTCTTGTTGCTGCAGGGACGTGCAATGTCTCGGCTTCAATTTCCGGTGCGTTGAATTTATGAAGGCGTAAAAATTCCGTGGTGTCTTCCATGTTTCGGCCAACACCCCAAGTGAGGTGCCTACTGCGCTGCCCCGTGCCTCGTAGCGCGGTGTGGCTTCGGCGGGACACAGTTTTACTTGGTCATGCAGCAGTTCAACAGTGCGTGCTCTTCAAAGAGCACAGACGGGGGAAGGCGCACCTGCGCTTCTAAACTCGTACGTGCTTGTACAGGGTGCGCGAGGTATTTGGGAACAGAATGTTGGCTCCAGGCACAGCAGGATATCTCCTGCAAAATCAGACATATTTTTGCGAAGTACATCTCTTATGGTCTATTTCCATAACTACTCCAGGAATTCGCCATTGGCAGCAATAAGCAATTCGATTCAGCTTCAGAAATGGCTGCATGCATGAATCAGGTGCTCCTGAGGCGCTAACCACACGGAGCGATTTTGCCAGCGATTTGGGGAGCGACGAGACTAACGACAAACTACTTTTCACCGTGGACCAAATCGCTCATCGAATCGCTCGGTTCTGGGTCACCAGAAAAAGTCTCTCACCTCCCGATAGTGGCCTGAGCGACTAGCCAATTGGAGAGCTGTAAGGGGCGCAACTTCTGGCTTGGGGAGAGAGCGAGGGGAAGGGGGCGAGTGGCAGCACAGTTCATCCTAGAAAAGCACGACCCTGTGCTCATTGAAGTACAGTAATCCCGCGTTATAACGAAATCGCTTTACTCAAAATATTGCTTTATTCGAAATTTTCTCTGGTCCCAACCCAAACGCATGAATTTGAGGCCGTATTACTCGAAGCCCACGAAGAGCTTGACCCGCTTAGATCAAAGTGGCGAGCGGAGGCGTAGCCGAGCGGCGGCGACCCAGCAAAGTCAGGCTGTCAACATGGCGGGTCAGTGTAAGCTGGTGTTTCGCCGGCAATTTTCTCGAGCCCGTTATGCTCAATTCGCATCAGCCTACTTTAGGCAAACGTTCCAAATGTGTGGTAGGGTGATAGAATTTTCTTCCTAGGCATTGGACAATGACGTGGTCACGATGGTGCACAAACACGGACACTCGAACAGTAGAAGTAGCAGTGTGTTCAACAACAGGCCGCCGAAAAACACTTGTTTTGCAAACTTCAAGGCTGCACACCTTGGGAACTAATTGCCTAGTTATCATGGAAAGCCCCTAGTGCAAAGCTGGTCAGTTTTCACGATTGCACTGTGTGCCCACAATGAGCGCTTAGTCGTTTTTTTGAGCTCAGCAAAAGCAACCTCGAACTTGAGCCTCGCCATTTGCGGCGCTTTCCAGTGCGAAACTCTCGTTGCGTTCCGTGCCTGGCAGAGGTGGAATTTCTGGCTAATGGGTAGAAGGCGACCTGGAGGCGTTTGCGTTGGCTGACGCTGCGGCTCCCGTGGTCGCCCCAGCGATGGATGCGGAGATAGTTGACACTGTGGTTGGTGGCCCCGAGTAGGACCAAGAGCTGCGCGAAGTGCCAACTGTGGCGCACACCTGCTGCGAAATAAGGTTGCGTGCATGTGCGGTGACCACAGCTTCATGCAGTGCTGGTCAAATTGGAGCAGGGGTTGCTCGCGCCCGGCAAGAACGTGAAACAGCCAACGCTCACTGCCTTTTTTGTACCTGAGCAAAGTTTTGTTTCACTGAACACACGGTGTTTTGATTCGTCACAGTTTGCCACAATTAAAGCTGAAGTTGTTCAGCTTTTCTCAAGTGGTCACTTATATCGAAATAACGCTTATAACGAAATTTTTCGCCGTCCGGCTGACTTTGTTATAACGAGGATTACTGTACGTTTATTTCCAGTTTTTATGACAAATGCACACATAAAAAAAAACCTTGCGGCCGTGTGTATTTCGATAATCGTATTGGGCGCTGTGCGGCAATATTAGGATGGCTCATCGCGTCGCTCACGCGATTGCTTTCATGTGGCTGCCTCAGTGAGTGATTGGGATGAGCGATGTGGATCCCTGTCGCATCGCTTGTCGCGTGGCCCGCAAAAATTGCTCCATGTGGTTAGAGATGTTGGCCATTGAGTGAGCAATGGTGGCCTTCAGCAAGTCTTTTGTACTAAGCGGCTCTTCATTAGACTCTCACGTTAGTCTCTCGTTAGCAGATGGAGTAGTAGTCAAGCCGATTTCCATCTGGAGAACTAGGAGGCCATGAGTTGGGAGTGACGTGGCCCGAGGAGTGGTCAGCCAGCCACTCTTAGGCGGAGTGGGTGAGTAGCGCCACCACGGTCCTGAGCTCCGCAGGGGTGCCTACACCTGTAGGAATTTGGTATTTGCAACACCACGAACCCGAGCACATGTGGGCTGGACCCACACGTGCTCGGGTCCAGCCCACTGGGAAATGGGTGTCCTGGTGGCTGAGCCCACCAGGCTTTGGGACCTTCGCGGCCCCCCGGCGGCGGCAACACGCCACTTATGATGCCCCCGGTCTAACCCGCCCGGGGGGGAACCAGCCAGTCGCCTTTTCCTGTCCTCCTCTCAACTCTTTCTCTTTCCTATTTTATTTCCTAACCCTGTCCTGTCATCTCATTTCTTCCTTATCTCTAGGCTTATCTCAGGCTTTTCCAGGTGGCGAGAGTTAATCCTATGCAAAGACGTCACTCTCGATCCTGAGCATAGGATTATAGTGGCAAGGTACGGCTAGCATGGGAAGTCACGTTCCCTTGTTGGGTTCGGTGGTGGGCGGCCGGCCTTGCTACCGAATGTACACTGTGCATTTATGGCTTATTTTTCCACCCCAAGAAAAACTGATCGGTCCCTGAGAAGGGGCTGCACTGAAGTACTTAGCATCAGAGCAGCTCTACCTGTCGAAACCTTTAACAAATACCTTGTGGTACACTCCGAAGCAAAAAAAAAATCTGTGTTCCTCATTGCAAAATGCCTCGAGAACATTGTTGGGAAAGACTACCATGCAAAAAAACTTGCCTCAGGCGACGTGCTGGTAGGAGTACAAAGAAAAAACCAAAGTGAAAACCTCCTGAAACAGGACCCCCTGGCTCAACTAAAAGTGACGGTCATGCCACATCGTAGTCTAAACACAACCCAAGGCTTCACCTCTGAACGAGAACTACATCATGAGAGTGAAAACATTCATCTCGAAGGGCTGAAAGACCAAGGCGTAACAGCTGTGCGGAGGATAACTATGCGTTGCGCAGGTGAGGCAATCCGAACTAAGCACATTGTTTTGACTTTCAATCGTCCAACACTTCCCGAATTGGTCCATGCCACATTCATTTCCTGTCCAGTGCGTCCATACATACCTAATCCGTGAAGGTGCTTCAAGTGCCAGAAGTATGGCCATGGAACTCTGTCGTGCCGTGGCCGATCCATCTGTGCTCACTGCGCAAGCACTGACCACACCAGTGACGATTGTAACAAGCAACAAGTGAAATGCCCAAACTGCAGTGGACCACACCCTGCCTTCTCACGTGCATGTCCATCATTCGAGAAAGAAAAAGAAATCATCTGAAAGTCACAGAGAACCTAACGTTCCCACAAGCACACCTGAAGCATGCCTTGCTGTCGGGCAAAAGTTACGCAGACGCAGCTCGTCGGGGGGTGGGGCGTCGTCTGATAGATGCGGGCACCCAGTACAGCGAAGCTGACCTGGTCCCGTCGCAGCCCCCCACTCAGCAGCAGAAAGTCGCTACCGTGGCCTCTGCTGCTGCACTCCGACCTAGTGCTGGGCGAAAGGCCGCCAGCACGACTCCTGTCCAGGTCAGCGATGTTGACCTGGCCTCGTCTCAGGCACCTGGGCAACAGCAGAAGGCTGCTCCTGTGGGTAATGCGGTTCCAGCTGTGCCCAGTGCTGTGGCTACGGCCTCAAGCGCAAAGTCTGGTCCTGACAATCTTTCAACTTCAGAAACCGCGGTTGAGGCCATGGATGTCTCTCCAAGTACGTCTGCTCCTGAGGCATCACAGGAGAACCGCGGTGCCACAGGTCGTGGCAAACCGACCAAACCAAAGGCCAGTAAAGTCGTTGCCCCTGGAAATGACCCCACAACCTAAGTGAACCTGCTCAGAAGGGCCCCGAAACACGGCCTGCTAAAAAGAGGAGAAAAAACATCATCCAGAACATGATCCTTTTTTCTCTTTTGCTGATTTTCATGGCTGCTGAAAGTGTTATGTACTGGAATTGTAGGGGGTTGTTAAGAAATCTAGACGATATTTATGACATCCTCACCAATCACAAACCACAAATACTGTGTCTCCAAGAAACACACCTGCGCCCATCACAGACAAACTTCCTAACACAGTACATTGTTTACCGTAAGGACAGGCAAAATTGCATCCAGCCGTCTGGTGGTGTGGCAGTAGTACTCCAAAAATCTGTGGCTTGTCAGTACCTCCAGCTAGAGACGTCACTCGAAGTTGTAGCTGTCAGAGCCATAGTTTTTGGCAAACTAGTGACAGTTTGCTCTCCCTACATTTCACCCGACTATCGCCTTTCCAACGTCGAATTAGAAAATCTAATCAATGAACTACCTGAACCTTACATCATAACCGGTGATTTTAATGCTCACAACCCCATCTGGGGATCTGTGCGAGCCGATGCTCGAGGGCGACTCATTGAAAGGTTTGTCACGACATCCGGATGTTGCATCCTTAATAAGAAACGCCCCACATATTACAACTCCACACACCACACATACTCAGCAATAGACCTTGCAATTGGCTCTGCAATCTTACTGCCTATGCTTGATTGAGCGTATTTAACAACCTGTATGGCAGTGATCATTTTCCTGCAAAACTAATGGCTGTAAACAATGACTCTCAAGGCACAGAACCACTTCGAACATTTAAATTACAAGCAGGTGACTGGAAAACATACAAAGAACTTTCCAGGCTACCCCCTACAACAATATGCCATTTAGATGTTGAAGCAGCAAGTTTACTGATTACAGCCCACATTCTTGACTCTGCTCAGAAAAGCATTCCAGAGACTTTTTTTAACTCTCCCAAAAACCCAGACCATGGTGGAATGAGGACTGTGCACGTGCACGGTAGAACAGAACAAGGCGTGGGCACTTTTACGCCGCTATCCCACGGCCGACAACCTTCTCAAGTTTAAGCAGGCAAAAGCTAAAGGGAAGCGTACGCGACGTATGGCGAAAAACGAAAGTTGGACCAGCTTTATATCATCTATAAATTCTTATGCAGATTCTAGGAAAGTCTGGACTAGAATAAAGAAGCTGAAAGGATACAAGAGTCATCCTATTTCCCTAGTAAGTAGTGGGGGTAACTCTGTAAAAGATCAAGCAGATGCAATTGGGAAACACTTTGAACTTGTATGCAGTTCTTCACATTATACACAAACATTTTTACAGCATAAGAAGGCAGCAGAGCGTCAGCCCCTTCGTGTGAACCAACGCTCGAATGAGGGATATAATGCTCCATTTACCATGCTTGAATTGATGAGTGCACTCTCGACATGTGGTAAGTCAGCCCTTGGAGCTGACCGAATCAGCTATGACATGATCAGACACCTACACAGTGAAACCCTGCATGCAATACTCTCTCTTTAACAAAATATGGCAAACTGGTCGCTTTCCAAGAACATGAAAAGAGGGTATCGTTGTACCGCTTCTAAAAGAAGGAAAAGAATCCTGTCTTGCTGCGAGTTACAGACCCATCGCCTTGACTAGCCGTTTATGGAAGCTGCTCGAAAAAATGATGAATCGGCGACTATTGTACTTTCTCGAGTTTAATGGTCTGTTAGACAAAAATCAGACAGGCTTCAGGTCTGGAAGGTCAACTACAGATAGCCTGTTTGCATTTGAATCATATGTGAAAGACGCCTTCATCCAAAGCAACACCGCTTTACTGTGTTCTTTGACATGGAGAAGGCGTATGATAGAACATGGCGATACTGTATATTGCTAGATTTGCAGTCATTTGGCCTTACTGGTAATATGCTCAACGTTATTATGGACTATCTCTCTGATCGCACATTTCGTGTTCGTGTGGGTAACTTGCTGTCTAGAACCTTTGTTCAAGAAAATGGTGTACCCCAGGGGGAGTGCTGAGCTGCGCACTTTTTCTTGTAAAAATGAGTTCACTAAAAAATGTTCTTCCACGAACTGTCTCATACTCCACTTATGTTGATGACATTCAAGTTAGTTTGAATTCCTGTAATTTATTGATATGTGAACGCCAAATCCAATTAAGTGTCAACAGACTGGTTACATGGGCTGACAAGAACGGGTTTATGTTTAATGCTGATAAAAGTGCTGTTGTTGTATTTTCCAGGCGGCGTGGTGTCCATCCCCCTCCTTGTACAGTTGAACCCCTTTATAAGAGACACGTACCGGGGAGCAGTTTCTGTCTCTTATATCAGATGTCTCTTATAAGCAGGGAACCATTTTTTCACTTACTAATCAGACCCTAGTTCAATGTGGGCACCATATGACTAAAATAAGCTCAAAAGAACGCTACAGCATGTTGCAAAAGATCCATTCTAATTTATGTTCGGCCCCCAGAATTTATGAAACAGTTCCGAATCTTGTTTGCTTCATGACTGTATTTACACTGTATTTTACAACCGATTCTGCAAGCTTTTTTTTCTTTCCTCGTTTGTGGAAGATGAATCGTACATGTTGAGTTCACAAGCCTGATGAATAGGCAGAGCGCACAGCTTCTTCCGCTGTGGGCTCGGGCTATTCATTATGCTTGCAGGACTCAACATCTGCGATGCTTCTTGATTGGGAGCTATGCGAGTGGGAGAACCCGCATGTGCGATCGCACTCCATCCAATAGATGGCAGTGAGCTTCAACCACTTCTGTAAGTTGCATTTCCATTGGCAGGGCTTCTCATCATCATTTCATAGCTGACTGAACCACTGTGTGTTTGCTGAAGTTATAATAAATAGTGACTGCAGGCGTCTGTCATTCACCTGTGCTTCCAGGATGGAAGCAACTGCAATTAGTGACTGGTGGCAGTGCGTCTGAAGTTAAAATGTCTGTTACAAGCGAGATTATTGATTAAAGTTCAAGGATGACTTGTCCCTTATAACCAATCTTCTACATCCGATGTCTGTTATAAAAGAGGTCGATTTAATGGGAAAGATAGGGCAGCCAACCATGTGGGTCAACAGTGTCTCTTATACCCATTTGTCTCTTACATCAGTGTCTCTTATAACGAGGTTCAGCTGTATTACATTACAAGGTCAGCCCATACCAGTAAAAAATGAACACAAGTTTCTGGGTATTTTACTTGACCACAAACTCACATTTATACCGCATTTAAAATTACTAAAAAGGAAATGCCTGAAAACGATGAACATTTTAAAGGTACTATCGCATCAGTCATGGGGAACGGACACAAAGTGTCTGCTTTCACTTCTAAATATCCTAGTAAGGTCAAGGATTGACTATGGATGTATTGTATACCAGTCTGCAACCACAACAGCACTGAAAATGTTGGACCCAGTATACAACTTGGGGCTTTGCTTCGCAACAGGTGCATATCGAACAAGCCCCATTCCATCCCTTCACGTTGAATCTAATCAGTGGTCCTTGGAGTACCAGCGCACTTACACAGCTCTGATGTATGCTGCAAAGACTACTTCTATGAAGGAACACCCTTTGAATGCTATAATGAAGAATAACACTAATAATAAACTTTTTGAAAATCGACCATCCATAGAACCACCCTTCCCTTTGGCAGTGTCACGCCTCTCAAAGGACCTACAAGTTCCTCTTGCTGAAGTTTACGGCACCTCCATTCATGAGTTGGTTGCTCAGAGGGACATTTGCCCAATTCAGTGTGACATGTCTTTCAGAGAACTGCAAAAGAAAAATGTGCCAAACTTTGTTATTACTCAGCACTTTCTGTCACTCAGGGACAAATACAAGGCAGCTGAATTCTACACAGATGCCTCGAAGACTTCTGCAGTGGTGTCTTGTGCTGCAATTGGCCCCATATTCACTTTGTCCAAAACAATGAACAGGAGCACTATTATATTTACTGCAGAGGCATATGGCATCCTGCTAGCTTTGAACCACATTCTCCAAAACAAAATTAAGAGCTCAGTTATATACGCAGACTCGCTGAGTGTTGTTACAAAGCTTTCATCTCTGAAAGCTTTGTGCCAGGAGCAGATAAGATGTCGTATACAATGATTCAACATCTGCACACAGAAACTCTCCAAACACTCCTGCACTTATTCAATAAAATTTGGGCAGCAGGATACTGTCCGAGGGCTTGGAGAGAAGCTATTGTAGCTGCCTTATTAAAGGAAGGGAAAGATGCCTCACTACCTACCAGTTACCGACCAATAGCTCTGACAAGTTGCCTGGGAAAGCGTTTTGAAAAAATGGTAAATAAGAGGCTAATGCATTATTTTTAATATAACGGCATCCTGGACAGTTGTCGGGCGGGTTATCGATCAGGTTGAAGCACAACTGACCAGCTAGTAGCCTTTGAGTCATATGTCAAAGATGCTTTCATCCACAAACAGCACTGTCTTTCTGTTTTCTTTGACTTGGAAAAAGCATATGACACAACTTGGCGCCACGGCATACTGCTTGATCTCAAGGCTTTCGGTGTGTCTGGGCACATGTTAAACACTACTGAAAGTTGTTTGTCACAGCGAACATTTAGGGTTAGAGTAGGGACAGTGGTATCCAGAACGTACATACCGTATTTATTCGAATCTAAGCCGATAGTTTTTTTGAAATACTGATATATCAAACTCCAGGGTCGGCTTGGATTCGAGGATTTTGAAATACGCGCCAATTTCCAAGTTAAGTGGTGCACAGCTAGCGCCACCCAGAAAAGAAAGTATTGTAGCCATTACTAGACGAGCCAGTAGCCATTAAGGGCCATAGGCCGCCATTTTGAATTGTGCAGATAGTGGCCTGCGCAACGTTACTAGATAGGTTCAGTTGTCAAACTCCCCATTCGTCCCATGCATTGAAAATGGCACCGTTTCTTGAACGTGTCACCAGGTGGCGGTAGCGTTCCACCCGGCTCCACTTTGCTCCACGTCGTCTGCTAAGCACAGGCACTTGTTCGCGCGTTTATGGGCACTAAAACTTCGTGTAGAGGCTTGTTTACTATAATATGACCGATTTTTTGCCTTATGAGTCAGAAGACTGCCCATATCAGACGGTAAAACACACAGAACACAGTTTTTTTTCCCTTTATTTGCTCGGCCACGACCAGAACCGTAATTTTTAGGGATTGACGCATGCAATACCCGCGGCATTCACATTTTGGATTCAGCTGTACATATTCACCGGTAATCTAGCAATAATTGCGGCCAGTTTCGTACATAACACACTACAAGTGCTTTATCAATCCGAACGTTTTTTTTCTTTGCAGCGAAGCTTTCGCCGAGACGTTTGCGAGAAGCTGGTGCCACAATATATCATTGCGTGGACGGTTTGTGAGACCTCTCGCCAAGACGCGAGGATAGAATGACGTTAATGAGGAGCAGGATGATGTCTCAGACTTAACAATTCATTGTACCGCCATTTGATTGCAGGTAAATGTCTTATCGCTTCTCGGTCTTTCGGCTAAGATCGAAGTGCTTTCTTATGAAGCAGGTGTGTACATTAGTGAATGCCAATCCATAACTTAGCGTTTTTTTTTTCTAATCAAGTTTCAGTACTCAATAGCATCGGAAAAATACCCCTAAAGAAAGAGAGGCTTGTCACTTCCGTACAAATTTCAAGTTATTACGACTGCACGAAAAAAAAAACGAAAATCTTTCACGAAAAGGACTGCGAAAAAACATAATTGCTATTTTTCATAACCTTCCAGCCCACAATTTCTCCGTGACATCGGTACTGGACATTAACTACACCAAGCAGTATTATTGGATAAAGTAAATAATTTGTACATTCAAGAAGAATAAAACAAATAATTCATCTGCAGTTAACATAGTTTATTCCATGCACTTGCAACATGAAATGATAGTATTGCCCAAATGCTTGTTCGACATTTACAACACAATACTTTTAGCACTTCACTCAGTTGACGTCACACTCTAAATCAACTTTGCACGCTTTCTTGCTGCCTTCACTTGAATGCTGGCATTCTCTTGCTGGTGCAGGAACTTTGTGTAAAAGTGCATCCGTGTCACTAGGTAAAACTTCAAGACGTGGGCACTCAGCTCTTCAAAGTGGGCACTGCATCCAACCCGGACTACTAGTGTTCTGGGATAGCTCCTCCAGGATATCCCAAAAGAGGTCACCGAAAGCTTCCTTTTTTTCTGTTTTCTCAATGACGCGTTCGATGCCATCGACCTTTTTTTTTTGTCTTTTTTGGCTTTTGTCCGCCCGTGGAATCGCTCTATCCTACGTGGAGCGCAGTCCTTCGTCACTCGGTGCACAAAAAAAATGCCACTGTGAGCGGTTTGCGTCATTTTGATAGCCACTCGTGCAGCCGGGCACGCAGCACGTCGGCATGTTTCTCACAAAGATGGTTATGGCACGCACTTTCCCATAATAAACTACACCACCCAACACCACCAAACAGCAATCGCTCACGAACCACACCGCACTTGCGACGAGACGATACTGCCGACACCGAAATCAGACGATGCGACCGGACGGCAGCCAGGCCTCGGCTGCCGCGACGGATCCGCTTGCGACTGCAGCGCCACTGGCTCCCGCGTGAGGTGGCAGTCCCACGAAACGCGGCGGAGTTTGACAACTGAACCTATCTAGTAACGTTGGGCCTGCGTGCGGTGTGGCGTTTGGTTTTGACAGCGCAAAAAGAAGCGGTGCCATAATAGTGCCGCTTTTAAAAGCAAAGTTGTTTTAGCTGCGGAGTTGTCGTCGAACGTTCAAGCCGGGCGGGACTTCGGCGTGGATGAAAAAAATGTCCGTCGTTGGAGGACGCAACGGGAGAGGATATTTGCGTGCGCCGCAACGAGGTTGGCAATCACCGGACCACGAGAATGCTGTCACCATGAAATGGAGATGGCATTGGCTGACTTCGTTCAGACGCAGCGAGCAGCTGCCCTTCCAGTAACGACGGAAGGGCTCCAGGCAAAAGCAAGGTAGCTTTTAAGGGAACGAGGCTTATCGCGGGCACACCTCAAAGCCAGTCGGGGCTGGCTACAGAAATTCATGAAGCACTTCGGCTTTAGCCTCCGTCGTCGAACCTCAATCGCCCAGAAGTTGCCCGGTGATTTTGAAGAGAAACTGATTGAGTTCCAGCACCGCATCTTCATGTTCAATAAACGTGTTTTCTTTTTGTGAACGCTGACCTTGCCTTTTTGTTCGGCCTACATTCGAGGTAAGTTTTTTTTTTTTTCGCGCCTTCGGACTTTCGGGGGTCGGCTTAGAATCGGGGCCGGCCTAGATTCGAATAAATACGGTACAAGAAAATGGTGTTCCTCAAGGTGGAGTATTAAGCTGTGCTCTGTTTGTAGTTAAAATGAATTCGCTTGGGAAATCGTTGCCACCCACAATCTCCTACTCAATGTATGTTGACGACGTCCATATTAGCTTTAGATCATGCAACCTGTCCATATGTGAAAGGCAGATACAGTTAGGTGTAAACAGGCTTGCGAAATGGACAGAAGAAAACGGTTTTAAACTGAATCCTCAGAAAAGTACATGTGTTTTATTCACAAGACAGCGGGGAATTCATCCAGAACCCGACATCACACTGAACGGAGAACGAATTCCTGTGAAGAAAGAACAAAAGTTTTTAGGTGTTATACTTGACCAAAAGCTTACATTCATACCGCACATAAAGACACTCAAACAGAAATGCCTAAACACCATAAACATTTTAAAAATGTTGTCGCATCAGTCTTGTGGTGCTGATAAAGACTGCCTTCTATGCTATTTGTCAGTTTAGTTAGGTCGCGTATAGACTACGGAAGCGTAATTTATGGGTCCGCGTCTAAAACTGCCCTAAAAAGGTTAGACCCAGTGCTACATTTGGGCCTTCGCCTTGCTTCAGGAGCATTCAGGACAAGTCCAATTCAAAGTCTTTATGTCGAATGTGACCACTGGTGCCTAGGGCACCAGCGTGCTTGTACAGCACTGCTCTATGCTATCAGAACAATGTCTATGAAGAATCACCCGTGCAGTTCTATTCTGAACGACGCCTCGTCTGCCCGTTTGTATCTGGCACGCCCCTCGATCCCTGCCCCTGTGTCCTTTCGTGTCAAAAGCCTTGCAGAAGAAATAGGGGGTATCTTTTCATGAGGGCATGAAGACCTCCACCGCTGATGTAGTCCCGCCTTGGGAAATGTCAGCGATTCATTGCGACACATCCTTTAAGCTCATTAATAAGCGCCGTGCACCTCGTGTATTGATTTTACAGCATTTTGTACATTTACAACACGCATATCCATACACCTCATTTTACACGGATGCCTCAAAGTCTGCTTCCGTTGTGTCGTGTGCTGCACACGGCCCGTATTTCGCCAGCACAAGAAAAAATAGCAGTATCTTTACAGCAGAAGCTTATGGTATTTTAATCACAGTGGAGCACATTACACAGAGCAAAATACAAAATCAATTATCTACAGACTCCCTAAGTGTCGTTATGGCACTAGATTGCTTTAAACCTACAAAAAATGTTGTCCTCAATCACTTTTTTAAAGCTCTTGTGACTGCTTATAAATTACAACTAAAAATACTTGTTTGCTGGATCCCTGGACACAGTGGCATTCTGGGCAATGAAATTGCTGACCAGAACGCCGCTTCGGCGGTCCTCCGTAGCGGTGTTGACGTAGCGCAGCTCCCTTATCTCGATTTGAAGCCAGTGATCTGAAGGGGAATCCGTAAATGCTGGCAGAACACATAGGACACACGCACAGACAACTAATTCCACTCACTAAAACCACACCTAGGAAGATAGGCAACAGAAAAACTAAACAGATTCATTGAAGTATTGATTTGCAGACTATGCATAGGTCACACTTGCGCTACACACGCATATCTTTTGAATGGCGCACTCCCACCGGTTTGTGACAAGTGTGGGGGCCGGCTCTCCGTCCTCCATGTGTTGAGTGCACATCCTGCAATGAGGCCAGAAAACGGCATTTCCCAAAAATATACACCTTCAACATTCCACTACACCCGTCACTGTTTTTAGGAGATGAGCCTGTGTTCACAATCTATTCTCTTTTAAGTTATCTTGCAGAAATCAAGTTTTTAAAGCTCATCTCATACAGTGCGTGAGCTCGGAGCCCACGAGCATTGAGCCAGGCCCTGATGTTCTCGGTGTTTGCACGAGGGGCCGCTCTCGTAGCATGCTCTTTGGCTCAAGCTACAGTCACGTTCCATCCATAGTCCCTTTCATCCACCATCATGAACATCTCCATGTTTTAGTCTACGGGCCGTCTACACACATATATACAGTATTTTAGGATATATCATACTCATTTCATACATGACTATTAAAGGGACACTGAAGTGATTTGTAAACATTGCGGGATTACTAGCGCAAATTGTAGTTCGGAGTCCGTAGGCATTGTTTCGACCACTCTGGCCGCGTTTACGCGAATTTATTTAGTAGAAAAATCAGTTCGAAAATGCTGTCCTCCTCTCTTTACGCTCGCCCATTTTCTGTGGCGTTTTCGTGTGACGTCAGCAGGAGATGAGCTGGAAAATGGCTGCGCTACTGCACGGTTCGCCGACCAGCCGACCTACCGATCGAGTCAGTCGGCCCAGCGTTTCGTCCGCCGGCCGCCGACGGGTCGTCCCTATTCGCTCGCTCAATTGAAACTAAGCCACAACACCTTTGTGAATGAAAGAATGTGCCTTTTCTTACTTTGTTAGTTTGTACACTGTGTCAAACTCAGAGTCCGGGTCGCTCCACACAAGTGCACATGCGACGCTTCGCTGACTTTACGCTAGTAGGAAAATCAAAGGCCAATTGAAGGCGGAAGAAGAGTCTGCGAAGTCAATATAGGTACTAAGAAAATAAAATCAACTGAAACTTTTACCGTACAGCGCAAAACTAGGGAGCAGGAAGCACTTTTTGCGCTGGGTAAACAAGCACAGCGGGGTAAACAAGCACAGCGGTCAGCAGCACGACCGCACATCTGCGAACGCTTTTCCGTCAAAGAAATGCAATTGCTAGACGTGAGATATTGTGGAAGTTTGGGGGACAGTTACTGCAGGAGTGATATACAACAAATAGTCACATAAAGTACTTAAAATGCTTAAAATAAATAAAAGTGTAAACTGGTCATACATTATAAACCTTATATATCCAAACCGGTCAGCGCCGGCTCGTGGTCTAGCGGTCTGAGGCGCTGGAATTTGTTTGGAAAGTCGCAAGTTCGAACCCCCCAGGTTACATGTATTTTATTTTTGTAAGTTGATTTTTTCGTATGCGGCCGATGTTTTCTGAACTGAGTTCACCATTTTTGGGCCGTAACGTTCACTGCTCCACGAGCGAGATCGCAGAACGCGCGCATACTGACAATGACGCGCTAGCGAGTTCTCGTTGGCGTGCTGTTGCCACAAGCACCGACTGCTTGCGGGCAGTGGGCCCAGGCCTGAATCAGCACACCCTTGGCCTGGTGCGAACTAGCTTTTTACGAACAGACATGAGTGAGGCAAGCTCCGAATATGCGGGAAAAGCGCATGGCATTTGAGAGTCTGCGGTGACGCGGAGGGCGTTCATCCACTGCGTAGGCCTCGTCTAGTGATTTCTACGATTCCAAGCCGCCCTGGGAGGTTTATCTTAGACATTTGACAGCCGACAACATGACAGAAGCGCGATACGGCGATAATTGAGAAATCGAGAATGCCCATCCAACAACGCCATCAGATGTCAAGCATGTTGTTTTACAGAACCGAAACCGAAACTTTTGATTGCTAACCTTGGGCATCGTCCAATCACGGTGCCCCCCCTCCTGACGTCGCCGCCTTTAGTTGGTGCGGCCGCCGCAAACCGCGCATAGTAGTTTTTCTTCTTTCGCGCTTTGTAAAATAATTACCGATTTGTCAACCGGATAAACGATGAATAGTGTGTTAATTTGAGCCAGTCTACACAGTGCAAGCAAAAACGGGAGCTTGACAAATTCACTTCAGTGTCCCTTTAAAGACCACGTAACTATGAAAGAGCACGTAACCCGACTATGAAAGACCACGTAACATAGTTTTGGCGCTCTTTGGTCTTAGTTACCCTTGCGCCAATAAATGCAAACATGCATACAAGGCAGGAAATTTGAAAGGCATTGGGTGGTAGCAGTTGAGCGGATAACGGCACTACAGCCCATTATGGCTTGTCACTGTTCTGCACTTCTGACAGCTTTCACATTGAGTGGAACAGCTTTAATTTTTTTTGTTCCGCCTTTCCACTACAGCAAAGCATGTAGGTCTTCACGGTCTAGGCACTCCAGTGACTGTTCATAATTCAGTCTAATGAAACAAATGCCAATCTCCAACTGGCTGGCAATGTATGCAGCCTTCTTTGCAGTACACCAAGTTCGCGTCCTCATTTACCATCTCTGGCTGCTCATCGTTGCCCGATGAACTCGCAAGCGGCTCATCCTCGTCAGCAACAATATGCAGCTCCTTCGGCCTTCACACGAGTGCGTCGATGCGCCCTCGCTGCAGCAGGCGGCGGAGGAAGCCGCTTCCCGGGCGTTGTACAATCGCGACGTGTCTTGGAACTGCACCCCGGTGCCCCGCCGACTCTCTCTGTGCGCGGCTGGTTTATCCAGGACAGATGGTGCACGCCGGTGTAGTTTATTGGGGAAGAACAGGCACACCGGTGCGGTTTATCGAACAGGCTTTTAGGCAAGAAATACAAGACACTGTGGCGGCGCCCCAGCAGCTTGCGTCGTCTGCTGCCGCAAACGGGCACGTTCCAGCAACGATGACGCTGGGGCTGAGCCACGAGTGGTGAGTGCTGACCACGCGCTTGCGGTGCGCGGTGGGCACGAGCGTGGAATAAAGCGGGGACCTCAGTTTGGGTCCACGGCGCTGTAGCGTGCAGACGTGTGTCTTCTCATCTCTCTGTCGCCGTCGCGACATTGGTGACCCGGATGTTGCAGCGGAGCCACGTACTCAGAATGGACCCTCCCCGCGATGCCAGCGGTCCTTCTGTGTCCTCCGCTGCCTCTTCACCTGGCATCTCCGCCGTCGCTTGCCGTTTGCCCCCCTTCAGCGCTAAGCACCCCGACGTGTGGTTCCTTCAAGCCGAGGCAAGTTTCCGAGTGAGTCACATCACGTCGCAAGAGACCCGCTTCAACCATCTACAACAGTCACTGCCTATTGAGATCGCGGTTGAGGTTCGTGACATCCTTGCCAACCCGCCTACCACGAACCCTTACGACACGTTGAAGGCTGCCATCTTGAGCCGCACGAGCCCTTCGGAACGGCAGCGTTTCCAGGGGCTGCTTTCTGCAGAGGAGTTGGGTGACCGTCGACCTTCGCAGCTCCTTCACGAACTGCAAACCCTGCTCGGCGACGCACCTTCTGCCACGGACTCCCGTTTGTTGAAGGAACTTTTCCTGCGACGGCTCCCCTCTTCTGTGCAGATGATCCTCGCGACTGCTTCTGACCTTCCCTTATCCGCGTTGGCCGCGCATGCTGACAAGATAATGGAAGTCGCCACGTTGCATCCGCCTTTGTCCACGGTGGCATCCGCTCAATCTTCCGACCATACCACCGTGGCGGCGCCTGCTACTCCTTTGCCCTCACCGCTATCCGACGACCTCGCCGCTCTCTGAGAGCGCATGCAAAACTTGGAGGAGCTTGTCGCCTCGGCTGGTTACAGCTCGCCGCCGCCTCGCAACCCTCGAGCTCGCCGGTTTTGCCCTTCTCGCCGTATCCCGTCTCCGCAAGTATTTCGCCAGGAAGGCACAACGCGCCAGCCACCTCAACACCCTGATTCATTGTGCTTCGCCGCTTCGGTGCAGCGGCGCAACGTTGCACCCGTCCTTGCGGCTGGCCGGGAAACGGGACGAGGGATCGTTAGCGGCGGCGACCGATTCCCAAGCCAGCGACAGTCGCCTCTTCTACATCACAGATGCAACCAGTGGCCAACGTTTCCTAGTTGACACTGGTGCTGAAGTGAGTGTGCTCCCCGCTAATTCCTGTGACCGCACTCAAGCACCACTGTGCCATCTCCAAGCTATGAACAAGTCCAGCATTCCCGTGTACCGAAAAAAATCCCTGATGGTAAACATCGGCCTACGCCGTGCGTTCTGCTGGATTTTCCTCGTGGCCAACGTGAGTCACGCCATTCTAGGAGCCGATTTCCTTTCGCACTTCGGCCTCCTGGTTGACATGGCCCGAAAAAGAATCCTGGACGCCACAACCGGCCTTTCTGTCATCGGCAAATCGTCTCCAGTCCATGCGTTCGCATTTACGCTTCTTTGCGACCTACCTTCTCCGTACCGGGAATTGCTGAACGAGTTTCCTTCCCTGACTGCCCCTCCAGACTGGACAAAGCCAGTGAAGCATGACGTCGTTCATCAGATCATCACCACCGGTCCACCTACGCACGCCGTGGCGCGTCGACTGGCTCCAGAGAAACATAAAATCGCGGAACAGGAATTTCACCACATGGTTGAAATCGGCATTGCTCGCCCGTCATCCAGCAACTGGTCCTCGTCGTTACACATGGTCCCGAAGAAATCAGGAGACTGGCGACCCTGTGGTGATTACCGCTCCTTGAACGTGGCCACTGTACCCGACAGGTACCCCCTACCTAATATACAGGACTTCACCAATAACCTCAGTGGATGTACCATCTTTTCAAAGCTTGACCTCCAAAAAGCCTACCACCAAATCCCCGTAGCCCCGGATGACGTCAAGAAAACTGCCATCATTACACCGTTTGGCCTCTTCGAATTCACTCGGATGCCTTTCGGGTTACGCAACGCAGCTCAGACTTTTCAGCGCTTCATAGACGTCGTCCTCCGTGGTCTACCTTTTGTTTTCGCCTACATAGATGACGTTCTTGTCGCCAGTTCATCGCTATCTGAGCACCTGCACCATCTGCGGATAGTTTTCGAATGCCTAGCAGAGCATGGCCTCATCCTTAATAGCGAAAAGTGTGCGTTCGGGTTGCCGTCCTTGGAGTTTCTCGGTCATTTCGTTGACTGCAATGGAATTCGCCCTCTGCCAGACAAAGTGAAGGCCATAATCGACTTTCCCCGACCTGAGTCCTTGCGCCAACTGCGCCGTTTCCTAGGGCTGGTGAATTATTACCGACGGTTCATCCCGGAATGTGCGGCCATTGTTCAACCTCTCGAAACTTTCCTTCAAACTTCCAAGTCTCCCGAGTGCTGTCTTGAATGGTCTGAAGCTGCTGATCACGCATTCACTACCACCAAGGAGCGCCTGGCCTCTTCTACCCTCCTCAAGTGCACCCGCGCCACAACGCTCCCACAAGCCTGATGGTAGATGCTTCCCACTGTGCGATTGGAGGTGTACTTCAGCAGCACATCCGCGGCAGCTGGCACCCGCTCGGTTTCTTTTCGAAGAAGCTTTCTCCCACTGAGCAACGGTACAGCACTTTCGGACGGGAACTCCTGGCGGCATACCTCGCTGTGAAGCATTTCCGCTTTTTCCTCGAAGGCCGCAGCTTCGTGATCTTCACCGATCACAAGCCTGTTACGGACGCCTTCAAGTCATCGAAGACTACATATTCACCCCGAGAGATGCGACATTTGGCTTATCTTGCAGAGTTTACGACGGACATTCGGCATGTCAAGGGAGTTAACAACATTCCAGCCGACGCCCTTAGCCGTATTTCCGCCATACAGCGCTCCGGTTTCAGTTCTCAGGAGTTGGCCCAAGCCCAAAGCGATGATGAGGAGCTCCGAACTCTACGTTCTTCAAACAGCTCCTCTCTGCACCTCGAGGACATTCTATGCCCTGATTCGGGAACCAGCATCGTTTGCGACATTGACCCGGTCTCAGGCCGCAGACGGCCGTACCTTCCTGCGTCTCTCAGGCGCATTGCCTTCAGCTCTATTCACCGTCTCTCTCATCCTGGAGTTCGTGCCTCACGGCGTTTGATTGCCGAGAGATACGTCTGGCCGGGCAGGAATACTGACGTACGCGCCTGGGCCCGTTCCTGCCTCGCCTGCCAACAATGCAAGGTCTCTCGGCGTACCACATCGCCTCTGGCTACTTTCCCACTACCGGACTCAAGGTTCTCCACAATTCACGTGGACCTTGTTGGCCCACTACCACCATCTAAGGGCTGCCGCTACATCTTGACAGTGATCGACCATTTTACCCGCTGGCCGGAGGCTTCTCCAATCGACGATATTACGGCTGAGACTGTTGCTTCCACGCTTATGTCGACGTGGATCGCCCGTTTTGGCGTGCCGTCGGAGATTATCACAGACCGTGGCCGCCAATTTGAGTCCACACTCTTTCGCCGCTTGACATGCCTACTCGGTGTTACTCAGCTTAAAACAACGGCCTATCATCCTCAAGCCAACGGCATGGTCGAGAGGTTTCATCGTCAGCTCAAGGCCTCGCTGATGGCTCACGAATCACCTGAGCAGTGGGCAGTTCACCTTTCTCTTGTGCTGCTAGGATTACGCACTGTCATTAAAGATGATCTTGGTTGTGCCGCATCCCAAATGGTCTACGGCACGTCTTTGCGATTACCGGCAGACTTCCTGGTCCCTCCACAGCCTCAAGGTAACCCTTCCTCTCCTGGCCCATCCTACGTAAAGGATTTAACCCGGTTTTTCAGCTATATCAGTCCCCAACCGCCACGGCCGTGTTCCACAAAACCCACTTTTATTCACCCAAGTCTTTCTGTCAGCCAATACGTTTTCATCCGTGTCGACAGTGCCCGCCGGCCACTTCAACCGCCCTACACCGGCCCTCATCTCGTCATTTCACGCGCCGAAAAGACGTTTACAGTTCGCGTTAACGGCCGCGACACTGTCATTTCCATCGATCGCCTCAAGCCCGCTTTCACGGAGGCCGACCCGCCTGCCTTCGACACCACCATCCACCACTCCACCCTGAACACCACCACTCTCCCCTCCGTTCGCAGCCCCACCCGTGAACATCCCAGCGCAAAGACTGTCCGTTTTGCCGACACTCCGTCTGAAGAGGGGGGGGCTATGTGGCGGCGCCCCAGCAGCTTGCGTCGTCTGCTGCCGCAAACGGGCACGTTCCAGCAACGTAAACGCTGGGGCTGAGCCACGAGTGGCGAGTGCTGACCACGTGCTTGCGGTGCGCGCTGGGCACGAGCGTGGAATAAAGCGGGGACCTCAGTTTGGGTCCACGGCGCTGTAGCGTGCAGACGTGTGTCTTCTCATCTCTCTGTCGCCGTCGCGACAACACGATTGAATATATGAGGCCCAAGTTCGTCACCGGGACGGACGAGATGTGTTATCTGTCGGATCGGGGAAGAGCGAGCAGCCTATTCTTCACCCTCGCCGTACGCTGCCGAAGCATGCGCGAACAATATGTTGTTAGGGGCGTGCGCAAATCAAGGCACCCTACGTGTTGAGCAAAGAAAGTGACCCCGGGCGCGAAACGCTCAATGTGATCCACTTAGCCGGCTTAAATGAAGGAAAGGACGGGGTAGCGATCTTGGAGGACACGCATGCGCACATCGATGTCTCGACACCAGTAAGGGAAACGTCAGGTGGCGCGGTGATGCCATTTGCCATGTGTTTGCGCGCCCTGGCTTGTTTTGCAGCTGGGTGTACTAATAACGACTGGGCAAGACTGTCACGTGAACGGATGGTGGGGTGGTCTTTACCAGCTCGGAGCAATGGACACAGGGAAGCCGTTGACTTGTTTAACAACATACATTTAATGCACACTCAAAAACCCTAACACAAAAGAACTCTATAATTAAACTACACTCAAACAATAAACAATCACACCTCTAACAATCCCAACCAACAATTCAACTCTCAACCCAAAAGGCTCTACAATAAAGTTCTACACAATCCGTCCGAATCAACTAATTCTATCACCCTCTAGGTGATCTCACTAAACCACAACTTCCTAGTTGTGTCCTATGCTTGCGTCCCTATTGGACTGGCCTACCCCGGTCGTCGGCGCTGACGTGTCGCACCCTTGCGTGGCCGCGACTCGGTGGTAGCCGTCGTCGTCTCGCTTCGTCGGTGCCGGCGTTCGATGCGCGCGGTCACTCCTTGGACGGCGTGGGCTCCGCGCGTCCTCACTTCTTTCCTCTGTGGCTACCCCCTGGTAGCCTCTCTCGCTGGAGGTCCTTGATGCCGGCGTTCGACGCGCGCCGTCATTCCTTCGGCGGCGTGCTTCCTCGGTGGCTACCCCCTGGTAGCCGCTGCCGCTGGAGGTTCCAGGTAGGCTCGGCCCGAACGTAGCCTTTCGAGGTCATCGAGATGAACGTTGACGGAGCGTGGACGCTGGCCGCTGGTGCCCGACCGATGCCGCTGGGGCCATGAAGACGCACGTTCGTGGTGCACCTAGGATGACGGTGCCGATGCGAAGTCGGCCCGCTCCCGCCCAGGCTCGGATGGCACGGTCGATGGCCTGGCCGCGTCCCCCTGGCTCGTTCGTTGAAGCGCACGTGCTCCGTTGTCTTGCCTCTCCCCTTCTCTTTGTGCGCCCCGCTTTTATACCCTCTGGGCTCTCCCGTTGGCTTCTTGCTTCTTCCCTGTCCTTATATGGCCATCTCGCCACTTGTCCCATGCGCGGCCTTCCCTGATTGGCCGACCAGTGCGCTGCCACCTTTGCCCATGATTCGTCGGCGCTGGCGCTTGCTGATTGGCGCGCACTTCAAATGACCGTTCCTTTGTTCTGTTTCCTCGTTTTGATGCGTCCCCCTCTCAGGGGGTGCCCTGACACATGACAAAGACGCTGAGGCAGACACGAGACCAACGACATCCAAGAGCCTCGTGATGCTCTACGTTCGCAACCGTTTGTAACACTGCAGAACGCTAACACAAATTGCATACATCCTGAGACCTCATTGGTTTTTGCTGCAGGTGTAAGTGTAAAAAATTAGTGCCTTTTAACAACTTATTACAAAATTTAAAGTTTCTAGTGGTTTCGTAACATATGGTGGCTAGCACTTTAGACTAAATTTGAAACAAAACAACTGCTTACTTTTCTGTTTGGTATTTTTGTGACGTCACCGGTAGTTTCTACTTCTAGAAGACGCTCGTGGCGCATCTGGCCTACTTGTGTTTATGCATGAAACGTTTTGATGCAAATGCTTACACGCATGGCAATATTTTTACTTTTTATGATCATCCTTATTCCTACTTAGTGCATAAGCGACTTCTGCGTATGTTTTTTATTTTATCTTTGTGAAGTCTCCGAAAGTTTGTTACTGCAGGGTTTTGGAGATGGAAAGACGCACTGTGCCGTGATGCATGCGTCCGCACGGGCCGGCGTTGCAACCTTTCCATTTAGTGTGGAAAAGGGCAAAAGTGAAGTAGTGTTTATTGTTCAGTCAGACCCTCGCCATTTTATCTTGTCGCGAGTGCCCTTGCCATTCCAAGGGTGCCCTGCCCACCAGGACGAGGGAACAGGCGATGCCCTGGCACAAGGGAGAGGGGAGCTGGCTTTCTTGTGCGGTGGGGGATGGGACCTGGGGCCACTCTTCCCCTCCCCCAGGAGGCTCGCTGTTTACGCTTGAAAAAACAAGTTGGTAAACAGTGGTACGTTCGTTGGTTGGATAAACACGAAGCATGTGCACGGTATTTTTGTTTAGTTAGAAGCATGTGTATTACTTGGTCAATAATGTGAATAATACGCTAGGATATTTTTTTCCTTTGTTTTGTAAACGTCAAACATTTATTTTTACTTTGTAATTTAGTCAGGTTTAGTTCAAGTTGTCTCTAGTTTCCTCTTAGTTTCTTTGCCTCTTAATTTCTTCCTACCCCCTTTTTTTTTAATTTGTCTATAGTCTTGTTAGGTGGCGAAAGAAGCTAAACCTTCTAGCTTAGGTGCAAGACAGACCATTTCGCCTGGCTCTGCTCTTCTTTTGGTTCTTGCTCATGGCTGTAATGGTGTTATTTTTCACTTGTCTGAAGTCTAGTTGGGTGCAGCTGCTTAAAAGGGATTAGAGCATGTGTCTTTTCTTTGTTGATTTATCACACGAGGCCACGGGACTGAAATACAACGTTGATCTGGTCAGTTCGTCCTGAGTTCTTTTTGCCTGTTTCTAATCGAACAGGCGTACAATTGCGTGGAACTCTGCACTTTCGAAAATGTGGGCCTTCACATGCTGAAGCTGCACCCGGACCAATGTTGACGCCACCACTCTCGCTTTTCCCCTTCCACCGTGGGCACCGTCCCGGGGGTCAGGGGCACCCAGCCTTGGCCACTGAGCAGCGGCCGCTGGTGTTTTGCAATTTCCCTTTGTTTGTTTGTATTTGCAACACGGGTTCAACTATCTTGACGAGGCATTGCACAGTTTGCTTTGAGCTACTCGGCAAAGGCTGCTTTGTGTTTTAAAAAACAGAGGCTGACGTCAGTGCAATTCTGTCACACAGAAAGACACATGGGCAGATCTGAGCAATGATTCGGGGCTGGATGGAGCATAGGGCTTCGACTGTGAGTGCGAGTTAAAAGTCGTCCAGCAGGCACTGTCTGATCTGGTGGCAGGGCAGCTGTGTGGGCGACGAGGCGGCTGCTGTACACGGGCTCTGGTCCCCCCCCCCGTGCAGGTGGCCCCGCTCTCCAACGTGGGCCTGGTGCTCTCCGAGCCGTGGCAGGGCTGTGCCAGCCTCGTCAACCGGCTGGAGGTGCGCCACAACGTGGTGCTGGTCGAGCGCGGGTCAGTCTGCCCCTCCTCTCTCGCCGGGTGGAGCTGCCATGGCTGCCGTGGGAGTGGTTGGCTGTCGCAAGTGAGCGGCCATGGCTGCTCGTCACGATCCCCAAGGCTCTGGTTGAGTTGCGCAGCAGCTCGCCTAGAAGAAAGTGCATGTTTTGTGCTGGCTGCTGCAGAGTTTGCGCTGCAAACTAGTTTGGCCCAGAGTCGAGGGGAAGCAGTCATCATCTTTGTACCACAATAGTTGCTCATGCCCAAAAGATTCAGTTGTGCTGTCGTCATGAAATTAGGGTTTATTTATAACAAATGGGTGGTTGTTTGGGTTGAGGCTCAACTGATGCTGCCAGAAAAACAGCTTGATTCGGGATGTGGTGGGCATCGCTTGCAATGAACTGTGCAGCAGAACTTCCTTGCCAGCGGACGGCCGTTCATAACAAACATTTGGTGGTATTTTTTTCTGAAAACTGACCTGCTGTGTTCACTAGAGCTGTTTTCCTGGCTCACAATATGTACAGTCCAGCCCACTTATAACGAACTTGACCGTCACGCTGAATTTGTCCATTATACCCCAAGTTCATTGTAAGTGTAAAAAGCATTTTCTGTGCGTGACAGCGGCATGCATACGACGCTGGATGCAGCCATAAGGCCAATGCCGCTCGCCTGCTGGAGTACATCTCCTGGCCCAAGAAGAAATTAGACAAGCGGGAAAAATAGCTCGTAAATTTCACAGGGGCCGTAGTGCTTCCTGGTCGACAGGTCGGCATCGATCTTGGAGCTCGGGATCTTCTCTCTGCGTTTAAAAATTGTAGAGATTGTTGACTTGGACTGATCGTATTTCTTAACCAGGTTTTTTTTGCTTCCTGCCTCAAGTCGCTCACAATGTAAGAGGAGAGCAATCGACACTTCATGGGCACTTCTGACGCGTTTGGGCTTCGTAGCACGCGTTTCCGCTGGCTTCCTGTTCTGTTTCGCTTTCCCCTGGGCTGAACTGGAGAGGGACGCAGGAGCGCGTATGCGTGGGGACTGCCCACACTCATGGGTAGCTGACTGTGTGGCCCTGGAAAATGGGACAGGCTGGACTGGAGAAACGCACGGGCCTCGCAGGTGTTGGCACGGGCCGACTGAGCTCCCGTTCTCTCCCCCGTCTCGCCTCATCCCTCCGCCTGCAGACAGACGGGAAGGGGGGCAGCGGGGAGCCCGTGGTGACGGCCTTTTTTCTCTCCATTTTTTCCCTGTGGATTTTTTTTCTTTTTGCTGGCTGCAAATAGTTCTGTGTAAAAAGGGTGATCCCCATGCAGTTCATCGGGCACGTTGCATTCGCGGAAATCTGATCAAGTGGCAGCTGTGAGCGCCAGGCGCGGTTGGGAAATCATTCACTGTACCCGAGTTGTGCCCTTGCGCCAGTTCGTTACATCTGAAACAAAATGTTGTTGCCTCGGTGCATGCTGCGTTCGTTGCGACTGCGGCCGTTATAAGAGAGCTCGACTGTATAGGGAGGGTTGTTTGTTTTCTTCTGGTTTTATATTTTGTTAAAATCAGGGGAGTTAAATTGGGTGCTGTTTTTCAAACTAATAATAGGAGAGAAATTGAGGTGTTTTGTAAAACCATTCGGAAATTGGGGGTTTTTCGGCTTAAATCTACAGAGGTACTGAGTAGCACATTCAGCAGTTTATTCTAGAAGGTGTCACGAGCTTCTTAGCTTGCTTTAAGCTGGTTATCAGGGCGGCATCAGGGTTTCCAGCAGACGCTCTCCCAAATGTGGCATTTGTTTGGAAATGAATCAGTGAAGGGGACAGTGGGGAGCATCGGTTTGTCGCTCGTCCTTGTCTCTCTCTGAAGTGCCGGCATGCGCAACACGTCGGTCTCCATTCGAGACCTGCCTGATCGCTGAGCATGCCTCGGCCGAGAGAAAGAGTGTTGTTCTCTCGAGACAGCACCGCTTCCACCCGCTGGGCACAGCCGTGCCGGTGCGGCGTGTGCCCGCCTGAGGTGGCGAGGGGCAGAGCCGTGCCGATACTCGGTGAGTTCGGACGCTGTGTTTGTGGGGCTTGTTCCCAGCAAGTGCGGGTTGGGAACAGCCGACACTTTGAAAAGGTCCATTCAAAGAGGAATCGGGTTTAACCAGATTCTCCTGAAACATGCTTGGGGTGTAAAAATCTGGGAAAAGAAAACAAACAACACTAAATATATATCAGTAAAACCCCGTTACAACAGATCTGCTTACAACAGACATTTGGATACAACATACTGATTTGAAATGCTTGGTTGGTCTTCCTATCTGTACCATTGATTAAGCTTCCTTTACTGCAGATTCTGTTACAACATACATTCGGATACAACAGACCAGTTTGAAAGGTTAGCAAGTCCACGTTTGCATCTCTAAAGTGGACTTTTCAAGTGCAGGCAACCAACCATTCATTTGTTAGGTACGTTTTCAGAGTTTGTGCTTCTACCTCACACGTGTGATCAAACAAAAGCAATTTGCAACAATTAAAAATAATTGTGAATTAGTAGAAGTGAAACTTCTTGCACCCACTTGCAGTATGCACAAGTGCGATGTCCTGGCAGTCAAGTGATAGGATTTAGAATTTAAGTGTTATAGTGCAACAGATGAGACGCTTATATATGAAAGTTACCATCATTAAAACAAACGTTTTCCCTCATACATTATAGACAGCTAAATCTCCAAGCTTAGCAATGAGATCTTTACTTGCATTTCATTTATATTCCTGTGAAGACAATGGAAATGCGAGTGTAGGTTGAAGACGTGAAAGAGTAATATTAGTATGAGTGAATCAAAAGTTTGAGGGGGTGCAATACAACAGGAGCCCAACAAATGTAAGAAGTCATCCATGTGATTTTGTGATGTGCTTCGCAGTGTCACAAGAGGAAGAAACTGCTGAAAAACACAAGTCATCCTGAGGGTTCGTTGGCCTAAAATACCAACCTGTCTAAGTTGTAACTGAATCTTGTGAAATGACCAGCATACTTTTAGTATTGTGTGATTTCTTTTTAACAGTCGAAAAGTCCAAACTCTTGTTATAACAGACTTCATCCATGATTCCGTAAAAGGCTGTAGTAACAGTATTTAGATTGTTCATACTTCTTTTATAGCAGACTGAAATCGTGATCGCTATCATGGTCTGTTGTAACGAGGTTGTACTGTATATCAGTATCACCTATAATATTCGGCATTAATAATTGTCTCAATCATCAATTTTAAGAGATTTTATAGTATTTCTTTAATATAAATTGGAGGAGGTTAAAAAATTGGTCTGAATAGAGGGAGTTCATTTGTTCAGGTTAACTGAGTTGGATGGTCGTGCACTGTGGCGTTTTGCAGCAACTGTTGACCCTGCAGTGAGTGACATGTTCCAGTCACATGAAGTGCCACCCGATTGCAGTGCCACACGTGTTGCATTGCTTGCAAAGGTGGGTCAGCCTTGAGGCGGTGCAAGAGGAGGGTCACTGCTCCTTGAAGGCAAAAGAATGCGGCTGCAGGAGTGGCGTCCCAGTGAGGTCAGGCGCTGCGGCATGCCACTCGCAGGGTAGCTGCGCCTGAAGTAGTTGGGCTCCACCTCCCCCCTGCGATGTCGCGTAAAAGAATCTTTGGCGCAGTACGTAAAAGGCGGAATGCCTGTTGCCGGTTCTCGATAGTGAATGGCTGTTGCATCTCAGTGGCATTATTCCAGCAGTCTAGGTATTGGGGCAAAGTGGCTGAATCTCAAAAGAGAAAGGAGGAAAATTGGCGAAAAGTAGGAAACCCAGCGTGGAGTCAGAGCCAGGGCGCTGGAGTTAAAAGTAGCCATTGAGAACACATTCGCGCTTTCAACGGGGGATAACGAAGACTGTGAGGACATGCGGTAACCCAACAGTGACGATCAGTGTCAGCAGCAGAAGCAGCATGTAGGAAAGAAGCTGGTAAACTAACTCGGAAAATGAAGGAACTTGTTGCAAACATGAAATTGTGAAATGCGGTGGGTCATATTAGCCTGGTGGAGCTGTCAAAATTGCTTGACAGAAGCAAAGTGAATGACATCCATGCAAAGAACTTGGCAGTGATCGAGGAAACACTGAAGAGAGGAGGATTCGTAAAAGCAACTAAAGGGTAGACATCAACAAATATAGAATGTACGCTCTGAGACCAGCACATTAACATTTCCCAGACACATGAACGGGGTGATACAAGTAGCAGAACGATTCTACACGAGGCTATATGCTAGTGCTATTGCACCAGGGGACACACTATGGGACCTGCAAGCTTCACGTGTGAGGTCTCGAAGGAGTGCTGACTGCACAACTTCTGGCGTTGACGCTGATATCTGCTGAGGATATACATTGGCTGCATTCCAATTCATAGACAGGTAGACAGCTTACGAAGCAGTCTCATTAGACGTCTAAAGGAATAAGAATTGGAATGGCACAGCGGTCACAAAGGCAAGACGAACTCGGACGACAGCCTCGTAGCAGACACGTTCAGTGACGCAGCCACAGGTTTCGTAAGTAATATTACCGTTATGACAACAAACATTACGTGATTTAAAAATTAATCTTCGCCACTAGTAAATTATACTAAATATTGCAATAAAAGAACAAGTTAGTTTGTAACAACATTAATGGGCAAAAAGGTGGTGCTGGCGTTACTTGATAGTTTGGACAGGAAGATAGCCTGCATTGTTGCTGACTTGGGTGCTGTCTCCTCTCCTCGAAGCAATCTTCGTTGACTGCCTCGTTCGAATTGGAATGGGGCTTAACATGGCGGACTGCCCGTGAAGACGACAACGAAGCTGTCTAAAGGGTGAATGGGAATGCACTCATTCTCCTGTGGAGGAAAGTTTGACATCCACCTCAGTGCAGCTGTACAGCTATTCATTGTCATGTGGAACGGACGATTTGGCATGCATTTTAGTGAAGCGTGCAGAGGCCAGGCGACGCTGGGAGCAGTTCATCGACGGCTTGAAAGGGCACACAAGCGCTCGAAGCGTGTCGACCCTGTGTTACTATCTTCAACGAAGTTGTTAGGCTTCCTTATTAAGGAAAAAATACGACCTAAAGCATTTTTTAGGCTCGTTTGGTCGATACAATGACCTATACAAAATATTGCGAGCTCAGCCAATCGTAGGGTGTGTGGGGCATTGTGTCATGTCTAGAGGCTTCGGGTGTGACGTAGGCAGTGGTGCATTCGCTTGTATTTGTAGATGTAAAAATTGAATAACTTATTTCTGCACCGATCCTGATAAATCTTTTTGCGTCTGTATCTGAACAACACGAAGAGTGAATGTAGGGCCCGAGAAGTACCTGTTAGAAAAGTGCTGCAGGGGTCCTTTAAAGGAGCCATGAAGAGAAAACAAAAGTTTGTTTTATTCGAAAGATTAGGTGTTTCATAGTACCCCAAGTGCTTTCCCGGAAGCAAATGATGCTTTATTCACTGAGAAATAAGGCAATTTAAGCCAAAATTTTAAATCTCCCGCTAAAATTGCACATTCCGTGATGTGAACAATGGCGTCATACGAGCCGGTCCATGAAACAGATACTTAGTATGTCGACTCCATATAGCACCCACACGCGGGAGTCGACCGAGACGGCGGCCATTTTAAAAATACTAGTAAAACTTAGTGCACCCGCAGCCCTAGTCATGGAATCGCCTCATCCGGAGAACAAAACTCTCGCCGAGGAGCTTGGGCTTGCATTTAACAGCCTCACACCACTTGAACGCTCAATGCTTCTAAGTGCACGAGCGGCAAGAGTTGTGGGATACGCGGTGGACGGGAAAGCGACCATTCCGCGATAGCCACAACAGACGAACGCCCAGCCGTCGGCACCGCTGCCTCGTCAGCCCCGTCGCGACGGACGAATACAGACTGGTACGTATGTGCCGTATTTTCAGTTTCAGTAGCAGTATCGCTTATGCCAGTTGGCCGGTGTCGTGTATGGAAAGCCGTTCGCTCGAGCTCTCTGCTCCGACCAGAAAGATTCGAGCGTCAATGCGCGGTGTGTACGGCAATTTTTTTCCCCAAGGTCAGAGCGATTTGACGAAGTCGGCGACGAGCGCCAGCATGTCCGGGTCCCTGCCGTAATCACTTCCTCGGAAATGAAGCGAGCACACTCGTACTTCCTTTAGCTCTCTTTCTCCTCCGTTTGCAAAGTTCACAAAACGTAGCCACTTGCTTCGCTGAGGTTTGTCGTTGGGCAGCACATGAAAGGAGATCTCACCGGCGGGGATGTCGCACTCCCTCAACGATTTGCCCGTACTACATGGGCATTTCAAAACACAGCAACGAAATTTCATTGTAAAGTACTCGAACAAACTGAAGTTTTCAGTGGTTGTAAACTGTAAACGAGCTCGTAACGACAGCAGCAAGCCAACACGACCTCCATACCGAAACCTGTGCGACGAGTGGCACTATCTCGTTGCTGCTCTGTGTTCCTTACTCCCCTTGTTTCTATTTTTACCTTTGCTGGTTGGCGATATGACGGCCAACCTCCTGTGAAGGGATTACGATACCAAGCAAGGTCGCGGCTGTGCGTGCTGGGACGGTTCGTTGGCCCCGAAGAGCCTTGAACCCGAAAATTCGTCTGCGCGACGGTGGCGACGGCGAGATGTCGAGTTCGGCTGGCGGTAGTTTCGTACACATTGGCATACACGCTTGTGTGTTCGTTCGGAACTTCAACCGTTTACTCCACCGTTCTTTGTCGTAAAAAGAGTGTGCAGTATGTTTCACGGGCATTTAGCTCGCTATGCAAACTGTAAGCCCTGCCTAACATGCGTTTGTTTTTGCCGGCCTCCGCCAATCGCAGAGCATTCTCGAGTGACATCATAGGTTCTGTTGCGGAAAATGAGCTGGTGGGTCGCATGGTCATTTCCTTTTTTCCTAATTATGTAGCTTATTTGAGCGAAGTTTGCGTTATAAGTGGTGTCGTTATGGTTCTAACGAGGCAATCTTTCGAATGAACCAAACTTGTGTTTTCTCTTCATGGCTCCTTTAAGAAACAGCACTACGTAGAATGAACCAAACTCGTGTTTTCTCTTCATGGCTCCTTTAAGAAACAGCACTACGTAGTCTGCAGTCTGCCCCCTGCCATAGCCAGGGAAATGTGGGATCTTTTGCTCACACTGCCTGTGCATATGAGAATGCATATGCAATGCTGAAAAACCCCTTGTTCGTTGAGTTACGCCCTCCGAACTACAGTTACTGCAGCAATTACTTCACAGCATGGAACTGGGCGACTGTACTCCTAGTCTTGTGGCACATGTAGCAGTTGCTCAGTGCGACAACTATCTAGATGGAGCGTTGCTGCGAGAATTTTTTTGGCAAAGGCTCCCTTCAAGCGTCCACATGGTCCTCGCTGCGTCAGAGAAGAAAGCGGTCGCTGAGCTTGCCAACCATCTGGTAGCGATCACCCCACCCCCACTTGTGGCTGCTGTGCAAGAACAACAGTCTTGAGATGAACATCAAGTGCCTCGGGCAATTTCTCGACTCACCGAGACGGTATTATCAGGTTTGAGGGCAAGAAAGGCACAAACACTGAGCCAAACATGCCGCTATCACAACCTCAATATATGCTGGTGTCATCAGGGGTGCGGAAATGCTGCGCATGAATGTGTTCCACCCTGCGCGCACTCAAGAAACAGTTGCACTGGGGGCAGGCAGTGCTGCTGTGTTGCCTTCAAGTCGTCCCTCCGTATTCTTTATTGCCGACCACAATAATGGGATTTGTTTCTTAGTCGACACAGGTGCAGAAGTGAGCGTGACACATCGGCGTCACAAACCAAGAGAAAGAAACCTAGTGCGTCACCACTGCAAGCTGTTGATAACACGGCGATAGCAAGATATGGCTGTCAGTTCCTCGCGTTTGTGCAAAACGTTTAGTGGGGTGTTCATAGCTGCTGATGTCAAATTCGGCACACTTGGCACAGACTCTCTGCAATACTTGGGTCTGTTGGTCGATGTCTGCAACAAGCTGGTTCAAGATCCTGTCTCGTGGAGCAGTACAAGGCAAGCTGTGTTGGCACCCTCCTCTGAGCCGACCTTGCCTTAACCATCTGGAGAATTGTGCTTCCCGGCCGTAATGCAGTCGACCCTCGCAAATTCCAACTCAAGGGGCCCGAAAATTTGTTCGGATTAAAAGAAGCTCGAATTAAAAAGAGAGCTCACTGAATGTGGGACCTGCAGTGGCACATGTGCAATGAGCAAACACACGAGTGGGAAGTACACGGTGTATTTGTGCGTATTTACATTTCAGACTACACCATACCGATCATTAAGAAATGTAGTCTGTTAACTCTTTCGTTACCGCGGGAAATTGACCGATTTTTAGGGGTCTAAGAAAACATTTTTTTCTGTGCTAGACATATTGGTTAGGCACATATTGCAGCGACATAGAATGCAGATGATTCAACGCCTTTTCTAAAGACACCAGTTTAATAATTTTTTAGAATAATCAATAATGATTGCGAAAGAAATTATCAAAAGCAAATTTTTGCCCAGTCAAAGAAAATAAAACAAGTTGTGATAGCAAACCACCAGTAGAAGAAAAAATTTGGTAAACATTTCGAAAATCCACCCTAGAAAAAAAATTGATTTGCTCGGAACAATTTGACAAATATGAAAGAAAATGCCTGCGCGCTAAGGTTCCGCGCCTTGTGGTGAAGCCCAACCTGTATTTAAAATCGGGCAATTTTGGATGGTTCTCTGGAAGAAATCTGGTGGTTTGACATTATTAAAGACGCCAATTAGCCCCCCCGTGATGTAAAAACACTTTGGCAGTGATTACGGCCAGCACAAGATTCAAGGCAAGCAAGCGATGCTAAGAAATCCGCTTGGAGTTGAAAACCAAACTCGATGGTGGATGCTTGTTGATGTTCTGATTGTCACCTATCAGTCACAACTTTCATTTGCAGTTTATTATCATATTCTGACTCACTATTGTAGCCCTGCTTCCAGGATAAAGTGCTGTGCACTAGAATCATGCCCAGCAAGCTTCTACCAAGCAGCAGTCTCACTATGAAAAGATTTCAGCACTATGAGCTCCTGCATTGCAGCGCCACCCAACATTCTCGAAAAGAAACAATATTAAGCCTCTTCGAGTCTATGTCAGAATAGACAGTTCTGTTAATTAAGAAGCGGTACTAGACATCCTCGTTAAGAAATGGAACTGGCTCATGAACAGCTGGCAGTGCTCAAGGCCGATTGGAAGCACTCTCCTCACCTGAACTAATATCTGATGACCTTGTGCTATCTTTCGACTTTTGGCTGAAGCTGTTATCACAGAAGTAAGGTGTGGGGGAAGTGGAATCGCGAGCGGCGTGCATTTTCCGAGGAACAGTGGCGGGCGACGGAGGCAGCATGGCCAATCGGCTTGAAGTTGGGTAACTGCGTAGTGGCGCCAAATGTGAATTTCGCAGCGCAAGCACGAAATGGAAACGGCTGGAAACTGACTGAAAATGCCAGGTCCACTTGTTAGACATGCGAGGGACCTTCAGAAATCAGCTTATAAAGCTACCCTTTCTCTAGTGAATAGCTGGGGTCATTTTCATGTAATTATCACCTCTGAATGATGTCTTATTAGAAAACTGACAACATAATTTGGTATTTGACTTGTTAAGAGCCTTCTGAAAAAAAAAAAAAAAAAGGTGATGCAGCATAACCACGAGTGACATACTTTTGTGTCAAGTGCAGCAGCCACGCCTCCTTTAGCGAAAACACATGCACCTAAGCTGGCAAGAAATGCCGTCAAAAATCTCAATGCCGTCGGAGCGGGAAAATTTAAACTGATTCTAAAAGTGCAGTGCCTACACTAACCACTGGGGGGGCGCATTAGGTGTACGAGAAACGACTACAGCATGTCGAAATGGGCAATACAAGGCATCGATCAGCGGTGGTCGATTCGAACAGGCGTGGCCATTTCCGGTCCCTCGGTGGGCCCCCGGCTCGCCCTGGTGCTCGGAAACGTCACACCGCAACGGGCACACTCTGAACGAGGCTAAGTGCAGAGCACCTCGCTGCGCAAAGTTGCGATGGCTCTCTGGCGCCGCGGCTTTTTTCTGCAAATGCTTTTTTTTTTTTTTTTTCGCAGCCAGGTGAGGAGGCTACGGATCAACACGTGATCTGTTGGTGGGCTGGTTCGTGTTCAATGGCTACGGCAGATGGAAAGGGCAGAGCCGCTCCCGCCATGGCTGCACTGGACTCGGAGGAGAGGGTCTAGTTCGGCTGTGCCCCGGCAATGCGGAAAATTGCCACGTGATTCGAGGCATTTTTGGGGCACGGCTGGAACCATCACAGATGCTTGCGCGTTCGAATTTACGGGCATTTTCGGCCATTGAACTACGGTCAGACCCCGTTGATAATGAAATCCCACAAGTACGAAATTCCTGCGGCAGCGAAATATTTCTGGATCCCTGGCAAACGTCAATAGAAGCCCATGTATTTCATATCTCGCAGCACCAAAATGTTTCTGGAAAGCAATCTTGCGTTAACGGTATTCGCCTCAAGTCGGGTCGGCAATTTGTCCACCCATTTAAGGCCAACAGTGTCCAAAAAGTGCTCCAAGTGCATTTTTCAGACCCCAAGTGCGTAAACTTCTGCCACAGCACGCCTGTCTGGCTGCTGCCTGATTTGTTTACAAAAGAGACCATGCAGCACGAGGACACCCCCAGGGGGCGACACCCAGTGACTCGCGACGCGTCTTTGGCTCGTGCAACGCTAGCCAGCTGTTCGTGCAACGCTAGCCAGCTGCAACGCGCGGCTGTTCGTTGTGTGCTAGCCACGTTAGTTGTGTGTGCGATGATCGGCACATGTGCTAAGATGCCTCACCAGCCCAAAAGCACAAGTTTTTATCGCTTCAAGATAAGGCAGCCATCACTGCCCGAGTCGGTGGCCCAAGCAAAGGAAGGGAGGATAGTGCCAACAAGTTTGGAACCACGTGCAGCTTTCTCTGTACCATTTTGAAAAGCAAGGCTGCCACTCTAATGGTGCATGTGCGCAAAACAAAACAGTGATGGCTACGGCCTTTCCGTATTTTGACAAAGCATTGCTCACTTGGTTTTCTGAACAGCATCGGAACAGTGAGAAGCCACTGTCCGGCAAAGTTAGTCAACAGAAGCTGGAATTAGCTTGCATGCTCGGACGTACTATGGGCCGAGGACCAAGTTCATATGCAAGCAAACTGTGTGCCTCCGGGCACAGTGTTGGGCTGCACACTGTTTATTGTAAAAATGAACTTGCTTGGGAAGACACTGCTACCAACAATTTCTTACTCTATATACGTGGATGATGTGCAAACGTCTTTCAAGTCCTGTAATCTGTCCATCTGCGAATGCCAAATGCAGTTTTGGGTTAATAAACGTGCCCACTGGGCAGATCAAATTGCTTTTAAACTTAATCCTGCAAAAAGTACCTGTATTGTATTTTCAAACAGGTGCAGGATCCACGCGGACCCCGACATTAACTCTTTCGCTACCGCGCCTATTCAAAATCGATCAACTTGATCGATACCTTGGGAGCGTCTTTTCATATCGTTCCAGGCGTTGCTCGAACAAGTAAAGCTGTTCGGAGTTGCATCAGAAAATGGCCTTTCAAAATCAGTTTTGTTTTCATTTTTGCAACGGAAACGTGATTTTTGACACGCTTTTGAATCACCTGGGTGTGGAAAAGGGACGTGGTCATCGCGCGTCACTGCTACCAACGAAGAATGCGTGCCACTCGTAATTATTCTGCACCAGCGTTTGTTATTTGCTATCGGAGCATGAATGGTGAACCAGCAAATGATTTTCAATCGTCAGGTTCGTGCTCTGACAGTAATAATCCCAGAAATCGGCTGAAAATGTCAAGCAGCGCCTGTTTGCAAAGCTACTTTATGATTTTAGGCAGCTTTATTGCCTTTACACACGTTGTTCTAAGTTCTGTGGTAGTTCTACTTACCCCAGGACCATTCGCGAACAGTTTACAACAGTTTCAGTTTCGTTTCTGCATCGCAAAATTCATATTTAGCACTACTGCGCAGTTACCCAACTTCAAGGCTACCTGCCATGGCGCCTTGAGCGTCCGCGACTGATCCTCGAACAAAGCACGCCACTCCTGATTTCCCCCACCCTAACCCGATTTCTGTGATAAGAACTTCCAGATGCAAGTCAAAAGATCACACCCATTCGCCAGATATCTGTTCCGCCGAGGACAGCGCTTCAAACCGGACTTGCACTGCCAGCTGTTCGCCTTCCAGTTTCGTTTCCATATGAGGGTATATCCGGGTGTCTAATGTTGCTGCTTAGTTGAACTGTCTATTCGGACGGAGTCTCTAATAAGTTTTTGTACTATTTCATTTGAAAAATGTTAGGTGGCACTGCAATGGAGAAGGCTTGTTGTGCTGATCTTTTGTATCGCGCAACTGCTACTCGGCCAAAGTTCGCAGGGCACAATTCTAGCGCATCGTACCTCATTTTTGCAAGCAAGGCTACAATTGCGAGTAAGAAGATGATAATAAAGCTCAACTTTCTGTTTTGAGAGATAACTGACTGTGAACGACAACAAGCATCAGTCACGGCGTTCCGTTTTCAACTTTATGCATGTTTTTTTCCGCATCGCGTGTTTGTCCCAAATATTGTGCCCGCTGTAAATGCAGTCAGTCATTGACAAGATGTTTTTATGTCATTTGGGGCAAATTGGTGCCTCTGATGATGTCAAACCGCCAGATTTATTCCCGGGAGCCACCCGAAATTGCACATTTTGACTTGGAGGATGGGCTTCATCGCATGACACAAGCACTGCGCGTGCGAACATTTTTTTTTATATCTGACAAACTGTTCCACACAAGTTGACATTTTTTCTAAGGCGTGTTTTTGAAATGTTTCCCTACGAAATGTACATTCTAATTTTTTTCTACTACCGGTGGTTTGATATACACAACTCCTTTTGTATAATTTTTTTCGACAACTTGACAAAAATTTTGATTTTGATATTTTTTTGACAACTATGTTATATAAAAACATTTAAAAAACTGGTGTTATTGGAAAGGCCATTAAATAATCTGCATTCTGTGTTCCTGTAATTAGTGCCTAAACATTTTTTTTAGCAGAAAAAATGTTTTCTTGAACCCCTAAAAATTGGTCAATTTTCTGGCGGCAGTGAAAGAGTTAAAGGAAATCTAAAGGGTGGCAACAAGTTGGCCTGTATTGATATGTTAGGGTGCTGAGAATCCAAATACACTAATCTTGCATTTAGCAGAAACATGCGACGACTCCCCGTACACTTTTGGGCACTACAGTTTGTGATGTGACAAGTTGTGAATGGCGAGAGTTCATTGGAGAAGCGTCTATAAATGTTTTCCTCAAATAAACAGTTCCTAAGTGGTTGAGTACGTGAAATAAATGTAAATTAAGACTTTAAAAAACAGACTACCGCTTTTATACATTACGAGACAGGCTTCTTCTCTCACGCTTCAGAGTTGGCCATCATTGTTTCAGTTTCGTTTTGGAAAAGCATTGGTATTCAATTAATGAAGTCAAAAACCTACCACTGTGAACTTCCGAGCTTCTGCAACCAAGATCCCTGGCAGGAGGCGTGTCGTGCCTGGTTGGAACCTTCTCGCCCGGGTTAGGGTACTTGCTGCCAGGGCTTATCCCAATTTGTGCTTTTCGGTTCGCTGCTAGCCGCTGTTGATAAATAATCCGTAAATCGTACGCACATAGCTCCACCATTGTTTGGGCTGGGCGGAGCCTCGGCCACGAAAACTACTCGAGACTGGTGCGGGCAGCTAGTGTGTATTTCACGCCAGGTTGGTGCTGTGCGTGAGAGAAGAGAATGATGAGGTGAGATGAAGGCTCCCGCTTGAGCAACGCCTAGCCAGGCAGCCGCGGTTGCGCGGTGTGTATTTGAAACGGTGCTTGTTGCTGGTCCGCTCGCTGTCGGCGGGATGTGGTCTGGGCGGGCATACTGGCCCCTGGGGCGGTGAAAAGCATTTCTCGTTCCGTCGGTGACAAAAAATGAAAGTCAAAGCCAGCTTCCTTGGTCAAAGAAACCTTCTCGAGGGGGTCGGCCATAGCTTGGCGACGTAAAAGCTACCCTTGCCAGGCTGAGAACGCCTAGATAAGGCCTAGGCCTCACCGGTGCCTCGCTCCTACTTTGTGGCGGGAAATGAAAGGCAAGCGGGAGAGATAAATTCCAGCTTTTTTTACGGATTTTCTGGAAATAACGTATCGTTGCACGTCGAACAAAAGCTGAGAGTGGTACAAAACAGAATTTTTCAGTTAAAATATTATTCAGACTTTAGTTTCCCTGAATGGTGACTCCACTCCTGTGAGAAAGGAACAGAAGTTCTTGGGCGTAGTGCTGGATGAAAAACTTGCATTCATTCCTCTTATTAAGCAACTTAGACATAAATACTAAAAACAATCTTAAAATCCTTTCACACTAGCCCTATGGGGCAGGCCAAAAACTCCTGCTGCATGTTTTTACCAGCTTACCGTGGTGCCCCACTTGGGCTGTGGGAGTGTGGTGTATAGGTCAGCACTCGACTCGGGGCTGCACTTGAGCCGTGCCTCACATCGGGCGCATTTGGCACTATCCCCGCACAGAGCCTATACGTCGAGTCCGATAAATGGTTTCTAGATCACCATTGAACATATGTGAACTTTTTATGCGCGTTCAGAATTTCGTCAATAACCCACCATCCTTTAAACCCATCATTTGTGATACAACCACGTCCCGGCTTATTAAATCGTCTATTTCTGCTCCGTTTTCACACACAGTGAGAGGAGAAGCATCTGAACTGGTTGTGTCCTTTTTAGACACCTGTAAAACATCTCCTACCAATCTTTTACCGCCATGTATCATGCTACTTGTCGTTAATGAAAATGATAAAAACCGGGTGCTGAGAACTGCAATTCTGCAGCGCTTTTTGTTTCTGCCGGAGAAATGCAAGTGTGCAGAATTTTTTAGCAATGCATCAAAAACTGCCCTTACCTTGTAATGTGTTGCATTCAGACCCGATTTTAGTATGTATGAACTCCAAAAGCAGCATTTTTACAGCAAAAGCCTATGCCATTTTTCTTGTTTTAAATTACATACATAGTTCATGATATTCCCATGTCTATCATTTTCACATATATTCCTTGACCACTGCATACGCATTATTATCCAGGAAGTCTTGTAAAAACCACATTATCTAATGTATAAAGCTATTACCATATCAGCATATGCATTTAACCTCCAAGTGACTGTGTGCTGTGTTCCGGGCTACTCGGGAATGGCCGGGAATGAGATTTCAGATCAAATGGCCGCTACTGCTGCACTTGCGAATCCACTGGACATAACAGTACCACACTAGCCCCAAGCCACACATCAGACTTTGGTAGGACATGGCAAGCAGACTGGAGTGCACACACCAACAACAAGTTACGCATAATAAAACCGCTTTTGGGACGATACACTACTGACTCGCACAACCGATTCATTGAAGTTGCCCTAGCTAGATTACGGATGGGCTGCACACGTTCGACCCACTCTTCTGACCCCTGGGCAGCAGCAGGTGTGGACAGCAATCTGAGCTCAGAGTGGCTGCTCTCGCAGGGGCTGCTCGTTCCTGAGCAAATGTGTGGAGGCCGGCCGCGAGGGAGCCCTGGCAGTGCTGGTGGCGGACAGCGACGCAGCCAACGACGACCAGTATGTGGACATGATGGACGATAGCACGGGCCGCAACTGCAGCATCCCTGCAGCCTTCCTGCTGGGCAAGGACGGCTACATGATTCGTCGCGGCCTCGAGGCACACAACCTGCGCCGAGCCCTCGTCAACATCCCCGTCAATGTCAGTGGCCTGCCCGCACATCGGCTACGCCAGCCACCGTGGCTCGTCTGGTGACGGGCAGGACGTGCTGCAATTATATTTTTTCTACTTCAAAAGTTGTCCTTTCTTCCAAGATCGTAATGGCAACTGGAAGAGCCACTGTCGCCCAAATGTCGCATGTGCACGCAGTGCACTTTCACTGCTGAAGTCTGTGCTTAAGCGGACCAAACATACTGCAAGCAGAAAAATGAGCTTTTATGGGAGGAGTGTCTGTACACTGGGGCTTTTGAGCGCGTCTTGCAACACGACACCATGGCGCGTGGTGGTATGATGGACCCGGTGGCACCAGTGACGAGTCGAGACGGGAAGCCACTGTCGGAGGCTGTCGCGCCCCCGTCAAGTGCCGGCTCCCTCTGCACGGCACGCGGGGACCGTGTCTCCCCTCTCCATGGTCAGCACATCAGTGGCACTAATCAATGCGGGTACTGTAGGCTTGGTCAGTCAGCACTGGGCTGCCTGAAACACTAAAAACCACGTCGCTGACCACGAAATTATTTTCCCTGAAGGGTTTGTGGTCAGTGGTTGCTAGGTAATAGACAAGGCATGCCAAGGTCGAGCGGGCATCAGCGCCACCTGTGATGTCTGCATTAACTCCATTCTAAACCTGTGTGTACAGTGACGACAACAGCGTTCAGCCATGCTAAAAACAAGCCGAGTGTGTTGGTACTGGGCACCATTAAGCAGTAGAAACATTTTGGGTGACCGGGAAAATGTTTACTGCAAGCGACACCACTGTGTAATCAATTGCAAGTGGCGTGTGCCAAGCTCCGGTGGCTGTCAACACCACCTGTGACATCCCTCCAGCACTGGGATAACCCTATTGAACACTAACGTGTGCCGGAGAGGGACATGAATCAGCAGCATTCAACCATATGTAAAACAAGCTCAGTGTATCGGCGCTCGATACCCCGAAGCAGTAAGACGTGCACTGACTGGGAAATAATTTTCACTCCCAAGGGGTTGTAAGCGACCGCTCTATAATCGGTTGCAAAGGACACATGCCAAGTTCCACGTGTCACCTACGTCTACAGCACTGCAGTAGCCATATTTTGCATTATCTATTACCCATGGGGACATTTAAATCCAGCAACAGCCTTCAACAATCTAAAAATGTTACAAGCTCAGCGTGTCGGCATTGGGAGCAGTGTGACATTAAAAACATTGGTGCTTGTCGGGGAATAATTTTTCCAGCAAAGGCTATATGGTAAGTGACCGCTTTATAATCAATCGCAAGTGTTGCTTGCCCAATTCCAGCAGCCATCAATGCCACCTATCATGTTGTTAGCACTGCAATAACCTATGTTAACACCTTTCTATAACTTTCGTCAGAAAGTGATGTCAATCAGCAGGCTTCAACCATATAAAACACACTCTGTGTCTGCACTGGGTACCATAAAATGGGAGAAACTTTGTTGCTGACCGGGAAATAATTTCTACTGGAAGGTGTGCGAGTGCACTGTATAATCCAGCACAGGTGATGTCACCAGCAGGGCAACCTGTGGCATGTCTGGCACTGCAGAGGCCCCGTTTGGCCGACCTTCTATAACCGGCATCGGGCCATGACATCGGCCGTCATTTAAGCCATATACCAAACAAGCTCAGTGTGTCGGCAATGGGTACAGCAAAGAGTAGAAACATTGTTGCTTTTTGCAGAATAATTTTCATGGCAAAAGGGTATCTGGTAGGCCGCTGGTGTATAATCAATTGCAAGTGACGCGTGGAAAGTTCCAACTGGCCTTCAATGCCACCTATGACAGCACTGCAATAACCATTTTAAAACACTTATCTTACAACCTGCCTCTGACAGGTACATCAATCAACAGAATTCAACCATATACCAGACAAGCTCAGGTGTCGGCACTGGGTATTGTGGAACAGTAGAAACATTGTCACTGAATTGTCAGTAGTTTTTGCTGCAACGGGTGTGAGGCCACTGATGGTAGGGTACCTAATAAATTACAAATGGCACGTGCCAAATTCCAGCGGCTATCAGTGCCACCTATGACTTATCTTGAGCACTGCAATAACCATAGGTCGGCGTACTCACTCGTGAGTACACTCATTTGTAATCATTTGTACTCAAACTCACGAGTGAGTACGATGATGAGTGATCACACACCCAGAAAAAAACTGAGTACGATGACGAGTGAGAACAGGGTTAAGTCCACTACTCGTGAGTACAGTACTCATGAGTACACTACTCATGAGTATGAGTACTCATGAGTACAGTATTCATGAGTATGAGTACTCATGAGTATGAGTACTCATGAGTGAGTACTCAGTACTCATGAGTATATAGTACTCATGAGTACACAGCACTCATGTTACAATACTCAAGAATACTGTTTTTGCGAGTGCTTGCACTGTTGAGTATATGAACTCCTGAATACAGTAGTGCAAACAGTAGTGCAAACAAGAAAACGGATGACAAAAGCTGCCACCCGAAGACACGCAGAAAAACGCAGTTTACGGCCACAGCTGCACCGTTAAGCCCCGAGCTCCCCTGAGCCCGACCCGGCCTGAGAACAAGAGGAGACGCCAGACGCAACGCGAGTGCTTACGTTCCGTTTCGCTTTCTCACATGTAGTTGCCTTCGCGCAGTAAGTCGCCCAACGACAGTGCACCGCGTCAGACGTTTTCTTCCTCTGTCCTGATTTATATGTAACGTGTGTTTTTCTAATCAATTAAACAATTTATTTTTTTCTAATTAGTTTTTCATTCGAGCTTCGACCTAGCTAACAGTGCAGATAAGTTGATTATTCGTTGGTAATACAAATTGAGTACTCATGAGTACAGATTGAGTACTCATGAGTGCAAAATGAGTAGTACTCATGAGTGCAGAATGAGTAGTACTCATGAGTACAGATTCAGTACTCATGAGTACAGATTGAGTACGAATACTCGTGAGGACAAATGAGTTTGAATACAAGTGAGTACAATTACAAATGAGTATTTGATGAGTGAGTACGAGTGATTTTGTGAACAGATGAACTTTTTGAGTATGAGTTTGATTGAGTACCGCGTGAATGAAAAAAATTGTGATTGAGTTTGAGTGAGTTCTTTCTGTTTTGCCGACCTATGGCAATAACCATACTTTATAAACTTTGTGTAATGTGCCTCTGATGGAGACATCAACAGCTTTCGACCATATAAAAACAAGCTCAGTGTGTCGGCACTGGGTACTGTGGAACAGTACAAACATTGTCACTAAATGGTCAGTAGTTTTTGCTGCAACGGGTGTGAGGCCACTGATGGCAGGATACCTAATAAATTACAAACGTCACGTGCCAAATTCCACCGGCTATCAGTGCCACCTATGACTTATCTTGAGCACTGCAATAACCACATTTTATAAACTTTGTGTAATGTGCCTCTGATGGAGACATCAATCAACAGCTTTCGACCATATAAAAACAAGCTCAGTGTGTCGGCACTAGGTACAGTGCAACAGTAGAAACATTGTCACTGAATGGTCAGTAGTTTTTGCTGCAACGGGTGTGAGGCCACTGATGGGAGGATACCTAATAAATTACAAACGGCACGTGCCAAATTCCACCGGCTATCACTGCCACCTGTGACTTATCTTGAGCACTGCAATAACCGTATTTTATAAACTTTGTGTAATGTGCCTCTGATGGAGACATCAATCAACAGCTTTAGACCATATAAAAACAAGCTCAGTGTGTTGCACTGGGTACTGTGGAACAGTGGAAACATTGTCACTGCATGGCCAGTAGTTTTTGCAGGAACGGGTGTGAGGCCACTGATGGCAGGATACCTAATAAATTATAAACGGCACGTGCCAAATTCCAGCGGCTATCAGTGCCACCTATGACTTATCTTGAGCACTGCAATAACCATATTTTATAAACTTTGTGTAATGTGCCTCTGATTGAGACATCAATCATCAGCTTTCGACCATATAAAAACTAGCTCAGTGTGTCGGCCTTGGGTACTGTGGAACAGTAGAAACATTGTCACTGAATAGTCAGTAGTTTTTACTGCAACGGGTGTGAGGCCACTGATGGCAGGATACCTAATAAATTACAAACGGCACGTGCCAAATTCCAGTGGCTATCAGTGCCACCTATGACTTATCTTGAGCACTGCAATAACCATATTTTATAAACTGTGTGTAATGTGCCTCTGATGGAGACATCAATCAACAGCTTTCGACCATATAAAAATAAGCTCAGTGTGTCGGCACTGGGTACTGTGGAACAGTAGAAACGTCACTGAATGGTGAGTAGTTTGCTGAAACGGTGTGAGGCCACTGATGGCAGGATACTTAATAAATTACAAACGGCACGTGCCAAATTACAGCGGCTATCAGTGCCACCTATGACTTACCTTGAGCACTGCAATAACCATATTTTATAAACTGTGTGTAATGTGCCTCTGATGGAGACATCAATCAACAGCTTTCGACCATATAAAAATAAGCTCAGTGTGTCGGCACTGGGTACTGTGGAACAGTAGAAACGTCACTGAATGGTGAGTAGTTTGCTGAAACGGTGTGAGGCCACTGATGGCAGGATACCTAATAAATTACAAACGGCACGTGCCAAATTCCAGTGGCTATCAGTGCCACCTATGACTTTTCTTGAGCACTGCAATAACCATATTTTATAAACTTTGTGTAATGTGACTCTGATGGCGTCATCAATCAACAGCTTTCGACCATATAAAAACAAGCTCAGTGTGTCGGCACTGGGTACTGTGGAACAGTAGAAACATTGTCACTGAATGGGCAGTACCCTAGCAAAAATTACCAATAGACAAAACCAGTAGCCTATTGGGTTATTGACACCAATAGCTATTGGTGTATCAGTCTATAGGTGTATTGTTACCTATTGGTGTATTGGTCTAGTCCTATAGGTCTATAGGTGTATTGGTACCTATTGGTGTAGTCCTATAGGAGTATTGGTACCTATAGGTGTATTGGTATCATGGGCCCACTGGAGCACCAATTGAAATATGGCCAAATGCCTGCCAAGGCCTTTAGTTCACTGCATTCATTTGGCCATGCTACACTTGCGTCAGCAAGTTTCTAAACAACGTGGTCCCACTACCCTTCAAATACCACAAAGCCATAAGTGCTGGTTGGCTGCAGCTTTATTGCCCAACAGGCTGTCGAATTTCCGGTGCATATATTCCTCGAGTCAGAGCTGCAGGACCTGCAAAAACAGTATGGCAATAAGAAACTTCCGCAATAACTGCACAATTTTATAAGTGTGACTAGGAGTTCGTCCAGGCGAAACATACCACTCTATGGCAGCACACCGCTCGACCCCAACGAACTACGGTGCGTCAGTACGCCGATATGGTCGGAACACTTCTAAAGCTAGACATTCCGTTTCGATTCCATCTGGATGAAACATTACCCGCGGCACTTCACTTCAGTCGTTAATCGGAACACAAAGTCCTACATGCATATGTACTCAGTTCACACGTGGTTGCATCGATAGTGGCTTTTCCAAAAATGAAAGCGCCGCTTGTCGACCTGCTCTGCTATTTTTAATAAAAATTTTATCAGGAAATAAAAAGCTTCTACAGCTTCACGGTGAAAGAAATGTGTACATACCTTCAAATGCAAAAATCCGAGCTGCGTAATGCGTGCACGTTCGTCACCTCGCCTTGCGTGAAGACAATAATCCTTGAATACGAGCGACATCGAAGGTGTCTATGTCTTTACATTCCAGTGCTCCACAGGTGATGTCCTCGTAACATTAAAACTAACAAGAAAATGTGTGGCACTAAAATTCACAAACACGGTGGCTGGCCGCTGAGATGAACGCCTACGCCCGGGATCGTGCCGAAGCGCCGGACATGGAAGAAGCCATTTTGCTTTTTCTTGTATACGAAACCTCCGCCAGGTTCATATTTTCAGAGAAGCATTATTAAGCAGTTTTAATGAATGTATTTCACCCTAAAATTATGATGCCATTTTAAAATTCGGGGTTAATTATTTTGGTGTTAATTTTGATTTTGTAGGCTTTACTTGCTGCAAACATAAATGAAGTACGACACCTATCCTAAGAATCGGCCGTTGAATCGGCACCCAAAACAAATATGGCCGGTCCGCGGCACAGCGAGTTTAGAAAAATATGAGGCAATGGTTATGAAGGCGAGCGCTAACGCTCGCGAAAAAAATCTATAACTTTTTAGGCAGAGAATCACACGCGCGGTGTTTTTTCTTGTCGCAAGCATTGCGAGCAACCACCATGCGCCGGCGGTTGAGGCGTTCTAAATGCAAAATGTTTGCAGCTAACGTGAATCGAATTTCTTCGGGCAGAAACATTGCTTGCAGGGTTGCAGATTAATTTTGACCGCCGGTGGTGTGTACCGATCGAGCGCCGCAGCGCGAGATCGACACACGGGCGGTACCTTTCTCCTCGATCTGGAAAACAACCGCTGCGGCCGGGATCGCACCCCCGTCCTTGGGCTTAGCAGCACACCGCCTAAAAAAAGCTAACAGCTCTACTTTTTATTAGTGCCTGTAAACCAATAGCACCGAACAATGTATTTGACCGATATCTCCTGTTGGTCTATTAGGCTGATACAACCAATAGCTATTGGTCCCACTATCCCAATAGCTTTTGGTCCCAATCGCTATTGGTCCCATTGGGACCAATAGAACCAATACGAATTGGTCTATTGGACCAATACATGTCACTCTATCGGACCAATTGATTTTGTATTGGTCCTATAGATACTCAAATAAAACCAATAGCCTGACTTATAAGACCAATACATTAATTCTATTGGACCAATACAAATTTCTATTGGAATTTTTGCTAGGGTAGTTTTTGCTGCAATGGGTGTGAGGCCACTGATGGCAGGATACCTAATAAATTACAAACGGCACGTTCCAAATTCCACTGGCTATCAGTGCCATCTATGACTTATCTTGAGCACTGCAATAACCATATTTTATAAACTTTGTGTAATGTGCGTCTCATGGAGACATCAATCAACAGCTTTCGACCATATAAAAACAAGCTCAGTGTGTCGGCACTGGGTACTGTGGAACAGTAGAAACATTGTCACTGTATGGTCAGTAGTTTTTGCTGCAACGGGTGTGAGGCCACTGGTGGCAGGATACCTAATAAATTACAAACGGCACGTGCCAAATTCCAGCGGCTATCAGTGCCACCTATGACTTATCTTGAGCACTGCAATAACCATATTTTATAAACTTTGTGTAATGTGCCTCTGATGGAGACATCAATCAACAGCTTTCGACCATACAAAAACAAGCTAGGTGTGTCGGCACTGGGTACTGTGGAACAGTAGAAACATTGTCACTGTATGGTCAGTAGTTTTTGCTGCAACGGGTGTGAGGCCACTGGTGGCAGGATACCTAATAAATTACAAACGGCACGTGCCAAATTTCACCGGCTATCAGTGCCACCTATGACTTATCTTGAGCACTGCAATAACCATATTTTATAAACTTTGTGTAATGTGCGTCTCATGGAGACATCAATCAACAGCTTTCGACCATATAAAAACAAGCTCAGTGTGTCGGCACTGGGTACTGTGGAACAGTAGAAACATTGTCACTGAATGGTCAGTAGTTTTTGCTGCAACGGGTGTGAGGCCACTGGTGGCAGGATACCTAATAAATTACAAACGGCACGTGCCAAATTCCACCGGCTATCACTGCCACCTGTGACTTATCTTGAGCACTGCAATAACCATATTTTATAAACTTTGTGTAATGTGCCTCTGATGGAGACATCAATCAACAGCTTTCGACCATATAAAAACTAGCTCAGTGTGTCGGCCTTGGGTACTGGGGAACAGTAGAAACATTGTCACTGAATAGTCAGTAGTTCTTACTGCAACGGGTGTGAGGCCACTGATGGCAGGATACCTAATAAATTACAAACGGCACGTGCCAAATTCCAGTGGCTATCAGTGCCACCTATGACTTATCTTGAGCACTGCAATAACCATATTTTATAAACTTTGTGTAATGTGCCTCTGATGGAGACATCAATCAATAGCTTTCGACCATATAAAAACAAGCTCAGTGTGTCGGCACTGGGTACTGTGGAACAGTAGAAACATTGTCACTGAATGGTCAGTAGTTTTTGCTGCAACAGGTGTGAGGCCACTGATGACAGGATACTTAAGAAATTACAAACGGCACGTGCCAAATTACAGCGGCTATCAGTGCCACCTATGACTTATCTTGAGCACTGCAATAACCATATTTTATAAACTGTGTGTAATGTGCCTCTGATGGAGACATCAATCAACAGCTTTAGACCATATAAAAACAAGCTCAGTGTGTCGGCCCTGGGTACTGTGGAACAGTAGAAACATTGTCCCTGAATGGTCAGTAGTTTTTGCTGCAACGGGTGTGAGGCCACTGATGGCAGGATACCTAATAAATTACAAACGGCACGTGCCAAATTCCAGTGGCTATCAGTGCCACCTATGACTTATCTTGAGCACTGCAACAGCCATATTTTATAAACTTTGTGTAATGTGCCTCTGATGGAGACATCAATCAACAGCTTTCGACCATATGAAAACAAGCTCAGTGTGTCGGCACTGTGTACTGTGGAACAGTAGAAACATTGTCACTGAATGGCAAGTAGTTTTTTGATTGATGTTTGTAAACCACATGATTCATTCTAATTTGTGGAAATCTGCAATGGGGCTGCATTGAGTTCGATCCCCGCACCTTGAGTACTTCTGGTGACAGTGAGCAGTGACACCGCGGACCCCGAGCTGTGTCCAGCCTTGGCGAGGTGTTGAAAGGTGAAAAGTAGAAGCCGTAACCGGTGGCCCTGGTCAATCTCCGGCCGATGGGCTCCCTGTCTGTCTACCAGGCAGGGAGCTCCGGGACCTCATTGACCAGAAGGGTAAGGTCAGTGAAGAAAGAACCCCCGTCCCCTGCTTTATACTATGGCGCATGGTATTCTCAAAACCCCTCTCTTCAAATGATCGGGCCCCAAATAGGGCTCGCACCGAAGCAATTTTCGAGCCTATTTCAAACCTGCTTTTCCCCAATCCCAACAATTTCCCACGCTTTCCAGAACGCCACATGGATGAGGCCAAGTTTGTATACCGTGCGGGAAAGAAACCACCCGTTCCCCTATCTAGTGTGGAAACTCTCATTGAATACAAGCGCCAATGGTGGAACCCGTGCTGCCATCTATGTTGTAAATAGAAAGGCACCGTTTGACGAGCTGGGCTCATCATAAGCCTCTTGTAGCCTTGCAAAATACCCGTGACGAGCACTGCTGGTCATAAGCAAAATAATGGCAACTGCTCATGACGAGCTCAGTTCGTCATAAGCCCTTAAAGGGTTAATAAAATTTGGTCTCTTGGACGCTTTCGCAAGCGTGGAGAGAGTCGATAGTCGTACCAATTCTGAAGGAAGGCAAGGATGCTTCCTCTCCATCTAGTTATCGTCCCATTGCCCTTACCAGCTGCCTAAGCAAGTTGCTTGAAAAGATGATTAATAGAAGACTTATGTACGTCTTGGAATATTTTATTTTTATTTAAAGTACCTTACAGGCCCCTGACAGGGCATTGAGTAAGGGGGGTACATATGAAATGTGCGACATTAACAAGATTTTCAAAAAGGCACTACAAAGAACCACAGTCCAAGAAAACATTATACAAGAAATTAGCCGTAAATACGTATCTAGAGAAACGGAAAATACAAAGATAATGTGTGCTATATCTTGCACGAACTAAGACTAAAATTGCGCACATTCAAGATTAAAAGCACGCAAGAGTAAACAGGCACCTGATGCAAAAAAAAAATGAAACACAAAGTTCACATAAAACAGTTCACATAAAACCCTCGACAGCTGCCAGGGAGGATTTTGTCGGGCAGGTCGGGCAGATGCACGACTGACTAGTTGGTGGCCTTGGAGTCGTACATCAAGTATGCATTCATTCACAGGCAGCACTGTATGTATATTTTCTTCGATTTAGAAAAAGCATATGACACTGCTTGGCGTTACGGTATCCTGAGCGAACTCAGAATACGGCGTATCAGGAAACATGCTGAACATACTAGAAAGCTACCTGTCTGAGTGTATCTTTTGAGTGAGAATTGGTGCAGCACTTCCAGAAATACACGCACAAGAAAACGGGGTTCTGCAGGGCAGGGTACTCAGCTGTACACTATTTATCATTAAGGTGAACACTCTTTGAAAGGCACTGGCATAAACGATTTTTACTCTGTATATGTGGATGATATACACATCAGTTTTAAATCCTGTAACCTATCCATATGTGAGCGGCGAGTCCAACTGGGTGTGAACAGGCTTGCCAAGTGGGCTGATGAGAATGGCTTTAAGGTGAATCCCGAAAAGAGTACTTGTGTTTTGTTCTCAAGGCAGCGTGGCATAAGGCCTGACCCTGATATTATTCGGAATGGTGAGGCCATTCCGGTAAAAAAGGAACAAATTTCTTGGTGTTCTGCTAGACGACAAGCTTACATTTATTCCGCACATTAAACAACAAGAATAAATGCATCAGGGCAATAAACATACTGAAAATCTTCACCGACCAGTCCTGTGGTGCAGATAAAACTGCCTTCTGCGACTCTTCAGCAGCTTGGCGAGGTCGCGCCAGGACTATGGCAGCGTCGTATATGGATCCGCCACTAAAACAGCCTTAAAAATGTTGGATCCAGTCCTCCAGCTAGGGCTTCGGCTTGTGTCCGTGGTTTTTCGGACAAGCCCCATCCAAAGCGTATAAATTGAGTGTAACCAGTGGTGCTTAGAGCACCAGCATACGTATACAGTAATGTATGCTCCCAAGATAGCATCGTTGGTTAATCATCCATGTAATTCTATCATCACTCACACGTCGGCTAGCAATCTCTTTTCCAACTGTCCCTCTATCACCATGCCATTCCCCTTCTGAACGGGAATGTAGGCACAGGAACTCAGGGTCTCATTTAATGACCTATACAAGACTACTCCCACCGACCTCGTTGCTCCTTGGGATCTGCATCCTATGTATTGTGATGTATCTTTTAGACAAATCGCCAAAAGAAACGCACCAAGGGAATTCATTCACAGATCGCCTTGAAGACAGACAGAGAAGAGAACACACGACGCCTCGAAGTCCGCTTCTGCTGTCTCCTGTGCTGCACATGGCCCCAACTTCACTAGTACAAAGACACTGAACACAAACTGCAGTATTTTTACAGCAGAAGCATATGGAATTTTAAACACCATAGAGTACATCACGGAAACAAATATACAACAGTCTTATCTTTACATATTCTTTCGGTGTCGTGGTGGCATTACATTTGGCAAAACCAAATAAAAACCCTACACTCAACCAGCTCATTAGGAAGATAATGTTGGCTTGTGCTTCAGATATGATGATAATAATGTGCCGGGTGCCAGTGCACAGCAGCATGGGGGGAACGGAATGGCCGACCGGTATGCTGTGGCAGCTGCTTTTCGCAATGGCATGAAACCAGCTATGCGACGGAGACTTCGTGAAATGTGGCAGCAGGAATGGAGCAAAGAATCCAACAACAAATCACACACAATTAAACCTTACATAGGTAAATATAACATCGATAAACAAGATAGATTCAAAGAGGTATTCATTTGTAGACTGCGAATAGGCCACACACATGCCACACACGCACATCTTTTGAATGGCACACTCCCACCAGTTTGTGACAAGTGTGGAGAACAGCTCTTCGTTCTCCACGGGTTAACTGAGTGTACGTCCTTGAATGATGCCAGCAAATGACACTTCCCTAAAATCTACACATACAGCATTCCACTACACCCTTCACCATTCCTATTAGGTGAACTGATGTTCTCTTACAAATGCCTGTTAACTTATCTTGCAGATGTCAATTTCGTTAAACTCATTTCATACAGGCAGTGACTTAAAAACTCAGACTCTCCCATATTTATTTATTTATTTAGACAATACTGCAGGCCAGGATTAGGCCCAAGCAGGGGTGGTAAAGTGGTTACGTAATATATCGGCCAAAAGTAATTATACAATCTCTAAGAAACATCAACAAAAATGACAGACAGAATATTACTACACATGAAAAAGCTGCTCAATTGATGCATGCAGATTCGGCGAAGTAAAGACAGTGGCAGGGAAATTATTCCATACAGATATTATTCGCAGGAAAAATGAATATTTATAGGCGTTTGTGCGGGCGAACATGGGGGTTAATTGAAAAGGGTGGTATTGCCTCGTAGGGCGGGAGGAAAGAGGGGCAAGGTATAATGATGGGTCAAGACTCAAGGCGCAGTTTGCGGTTTGAAAGATCGGTGAGAAATTTTAGTCGATTGCTTCTTCTCCGAGATTCCAGCGTTGGAATTCCGTTGCTCTGCATGAGCGTGGTAGAGGAATCATGTCTTTGATTCAGGTTATAGATGAAGCGAACAGCTTGCCTTTGAATTTGCTCCAGTTTGCCAATATCTTTTTTTGTGTGCGGATCCCAGACCACCGAAGCGTACTCAAGGTGCGATCGAATTAATGTGTTGTAAGTTAACAATTTGATGTAGGGAGGAGAGTGCTTAAGTTTATGTTTTATGAGTCCTAGTTTCCTTCTAGCCGAAGCGCAAATATTATCAACATGAGTCGACCAGGAGAGGTTGCCAGTGATTGTCACACCGAGGTACTTAAAGCTACTTGTTAAGCTAACAGGGGCGTTGTTAATTGTGTACTGGTATTCCAGAGGATTTTTGTTGTTAGTGATACGCATGAACACTGTTTTATCGGGGTTAAGTGTCATGCTCCATTGTTCGCACCATGTGAGCACGCCATCGAGACTTTCGTTTAGAGAAACCTGATCGTTAACGTTTTTAATACTTTTGAATAGCAAGCAGTCGTCTGCAAATAGGTGGATATGAACGTCCTGGTTTATACAAGTTGTAATATCGTTTATATAAATCAAGAATAGTAGGGGCCCGAGAACGCTTCCTCGGGGAACTCCGGAAATAACGGGGAGGGTATCAGAGTGAAAATCATTTAGGTCCCATCTTGTGTTACAGCGCAACACGGACGAGGACGTAAGAAGTAGACAAGACGAGCGCTGTCTTGTCTACTTCTTACGTCCTCGTCCGTGTTGCGCTGTTACAAGACGTCACCTTACCAACTCGCCCAGCTTTCCACCCTTTTCATTTCGGTCAAGAAATTGTTCGCGCAGTGCGAGGTACGATATAATCCATTTAACAAGCGTGCAAGGAAAACCGAGTTTGTTTAGTTTAAATATCAGTCCAGAGTGAGAGATTTTGTCAAAAGCTTTGCTAAAGTCAAGGAAAATATTTATTTAGACAATACTGCAGGCCAGGATTAGGCCCAAGCAGGAGTGGTAAAGTGATTACATAATGTATCAGCCAAAAGTAATTATACAATCTCTAAGAAACATCAACAAAAATGAAAGGCAGAATATTACTACACATGAAAAAGCTGCTCAATTGATGCATGCAGATTTCAGGGATGCTCTGCAGACTCTTGCACGCACAGGGAGCCTGGCTGCGCAGCACGCTCTGAGGCTCCAGGTGCCGTCATGTATCCACCCTTGCTCCTCTCGTCCACCTTATACGCATTTGTATGTTTTCCAGCCATATACACAATTTGTATTTGTATCCACCCATATACACAATTTTTTAGCCTTGCTCATTTCATACACATTTTAAGCAGAAACCTGACATTGAAGGACCATTTAAGTCTCGCACCATTAAATGCAAACATACCACCACCACCACCACCACCACTACTGCTGCTGCTATGGAGTCTGTTTATTGATTGATTGAAGGGTTTAACGCGCCGACGCAACGCAGGCGATGAGGCGCGCCGTAGTGGAGGGCTCCGGATTAATTTTGACCACCTGGGGATCTTTAACGTGCGCCGAAATGTCGTACACACGGGCATTTTGGCTTTTCGCCTCCATCAGAAAAGCGACCGCCGCGGCCGGGAATCGAACCCGCGACCTCGTGCTCAGTAGCGCAACGCCTTAGCCACTGAGCCACCGCGGCGGGTATGGAGTCTGTTTAGTACGTGCATGCTCTTCCGTTAAGGTTCAATGCACAGGGCGTTCTGGATTCCAGCGGGCAGGGCCATCTCGTCTGGTCGTTCGAGCGGGAAGGTGATGCCCGTCTGCTCGAGCAGGCGTCTGCCGGCGTTAATCCTGGAGTCTGCACAGCTGTGCCATCCTGTGGGCCTCTGAGTTCGTCTGCCGTGTTGTGTTCTCCTATTTTCATGAGGCGGTGTGGGGTGGCGGAGTTCGGTACCCCTAGTTATTTATTGCTTGTAAACTCTCCTGATGAGGGTGTTCAGTTTGTCTCATTCAAATTTGCTGAGCTGTAGGAAGGCTGTTGTGTATACTATATTGGAGGTGATGAAAGCTTTGATGAGGCATACAATGTTCTGCTTGGACAGGCCCCATTGTTGGTTCGCTATCCACGATATCATGCGCCCGACTTGCAATGCATGCTTGTCCAGCTGTTGTAGACTTTTAATGTTAACGTGCATAACCAATATCCGGATGGTGTCCACCACCGGTATGGGTACACCCGACAACGATGCCAGTTGCATCCACTAGTTCTCTGGGGGCTTTCGTTTCCCCGGTCTGATTTCCGTGGAGAGCAGGCAAGGCCAATGTCGCCAGTGTGTGCTTTCAATCGCCTTCTGGAGGGCATCCTGGATCTCCCCGTCGCTGCCTCCCGCGCTCCAGATTGTTATGTCTGTGTAGAGGCTGTGGCATATGCTGGGGATCGGTTTAGTTGTGAGGGCAATTCTCTCATTGCTACGTCAAAGGGAGGGTGACAGGATGGAACCTTAGGGTGTTCCTGAGCCTCCCAGCTTCATGGGGTCCGTCTTGAGGTCTCCGATGCATAGTTGTGTCGTTCTGTTACTGAGAAAGGTTCTGACGTAGGTGTATGCTCACTCCCATCGTTTAGAGTCTTTGCAGGATGGTGGCGTGTTGCACCTTGTCGAAGGTGCTGGTGAGATCCAGTTCCAGTATGGCTCTGGTGTCTGTAGACTTGCACCCCTCTTTCTTTATGACGACGTGTTTTAGTCGAAGGAGAACGTCCTGTGTGGACAACCCTCTTTGGAAGCCGAACATGGTGTCCGGGGTGAGGTAGTTGTCTTCCACATAGTTGTGCAGTCGGTTCAGGACCATGTGTTTGAATAGTTTAGGGATATCGGTGTGAGGTTTTAGAGTTTCAGGGGCGTGCCGGGTTTGGGAATGAGGGTCTGCTGGCCGTTTTCCAGTTATGAGGCAACTTTCCGTCCCTCCAACATCTGTTGTTGAAGGCTGTTAGGCCGGCCGAGACTAATCTGTCATCGAGGTTGCCGATCATCATGTTCGCTATGCCGTCCGGTTCGGGGAGGGGCTGACCGGCTCGGACCTGTGACATTGCTTGTCTGGTTTCCGCCTCCGTTAGGGATCTGTCTATGGAGGGAGATGGTTGCACCAGCGTAAGGGATGTCCTGGCTGGGCGTTGACGTCTATATGTTTGCTTTGTAAGTTGTCCATAAGTTTCATTTGGGTACCCACGAAGCTGCGGAGCAGCTTTGCGAGTTCTTGTCTTTGGTGTGTTCGGGTTCTCGTGGCGTCAAGTAGGCTGCGTAGAATGTTACACGTCCTTGCAGGGCTCATCGACCCATTCACTTGGGTGTGGTTCTCCTACCGTCTGTCTGGGTACGGGACCACTTTGCGTGGCGTGTGCTTGCGAATGCAAGACCCGGTGTGGTGTCCTGCATTATGCTCGTGCCCCTGCGCATCGGATCACCGGGTTCCGTGACGATGTTCTTGCTGCGCATCGAGCCACAGGTGCACGCCTTTAGCCGTGTTCCTGTCGTACCCCCGTGTGCCATGTGGGGCATTGAAGTCGCCCATTGTCAGTAACGTTGCCTTCTTGCCTATAAGTTCGGTTGCCTTGCGGAACAACTTGGAGAATTCTCCAAGCTTCCTTGGACTGATGTATATGTTCAGTACAAAAAAGGCTTCCATCGTGACTGTTGGTGGTGGTTACCAGCTCGCGAGTATGTGGTGCGCCCCTGTGATTCCGGTGGGTTGCTGTAATAGCGGTATGTTGCGCTTCACTGGGGGTGGTGATTATTGGTCCCCTGTCCTTGCTTTTGGGGAGGCGTGGCTGCGGTCGCAGTTACGTTTGCATGGGCTCTCCTGCTTCGGCTAGCTTCCCGAACTAATGCCACCAATGCTTCCTAAAGTTTATTCTCTCAGTGTGTATGGAGGGAGAGGGCGCACAGTTCACCGTGTATGCCTGTTGTGCTGACCCGCAGACCTTCGTCGGCAGAGTTTCGGGCAAAGGCGCCCGTGTGGCTAGACAGGGGGCGCAGTATTACGAAAGGTGGGGTGGCGAAATGCAAGAGCCTTGCGATGGTATGCGAAAGCCTCCAGTGACAAGCTAGCCCTTTTTCGAATGTGCGGCCGAAAGTCGTCAACGGTGACAGAAACAATTGAAGCAAAAGGAGTGAAAGGGGGAGAGAGAGCAGGCACGGCGCGTAGGCGCCGCCGAGGGATTCCGCACGACGGATACCAATGGCATAGAGCCGTGGTTACGCGAGGAATTGAGACAAAGATCGGACAGAATTGTAGTAGGCGCGTGGCTCATAAATCGTGCCGTGCTTGTAATCGGCAACGCCATTATAAAAATGCTGCTTTATTGTTCAATTCCAGGCTGCAACTTGCTATCTTTGAACTTGCGCTGGTTGGGTCTACAGGCCTCGTGCGCTGGTATGGTGGCGCCCTATGTCGCACCACACCGCATCTTTTGCTTCTTCCGTGCACGGCCGGACTCGACTCTCCTCCTCCCGCGCTTTCCTTACGGCCTTCGCATTGGGGCGTCTTGCTGCCTGCCGCCGCAAGTTGGGGGGGGGGGGGGGGGGGAGCGCTGCTAGGCATGGAGGAAAGAAAAGTCACGTGACTATTGTGAAGCCTAGTCATAAACAATAAAGGGTAAGGCTCGTGCCCGCGCGGGGCACGAGATCTAGCCCCCTCGCGGTGGCTCCTGCCCCGCAGAAGTGCCGTCAAGCTAAAATACTCACGTGACTTCCTGTGACGTCACTAAACATGCTTTTTTTTGTTTTCGCAAACGAGGAAGTTGATCGACGGCGTGATGAGGAATTCCGGCCGTGGCTCCAACCGCAAGCCTGCACAACGTTACGTCCTTATCGCCTTGCACAGCGGCTGCCTCGCGGCACTTTTTTCTTGTTGGGAGGATTGTTTGCAATTATTTAGATTGAGTATTTTTCGTGAACTGGCTGCTGCAAGCCTTGGTAAGCCTAGCGCATCCCATTTTGGCAAGCTGCTTCGCCCCGCTTTTTTCCGTGCTCCTTTTGTTGCCGTTAAATATGTTGCTAGTCTTGCAGTTCGCGTGTCCTCGGCTTTACGCTCCTGCATTCGTTGTCTACTTGTTCCGATCGCTACTTGCATTCCAAGCCTTGTGCTTTGATTCTGGCGTAATACGTGCGGATGAGTATTTTCCAGCGCTTCGCGCCGTGGCTAACGAGCTAGCTGACTGATGACGTGATAACGCGAGCGACGCAGTGTCAGCGGCGTCAGTGTGTGCACGAATCAAGTATCGTCAGGTAGCGCAAGGCATCCTCGAACGCAATCCGTCCTCGCATGTGGCTTGTTCTGCAATTTTTCTCGCGGGGTAGTGCAAGAAACCTTACTACCCCGCGGAAACGATCCGTGAACGCTGCATGCCGGGAGCGCAGCTCCACTTTCGTGGGTGGCCTGGTGAATGGGCAGCGTAGGTACTCAAGCTATGGCTGAAACCAGCCGCTCACTGGCTGGCTTCCTGTGCAAGGAGGCTCAAGCTCCAAATGTGCAAGTTTGGGAGAAAAAAGCCGATAAGATCGCCGTTTGTGCCAAGATTGACACTTGTGATAAATAGTGCTTTCGAGTTTGGTGTGCACAAGGTAAACAAGTGACACTTATTGGTCATCTATGTTTTTCAAATTTGTTGCTTCGATTAATACTATTGTGCTTTCATGAAGACTTCAAATGAGCTGCGAATTCTAAGCAATCTGTAGGCAGCTATTATTGAATGCACAGGAAACAACGTTTTGTCTACCTTGAAATCTGCATAGGGTATACGTGGAACTGCCAGCTAGCAAGTTTAATGACAGTTTGTCCTCTGCTCAAATATAGTAAAGAGGTAGCAAAGGATAGATAGGATAGCCCTTCCCCCTCACCAGTTGATCGTCTGGCAGCGTCTCATAACTTCGTTCCCAATTACCGTATGGATTTTATTTCCCTAACCTTTGCCCCAGTGCCTTCTGCCTTCTTCAACCCGGTTAGTTAACAAAACTTCATCCTGCATCTCTTCTGATTATGTATTTTGGTAGGCTAGTTTTAAAGCAAATCTTTTTACCTCTACCCCCCAAGGGTTCTTTCGCGACCGTTGGTGTCACCAGAAAACTCCAGCGAACAAATAAAAGAATATACTGGCACCGCCGGGAATCGAACGTGGAACTAATAGACTAACAAAGCGAGAGCCCGTTGTCTTAGCGATTTAGCTACGAGCCCAAGCGAAGATAGGGGAGACAGTTGGTGTACTCACCAAGCAGATCTACGGGTTTACCCCCTGTGTTCTCACTGAATGCCACGTGAAAGCGTCACGCGACCACACACGGCCGTCTAGCGGCCGTGTGTGGTCGCGTGACCACACATCCACCCCGTGAATGTGGTTGGAAAGCAAAGCTGTAAACGGCACCCATAACGATTACCCATTCGACGTCACTTAAATTCACTCACATCACTCTGCAAATAGTAAAACCAGAGAGAAGTGAAATGCGCTTAACCAAACCATTTATTATTTCAAAGAAATATTCTTGGTAAGGTTAAACCAATGCATGAACGGTGTTTGGTTGAGTTGTATTGGTGTAGCACAAGAGTAGAGACTTTTTTTATAAAATTAAAGTAAGCTCCAACCCGGTGTTAGAAAATCTGACTTCTCCGCCTCTGCGCAGCGGACGGAGGCGACGAGATTTGCGGCAGAGAAGGATGAGGAGGAGGAAGAAATACTTCTGTTCAGATTTCTGAACGGCCGAGAGTGTAGCTAGCCTGGGGAGAGAAGAGAGAGGAGCTCTTTATTAGAAAACAGAGTGTTTAGCCGGCGTACAAAATCGCCTTCATGCTACTCTGTTAGGGGAGGGGGAAAAGGAAGAAAGGCCCAAGAGAGAGGAGGGCAGAAAAGAGATGCAAGCTCAGAGAGGGACCAACGAAATTAAGTAAAAGGGCAAGAGCGAAAGTCTCAGAGTGAAGAGATTTAAAGTTTTTGAATTAAGCCAGTGTCGCTGAGGTACGAAAACAGAAATTTTAGGGCTAGGCGTTGCTGAGAAGAAGACGGCCAGGGCCCTAAAATGGTTTTTAAGGTCACTGGTCCTTGCGTATAACCTATGCGTGCAATGTTCTGTAGCAAAGTTGATCTAGAGTCCTTGTAGGCAGGACAGTAGAGTAAAATATGCTCAATTGTGTCTTCCGATGCACAGTTGTTGCACTTGGAGGCGGTAGATAGTCCAATGCGGAAACGGTAGGTGTTGGTGTAAGCTGCATTAAGTCGGAGCCGATGAAATAATGTTTCTAGATGACAGAGGAGCTGGTGAGGAAGTCTTGACGACAGCTGAGGGTCAAGGGAGTAGAGAAACGTGTGGTGGTGGGTAGGATCTGACCACATTCTGTTTCTGGGGAGTGATTCCTTCTTCTGTGGGGCCAATATGCAGTCCGCGCGGCCTGTGTTCTGTCCACCCGCTGAAGCTGAGTAGGTAGAGAGGGCCTGGACAGCAGCATCTCCCATTGCTCTTGTTGTGTAGTTGGTGGAAAGAGAGGAGGGTGCTCAGGGCTAAAGTCGCACACCCCAATTACGGGCAGAGTGTTCCTACTTCTGAGCAAAATTTACATTCAGCGTCGTAGTGATTCGGATGCAATAAGTGAATACGCGTAGGCTGTGGGAAGGAGCCCGGATTGTATGAGCCGTAGGGTAGTTTGTTGTTCTCTGGAAAGTTCAAGGTAAGGCAAAGGTACGGTCTGTTTCAGAACGCCATAATACTGGGTTATTGCCCTGAACGTGACAAGCGGGTGACTGTCCTCGTGCGGCTCCATAGCACGGGAGGTAAAAGCGCAGGATTGTTGGGTGGGCGTATTGCTCTCCTTTGAAGCGTGAGGGGGTGTCCAGATGAGCTGAATGGAACCCTTTGGGGAGTGGTTTTTTAGCACGCGCAGTGCAGGTCAGGATACCCAACCCGACAGGTAATCCCAGTAGGCTTGCTTGGAATCGGTGACTACCCTCCGAACCCCTGGTTGAGTGAGAACCAAGGTAATGGCTGCCTATTCTGCTTCCGTCATTTCTTGGGTTCTAAGCGAGGTACACGCAAGGAGGTTGGTTCTGGTGGTAGCCACGATGATGGCGTATTGCTGCCCTCGATGTTTGGAGGCGTCTGTGTAGATAACTCCATTATCCCCACCGACGGTGGTGTTTAGCGCTTGAGCCCGTGCTTTTCGGTGACCCTCGTCATGTGAGGGGTTCATATTTCTAAGCAAAGGGATCTTTAGTTTTAGTCGCCAAGAGTCTGGGAGTATGTCAAGCGGAGTGACATTTTGGGCTGCCCAGCCAATCTGGTGAAGCATGCGGTTACCCACCGTATTTCTGAGTCGGACCTTCTGGTTAGAAAGATGACCTCCTATCAGCTCTTCCACCGTGTTGTGGAGCCCCGTGCTAAGCAGCCTCTTTGTGGACTCACTCATGAGAAGACCAATGGCCTGCTCAACCGCCTTTCTAATCATTATATAAAGCATCTCTATGTCTTTCTTGTCGAGAAGAAGACTGGTGGTTAACGTAAGTGACTCTCGAGAGGAAAAAAGCTTCAATTAAGCGAAAGGTACCGGATTCCTTTAGGCCTCGCTTCTTGGCGGCAACTCGCCTGATCATGTGTATGATTTGATTAATGCTGTTTTTGAGGCGCTGCAAGGAGACGTCACTCTTGGTGTTAGCCTCGAGATGTAGGCCCAGGATCTTGAGGCTGGGGCTTGGAGTGATGGCCTGCCCATCAAGCAGTATTTGAATGTATTCCTTGATTTGGCGTGAGGGCGAACGACAAGGAGCTGTGATTTTTTACGTGAACACTTGAGGCAACAGCCTTTAGCACATTGACGTACTAGAAGTGAGATGCCATGCATTGGTGTGAGCTTCCTTTAAGTTTTGTAACTCTTAGCACATGAGCAAGGTGCGCACAGGGCCGCTAGACGGCCGTGTGTGGTCGCGTGACGCTTTCACGTGGCATTCAGTGAGAACGCAGGGGGTAAACCCGTAGATCTGCTTGGTGAGTACACCAACTGTCTTCCCTATCTTCGCTTGTGCTCGTAGCTAAATCGCTAAGACAACAGCTCTCGCTTTGTTAGTTTATTAGTTCCAGGTTCGATTCCCGGTGGTGCCAGTATATTCTTTTATTTGTTCGCTGGAGTTTTCTGGTGACACCAACGGTCGCGAAAGAACCCTTGGGGGGTAGAGGTAAAAAGCTTTGCTTTAAAAGAATGTTTGTGTAACGCTGTAATTAATATCGCCACAAAGACAATTCGACACCAGAAAACACACTATTACCTACATGTTTTCTTCGTTCAATTATTAAACACGTTACTGCACACATACCAAACGACGGGCGTCGGCGATTTCGAGTCATCGCCGCCGCGCGAGCGTCGATTTTAGAGGCCGGCGCGCGGCGGCCCGGCCCGGCTGCCCGGGAAAAAATGCCGTCAGCAGCGTCCGCTGATGATGATGATGATGATTTCTATTGGTTTCCCCTTTGTATCGGGGTGATGACATGTCATCTTACCAAAAAGGACTAATATACCTATGTTTTACACTTTTGGTTCAATACTAGCGCTGCTTAGGGCAGGCACAAAAAGCTTATTAGGCACAACATACTTTTTTTTTCTGTTACAGGTGGTAACTGTCCTAGGCAATATTCCCCTCTCTGCTTTTCGTCCACCAGCATTCTAATCTTCTTCTCGTCCCCTCGACAACCTTGAAGTTAACTTCCTCTGTGATACCTTTAAATCCTAGGGCTTCTGAAAGCCCAATATTCCCTTCATGTAGATTTGGATGGATACCCTCACATTCTAACACGATGTGCCGCATAGTTTCTGTTTCTTTTCCGCAGACCACGCATACCCCATCATTTTGTGAATACTTCCCCACAAAACTCTTAGTTCGCAGGCAACCTGCTCTAGCCTCAAAAACCAAAGCACTGCCCTGGGAATTATCGTAGAAATTTTCCTTTCTGATGTTCATCTTCTCAGCCCTGTACATCTCTAACGACGTTTTCGCTTCCATTTTTTCCCTCCATTTATTCGTTTCAATCGGCCTTGCCTCTTTTTTGGTTACCTTGGCTGTTTTGGATTCCCCACTGTTCTTTCCGTATTTCATCGTTAGCCTTCTAGTCTTTCTTAACCACTGCGTGTCCACGCTTCTATAGGTACCTAAAAACCTTAGCTGCCCACCTTCGTTGATCCATTGCCTTCAACCTCATCTCAAAGCATATTTTACTCTGAGCTTCTCTAACTTCAAACGACGCCCAGCCCATATCTCCCTGAACTGCTTCGTTAGTTGTTTTTCCATGCGCGCCTAAGGCCAAACGTCCTACCGTTCTCTGGTTTACTTCAAGGCCTGATAGAACGTCTGATTTTAAGCAGAGTACAGCATTCGCAAACGTGAGACCCGGAACCATTACTCCTTTCCACATTCCTCTTACTACTTCATATTTGTTATACCCCCACAGAGCTCTATGCTTCATTATAGCTGCGTTTCGCTTTCCCTTAACCTTAAGTTGCTCCTCGTGAGTACTTAAGTAGTTATCCCCTTCGTTTACCCACACTCCCAAATATTTGTATTCCTTCACTCTAGGTAATTCGCCTTGCTGGATAGACACTACGTCGGTGGCAGCGTCATTGAAAACCATTATTCCTGATTTTTCTGCACTGAAATTTAATCCGAGGTCAGTGGCTTCCTGGCCGCAAATATTTATTAGCCGCTGCATATCGGTTTGGTTATCAGCTAAAAGAACAATGTCGTCTGCGTATAACATTCCCGGAATATGCTGTTGTACCACTTCGCCTTGCAGCATATGGGTTAGGCTAAACCCTACTTGACTTTCTTCCAGTTTCCTTTCTAACCCTGCCATGTAAAGCATGAACAGTATTGGGCTCAAAGGGCATCCCTGTTTCAGTCCCCGATGGATGTTGACCTGCTGGGCGCATTTCTGTCCTTCCCAAGTAAGGTGCACTCTATTGTCTTTATAGATTGCTATAAGGAACTGTACTAACTCGTCATCTAATCCCTGGAGTTTCAGCATTCTCCACAGCCGTTCTCTGTTTACGTTGTCATATGCCCCTTTAATGTCCAAGAACGTAATCCATAGTGGTCTATTCTGTGCTTTCGCAATTTCAATGCATTGCGTTATCACTAATAGATCGTCATCCAGTCGCCTGTCTTGTCTAAATCCATTCTGCAGTTCCCCAAGTATTTCATTTTCTTCCATCCATGCTTGAATTTCTGATTTTATCGCCTGCATTACGAATCTATACACCACTGACGTTACTGTGAGTGGTCTGTATAAATCAATACTGGCTTTGTCTCCTCTGCCTTTATATATTAAATTCATCCTACTTTCTAACCAGTCATCTGGTATTTGTTTGGTTTCTATCACCTTATCTATTGCCCTCATAAACGATTCCTTACTTTTAGGTCCAAGTAGGTTTATCAGTTGCATTGGTATTCCGTCCGGGCCCACTGCTGTCTGGGGGGAAACCTTTTGCTCTGCTTTTTTCCAATCAAGGTTGCTCCGTCACTGCGACGTCACCAACCTCCTTGCTCCCCTCGCCCTCGCAACCTTTCTCCCCTCGCCATGACGATAAGTGCAACGTTTTTCAGACGTCACGTACCACTATGGGAGGATTTGGCGCTGTTGGTGCGAATTACGCGGGACAACGGTGGATGCTGCAGAGGCCGCCCCGTGCTGAGACTACTACAGCTGACCGACAGAAAACGCATAAGCAGCAAAATTGCGGTGCCCATAAACCGTCGCAGTGTAAACAAATATCACGTGATGCGAACTGACCAGTGATCACGGCGGCGGCATGGAAGAACAAGAGAGAAGAGTGCTGATACTGTGTAACCATATCTAGTGACACTAGGGTTACCGTTCGACTGTTTGCTGACGATTGCGTTGTTTATTCAATCGTGCGTGATACCGAACAAACTGTATGAGCATGACTCAGAGGAGGTCACCCCTAGAATTTACCTATATACATTGAATGACTCCGAACTGCCGCGAACAAATTCTATAAAATATTTAGGCCTAAAATTCACGCATACGTTGAAATAGGATGCTCACATTGAAAACACATAAGCCAAAGCGTTCAGATAATTGTGCTTCCTCCGTAGAGAATGGTCGGCAGCACAGCCTCGCGTCAAATTGACAGCATATGAAACGCTTGTAAAACCAGTCCTCGAGTATCGCAGTATAGTTTGGAACCCACATCACCAATATCTTGTACACAAATTATAAAAAATTCAGAATAAGGCACTTTGTTTAATTTACTGTAGTTGATTCATTGTAGGGTTTAACGCGCGACGCAACGCAGGCGATGAGGCGGGCCGTATGCTCCGGTATAATTTTGACCACACGGGGATCTTTAACGTCGCCAAAATCTCGTACACACCGGCGTTTTTGCTTTTCGCCTCCATCAGAAAAGCCGCCGCCAAAGCCGGGAATCGAACCGTGTCCTTGTGCTCAGCAGCGTTTTTATTTACACTAAATATTCTATACACGACAGCGCAACTTCACTGCGCATTCGAGCACGAATTCTAACCTTGTCGTCACGTCGTTGTGCTTGCATCCAACCTCCACATCGGCACTCTACAAGGACCAATCACGAAAAAACATACCTATAAGGCCATTTACCACGCATAAAAATACATTCAAAAATTTCTTGTCGTTATGCATGGAAACGTGGAAGGTATTACCACTCGACGTTATCAATGCCGGAACGGTTGACCGCTTTGTTAAAGGGGCCCTGAAAGGCGTTTTGTGCATACTAAATGAACTAGCGCAATCGTTAGATTGGGTCGTCAACGTCATCTGTGCCAAGTATTACTCTTTTACGCGCAGCGGAAAGCTCACACTTTTGTTGCAAAGTTTGTCGCTTTTAAGTGCGAATGCACTTCTTAAGCGAGCCTGAATCGTCCGCCGCCGTAGTCCGCATAGCAACAGCTGCGGGTGCGCGCGCTCCTCGTCTTCCTCCTCGTCTTCCCTAGCAACGGGGGGAGATGGGCGCGCGCTACTCTCCTCCTCCTCTCTCCGCTCAGTGACTGCGGGTGTTGGGCGCCTCCTCTCCACTTCGGGCGGGAGAGCTCTCGCTCGCGTAGCGGGCGCTCCGCATTCCGACGCGTGAGGGCGCTCGTGTAGCCCTCGCCGTAACGGCGGGCGCTACTCTCCTCCTCCTCTCTCCGCTCAGTGACTGCGGGTGTTGGGCGCCTCCTCTCCACTCCAAGATCACGATATCCACCGTAATCGCGCAATCAACAACCGTGCATTCGCACTTACACACTCTCCCCCTCGGGGAAGTGCGAGGGAATTTTTTTCTCACCCTTCCTTTCGTGTTTTTGGACGCCGCCATCTTCACATGTCTGCATCATCGATTCCCAGATGTTCGTCATGAGCTAGACATCCTGCTATTGGGCGGCTTTTTCACGCACTTCCGGCAACGAGATGAGTCGTCTGCTCAGCGGCGGCTCGCCGGCTGATCTGCCAGCGGAGTGCCGGAGTGCTTGGACATTTTACGACAAACGAAAGAAGTGTAAAGAAACGCTTAACCGTTTGTATTGAATGCAACACGGCCATAACACGACATGGATATTCTCTTACATGAGTACGTTCCATAAAGAAAGCGTTGAAGCCCCGTGGCACTTATTTCGTGCAATCTCAGAGAACGGCCTGAACCGAATGCCCGCGTTTGACGCACACATTTTATTCAACTTCAAAACAATCCAGAGATGCGTTTCGAACAAACACAACGTCACAACATGCGTTGCAAGTCTGAACCGCGATTGACAGACGATGGGTTGCCTCCTCCTGCCCGTCGTAAATTCGGCACTCACCTCGCGCGCGGTTTGCGGGGACGAACAGCAAGTCACAACTCTCGCGCACAAGCCGAGATGCCTTTTAGCCACGCACACTGCACATACCCCATGCGAGGTTGAGTCGTACGTCGCTCGAGAAAGATAATCCAGACCATGGGAAGCACTATCCACCCGCAGAAGCACAACGTCGCATTTCATCGCGAAACAAAGGCGTCCACAACACACGCACCATCGCCTCCAGTAATGCCAAACGCATCTCGCACTTCCCAATGGGAGTGAGTGGTACGCCTGCAGTGCCCACATGTCGCGAGGTGGGGCCCCGAGCTGAACCGGGATCACGGAACCGTAACTGACTTCTCGAGTGGTTTGTGCCTTGTTGCCAAGGCAACCGATGTTTGAAATTGTCAAAGAAATGGCGCTCGCTCCAGCGCTAGAAAGCTCAGAGCCGCGGCGGAGCATATTTTGCCAACGTTGCCACTCTCCACCATGCGTAGCGCCAAGCTGAACTGGTCACAAGATTGAAGCGTTTTGTGCACGGGTCCTGTATCGGTTTAAAATGTCTTTTTTTACATGCCGCCGGCAGGAATTATTACCGCCGCAAAATAAGACCCGGCACCAGCGGGGCCACATCTGATACGGCGCTTTTTGGATAAACAGTGCGCGGTGCATCAAAGAGAACGAGCGCACGATCCTCCCCGTGCGGCTGCGAGTTCGCCGCCGATTGCAACTGCAGCAACGTACACCGCGAAAGGGCAAGGCCAGGCCGCCGCACAAATGCGGCCAGATTTTTCGTTCACTTTTCCAGCCTTGAGCGGAGTGCGGGATTCATGGTGTCAACAAAGCTTGCCCGTAGCAGACGGCAGTATGAGCAGCGCAATAGCGGAAGTACGTCACCGCTGAGGAGCGCAGCATCATGGGAGGGAAGGCTTGCGCACTGTCAACAGCGGAGAGTAAGTTGAAAGGAGGAGGAAACGCGGCGCAACGATAATGCGCGGTTTTTGATTTACGATCTCTCAGCTAATACTCATCGCTTTAACAAAATTCTTGCGGGAGGAGGTTGCTAATACATTGCTTTATTTGGTTCATGTACATCCATGCATCGGCGGAAGGTATTTCAGGACCCCTTTAAGAAGGCAGAAAGGCCGCGGTGGCTCAGTGGCTAAGGTGTTGCGCTGCTGAGCACAAGGTCGCGGGTTCGATTCCCGGCCGCGGCGGCCGCTTTTCTGATGGAGGCGAAAAGTGAAAACGCCCGTGTGTAGGAGATTTCGGCGCACGTTAAAGATCCCCGGGTGGTCAAAATTAATCCGGAGCCCTCCACTACGGCGTGCCTCATCGCCTGCGTTGCGTCGGCGAGTTAAACCCTTCAATCAATCAATCAATCAATCAATCAATCAATCAATCAATCAATCAATCAATCAATCAATCAATCAGAATTCTAGTTCACTTCATCCCTGGAACAGGAAAGGCTGTTTGGAAAATGTGTACAGGGGCCGTCAAAAGTAACTAGGACACGTCTCGTGAATTTACAAACATTTCCTCTTCCGGAAACTGCCGGCCTGCATTGGGGTGCGCTTAAATGAGTCCTCCCAAATAGAAAAAGGTTCCTGTAAACAGGTTACGGCTGTCATCAGGCGAGTGAGACCCATGGTTTGTGATATTCACAAATCCTTGTTCCAATCACTTATGGCGGCACCTGTACATTCTTTCATCTTGTTCTTGTGCCTAATACAGCCGAGATTACAAGGCAAGCACATTGTCACCTGTTATTGCGTGCATTCTTTTGATTTTACACTTTATCGCCTTGTTTTACCGTAGCGTTTAGAAGTGTCTCCTGCGTTATGTGTGTTAGAATAGTCTGTGCAATGTTGTTATTGCTTGTTTTTCCCCCAGTTATGTGGTAACTAAACCCCACAGCTGAGAAAACGCATCTATATTTTTTGCGTGCTTTGGCAGTGACGTGGTCGATTGAGATGTTTTTTTTTACTTCACCGTTGAGTAAGTACCGACGCGCAGTGCACCCGTTGTTGTACACATGCGCAGTGTGCCTATTTTTGTATTCATGCATGTAGCGCGCCGCGAGCGCCCACTTCCTGTAAGAGTCTGAACAAGCATTCTCCACAAGACAGGGAGAAATCAGTTGCGTCCTGCACGTGTGTCTGGAAGCGTGGCTGACACCAGGGGAAGTCCACAGTGGAAATTTGCGCGCACAAAGTGTGTCCACCTGGGAGAGTGTTCTGTTAGCGGATAAGCTGTCGGACAACAAATGGGTTCCGGCGTCCGAAAACCCCCGACAAATAAAAAATACCGAGCGCACGCGAGCGCGTAGCTCGCGGCGACCACCCGACCGTAAAAAACAAAAACAAAATTCCCCCGCATTTCCCCGAGGGGGAGAATGTGAAAGTGCGAATGCACGGTTGTCGGCCCGCTTGCGGCGCTTGCGCTCGGCCCCCGCAGCCCACCGCCTCGCCGCCTTCTCTTCCATCTCTTCCATCGGGTCTGTAGTATCACGTGTACACCACGCAGTTATCAAGCCGCTATAACGCCGCTGAGTCGCCAACGCACGCCGCTGACGACGTAGTTTGAATGCGTTAAAGATATAAGGCGCGTCAACACTGATATCACCGTCGCGTCCGTGGCTTGATCGGTAGAGCGTCGCGCTGCGGCCGCGAAGTCCGCGGATCGAAACCTGGCGCCGGATGCTTTTAAGAGCGAATGCTCTTTTATAAGCGACCCCAAACCATCCACCGCCGGCGTCGGCGGCGGCGTCCGCAGTGCTCTTTAAAGAAAAAACAGCATCCGGCGCCAGGTTTCGATCCGAGGACTTTGCGGGCCGCAGCGCGACGCGCTACCGACCAAGCCACAGACGCGACGGTGATATCAGAGTTAGACGCGCCTTATATCTTTAACGCATTCGAACTACGTCGTCAGCGGCGTGCGTTGGCGACTCAGCGGCGTTATAGCGGCTTGATAACTGCGTGGTGTACACGTGATACTACAAACCCGATGGAAGAGATGGCAGAGAAGGCGGCGAGGCGTTGGGCTGCGGGGGCCGAGCGCAAGCGCCGCAAGCGGGCCGACAATTTCTTTATAGAGGAGCACTGCGGACGCCAACGCCGCCGGCGGTGGATGGTTTGGGGTCGCTTATAAAGTGCCGAGCATGCATGAGCGCGTGCCTCGCGGCGACCGCCCAGCATCCCCGGCGCCATGCATAGAGTTTCGTAGTAAGTATACTAGAGAGGAAACTGCACTTGAGAAGCCATGTCGTCGTGAAGGCCATAGAGTTTCTTACACTATACACTAGAGAGAAATCTGGCGCTAGCGTCTATGCGCCTCACATCAAATCCGTCTGTGTCGTCATAGACCGCCATTATACATCGCGCTCGCCTTAGTTTCATCATCGGCTTGGATTAGAACGTTTTAGTGACCGCAGATTTAAACAAAGTGCCGCAAAAACGCGAAGAATAGTGTGCAATTATGTAAGTGAAAAATAAAACAGGCTGTTTTAAAACTAAGAAAAAGGGAGGTAAAGCGTGTTTTTGCCGGAACGGTTGTGCCTCCTATTCCGCAGGCCAAGGTTGTAGTTACGAACAATGTTAATATTGGGGGGGGAAACTCATTAGAGACTGTGATTTTATTAAGTCTACCATTATTTCAAATAATAAGTTGTTTGAAGACTTTCGAAAGTTTTTTAAGCGTGCCTATGAAAACGTTGCTTTCGTGGTGAACCGGTGCACCGACCGCCAGCTAGTTTAACAAGAAAAAAGAAAACGTGCGTTAAACAGTCGTGGACGATGACAAGATAGGACACATACAATCGCCCGTATCTGCCGTATCTTGTCTTCGTCGAAGTACGTTTTGTTTCTTCTTTTCGTCGGCTACAAATTTCGCGGCGACATATTACCCGCTCAGTCATACGACCTTCGACTGCGGCATGAGCAACGTGAGGTGCGATCACGCATTGCCTGCTGTTTCACTGAACACGGCTATCACAGAAACAGGAGGATTTGATTGATTGATTGATTGTGGGGTTTAACGCGCCGACGCAACGCAGGCGATGAGGCGCGCCGTAGTGGAGGGCTCCGGATTAATTTTGACCACCTGGGGATCTTTATCGTGCGCCGAAATCTCGTACACACGGGCGTTTTTGCTTTTCGCCTCCATCAGAAAAGCGGCCGCCGCGGCCGGGAATCGAACCCGCGACCTTAAACAGGAGGATTTCGGCTTCCTTGTAGCTCGTAAACGTGTGAATGCACAGTGAAGAAAGCAAATCCGAAAAACGGCTTAAGAATCCAATTGTCATGCCAAGCCCAAACCAAAAAGGGGGTCTTCCTATAAACCCCCATGACGACATGGCTTACGAGGCGCAGTTACTTCCTAAGAAACTCTAAGGTGAAGACCCCCCTTTTTGGCTCGGGCTTGGCATGACAATTGGATTCTTTTAAGTGGTTTTTAGGATTTGCTTTCTTCACTATGCTATAACACATCTACGAGCCACAAGGAAGCCGAAATGCTGCCTGTTCTGTGGTAGCCGTGTTCGGTGAAACAGCAGGCAGTGCGTGATAGTACCTGACGTTGGTCATGCCGGAGTGAAGGAACGTATGACTGAACGGGTAATATGCCGCCGCTAAGTTTGTAGCTGACGAAAAGAAAAGAAACAAAACCTAATTCGACGAAGACAAGATACGACTGATACGGGCGCCTTTATCTGTCCTATCTTCTCTTCGTCCCCGGCTTTTTAACGCCACGTTTTCTTTTTTCTTCAAGTATGAACCAACTCGCCCAGTAACAAGATTTGTTAAGCTGTACCTGACGGTCGGTGCACCGGTTCATCACGAAGAGGACGTATGTTTTGATAGGCACGCTCAAAAAGCTTATCAAACTCTTCAAACAACTAATTATCATAAATAATGGTAAAATTAATAAAATAAGGGTCTCTCATGAGTTTCCCCCCAAAATATTAACATTGTTGTTAAATACCAGCTTGGCCTTCCGAATAGTAGGCACAACCATGCCTGTAAAAATACGCTTTACTTTCTTTTTTTCTTAGCTTTAATAGAGCCTGTTTTATGTTCCACTTGTATAATTCCACACCATTCTATGCGTTTTTTGTGGCACTGTGTTCGAATATACGGCCACTAAAGCGTTTTAATCCAAGCCAATGACGAAACTAAGGTGAGCGCATGATCTAATGGCGGCCCATGACTACACAGACGGCCTTGACGTGAACCGCATAGACGCTAGCGCCAGATTCCTCTCTAGTGTATACTATAAGAAATGCCCGGCGCACGTTTATCAATCCAAGCATTAGCCAACATTGGCCAAGATTGGCAAAAGAAAAAAAAAACTCCAGTGTTTACCGTAATCGTGGCAACACCTAAAAAAACTGAAGGATGCTCACACTTCAAGCAACAACGGAATTAAAGTAATTGCGGCAGCGAAGAAGAAGCAAATCCGCTGCAGTCGTGGACTTGAAACGTCCTGATGGTCCTGCCTGAAGGTTGCGCACAGCTGCGCTACCGTCAGATCTTACGCGTTAGTGTGCCCTTCAGTAATTTTTGGTGCTTGGATTGCGTTGCTCCGCGATATTGTAAACAAAGTCCTGACTGGAAAGTACCAGAACGAATAGGGTACTCCGTGGAATAGGGCACGGTCAAATCACGTCAACAAGAGCGAAGTCAACCCTTGTGGCCATCAGCGGAGCCCCAGTCAACACGATTCGTAATATTCCCCGGAACATTCGCTTCTGAATTGACGTATTAACCGAGAGAACGGAGCAAGTGACCGAGAGCAATTAACAGATTTGTTAATTTCCCGCTCAAATTGCTTACTGCGTCATCTGTACCATTATTTCTTAATTCTTCTTTGTCATAAAATAAAACCTTGAATCCAAATATCATTTAAATGTAACTAGTAAGGTGTGACGGTATATTGAACCTAACTTACTACGTCAAAAGCTATCAACACTCGCCTATACCTTTTTTTACAAAGGCGATAGCAGGCGCAAACAATGTTTTAACCATCGAAAACAAGCTCTTAATGAGACTTCTGTGTGCTGACAATTCCTGAAACACAAGTATATTCCTCGCGCGAAATTACCCGCCGCGGTGGCTCAGTGGCTAAGGCGTTGCGCTGCTGAGCACGAGGTCGCGGGTTCGATTCCCGGCCGCGGCGGCCGCTTTTCTGATGGAGGCGAAAAGCAAAAACGTCCGTGTGTACGAGATTTCGGCGCACGTTAAAGATCCCCAGGTGGTCAAAATTAATCCGGAGCCCTCCACTACGGCGCGCCTCATCGCCTGCGTTGCGTCGGCGCGTTAAACCCTACAATCAATCAATCAATCAATCCTTGCGCGAAATTCCGTATGAGAGGCTTATATTACCGAGCAGTTTAGCTATGACGAGTTGGCCTAAGACGAGTGGCCTTGTGACGAGTTGGACAAGACCCATATTCATCGTACATCCGGCATCGTGTATACATAATAGTAAATTTAAGGACTTTTCCTCCTCCAGGAACGCGTCGCCGTGTCTCGTGTCGCCGTTAGGGACGTGGCAAACTGTGATGTCCAGATTATGCATACTTTCAGTTTCAGTTTCAGTTTCAGTTTCAGTTTATTGTTTGAGTTGAAATGGTACAGCGCATAAATAACTCTAGGAGGTCCCATAGTCATAGACTGGGGAGGGGCCTCCTACCAACAAGTACGAACGAAAAGTACACCTAACGCGTTTAACAGCAGTAACAATCCTAAAAAACACGAAGAACATGATTACACAATCAAGCCAAATATTGTTACCAAAAATCAGAAGTATTATACAAAAAGGTAATTAAAGGGGTATATTCATCTACATACCACATACAGAAGTACATAGTAACAATCGTTAGGCCAAAATGATCCGGCGAAGCTGCGTCTTAAAAGAATGAATTGAAGGAGATGATTTGATGGTTGGGGGTTTAATGAATTACAATGAATTCAATGAATTACACAATGAAGTCGCCGAGAAGTTCGCAGTTAGTTTGCCGTAGTTAGTCCTACATTTTGGTAAGAGATAATTGCTGTGGTGTGAGAATCGAGTACCATCAAAATGCGGGTTTTGACTTTAGATATTAACGAAATGGGTAAGTTTCCTTGAAAAAAGTTATAAGTTAGGACGCAAAGAGAATATTCATTTAAATCACCAATTGACAAAATATTAAATCTGCGGAGTGATGTTAACGCATCACATGAAAAATGGCTGTAAGTGATTATTCTTAAAGCTTGGTTTTGTGTGTGCTGTAAAGGTACCAAGTGAGTTTGATATGTGTTGCCCCAAGAAGAAATGCAATATGAGATATGGCTATGAAGGAATGCATAGTAAAGTGAGACTAATACGCGTTCATTAAAATAGGGACGGACTCTAATTAGTATTCTCAGGCCATAGGCCGTTTTACGGGTTAATAAAGATATGTGACTGGTGAATTTCAAATGCCTGTCGAGTTCAATGCCGAGAAATGTGGCATGGTCTGTAGCATGAAGCAAATTTGGCCCAAGGCTTATGGAAGGCTTTCCCGGAACAGTTTTTAGGCGGGGATTAAAAATATGACGAAGTGTGATTTAGTGCCATTAATATTTAGCACATTATCACTGCACCATTTAACGACTTTAGCGGCATCAGCATTGAGGTGAGAAATTAGGGAATCCAAACATGTGTTAGAGGAATAAATTGTCGTGTCATCAGCGTACAAAACACAACTAGAATGTTTCATTTGCTATGGAAGGTCATTTATGTATGCAAGAAATAAAATGGGTCCCAAAATTGAACCTTGTGGTACTCCAATGTTGGTTAGTCTAGTACAAGAATGAGTATCAGAAATAGAGACCACGTGCTTTCGATCACGTAAGTATAATTGCGTATTAGGGAAAGCGCTGGACCACATACACCTAACGCATTTAATTTAGCAAAAAGTATGTCGTGATTTAAAGAATCGAACGCTTTAGAAAAATCAATAAACAGGGCACCGGCAAATTTACCTTCGTCAATGGCTGTTTTAAGATGATGAGTTATAGTAACGAGAGCTAATTCAGGGGAGTAACCCGGTCGAAAGCCAAATTGATTAGATGACAGAATACTAAATTTTGAGAAAGAGCAGGTTAAATGACTAACAAACAGCTTTTCAATTAGTTTGCTGAAGAACGACAAAATAGCAATTGGGCGATAGTTTGATAATGATGTCTTGTTACCCTTTTTGAAAACAGGAATAATTTTGGCTATCTTTAGGCAACTAGGAAAAACGCCAGTTTTGGAAACTATGTTCATTATGTGTGAAAGCGCGTTACTGATAAGATGTGCTATAAGCTTTATAAGAGAAGAATTAAAGTTGTCTAAGCCAGCACCGGTAGTTTTTAGACTGAGAACAGTCATGCGCACTTCATCTGGGGAAACAGGTCTCAGAAAGAAACTGTGTGGCAGACGATGATAACCGTTGGCAGTTTGAAGCGAAAAATGTGGCTGATCAGGATAGAAGGAAGCTACGAAGGCATTGACAATGGCTGACGGATTATTTAACATTTGCTCACCAACCTGAATTGCAGTTATAAAGGGGGGGGGGGGGGGGGGGTTGACGGTGCCTTATTTAAAAATTCGTTAATTATTTTCCACTGTTTTTTTGAATCGTTGCCAGCACGGTCGATTTCTTTTTCATAATACTTCTTCTTAGCGTTTTTAAGTAGCCTACCCAAAATATTCGAATAGCACTTGCAACGCGCCAGCAGGGCAAATTGAATGGCTTCTTTTTTGTTTTTTTATAAAGATTACCTTTCCTGCGCACGCATTTTAGAAGACTACCGGTCATCCATGGACATCGAGGTGAAGCAAACCTTCTCTTGCTCGTTGTAATTGTGGTCGACTCAGAAATAGCGTTAGAAATTATGTCACAAAATGTTTCAAAAGCGAGTTCAGGACCATTTTGTGCGTAACAGGGCACCAATCAGAATTTGCAATTTTGTTAAGAAATGAAGCCTTGTCTATAATATTTCTTTTAACATGCATATCCGGATTTTCGACATTGCACTCTATTCGCACAAATATTGGGTAATGCTCCGTTAATGAAACTTCAATGACACTAGATCCAGGAGTAACCAAAATGTTGGACAATGCGTGATCAATGACTGTGTCCTGTCCTGTAATATTCCGTCGAGTCGGTATAGATATAAGTGATTCGAGGCCATGTCCATTCAAAGTATCTGTATAAGCAGCATGCAAAGAATTGTTAATGTCTAATAGATTAATGTTGACGTCACCCATAATAACCATGTTTTTTCGTTCCAGTGAGAGTGTGTGCAAAACCTGGTTTAATTCTAAGCGGAAACCCTAAACTGACGATGAAGGAGAGCGATAAATAGACCCGATAATTAGGCTTTTGGAATCAATATTGAGAAATGACGCATCAAGCTCAAGCCACACAGACTCGCAATTCACTTGATCAATTGATAAGTCTCGACGCCTGGAATATCGTAACTCAGTGGAAATGAAAACCGCTACGCCACCATGACAGCTGCCGCTGCGGTGACAGTATTCTGCTGTATAAGATGAAAAAGTGTATACGTTGCCATCAGCTTCATTGAGCCAAGTTTCACTGACACATATGATCGAGAAATGGTGATTGAGCGATGCTAGGAATGTAGTTATGTCGTCAGAATGCTTTCGTAAGCTACGAGCATTAAAATGCACAAGAGACCGGCAAGGTGTTTCAAGATATGAATCAAGATCGGACGGTGTGAAGTATAAGCCATGATGACACTGTTTAGGAAAAATGAACATTAGAAAAGAGATTAGATTCAAGTGAAAATAGAGAGGTCAGCTACAGAGTCAATGCGATGAACCCGGCTGTCCTCAGATTTGCGAGCGTCGATTCGACAGTTCTTTGTCCACAGGAAGCGCCACCCCCTTTTCTTTTTTGAGCGCCAAGGCCCGAGCAAACAGCTTCTTGTTGTCGGGTGTTAGGTGCTCATTAATGAAGATGGGTTCCTTGTTCTCTCCTGTGAATCCAAGACTGCCAACGACCAGCCTAGCCTTGCGAGCCTTCGCCAGAAATTCGTTTTTTTTTTGGCGCGTGAGCAGAACCTTGAAATGATCTTTTGATGACCAGATTTCGTGGGAACACGATGCGCAATGTCGACTTCCACCGGAGAAAGAGGGCATGATGTCTTTTCAGCGATGGCAGTCACAACGGCAACACAGTCTTCATCCTTAGAAAACGGCACTCCTTTGATTTCACCATTGTTGATCCTGGAATATTGTTCCATGTCGGAAATCTGTTTTCTAAGAGCCTCAATTTCAGCCAGCAAAGCCTTGTTTGAGGCTACCAACTCGGCCTGCTGGGTACGCGTATTCTCGACAATGTTGTTAAGCATGCTTTACCCACCATCCATGTCGGTAACTTTGTTACGTAGGGTAGTGTTATCCAGTCCAGCTTCCTGCAACTTTTAAGTGCGAATGCACTTTATAAGCGACCCCAAACCTTCCACCGCCGGCGGCGGCGTCCGCAGTCCTCCTCTCTATATAAAAAAAAAAACAGCACCCGGCGCCAGGTTTCGATTCGAGGACTTTGCGGCCGCAGCGCGACGCTCTACCGACTAAGCCACGGACGCGACGCTGATATCAGTGTTAGTAACGCGCCTTATATCTTTAACGCATTCAAACTACGTCGTCAGCGGCGTGCGTTGGCGACTCAGCGGCGTTATAGCGGCTTGATAACTGCGTGGTGTACACGTGATACTACAAACCCGATGGAAGAGATGGAAGAGAAGGCGGCGAGGCGGTGGGCTGCGGGGGCCGAGCGCAAGCGCCGCAAGCGGGCCGACAACCGTGCATTCGCACTTTCACATTCTCCCCCTCGGGGAAATGCGGGGGAATTTTTTTTGTTTCACGTCGTCAATAAGTTTCTACACCCGTTTCTTCAAGCGTTCTTGAAACAGCGCCTCGAGGTCAGGAAGTCGCTTGGACAATTCGGCATTACTCGGCATAATGAAAGAGAACAGCAAACTTGCAAAACTACAAAGTAAGCAAGGCAATCAACAGCAGGAGCGGCAGTTGCGGTCACAAATATTCTTACGCTATTTCCATAAAAAATAGCCACCAACCTGTGGAACGTAGAACAACGGCTTAGAAAAGCGCCCACTTCGACCGCAACCGCTGCCGCCAGGGGCCGGACACTTCGGCTAGTTTCGGTATTGCAAAATAAAGTGCCGCCATGACGCTGGTAGCCAAGCGAAAATTCGGCAACTTTTGCATATGTAGCTTTATCTTTACAACATAAGCAGAAATAAATTAAAGGGATGCCATTATGCGTAGAAATAAAATGTGTTCTTGGCTATTTCCTTATTTTGCAGCATATTTATTTATTTAGTCGCTTCATTCGTTGTGCCAACGGGCGGCGCTTTCGCTCTTATCTCTTCTGCTGCCATCCTGTCCGTCTGCTCCTGCCGCTTTCAGTGTGTGCACGTGTAAAAGTTTGCAGTATGCCTTGAAGGTGAAAATTTTGGTGTCTGCGAGTGTGAACGGGCTGAAATTGTCAGAGGAACTGAGAAAAGGACACAACACGTGCTTAGATGCTGTGCGGTGCGACAACTCGGGAAGGAATAGCACAGCGCATTATTTCCGTTTCCCAGCGGATGGCAGGTCAACACACTTTTTAAAGCAAAGCGTTTTACCTCTACTCGCCAAGGGTTCTTTCGCGACCGTTGGTGTCAACAGAAAACTCCCGCGAACAAATAAAAGAATTTACTGGCACATGGAACTAACAGAGTAACAAAGCCAGAGCCCGTTGTCTTACCGATTCAGCTACGAGCCCACGCGGAGGCGGGGAAAACAAGTGGGGGCACTCACCAAGCACATCTACGGGTTTAACCCCTGCATTCTCGCTGAAGGTCACGTAATATAGATTAATGGAAGCTCACACCAAACCATGGCATCTCACTTCTAGTACGCCAATGTGTTAAAAGCCTGGGGCTTCCAGTGTTCACGTAAGAAATCTCAGCTACTTGTCGTCCGCCCTCACGCCAAACGACACCTCAAGGAACACATTCAAATACTCCTTGATGGCCAGGCCATCACTCCAAGCCTCAGCATCAAGATCCTGGTCCTACATCCCAAGGCCAACACCAAGACTGACGTATCGTTGCAGCGCCTCAAACACAGCATGAATCAAATCATACACATGATCAGACGAGTTGCCACCAAGATGCGAGGCCTCAAGGGATCCGATACCTTTCGATTAATTCAAGCTTTTGTTCTCTCGCGAATCGCTTAGGTCAACCCCATGTCTTCTTGGCAAGGAGGACATAAAGATACTTTATACAGTGATCAGAAAGGCGGTTGAGCAGGCCATTGGTCTTCGCCTGAGTGCGTCCACAGAGAGGCTGCTTAGCACGGGGCTTTATACATGCTGGAAGAGCTGATAGAGGGCCATATTTATATCGGGGAGCTCCAAATGAGCAGAACTGCGGCGGGTCGCCCCATCCTTCACCAGATTGGCTGCGCAGCACAGAACGTCACACCGCTTGATGTACTCCTGGACTTTTGGCGACAAGAACTAAAGATGCTCCCTTTGCTTATAGAAAGATGGGCTCCTTACACGACGAGGGTCGCCGATAAGCACGGGCTATCGCGCTCAACACCACCCTATCTACACAGACGCCTCCCAATATCGCGGGCAGCAGTATGCCATCATCGTGGCTACCTCCAGAACTAGCCTCCTTGCTTGTGCCTCACACAAGGCCGAAGACATGACGGCAGCAGAAGAGGCAGCCATCGCGTTGGCTCTCACTAAGCCAGGTGTTTGTAATGTAGTCACCGATTCCCAACAAGCCTACCGGAATTACCAGTTGGGTTTGGTGTCCCGACCTGAACTGCATGTGCTTAAAACCACTAACCACTCCCAAAATGGTTCCATTCAGCTCACCTGGACACCCGCTCACGCTTCCATGGAGGGCAACGAATACGCCCACCAAGCCGGCACTCCCCCCCCCCCCCCCCCCCCCTCCGTAATATGGAGCTGCACGAGGGCAGTCACACGCTTGTCCCGCTCAGGGACATAACCCAGCATTGTTGCCTTCTGAGACAGACCCTAGCTTCGGCTTACCCTGACCTTTCCATAGAACAACAAACTACCCTACGGCTCATACACTCCGGCTTCTTCCCACACCCGATGCGTCTTCACTTAATGCACCCTAATCGCTACGACGCTGAATGTAAATTTTGCTCAGAAGTAGGAACACTCTGCCACATAATCGGGGTGTGCGACGTTAGCCCTGTGTATCCTCCTCTCTTTCCGTCAACTACCAAACAAGACCAATGGGAGATGCTCCTGTCCAGGCCCTCTATGCTTGCCCAGCTTCAGGCGGCGCGGACTTAATATGGGCTCCAGTGGAGAAGGAACCACTCCGCTGGGCCGCACTCTGGGCCGTTCAGAAATCTGAATAGAAGTATTTTCTCCTCCTCCTCCTCCTCTTCCTCCGATCTCGTCGCCTCCGTCGGTGATGGCAGAGACGGAGAAGTGAGATCGTCTAACACCGGGTTTTATATTTATTTTATAAAAAAAGAATTTCCACTCATGTGCTACACCAATACAACTCAACTAACCACCGTTCATGCATCAAGCAATAATTTAACCTCACCAAGAATATCTCTGAAGTAATAGAAGGTGTGGTTAAGTGCATTTCACTTCTCGCTGGTTTCACTATTTGTAGAGCCACGTAGTACGTGAGTGAATTGAAGTGACGTCGCATGGGTAATCGTTGTGCACATGGGTGCCATTTACAGCTTTGCTTTTCAATCACATTCACAGGGTGGATTGGCGCTAATTTTTTTATTCAGTCAAAGTTATGAAGAAGCAAGCGCTATCCTTATCAAAAAAGCTGCAGGGCGAACCGCAAAATCTTCTGCTGTTGCTTTACAGTGAATTTCTTTTTGTGTGGTACAACGCATTTGTCAGTAATGTCGTAAGCTTCTGAAGCTGCTTGTCGACAGTTTCTCATGAACCGATTGATGCCAGTGGACACGCAGACGGAAATTTCGCTTCGGTATCGGTTTGGTGAACGGTTGCTCTTCATTTTCTTTCCACCAGAGAAAAGCTTGGAAAATATGTTTGCCTAGTTTGATTAAATGCTTCTTCGACGAACTGGTTTGGCTTTAGAGTGTTCCGACGATCAGTTTCTTATAATTACACTACCACCTTTAAATGCTTATTAACACGAAAGAAGCCCCCAAAATTATTTACGTTGCAGCTGACCGCTTGCATTCCGTGTTACGAGAAGTTTGAGTTACCTGCGAGACGGCCGAGCTGCGTTCCGCTTTTCAACCTGTGCCACGACACATTTTTTGTACCTTCAAGAGAGTGAATTGATGGTCTAGTTGGTTCATATTGTTCAGTTGTTAGTCCAGCGGTGTTGTGTGTGTGCCACCTCTTCTCGTCCTGCGTCCTCCTCGCTGGTTTCCCCTTTTTTGTACCTCGTTTGCACTCTCAATATTCGTCTCGCTTTTACGTGTTGTTTTTTGGTATCTATGGTGGTATTTCTTCCATTTATTAGGTGTGACGTATGGCAAAATTACGCAGAAAATTCGCTAGCTATAAAAGGTCTTTGAGGCTAGCTAGTTTACGAGAATAAGAATATGGAGCGCTTGTTAATAGTGGCTAAATGAGCTGGTCATCTCACTTCATAATCATTTTATTATTCACAAACGCGTGTTTTTATGAAACATCGTTTCTGCAGAATTGCATTGTGTTCAGCAAATGAATGTGGTGACCTCTGCAGCAATTTTCGGTATACGATGAATTGTACGAAGATGTCTCTTATGTTTGTGTAACCGACACAGAATGCGGACATTTGAACTTACTATACGAGATACACAGCTCTGTGCTATTGTGGCATGTATTGAACTTCCCTTGCGATACGTTGCTAATAAAATCAGTGAATAAACCACATTTCCAGCCTACTACTTTTTCTGCCCCAAACAAAATTGTCACGCTTCAGGGCGTGCTGGCTCGCGCGTATTCAACTAAGAAAGATATCCAAACAAATGTTTTGTGCACGTGCAGAAAGTCCAAGAAATTAGCAACTGAATGTTGTCGAAAACAAGATGTGCAGCAGCAGCACAATCTGAAAAGCAAAATGCAAGCGGTGTTTGTTCACGCTTGCGGCACACAAAGACAGTCGCGCTCGTTCAGCCCATAGGGGCGTACGGCTGGACCAGGTGGCGCGCCGGAGCGATACTAGCAGCGCTGCGCGCGGCGGAGAACCGCCCTAGATTGCCGTACGCGCACCGAGCTTCCGTGCGGCCGCTGCTGGTTTTCAATGGCGACTAACACGTTGGCATTCTACTGCGGCTTCCTTCCTCTCGAAAACTGTGAGCTATTTTTTAGGGAGGCGACCCTGAAGAAAGGAAAGCTACTCGTGAAACATGTGTTCGCGGTGGAGGAGATAATACAAGCAGACGAGCATCAGCTGAACGCCAAGTGCGTTTCACAAGTGCAAGACAACGTCGTCTACGATGTGCGTCTGAAGGTAAACGCTCTTTCTCTTTTTTGTGTTCTTTCTACCGCTCTTGTCGAATGTATTCGCGCTCAGAGGCTAAGTACACAAAGGTGGTGATACTAAATTGACTTTTCTCATGCAGATCTGCGCTCACACACGGTCCGTCCCTCATGGAAATGGACGTTGAGTTTTAATAGACCCCCTATTGTGTTTCTATAGAGTCAATAAAAAGTCAATTAAAACTCGTCGCTTATAGACTGTGCGCGTTAGAAAGTCAACAAACTTTTTATTGCACAAACTCAACCAACATTTTATTGCCTTCAAGACATTGAGTTTTAATACACTTCATATTGTGTTTCTGTAGAGTGAACTAATTAAACACTGCGGCCAATATAAAATCAATTAACTTTTTATTGCAAGAATGCAATATGCATTTTATTGTCTTCACATATATGTTGAGTTTTGACAGACTCTGTATTGCGTTTCTATAGCCCACCCACGAGGGTCTGGTAGTTTATCGGTGCCTATATGTGGGGTGCTATTGTGCCGCCTGCCCCGCCGCATCAACAGAGATCGCGCGATGGACGTCTCATCACTTCGTCTTGAGAGCACTTGGAAGCAGTGGCGCCTGGGCTGACGGACATCACCGCCGGACAGTCCGAGCCCCTACAAAGCTCCTCTGTTAAAACTTGCAAGAAAACCTGGCTCACAGGCAACAGGATATTACAACTATACTCAATAAGAATTTGATAGAAAGGTAACAGAGATAAATTTAATAAAAACTCATCAGAAATTCTATTCAGACTTAGCTCATATGCAACAGGTTGTGATGACTGTGCACAATAAGAGAGAGAGAGAGAGTAAACATGTTTATTGTTTCTTATTAAAGAGTCCTTAGGGTGGCATAAGAATTTTACAGAAATCTAATTGAGATAAATTTAATAGAAACCCGTCAGAAACTGTATTCAAAGCTGACGCACTCGCAACAGGATGTTACGACGATACTCAATAACAATTTTAAGAAAGATAATTCAGAAAAATTTAATAAAAACTCATCAAAGAGTTTATTCAAAGTGTATTCACACGCAACAGGATTTTACGACTACACTCAATAACAATTTTATAAAAAAGTTTTGCCATAACTTTAATAAAAATCCGCCAGAAACTATATTCAAACCTGACTCACACGCAACAGGCTGTTGCGAATATACTGAGTAAGAATTGCATAGGAAGCTTATTGAATTTTTAAAAATAAAAACCCGATAAAAAACTCATAAGAAACTACATTCAAAAGCGATAAGGTCTATTGACTTGACTCTATAGACTTAATTGATTGATTGATTGTGGGGTTTAACGCGCCGACGCAACGCAGGCGATGAGGCGCGCCGTAGTGGAGGGCTCCGGATTAATTTTGACCACCTGGGGATCTTTATCGTGCGCCGAAATCTCGTACACACGGGCGTTTTTGCTTTTCGCCTCCATCAGAAAAGCGGCCGCCGCGGCCGGGAATCGAACCCGCGACCTTGTGCTCAGCAGCGCAACGCCTTAGCCACTGAGCCACCGCGGCGGGTATAGACTTAATTGAAGCGCGGTGGCCAATTTGTAATGGAAACTCAATAGAAATAGTCTATAAACTGTTGACAAAATGTTTATAGGATTCTTTTGAGCAATCCCTATAAAATGTTTGTTTTATCTCGGTAAAAAGTTTTATGAGGGGTAGCCTCCGGGACGTGCTCTTGCAAGGCGGGAATAACCGGCCGCTGTAAGCATGCCGCGGCTGTGTGCACCTACGTGAATGAGGCAACTGACGATACCTGCACAAGCAGACCCCAGCAGTGGGGAAAACCGTCGAAAAAACCCAAGCGGGACGTGAACAAGACCATCGCGGACCTGTTCCCAGGTATTTTGATTAGGAATGCATCGCTCGATTCCTCTTTTCACCGTGGTTTCGTGATTGATTGATTGATTATGAGGTTTAACGCGCCGACGCTACAGAGACGACGAGGCGCGCCGTAGTGCAGGGTTCCGGATTAATTTTGACCACCTGAGGATCTTTAACGTGTGCCGAAATCTCGAACACACGGACGTTTTTGCTTTTCGCCTGCGTCATAAAAGCGGCCGCCGCTGCCGGGAACCGAACCCGCTTTCTTGACATACCCTGGTTTCGTGAACTTGAAAACTTATCCTCCTCATATCCTCCTCCTCCTCATCAACTTATCCTCCTCAAAACTTATCCTCCTCATGAAAACTTATCCTCCTCCTCATCGGGCGGATGAGGCGACGTCAAATTTCTAGCAGCTGATCGATTCCGCTTTGCCCACCTGCGGTAAAAGCAGGGCGAGTATAAGTCAGTGCGAAATCTGGCTGATTCTACCCTTCATCTTACCTTTCGTGTCTCTCACCGCTTACCCGCCGCTTTTTGTAAACATCCGGAAACAGAGTCGGCAGGTAGGCTGGGTTGGCCTGGCTCTCGCTCTTTGCATTGTTCACGAAGTGCCTGCTGCATATTCGTGTGTTTTTTGGGGGGAGTCACGGGGAGCGATCAGAGCTATTAGAAAGTAAGGTAATTTAGTGCAGTTCAGCTACTGAATGACAGGAGAAAGGCAGAGAAACGGTCACTCACTTTTTCCGCCGCACAGCCCTAATCCAGGCTTCTCGGCGGTCTGTCTCGTACCACTTGCCGGGAAACGAATAGAACTTGACGATGGGCTCTTTTACCTTCGTGTTTGCGACGCTGTTGTGGCACCCAACTACACAAACATTATTTAGAGCCCTGTCTTTTCCTCTTAGGCGCGCTAGTTTTCATCACGGCGAAGCAGCAAGCAGCGTACTCCAAGCGAATCTGCGGAAGAGCGCACCCCGTGTGCGGCAATGAAATGGGAGCAAAGGCTGCCAGGGGAGGAAACGGCGCTGCATGCGCGCGGCGAAACTTGAGCCGTACGCCCCTATAGCAGGCGATAAGCGGCACGGCGTTTCCTCCTCGCGCATCAACGAAAGCGTTGCCATAGAAGCATCAGTGATTTTTTTGTTGTTTTTTGGTTTGACAGTTTGGCCTACCAAGCACGAGGGGACAAATTGGCGCTAGTGGCGCAATTATCGGTTACCTGGGGGTATACCAGCTGACCTAGCCGTGCTGCCGCTGTGATGATGCTGTCCAACCGACGGGAGCTTTTAAAGCTGCGATGGTCCGGCGCAGGCGCTCTGGATGGGATCTGTTGACACGCAGGCGCAGCCACGAGAGACCCGGAGGAGCGCCGATCAGTCCCACGTGCGGTATGGCGCAGCAAACAGCTTTTTCGGCAGATGATAGCCCAGGGCAGCAGTTTTCCTGTGGAACGTAGAACAATGGCTTAGAAAAGCGCCCACTTCGACCGCAACCGCTGCCGCTGCCGGAATATGTACAGCATATATACGATGCAACTGCGGTAGCGTGTAGTGGGCGTTAGAAAGTTCTTGCAGTGGTCTACCCGCGCCCCGGTACTGCGCCCGCGACATGTAGCAAGTTGGACAGCAGAAGCCACCTTGCTCTCAAAGGGCCAAACGTGATGCTTAGCCCATCGAGAGCAAGAGGGTACAACCAAATTCAACTAGGCTCAACCCAGTATCAGGCAAGCTGGGGCCCTTTAACGTTTGCCTGCATTTTCTATGCGTGATTGGCTCTAGTGTGCCCTCTTATCTTGAAATCGTGAAAAAATTAACATTGAAAATGTTGACCACCAAAGCAACCTTCTTCGTCCGGCCAACAATTCCTCTCTACCCACGCTTCGCTATCAACACGCGGCGTAACTGCTACTATCTGGCAGTGCTGGGCACGCTAGAGCTGCCTTATCATTCGCAGTCGGCTGAGCGTGGCTCGACCATTGCGTTGCCCCGAAGAAGTCGGCTCTTTTAAATATTTCTTTAACTCACGATGTCACCCGGCGTTGTCGGCGTGCCTCGGCGTCCGCAACAGCCGTTCCAGGTGCGCCCTCTCCCCCACTCCTCCTCTCCCGCATCATGCTACCCTCCTCGCTCTCAACAACAGGTCCGCACCCCTCCCCCTACACTATATAAAAAAATAATACTTACCGGCGCCTGGTTTCGATCCCACGACCCTGCGGGCGGAACGCAAGGCGGAACGCATGGTGCTCTTCCAACTGCGCCACAAAACCGACACAGAATGAAAGGCTACGAACGCGCCTTATATCCTTGACTCATTCAAACTACGTCAAGAAGCTGCTGATACAACGCATTCACTACCACCAACTCCCCAAATACTAAACGTTAACGCGATACACCCACCCCCTATGCGACGCATTTACTCGAGTCCCCCTCGCGGGGAGATGGGCCCTTTTTTTCTTTCTACATTGATAAACAAACGTTGACGCTAAAGCCGGGAATTTAAAAAAAAATTACCCCACCTTCCCGCGAGGGTAACCCTGTGGAGATGCGACGCATCTTGGGGGTTCACTTGGTGTTTCCCTTGGGTTGATTATCTAATTGCATGAAACGTGTGAGGAACGCGTATGATGTATTCTTTATTTAACACGCGGCGTAACGTTAATGATGACGGCCTTGTGGTCGCTGAAGTGTACGGGTAGTGGATGGTGAAGTAACGATTGATTGATTGTGGGGTTTAACGCGCCGACGCAACGCAGGCGATGAGGCGCGCCGTAGTGGAGGGCTCCGGATTAATCTTGACCACCTGGGGATCTTTATCGTGCGCCCAAATCTCGCACACACGGGCGTTTTTGCTTTTCGCCCCCATCAGAAAAGCGGCCGCCGCGGCCGGGAATGGAACCCGCGACCTCGTGCTCAGTAGCGCAACGCCTTAGCCACTGAGCCACCGCGGCGGGTGGTGAAGTAACGGGACCACCGTGCAATTTGCAGCGAATATGAAGTCTATGCCAACGCCGCCTGTATAAACATTGCCTAAAGCGTGAGCGAAAAATGGCCAAACAGCCACTCTCCTGTTGCTCTCTCCTACCCTTCCCCACTCCGTAGCCTTCCAGCGTGCTTTCGTGTCCGCCAGCCAGCGCCGCTTCTCGGAAACTATGCAAAATAGTGGGAAGTTTGTTTAGCGTTCCTGGGGCGGCGCTCCTACGCCTTCTTGTTTTTCACCATGCCTGTCTGTCTTGGTCTGTCACTGATAAAACTTCCTTTGTCACGAAGCAAAATCCCTTGCGCTGCCGCAGGCTGATGCCGGCTTTGCGCGCTTATCTACTCGGATCACAGGCCCTGAAATTTTCTGAGGGGGGCATCCCCCCTCTATCCCCTCCGCATTTAGGTATTGCTTTGACCCCCCCTGTTCACACTCCGCATCGGTACGCACTTCTAAAATTGAGGACTGTACTGTAGAAGCGCCCGAACAACGTGGCGGGATCCCAGCTGCTTATCCTTTTGTTTCCTATAATTTTCTGAAGTTTACAAGCACGTGATATTATTGGAAAGTAATCGTAGAAGTGAGCCCCTGAACAAAAAACGTGCACGCAATTTTTTCTTCTCTAAATACTCCAGAAAGAAAAATATCAGTAAAATAATGGCTGCCCCATCCGAAAATATCGTTTTTCTGTTAGCTATATGTTTACCCGACAATCAGTATGTTCTTACACTATTTCAGTCCGCCTCCGTCTTTATCTCTGGAAAAATGCAGCAAGTATGAAGCGAGCGACACGTTGAACGAGATCCCCAGTGCGCCAAAGAACTAGCGCCCCGTCGCGGCTAAGATGTAAGCGAAACGGCCCCTGAAGCCCAACAGGCAAGCTGACAGACACACGTCGTAGAAGTGGATGCAGCGTTCGCGACTCGCGAGCAGTGACGTAAGGCGAGATGTCCGCCGGCACGCGCCACATAGCGGATCAGTGCCTGGACTAAGCGTCCCTACCCTTCCCATTGAAAAGCGCGCGACGCGTCAGGCAATGTTAATACAGGCTGCGTTGTCTATGCACGTGCCCGAAATCGGAACGCCGGTGCTGGAACTACCGCGGCTATGACGCAACGTGGCGCGGCTATGACGCAACACAATCCAACACAATCCACTTTAATCCAATCCAAATCCAATCCAATTCCACATGAGCCAAGCCAAGCCAAGCCAACCCAATCGAATCCCATCCAATGCCCCTCGCGAGAGAGTGTTCGCTGTCGGAGAGGACAGGGGGGGTGAGCGGCGGAGAGCGCAGCTCGTGCAGCGAGGAGAATGGGGGAGGGGTGTGGACGGACAAGAACGCCGTATGGAGGGGCAAGGCGAGTGAATGAGATGCAGTCGAATTTAAAACCGAACTCAATGCGGCACGTGGTGGCCAAAGCCAGTACTACTGGCCATGAACCGGAAAGCTGGGCATGTCCAGGACGGAGAAGCAGCCGTCCACGTACCTGACAAAAAGTTTTGGCCGCTGTTGGAAGTCTTCCAAGGCTTTGGATTCAATGGCTTCCATAGTAAGATTTGCGGTCGCCACCGATATTGATGCACCCATCGCTGCCCCAAAAGTCTGTTGGTAGAAGTCACCTTCGTGGCTGAAATAAGTGCTGCTCAGGCAGAACTGAACCAGCTGGCCGTTACCTGAAAATGGGTCCGTTTCTCGAGCGATGAGTCCTCGCTGAGACGTTGCCTGCAGGTTTCAATTGCCAGTTCAACCGGGACGCTTGTGAAGAGGGAGCACACGTCAAAAGACACCAGGATATCCCTGTCTTCCAGAGCGACAGCCTTCGCTTTCGCAATAAAATCCGAGGTGTTCCTGACATGCGTCCCCGTCTTTCCTACCAGCGGCGCTACGATTTTGTGCAGGTACTGCGACAGAGGACGAAGAGGGGACCTCGTAAATTCGACAATTGGGCGGAGTGCGACGTCGGGTTTATGCACTTTCGGCAACCCGTATATGGCAGGGGATGAACTTTTAGTGCAAAGCAGCTTGTAGTACAGGTGTTGTAGGACGGTGGTAATCCCTTGAATACTTCGGAGAGCAATTTCTGCAACTGCGTTTGCACTCTGGACGTCGGTTCCTTTGCAAGTCGTTTATACGTGCCCTCGGCGTGCAAGAGGCTAACCACTTTTTCATGGTACGCTGACCGGTACAGGATCACTGTCACGCTGCCCTTGTCGGCGGGCAGTAACAGTGATGTCGTCGTTGGCACGTAGACTACGGATAGCTTCGCGCTCATCTTCGGGGAGCGGGTTGCGAAGGGTGCTCCTTTTCATGTGTTAGAGCAAGACTTTCGTCCTCACCTCATATTGGATATCCCAATGCAACAAGCGTACAGCTACTTCAACAGCGCACGCTACGTTGCGCGGGTCAGGCGGCTTCCCTTGGGTGGAATTCAGGCCTCGGCTGAGAAGATTCTTTTCCTCTGATTCCGGCAATTTCTGCAAACGCCTGAAGCAACACCGGTACTATGCACAAAAGGAAAACGCGATGTCCAACGCTCTCGCGGAGCATGTGCAAAAGACTAAACATGAGATCAAGTGGGATGACGCCGAGATGCTGACGATGGAGCGCAACACATTGGCACGGCTTAATATGGAAAGCCTAATCATCCAGACAACGCCGCACACGATGAACAAAACGAGAGGGTGCATGCACCCAAGCTATGGCAAATCTCTCAAAAGATTCTTTGGTTCTACTTACGTTGGTGGCTCCCATTGACTGCTCATATTGTAAACAAGGGAGCCGTAGCGCTCCCGAAACGTCATTTTTGATTTACTTGCTCAGTGACCTGTATTTAATTTTCTGTTTAGCATGCCACCTGACCAGGCAGTATGCCGTCAAACCATCGACTTCAACATATAGCCTGTATATTGAGAAAGTATCACCCGAAGGTTGCATTCGGTAACGGCTTTTTCAGCTTTTGTTCGGGTAGAGGTATGCTGACAGAACTTTCTTTGACTGTATGATTCATCTAGAAAACAGGCGCGGAAAGATGTTGACCTAGAAAAGAAACAGGACGACGCGCTACTAGCAATTGGCAACATTTATTAAGAAACAGAAATATATAGGGCAAGCAACCGACATAACCCAACTGGTTAAAACTTATACAGAGATTATCAATAAAAAAATACCCCAGACAAAAAATACAATTTATCAGGTATAGTGTGCTGTCACCGCACGTGTCGTCCCAGAAACGCCAACCCGACGTCTTGCAGGCTGGCCGAAGGATGACTCAGGAACAGAGACCTTTCCAGGCTGATTTTCAAAGCTTCCATAATCTCACTTTGCGTCCTGCCCCTGTGCCTAAACAACACGGTTGTTTTTTTGAAAATGGGTTTACACACCTGTACTTTCCACTTTTTTGTATTTTTTGTACTTGTTATGTCTGGGATATTTTTATTGATAATATCTGTTTAAGTCTTAATCAGTTGGGTTATGTCGGTTGGTTGCTCCATATATTTCTGTTTCATCCAACCGGATCACCAACAACATCTGGTGGACCGGGAAAGACAGGCTGCTAAGACCCAGGGCTTCCTGGACCAAGGAATGTCCCCCACCTGGCGGTCAACCCAACAACATTGACTGCTGAATTAAATGTTTATTCCTCCTCCCCTTAATAAAGGTTGCCAGTTGTTAGTAGCGCGTCGTCCTGGGTATTTCTTTTCTTGGTCAACGTCTTTCCGCGCTTGTTTTCTAGATGAATCAAGACCGACTCGCCCAACTTTCGTCCTGTACGTGATACTGCAATGCGTATGAAGCCCCAATGTGGACAGGTCCGGAAGGGAAGCTCACAGGAGATAAAATACCCATTGATACGCCTGTATGGATGACTCCGTAAATCAGAAGAGGCATGGAAGCAGCTGCCGTTAGTTCTCAAGTCTTTCGATTTGAAGACTGTTTGGGCGACTTTTGTTGGACGCAGAGATGAGCGACCTGCCGGCCAAAATGTCGGCCAACCTAATTCCTCCGGCACGTCCGTTTGAGACCGGGCATGGTGCGTTGCGCAACGTCGCGTGGCTTTCTTGTGTGAATTCTGCGAGGGTGCGTTCCTTGGCGGCGGGCGAGCTACGGCCGTCACGGGGCCGCGCACTTGTGGCTATGACGGCGCTCCGGCTGTTGCTGCTGCTGCTGGCCGCGGGTTGCCGAGGCCATCTCTTCGTTTCCGAATTGATATCCAGCGTCACGCTCAGTCCAACATTCAAGGCCAAACTGGCGTCCGCGGGTTCCGTGAGCGCCACGTATGGCGTCTCGTTTCCCCTCGAGCTGGAGCTAGCCGGCTCAGCGGCAGGCGATCGGCGGGCGCTGCTTCGCACGGCCGAGGAGGCCCTGGCCCGAGCCGGCGTGGACGGGCCCGCCTGCGTCCGGCGCGCCCAGTGCGAGGCGGCTGGGGATGTGGCGCGACACGGCTTGCTGGGACAGGTGCTCCAGCTTCTGCTCAGGTGAGCTCGGCAGGTGTGATGACCGACTCGAGGCCTCTGTGTTGCAATGAGGAAGGGCTGCTTGCGTTAAGATAACTGAATAACAAAAGAAAGCCTTCCAAACTTCACTTAGGCTGTAGCTCCAAGTACGTACAAGTTACTGGAGCGCCTCGCACTCTGAGCCTAATTCTCCCATGCTTCAAGTGTACACACTCCACATGAGCCGGTCCGATCGGGACTTTGTTGTCACCGCAGGAACCGTCTAGTTGCCCACACACAGCTGCACCCTTCCGATCTTCACCTCAATCTCACACTTAGGGGGCTCCCAAATCCCAGCCTAGGTTCAACGTTCCAGGCTCCCATGGACTGTTGAAGCTAGGTTCGGTTCAACGGTCCAGCTTCTAGGTTAACTTCTAGGTAGCTATGTTAGCGTCAACCTTTGCTTCCTGAGCTTTTCTAGTTGAAGCTAGGTTCGCTTCTATGGTGGAGACAAGAACGCTCCTTTTTGGGGAAGTTCGGCCTCACAAAGCCTAACCATTTCTCCCTCTCCCTCCAGCTTCCGCACATGCGGGGGTAGGGCCCCAGGTCCGCGCAAGCAGCTGTCGCTCAGCCATCTGCCGAAAAATCAACGAGGCTCCACCGCTTGCGCGCCAAAAGCCTGTACGTCACACACGCAGACCAGCAAGCACTCCAAAGTGGTGGAGCCAGACGCTGATAATTACCCCTTTGTGCGCTCCACACAATTGAGCGGGGCGGTTTGACTTCGAAAATGGACGCATTCCCGCGGCGCGCTGCCCCGCTGCCGTTCGGAGGTACCGTAGCGAATTGACGACGGCAACGGCCCAGTATTCATTGGCAAGGCTGCGTATCCAGGCAGATCTGCGGGGTTGTATCCTTTCACACGCAATGTCTTGTTTCTGAAGAAAGAAACGTTTGGTCACCCAAGCTCTCTTCGGGCGTTACTCCGAAAAAGGCTTGTGGACGCCTGCTGTGCATGGTGACTGGCGTAGTCGGCGTCTCTTATAGACACCTAACTGCCGCACTTTGTTGAAAAAAAGCAGCGAAAAGAGGTCGTGTGTTTATTTTATAGAAAAGGGCGGCAACTTGCGGGAGCTGGCAAACTGATTGCGAAAAAAATTCCCCCGCATTTCCCCGAGGGGGAGAATGTGAAAGTGCGAATGCACGGTTGTCGGCCCGCTTGCGGCGCTTGCGCTCGGCCCCCGCAGCCCACCCCCTCGCCGCCTTCTCTTCCATCTCTTCCATCGGGTTTGTAGTATCACGTGTACACCACGCAGTTATCAAGCCGCTATAACGCCGCTGAGTCGCCAACGCACGCCGCTGACGACGTAGTTTGAATGCGTTAAAGATATAAGGCGCGTCTAACACTGATATCACCGTCGCGTCTGTGGCTTGGTCGGTAGCGCGTCGCGCTGCGGCCCGCAAAGTCCTCGGATCGAAACCTGGCGCCGGATGCTGTTTTTTCTTTAAAGAGCACTGCGGACGCCGCCGCCGACGCCGGCGGTGGATGGTTTGGGGTCGCTTATAAAGAGCATTCGCTCTTAAAGGAGTACTGACACGAAATTTTTATGTTACGTTTTTTTCGCTGCTATGCGTGCCTACCAGCCCACTAATCATAGAATGACAGATTAGACGGTCGAGCGCAGCGTAAACATTCATTTACGGCGTCGTTTATTCGGGCCAGTTTCGGTTTCGACTGAAAAACGCCGAGCGGCCGCCATGACAGCATGTATAACATGACGTCACCATTCTTGCCGTATCGCTGCCTCTCTGGAAGCGCGCGCGAGCGAGCGCACGCGCGCGCCCAGACCGACCGAGGTTTTCGCCGTCCCCACAGGCCCGGGCAGCATGACGTCAGTCCCAAAACCATGACGTGTACACACGCCCGAGCAGCGCGCGCCAACCACAGCCAGCGCGTCGGCTTCGTCACGGGAGCCCCGACGTCGGCAGTTTGGGGCACGTAGCAGATGATGTCACGTCGGCCCGCTCTGGGCTTTCTCGTGCGGGCGAAGATTAAAATGGAATTTAAATATGTTTCGCTGAACGGTTGCTGTTGAAACTTGCTGGGAGATATCTCCTGATAAAAAGGAAGCGTTTTACATAGTTATCTCAGCTTTGAAATTTCGTGTCAGTACTCCTTTAAAAAAGGGCCCATCTCCCCGCGAGGGGGACTCGAGTGAAGCGTCGCATAGGGGGTGGGTGTATTGCGTTAACGTTTATTGTTTGGGGAGTTGGTGGTAGTGAATGCGTTGTATCAGCAGCTTCTTGACGTAGTTTGAATGAGTCAAGGATATAAGGCGCGTTCGTAGCCTTCCATTCTGTGTCGGCTTTGTGGCGCAGTGGGTAGAGCACCATGTACCTTGCGTTCCGCCCGCAGGGTCGTGGGATCAAAACCAGCCGCCGGTAAGTATTATTTTTTATATAGTGTAGGGGGAGGGGTGCGGACCTGTTGTTGAGAGCGAGGAGGGTAGCGTGATGCGGGAGAGGAGGAGTGGGGGAGAGGGCGCACCTGGAACGGCTGTTGCGGACGCCGAGGCACGCCGACAACGCCGGGTGACATCGTGAGTTAAAGAAATGCTCTGCATTTAAAAAGAGGGAAACGGAATATGAAATACCAAGTTGGAGACACTACGTGCACTGAAATCGCAACGAAAGTTTTTTTTACACGATTCACGGGGAGACATGCCGACAATAGTGGAGGTAGGAACATAGGAAAAACCATCAATAAGGGAACATATATGGAACATAAATGAGTGAAGACAATAGACTGCGCCATCTAATTCACAACAAAGGGACAACCCATGCCGGCGACAAAAACTGGAAGGAGTGTGTTTTTTGAAGCTCTGATGCTTCTGCACGCAAGGGTGTCATTCTGCTTGAGCGCCACCGTCGTCTCCGCGCAGAAACCAACCCGGCTGAGTTGAGTCCCGTATAAAATTTGTGCAGAAATGTTTTTTTTTGTGGTCTCATATCCTCGTAAGAAAGTAAAAAGTGCGAGGCGAATGAAAACAGAATCTTCACTTGGAAACTATTCTCAAGAAGGGAGTGGGATCGTTCCATGGAGCCTTGTCGCGGAAACCTGCTGTGGGCATCGAATGGTTGGCAAGCTCTTCTTGCCTTCGCTCTGCGATTTCTTCGCAACGACGACCCATCGGCTGTTTCTCCACCTTTGCTCTGTCGTGGCCGATGAAGTGGTACTCCTGCATTCGAGCTTATAGAAGCACAGCGACCTTCCAGATTGTTGTTGGAGCAGATCGAGGGCTTCCTGCAACATCGCGGGAAGTGCCCAAATCATGCGAACACAATTGTCACTTTTAGGTCACGCCTGTCCGGCTCGCCTGAGGTGAGTCACTACCAACTTATTTTGTGCTAGCAGCTAACAGCGAGCTTTCTTCTATTCGGCCGCAGCAGATGAAAACGGAAACCGTACTCTTGCAGCTCTCATTGCAAGTTTGGGAAGCATTCATTGACTGATTTCTACGACGGGCAGCATACTGTAGTACAGAACCATGTTTTACGGGAAAAACCATTATGGCGTAGACCAGCGAGTTTCGCCCTGTGTGAGAGTTGGATCTTGAAGTGATACCGCCGCGGCGAGTGTCGCCATTCCTCGAGTGCCGCCCCTTCTACTGCACTTATGCGGGGGACGGGCCGGAGGAAAGCGAGCGCAGCCGCGACGTGAAGGGATTCATCGGTGTTGAGGGAGAGAATAAACTTTATTTTGAGGAATATCGGCCATGCTGGTGGTTAGGTGGCGTTGATGGCTGTTGTCAGCGTGGACTCATCAATGACCTCAGCAGCCCTAGCAACCAAGTGGGCCTGTAAATTCGGGTCTGCACTGAGCAGCGCGGCCTCCAACCGTTTTTCAGAGGGTATTACGGGAAAGGGATTTTTTATGGCCAGCCCAGAATGTATTGAATAGTTTGGCATGACCGCCACAGAAGCAGCAGGCCGAAGTAGCGTATAGACGTGGATGGATGTGGGTCAGGACGGCAGAATTGGGAACGCTACGTGTCTGAAGACACGTACAAGTGCCATTTTGTACATAGTTCGGATCATGGCATCAATCTTGTCCTTGTCAGTCTGCTTCCATGTGTGGCACGCCGCCGTGTACTCCACAGGGCTGATCGCGAAGGACCGCATCAGCTCGTGAGTTCTTCTTCACGCATGCCCGCCTTATTGGTCTAAACGTGCTGGATCAGCCACAGGGTACTTGCCGTCTTGGTCGCCAGCTTCTTCAGCAGGTGGTCTTTGCTACCGTTGCCGCTGATCATGCCAAGCACCAGCACTGATCTCAGGAACTTCGGGAATTCTCTGGCCCGCCTACGTGATCAGCCCCGCGGAATCACACTTCCTTGGTTGCGGCGGCTGCCACCCCTATTGCGCGGCGAATACACCAGGAGCTCGGACTTGGACAGCGAACTCTACAGGCCCGTTCTGTCTAGCCGTTCTTCGATGGCCAAGACCGACCTCTGGAACCTCCTCTCTATGCCGGCGTCCGTGCTGCCGGTCGTTCACAGGGTAATGTCGTCTGAGTAGATCGTGTGTCGCACACCCTCTACGCTCGACACCGCCTCGGCGACCCCTATCATCATGATATTGAACAGCAGCGGAGAGGTCACCGAGCCTTCAGGCGTGCCCACGCTGCCGACGCCTCGCTCCGGCAACTTGATCTCCCCCGCGTGCAACACGGTCTTGCGGCCCGGCAGAAAGTCTCGAAAGTAGTCGTAGCTTGTCCGATGTTGAGCCGCGACGCCTGCGCCAGGATGGCCGAGTGCTTCACCCGGTCGCAAGCGCTCTGAAGGTCGAGGCGCAGAATCACCTTGCTGTCCTTCGTCTGATTGTCTATTATCTCCGTCAGCTGCAATATCGCGTCTTCAGTGCTCACGCCCCTCCGGAACCCGATCATCGAGTTCGGATACAGCCCCTCTTGTTCGAGATAGTTTTGCCACTGGTTCACCAACACGTGTTCGAGTACCTTCCCTACGCACGACGTCAGCAAGATGGGTCTCAGGTTCTCGGTGTTGGGCGGCTTGCCCGGTTTCGGAATCAGCAGTCATCGCCCCCTTCCATTGGTTTGGCTGGCTTGCCGCTTCACCAACACTGGTTGTAGTTCTACGTCTGCGCCTCGATTGACAGGTCTTCCAGGCACCTCAGCGCCTTCTTCGGGACCCACCGCCGATTTGGGTTTCAGCTCTCGCGGGGCGGTCACGGCCTGGGCCGTCGAGATGTTTCGTTCTAACTTGTCGTTGGGAGCTCCCGCATACTCCGGGTGGTGCTCGGTCTTCGTCTCCGACAGCTGTATGTCGGTTAGTCGCTTGATCAGCTCGTCCCTGCCGACGCTCTTGGACTCGTGCATGACCCGAGCCATGCGGTTTTGCTGGTACGATTTGGTTGTGGTCTCGTCGAGAAAGTGCCTGATTAGGGACCAGACATTGACCTTGTGAAAGCTGCCGTCGATGCGGTTGCACGCCTTGTACCACTGCTGTCTGCAGAGCAACCACTGTGCTTTGCGATTGCTCAGTCCAGTTCGGCCACCTTGTTCTTCAGTTTCCTGTTTCAGCCCTTCCTCTTCCAGAGCTCCTTGATCGACTTCTTTGTTTCGACCATATGCGCCAGCTTGCTATCGACGCAAGCGACGCCCTCGTCGGTCTCGATCTTCTTGGTCGCCCTTCTGACTCCTTGAGCCCCGCCGTCCGCTCTTCGATGCCTGGGGTGCCTTGCGCCGCAGGGCCATCCCTCCTCTTTTTGCGGCAGGCGTACCAGTCCGTCCTCTTCTGCTCCATCTTGTGACCACCTCTGGCGGTCAACTCGACATCCCAGATGGAGTGGTGGCTTGCCAGGTCTTCGCCGGTGTTGCGCCACGTTGTGCCACGTAAACTCCGAATTGCATTACATTGAACTCATAAAGGCGTTCTGGAGTGGTAAATGCCGTTTTCTCTTTGTCCGCTTCGGCCATCGGAATTCGCTAATATCCGGAACGAAGGCCCAGGCTCGAAAAATATTCTTCACCCTGCAAGCAATCTGAGGCATCATCGATGCGCAGCATACAATACACATCTTTGCGAGTGATCCTATTCAGAGCCTGGTAATAAACACAGAATCGGACGGAACCATCCTTTTTCAGAACCTGAACAATGGGGGAAGACCACGAACTCGTCAATGGTCGAATAACCTTCTCCTTGAGCATATCCGCCACACTGTCTTCGGTTATTTTCTTTTCGGATAAGGACAGACGGCACGCTCGGTCGGCGGCGAATTACGGCGGATCCGTCTATTTCGATTTTATGCTGTTGTGCAGTGGTTTGTGTGAGGCCGGGTGCATGCACGTTGAACGAGGTATAGTGCTTAGCCAGAACGTCGAGAAATAGCTTTGTGCGATCGGGCGTAAGGTCGGAACTGACGGGGCTAGCAAGAGCTGTAATATCTGCAGGCGAAGTGAACAAGGGCTCTTTTGAGGCCTACGTGCTAACAGAAACGACCCACTCGGGGTTATTATCGACCACAGAAGCGATAGTGGTCCCTCGGTGCAGTAGAATTGGTTCATTAGTAGTATTGTCTGCGGCCAGTGATACTGAACCACTCGCCAATCGAACAAAATAAGTCACAATGGCAATCCCATGCGGCAGAAATCGAGTGGTCGGAACGGCCATCACGTAGCCATCGGTAATTACTTGAGGGCGGGCTGTGGCGAGTCCTGACAACATAGCTGTTAAGTAGCGGCAATAGGCATGGCAGGTTAATATATATATGATGTGAGCAGTTAGTCGTGCGCCACCCCTTTGGGACATTGACCGCTACTACAGTTACCCAGTGGCCACTATCCCATACCTCATCTTCCTCTGATTGCCATGCTCATCATTATCTTCCATCTCGGGGCTCGTGTCCTTCTCTTCGCCGTCAGCTGAGTGTGTGGGTTCCGCGAGGGCTGCTACGCCTAGTAAACGTCCTGTAGCGGCTGTCCTTCAAGGCCCTTAGAAATGGTAGAGGTCTCGATCCTGTCCTCTACGTCGGCCCATTGTACCCCTGGAGCTCCGTTCCGGACACCGTTTACCACCAAAGGCCATGCAGCGTGAAGCCGCGAGCCAAACCATTGGCACCGCCCCTGCTCCGGCTCCGATATTTACGATCACCAGCCACCAGCGCGACCCATCGTTTTTCGACGGGTTCCGCGGCGAGGACGTGGATGACTGGTTGGACCAGTTCACGAGGGTGAGTTCATTGAACCGATGGAACGACTCCTTCAAGCTCTACAACGTTGGGTATACCCCAGAGAGGTGGCAAAAACATGGTTCCTCAACCAGGGCGGCCATATCACTGATTGAACCAACCGTAAGGAAGAGATTCGGAAGATTTTCGGGACTCCAAGCACCGGTTCGGACACTGCCAAAAGGAAGCTAGCTTCCCGGATCCAACACCCTGAAGAGACGTACGCCTCGTACTTTGAGGATGTCCTTGCTCTCTGTCTCCGAGTGGATGCAGCGATGCCAGAAGCCGACAAAGTTCACCACCTCCTGAAGGGCATCGCTCCTTTCGCATTCAATGCTCTCGTAGTCCAAAAGCCTGCGAGCGTCAGCGATGTGCGAACAACGTGCCAACGCTTGGACGAGCTACACTCTATTCATCTGCACCAGGATGCTGGCGCAAATGAGCTGCCGGGAGACGTCAATTTGCGCACCCTCATGCACAGTATCATCCGTGAAGAGCTGCAGCTGCGTGACCCACCTGCTTCCTCACGGGATAACATTCGCCCGGACGCCCCTCATGTGCGTGACGTTGTAAAACAAGAGTTGGCCTCCATTGCAGGTGTCGTCCCAACGATGCCTTCGGTTCCTGTCCCGACCATGCCGTCATACTAGGCGATCGCGGCGAAACCACCCTTACCAATGGAAGTCCCGCCGGCTCATGGACATTTAAGTACCATCTCATCGGCAGCCCCCTTGCGGGCTTACTACAACGGCGTCCGACCTTTCCGCCAGGCTTTTTCGAATAATCGACCTGTCTGCTATTATTGCGGAATCCGCGGACAATCTCCCGTTTCTGTCGACGACGTCAGCAGGATGAGAGGCGAGGATATGCACCCCTTGAACGTGACATCCGCTTTGCCTACGGCGCCCCGCAAAACCAGTACGTCTCTCCAACGCGACGGTACTCGCCGCCTCCGGCCCCAGTTGATACGCCTGACAACGAGCGTTCGTCACGACGCCGCCGATCACCATCACCATATCGCCGCTCTGTCTCGCCCTTACGACCCGCGTCCCACCCCACGGACTACCAATCGGAAAACTAGCGCTTGCAGTTTGAAGGGAAACTGCGTTAGTCGGAACGCCAAGAACTCCTCCAACAAGACCGTCGCACACACTATATGTGAACATTGAAGGTTGTGATGTTGATGCCCTCGTTGACACCGGAGCCAGCATATCCGTCATTAGCGAAAATTTTTGTTCACGGCTCTGAAAAGTAAGAACCTCGTACACTGGCCCCTCATTGTGTGGTGCTAATGAAGTTGTGCTGGAGCCGTCTGGATTCTGTACAGTGCGCGTTTTGATTGAGGGAATTCGACACCACATCCAGTGCGTGGTTTTGTCTTGCTGCTCCCGCTAACTCATTCTAGCGTGGGATTTTCTCTTGTCAGCATCTGCTGTCATATCTTGCCAAAATCCGAACACTGCGATCGCCCCTACCGAGCATACGGACAGCAACCCCGATGTTCCGCCGTGTCGCGTGGTGGCGAGTGCAGATTTTGTTCTTAAGCCTGGCTGTCAGACAAGAATTTCGATTTTTGGTGGCCATTTCCGCGATGGAAACGTGCTCCTAATTCCAAGCTCTCGTTTTCTACCAAGCGGAATCGTTGTCGCAACTTGTATTGTACGTTTCTCGCATGGGTCTGCGTTGCTAGTCACCAGGAACACAATTAAGGCACCACGATCGCTACCACTGCGGACTCCGAAGCTGTCCCTGTTCTTCCACTTTGTTCTCTTTCCTCCACTTCCCAATCTCGCTCTAAGACTTCCCACCCTGACCTTGCGCGAGAATCAGCTCTGTCCTATCCCCACCTCAAACCGACTGCTTGCTGAATATTCTGCACAGGCACAAAGCTTTATTTGACTCTCAATGCCTTTGCCTTGGTCAGACATCCGTGGCAACGCATCACATTGAAACAGACGGATCCCGTATTATTCGCCGCCGCCCATACCGGGTATCCTCATCTGAACGGAAAATCATCAGTGACAATGTGGGCATTGGAGAGCAGCAGTGATGCCGGCGGCTTACAACCACTTTTGTCTTTTTGTTCAGCTGACTGCAATCTTTGGAACGTGCCCTGCTGCCTGCGCGGATCGCCTGGATCTTGCGCATGAAGCTGCTGCTTGTCCTTTCCTTGACACGTCATCGGGTGCCAACCAAGGTTGCCTACCATGTGCAACGCTGGAACCCCACTATGCAGAAGCCAGCGTGACATTGTTATCATGGTGGGAGGACCATATAACCGGCTGGCAGCACCCTTCACCCTTCAGTGGGCATTGGAGAGCAGCAGTGATGCCGGCGGCTTACAACCACTTTTGTCTTTTTCTTCTGCTTGCTGCAATCTTTGGATCGTGCCCTGCTGCCTGCGCGGATCGCCTGGATCTTGCGCATGAAGCTGCCGCTTGTCCTTTCCTTGACACGTCATCGCGCGCCAACCAAGGTTGCCTACTATGTGCAACGCTGGAACCCCACTACGCAGAAGCCAGCGTGACATCGTCATCATGGTGGGAGGACCATATAACCGGCTGGCAGAACCCTTCACCCTTCAGTGGGCATTGGAGAGCAGCAGTGATGCCGGTGGCTTACAATCACTTTTGTCTTTTTGTTCAGGTTGGTCCCGCCCCATCTCTTTTTTCAAAACGCTCAATCTTTTCCTGCTGCTGTTCCAATGCCCACGTGTTCTTGCCTGCACCGTTGTAGAGTGTGTCTTTGTTGCAAAAATGTTGCTTGTTAGTGGAGACGTTGAGCTCAACCGTGGCCATCAAAAACTTGACCCTACTAAACAGAACAGTGATGTTCTGGCGGCTGTTCAGCAATTAACAAATCAGCTAGATGAACGGCATGACGCGCTGATTCAATCCATAGACGAGGTGAAAGCAAATCAAAAGTTGCTCGAGTCTAAAGTGCTAGACATAACAACTCGGTTAACGGGTCTGGAAAAGCGAGTCAATTCGTTTGAGGATTTCCAAGATGTCCCTCATGTGCAGGAAATGGTAGCAACCATTGTTAGAAGTGAACACGCCTCCCTCCAGGCGCGCTTGGATGACTACGAGGATCGATCTCGCCGTGAAAACCTCATTTTCCACGGAATCCATGATTCCGTATCAGAAACATGGGCCGATTGTGAAGAAAAGGTGCGGTCAATTCTCGCCACTACGTTAAGCTTGCAGCTACCAGACCAGGCAATTGCGCGTGCTCACAGGCTGGGAACGTTCGCTCCAGATAGAACTCGGCCAGTTGTAGTGCGTTTCACGTCTTTCAAAACTAAAGATTCTGTTTTGTCCCAAAAGGCAAAGTTTCGTGGGTCACAAACAGCGATTAGCGAGGATTTCTGTAAAGCTACACACACGACACGGAAAAAGCTAATCGACTTCGCCAAGGCGACTGGTCGTAAATTTTCCCTGAAATACAATAAAGTAGTCACTGACAGTAAAATCTACACCTACTGTGCAGTTTCAGACTGCGTGTGCGAAATAGAAACGGACAAAGTAGACCCCTCTTTTCATCCTAATGGTGATGATCCTTTCATTAGCGGCCGGTCTTCTCCGGTGTCACAGCTAGCCGCAAATACTACTTGTAATACCCGTAATCCCAACTGTTTTTTCTTACTTTAATATCAGAAGCGTTATTAACAAGCGCGATGAATTGTCTTAGTTAGTAAACACATGCCTATCTGATGTCGTAGTTTTGACTGAAACCTGGCTTTCATCGAAAGTTCATAACCATGAGATACTGCAGTGCGACAAAAGTTATTCTTTTTTTAGGTGTGACCGGGGCTCGCGCTCCGGTGGCGGCGTCTTGATTGTTGTTTCAGACAAATTCATTTCTTTCCAAATTCCCATTGTATGTTCACTTGAGTTGGTGTGTGTTCGAATTCGCCTAAATAACAAAGACATCATTGTTTGTGCATGTTATCGCCCTCCTAATGCGCCATCCGGATTTGCGAACGATTTTCATGACGTCTTAAGTCACTTGCACGTGAGGTTCCCCGCCACGCCGGTATTCATTCTGGGTGATTTTAACTTTCCTGATATCCGGTGGAGCAGCTCCCACTTGTCAGTAGCGTCTGGCTCCTCTGAAAGCGCTTGTTTCCTCAACACATGCGCGCAATTCAATTTAACACAGCTTGTTAAGTCCCCCACTCGTATTGCAGATGCAAGTTCTACGATTTTAGACATAGTGTTATCTACCCACCCCGATTTCGTACAGTCGCTGTCCTTTTTACCAGGCCTTAGCGATCACGAAGTACTCGTCTTTGACTTCCCCTGCACATCACCACGTAAGCGAAAAAGTACAAAACTGATCAGAGACTACAATACAGCTGATTACGCATCAATTAACGACGAACTTGAAAATGTCACTTCTATCTTTCTAGAAGACTTTTCCCAAAGATCGATAAATAATAATTGGCTGCTGTTCGGAAATAAAGTGGCAGAACGTGTTACCAAGTTCATACCACGGCGGAATATTGCGAGTAACAACAAATCACCCTGGTTTGAAACGCTTGCTTAACATTGAAACGCTTGCTTAACAAAAATTAGCGCCAATCCACCCTGTGAATGTGATTGAAAAGCAAAGCTGTAAACGGCACCCACAACGATTACCCATGCGACGTCACTTCAATTCACTCACGTACGTGGCTCTACAAATAGTGAAACCAGCGAGAAGTGAAATGCACTTAACCACACCCTCTATTACTTGAAAGAGATATTCTTGGTGAGGTTAAATTATTGCTTGATGCATGAACGGTGGTTAGTTGAGTTGTATTGGTGTAGCACATAAGTGGAAATTCTTTTTTTATAAAATAAATATAAAACCCGGTGTTAGACGATCTCCCTTCTCCGTCTCTGCCATCACCGACGGAGGCGACGAGATCGGAGGAAGAGGAGGAGGAGGAGGAGAAAATACTTCTATTCAGGTTTCTGAACGGCCCAGAGTGCGGCCCAGCGGAGTGGTTCCTTCTTCACTGTAGCCCATATTAAGTCCGCGCCGCCTGTGCTCTGCCTACCAGCTGAAGCTGGGCAAGCAGAGAGGGGCTGGACAGCAGCATCTCCCATTGGTCTTGTTGGGTAGTTGACGGAAAGAGAGGAGGATACACATTGCTAACGTCGCACACCCCGATTATGTGGCAGAGTGTTCCTACTTCTGAGCAAAATTTACATTCAGCGTCGTAGCGATTAGGGTGCATTAAGTGAAGACGCATCGGGTGTGGGAAGAAGCCGGAGTGTATGAGCCGTAGGGTAGTTTGTTGTTCTATGGAAAGGTCAGGGTAAGCCGAAGCTAGGGTCTGTCTCAGAAGGCAACAATGCTGGGTTATGTCCCTGAGCGGGACAAGCGTGTGACTGTCCTCGTGCAGCTCCATATTACGGGGGGGGGGGGGGTGGTGGAAGTGCCGGCTTGGTGGGTGTATTCGTTGCCCTCCATGGAAGCGTGATCGGGTGTCCAGGTGAGCTGAATGAAACCATTTGGGGAGTGGTTAGTGGTTTTTAGCACATGCACTGCAGGTCGGGACACCAAACCCGACTGGTAATTCCGGTAGGCTTGTTGGGAATCGGTGACTACATTACAAACCTTTCTTAGTGAGAGCCAACGCGATGGCTGCCTCTTCTGCTGCCGTCATGTCTTCGGCCTTGAGTGAGGCACAAGCAAGGAGGCTAGTTCTGGAGGTAGCCACGATGATGGCATACTGCTGCCCGCGATATTGGGAGGCGTCTGTGTAGATATATGTTGAGCGCGATAGCCCGTGCTTATCGGCGACCCTCGTCGTGTAAGGAGCCCATCTTTCTATAAGCAAAGGGAGCATCTTTAGTTCTTGTCGCCAAAAGTCCAGGAGTACATCAAGCGGTGTGACGTTCTGTGCTGCGCAGCCAATCTGGTGAAGGATGGGGCGACCCGCCGCAGTTCTGCTCATTTGGAGCTCCCCGATATAAATATGGCCCTCTATCAGCTCTTCCAGCATGTATAAAGCCCCGTGCTAAGCAGCCTCTCTGTAGATGCACTCAGGCGAAGACCAATGGCCTGCTCAACCGCCTTTCTTATCCCTATATAAAGCATCTTTATGTCCTCCTTGCCGAGAAGACAGGGGGTTGACCTAAGCGATTCGCGAGAAAACAAAAGCTTGAATTAATCGAAAGGTATCGGATCCCTTGAGGCCTCGCATCTTGGTGGCAACTCGTCTGATCATGTGTATGATTTGATTCATGCTGTGTTTGAGGCGCTGCAACGATACGTCAGTCTTGGTGTTGGCCTGGGGATGTAGGACCAGGATCTTGATGCTGAGGCTTGAAGTGATGGCCTGGCCATCAAGGAGTATTTGAATGTGTTCCTTGAGGTGTCGTTTGGCGTGAGGGCGGACGACAAGGAGCTGAGATTTCTTACGTGAACACTGGAACCCACAGGCTTTAGCACATTAGCGTACTAGAAGTGAGATGCCATGGTTTGGTGTGAGCTTCCATTAATCTATATTACGTGACCTTCAGCGAGAATGCAGGGGTTAAACCCGTAGATGTGCTTGGTGAGTGCCCCCACTTGTTTTCCCCGCCTCCGCGCGGGCTCGTAGCTAAATCGGTAAGACAACGGGCTCTTGCTTTGTTACTCTGTTAGTTCCAGGTTCGATTCCCGGCGGTGCCAGTATATTCTTTTATTTCTTCGCTGGAGTTTTCTGTTGACACCAACGGTCGCGAAAGAACCCTTGGCGGGTACAGGTAAAAAGCTTTGCTGTAAAAGAAGCGTGTTTACTGCCAAGCTAAGCGTTCGAAGTCTTCTGAAAGATGGGATGTTTATAAAAACGTGGCTGACGAATACGCGCGTGCGCTGTCCGCGGCAAAGCAGTCCTTTTTTCACCACATGCTACCATCAATGCTGCACAACAATCCCCTCAAATTTTGGCAAGTCGTAAACTGAGGCGATAAGAAACATATTGAACTCTCCACCGAAACGGGCGAGTTATTCCCATTGAGCATGTTTGTATCGCCTTCAACAATGCATTTTCTTCATTTTTTGTGAAAACTACACCGGCTGTACTTCCAGGCGATCAAGCTCGTGATATGGTTCTGTACATGTTAAAGGGACACTGAAGTGATTTCTAAACAATGCGGGATTACGAGCTCAAATTGTAGTCCGGAGCCCCTAGGCCCTGTTTCGACCACTCAGAGCGCGTTTACGCGAACTTATTTAGTAGAAAAATCAATTCGAAAATGCGGTCCTCCTCTCTGCACTCTCGCCCATTTTCTGTGGCGTTTTCATGTGACGTCAGCAGGAGAGGAGCTGGCAATTGGCTGCGCTACTGCACGGCTCGCCGACCTTCCGCGACCGAGTCAGTCGGCCCAGCGTTTAGTCCGCCGGCCGCCGACGGGTCGTCGCAATTCGCTCGATCAGTTGAAACTAAGCCACAACACGTTTGGGAATGGAAGAATGTGCCTTTCTTTACTTCGTTAGTTCGTATACTGTATCTAGCTCCAAGTCAAGGTCGCTTCACACAAGCGCTGCACAAGCGCACATGCGACGCTTCGCTGACTGGTACGCCAGTAGGAAAATATAAGGCCTCTTGAAGGGGGAGAAGAGTGAGCGAAGTCAATATAGGTACTAAGGAAATAAAATCAACTGATATTTTTACCGTACAGCGTAAAACTAGGGTGCGGGAAGCACTTTTTTGCGCTGGGCGAACAAGCAGAGCGGTCAGCAGCACGACTACGCATCTGCGAACGCTTTTCCGTCTACGAAATGCAATTGCTAGACGTGAGCTATTGTGGAAACTCGGGGAACGCTTACTGCACGAGCGCAATACAACAAATAGTCACCTAAGCAGCTTGAAATACTAAAACTAAATAAAAGTGTAAACTGGTTATACATTATATACCTTATATTTCCTTCGTCGGCACCGCCCGCCTGTAGTCTAGTGGTTTGGAGCGCTAGGTATGCCATCGGAAGTGTTTTTCCAGTCACAAGTTCGATTCCACCCGGGTGCATGCTTTTTTTGTTTTTTAAAAGTTAACTTTTTTGTTTTTCGCCGATGTTTTCTATACTGAGTTCACCTTTTTTCTGGGCCGCAACGTTCATTCCTCCGCGAACTAGTCCACAGAACTCGCGCAGGCTGGCACTGGCGCGCTAGCGAGTTCTCGTTGGCGTGCTGTTGCCATAAGCACCGACTGCTTGCGGGCAGTGGGCACAGGCCAGAATCAACAGACCCTTGGCCTGGTGCGAACACGCTTTTTACGATACAGGCATGAGTGAGGCAAGCTCCAAATATGGGGGAAAAGCGCATGCATTTGAGCGTCTGCGGGGACGCAGAGGGCGTTCATGCACTGCGTAGGCCTCAGCTAGTGAATGCATCACTGTTAAAAAAATACCCATCAATTTACGGGACATGTTCATGCTAACCTTGTTGCCACAACATGTGCCGCACTACAAAATTATGGCACATGTTCTGTAGCATCAGGTGATGGGACGTGTTCCGTGGTTCTAGATTATGGAACAAATTCCATATTACCTGAATACAGGAAATGTTCCGTACAAATGGGAAGCAGTACAAGTCCCGTGTAGCTAGGCTACGGAACATCACCCATATTTATAGCGAACAGAGAATGTTCTATGCAACATAACTACAGGAAATGTACCGTACAACATGTTTACAGAACATTTCCTATTCTTTCTAAATGCAGGAATTGTGTTGCAATGTCTTTTTATGGCACATGTGTGGTAATGAAGTAAACATGCACACTTACCGTAAACTGTTAAAATGGTAAATGTATTGTGTGCTACAATAGAGCTTTTGTAACGTAACACACACTTGCAGCATGCGTGCAGCCAGAGAATATGCTGGAATTCAAAGCACTTTTATTAAATCTGAATTATTTTGCATTAAGGAAGCTTTAAAAAAGCTGCAAGCTCAAGACGATTGCGTCAGTGAAATTGTAGCAACAAAAGCAGCAACAAAACAGTCTTGAGCCTTTTCTTAAAGCTCCTGAATGCAAAACTATTCAGACTGAATAAAAACGCATAGCATCCTAGCAAGTTCTCTGGCTGTGCGTATGCTACAAGTGTGTGTTACGTTACAAAAGCTCTATTGTAGCACACAGTACATTTATCACCTTAACAGTTCATAGAAAGTCAATATCACACACTCTGTCAAGTACCAAATTTTCATGCTCTCCTGGAATTGGCTTAAGTTGGAAGATAGGCTACAAGCTACATTCAGCCTACAAGATAGGCTGAATGCTGCATTTGTATACATGTTTTCAAAGTTTCTGACATGAAGATAATCCGAATTGAATTTTCATTCCCGCTATTTTTTAATCAGCGGTACAAACTGACATTAAAAATAAAATAAACTAGCAGGAATAACCCAAAACCCATTGCTGCTACTGAACAAAAAACGTTTACAGTGAAAATTCAAGCAAAAAAACAAAAACTGGCTTAAAGCACACGTTACATTTACACTAAGAGGAAGCAAAAACTGCCAAACGTTGCCGACAAGAGTGTCCTCACGGCACTGCGCCACAACTGTGGCCTCACCATGAGTGAATTAAAACACTTCTGTAAGGCTGGAACGTTTATTTCGACTACATGTGCTACATGGTACAAGACTACTAAAAAAATAGGCATTACGAAACCAAAGGAATGAACGAAGTAAAAAAATAAAACGGTTGTGCAAAACTTAAAGTTGAGGACTTCAAAACAGGGCTGCACAATCGAACCACTTGCTCCGGAATGTCTCCAATTTTTCGAGAGCGGTCCGGACTTTGGGGTGAATGGTAGTGATTTTTCGAGATGACTGGTGGGTGCCCTCTTCTGGGTTCATACCTGCAAGTTTCCTGAAAGATAAGACGTAATATTATGTTGCACAATTTTTTAGCCCATAACCAGTTTCTGCAGACATACATGTTTGTATCCTCACTAAAAGTGCGGATTCAGTAAATGCCACCATGCAAACTGAATGATTTTGATTGTCCTAAAGCTACCCATTTGCCCCTATACTGAACCGGGGGTGGAGGTTAAAGAAGGGTATTATCTATCTCGTTGTGGTCCTGCAGGACCGAAATACCAGATGTGAAGACCAGATGTGAATGTGCCTGAATGTGTCTTGGGTCATTTCAGATAAGATCGAACAAAGCATGGCTGTTCGACCTCTTCAATTCGCTTGAAATTTGTTTACCTCATTACCGCATGCATGTAATGTGCGGATTCATAAATATTTTCGGTTGAAATAAGTTTGGCCGACAAAAAAAATTGGAACGCACCGCGTGGACCCCGGCCGCTACCTACCCCTGCGCCGCAGCCAAATTCAGCGACGCCTACCAAAAAATATACTTATCAGGCGGGAATGGTAATTTTTATTCTTAATGTACACCTGGTGTACATTTCCCCCCACAATATCGTTGGCTAGAAAAACATATTTCTAATGAAATGACAAATCTTGCTCAGAGCGCATTTTGTTCTGTATTTTGTGAGCCAGTATTATCGTAAGTAAGGGAGCTAGAGCTTTCAAATTTTAGTGAGGGCTGCTCCTGGCAAGCACAAATAAGGCCCGTAGATATAGCGCCTGTGCAAGCTACAGTTAAAAAGCAACTGGCGCGCAACATTGAAGAAAAAACGATAACACTCCAAGTTCAGGGGCTTATTAAAAAAAAACACTTCTTCGATTTTGCTGAAATTCTCTTTAATGATCATTAAAAACATGTTGCATCATTTTCTTCCTGACGCGCCTACAGCGCGAGAACAAAGCCTCATATCGTCCAGGTCTTCACAAGGTGCTGAGACACGAAACAGTGAGAGCAATTTCCACGGAATGTGCAGCTATTTTATAATTTTTTGCACCAAAGGAAAACGATTACTCACGGAGAATTCAGAAGTGAAACTGAAATTTTTGTGTAAATTTTGGGACGAAAATAAACAATCTGCGCACCACTAAACTTGTACAGTTTGGAGAAAAAACTTGTAGTTTGAAGAAAAAACGGAACTCCAGGCTCACACGTATTTTTTATAAAACGCTTCCAGTTTTATAAAGCTTTCCACAGATATTTTTCTATAAACTTACTTCTGTGAGCCCTACAAATATCGTGCGTCATTGCACAGCGCGGATACAGCGCACCTTTCCTGCGGTTGAGAAACCGCTGGTGGTAAAACGCGAAATTTTAAGTTCTTCGGCCCTAATTTTATAGCTTCCTCTAGATCTCCCCAATCGCGGTCACTCTTTGTCTTACATTATCAACGCTCTTTTCTTGTGCGCACTGCTGCCATGATGCGCTACATTTGGTTCATAAGATCAGCTATTTGACAAGGTGCACGCAATATTGTTTTTTAACTCGCCTGTACGTAACTTTCGTTCGCCTGAAATCAGAGGTTCAACGGAAGCCCGTCCGGTCGGCAGCACACATGGCAAGTATTAAAAAAGGGCATCGGCCACACACGACCCCGGCGCAGGTAACGCCTCCAGGTAGTGCGCCCCTCTTCGGTCCTTCTCTGGACACACTGGTTCAATTACTGAATTAGCGACCAAACTGGCTCACGCAAGTAACTTTAAACGAAACTATCTGTGAAAAGCTTCATAAAACTCGAAGAAGCGTTTTTTTTAATGCGTGTGAACCTTGAGTTCCTTAATTTTTTCTTTAAGCAGTACACGTTTAGCAGTGCGCAGACTTCATTTTCATTCCAAAATTCACACAAAAATTTCGGTTTCACTTCTGAATTCTCCGTAATACTATCTATAAGTAATCATTTGCCTTTGGTACAAAAAATGATAAAATGTCAGCACATTCGGTGGAAGTTGCTCTCACTGTTTCGTGTCTCAGAATCTTGTGAAGAACTGGCCGACCAGGCTTTTTTGTCGCGCTGTAGCGCGTCAAGAACAAAATGATGCAACATGTTTTTAATTATCGTTGAAGTACATGCACAGGTGAACATATGGGGAGAATTTCAACAATAGTGAAACCTTTTTTTAGATAAGCCTCTGAACTTGGAGTGTTTTCGTTTTTTTTTAAACTCGTGCGTCAGTTGCTTTTTAACCGTAGCTTGCACAGACACAATATTTACGGCCCTTATTTGTGGTTGCCAGGAGCAGCCCTCAATACAATTTGAACGCTATAGCTCCAGCACTTACGATAATACTGGCTTCCAAAGTACAGAACAAAATTGTTTCTGAGCAAGATTTGGAAGTTTATTAGAAAATTATGTTTTTCTAGCCAACCATATTTTGGGGGCGAAATGTACACCAGGCGTAGATTAAGCATAAAAATTACCATTCTCGCCTGATGTGCATATTTTTTGGTAGACGTCACTAAATTTGGCCACGGCGCAGGGGCAGGCAGCAGCCGGGGTCCACGCGGGTGCTTTCCAAATTTTTTTTCATTCGGCCACAAGTTTTTCCACCGAGAATATTTGTGAATCCGCACATTATATACATGCGGGAATGAGGTAAAAAGTTTCAAGCGAATTGAAGAGGTCGACAGCCATGCTTTGTTCGATCTTATCTGAAATGACTCCCTTGTTATTGATATTGTATAACCCAAGTCATGAATTAAAAATCGGCACTCGGTGTACAGACCACCCCGCCAGACTTTCCAGGCGTCAGAGTTTCTGCTATACCCAAACTTAAAGTTTGTGTTATCACTTTTGGACCATTATATTGGGATTAAAGCCCAACATATAACACCCAAGTGGCCCAGTTAGTAATCCAGGTGTACACGTCTCTACAAGTGTAATTGCATGGGGTACCCTGCACAGAACTATCGTGCAGTCAGATGCCGTGTTTGCAAACACAACAACCTGTTTTGGCGACTTAAAAATGATCACTAGCTTTCGAACCAAACCATGTAGCTCCTGAATGACTTGTCCAAGTGGTATGATGCACAAGAGACGCTCTGCGTGCGTTTCTCTTGCTGGGCATGATGCAAAGTTGCCTTCACGTGACTTCTCATTTGCGCATTGCACCGAGTAAATTTGTCTTCGTTTACCAGCACGCTGTTGCGGGATTATTGTAGAATGTTATAGTATGCTTTGCATGGTGCTGCAATAAAGCACACCAAAGATCACAGCTGACTGGCACAGCCACCGTACCAGTGTTGTTCATATCTAATGGTGGCACTATGTTCTGCGGCCAAGAATGGCTTGAACTTCATGCATCATGGTGCCCTGTGGGGTTGCTATGTTATTACATAGCTACCAAAGCTGGTTCAGGAATCAGGCTCAAGCTTTCAGTGGCAGCATAGAGTTTGTCACAAAAATATACTTCAGGGGAAACAGGTGCTTCCAATTGCATAAGCTTGAACACTTGTTACTGTGCAGTCTACTGGTAACCATATAGAATCTGAAAAAATGACTTATAACCAATCATCCCAGCACATCTCGACTCTCATAACAAGATGCTGCCCAACGTTTTTATAGCACCTGACTCAAATTTTCCACTTGCGGTGAAAAATAAAAATTGCGCAGCATACGGTTTGAGAAATAACGCCTGCATTATATTACGGTTAACGATAGCCTGAGCGTTCGGTGTCAGTTCATTTCACTTCTGCCATGTGCACAACATACAGATTCTGTGCATACACTGTTCACGTAGCATGACCATGTGAATACTTTCCGTCCATAATTCCGCTGCACCAAGCACGCCATTGCCAAGCACTAACGGAAACACGGACTGTTTTTAACCCCTTCAGCATTATTTTAAAGTGTTTTAAATATGGCGTAGAAGTTGTAAATGTATGCACGAGAAAACATCTACATTTCCGCGGTCAACCTTGGTTAACCAACACACATTACGCTTGCTGCATCTCTTTTGTAGCAGGCAAACTGCATTATATGCGCACAACTTATTGTACATCTTATTGGGCAATGGTACGGGGAGTTCGAGCAGCAGTATTTCCCAGTTTAACGGAACTGTAGGCGCTTCGTAAATTTCAGCCAGTAGAATTGGTTTGGAAAGCTCGTTAAAAATCAATTGAGACTGTGAACTGCACAATGAACCAGGAAAACGTGTGAACAGTGTACCCCAGAATACATCCATAGTGTACCCTTAGCCTCTGCGATAGGGTACGTCCAATGTTCCTTAGACACAACACAGGGTAAATTTAGTCCCTTCAATAAACTTTTCTGTGAGTGGAATGAACTCAGAAAGAGCTGTAGAAGTATTCACAGCATTTTTTCTGGTTTTAAGTTCACCTGTGAACCTACCAAAATTCTAACCTGAATCCCAGACAATGAATTTACATTCTCACCACTACGCTTGCTGCATCGTAAAAAAATGAGCACAAAAAGAAAAAGGAGTTTTGCTGTACATAAAAAACACCTGTCAATGTCATGCATAAGCGAATTCCTGACAAAAACATGCCGCCAAACAGTTTGTGTGAATTGATAAAAAGGAACAAAATAGCACAAGTAACAGTAAAATAGCTCGAAGAAGCCAAAGAATTAGCAAAAAAAGTGTAACAAGATGTAAGAAACAGTGCATGACTGCTAGTTATGCTACATGTAAACGGATTTGCGTAACTTTAAAAATTCTGAACCAAATGTCATGTTCCCGATTTTTTCTACCCCTTATTCCTTGAAAGAGCTGCAAGTCTGCCAACAACCACAGAGCATAACAAAGAGAAAGAGAAGCAGACTGTGGTTTTGTGCCCCCACAAAGCTCGACTGCAGGGTGAACAATCTTGCCATTCTATAAAAACATTTGGGGAAATGGACATCCAACCATAATAATCGATTGACACCCATACCTACGCGCATAGCAGACGGCACCAAACAGCCTTGCTCACTGTTCACGGTGCATATCCACATCAAGTTTTTAAGATGCTATGAAATAAAACCAAGTTCGTGATTTCAAGTACTGAGAAGCACCTAGAGACAATCCTTGATGATATGAATGAAGCCAATTGAGGACGTCACTTTGCCTGCATTACTTTTTACTTTATTATTGCTTTTTGCTTGATGTGATTCCTCCTGTTTCTTAGAGTCACACCAACTGTGTACATTTATGGCAGGTTTCACAATGTACAAAGAACGAGTTTTGGAAAAATACCTAGTACTACCTGAAATCATATTTTTACTAATTGTTGTGGCATGTGTGAGGGTGTGGCTTGGTCTGTGCATGCCAATAAGGGTGATGAAGTATTTACCTCCACAACACAGAAGAGCCACGCAATTTTCTCTTTGAAAAACAGGCACATCAGGGGAAAGAGACCGATGAGCAGCGCCCGTGGACGACTTTTGTTCTCGTGCTGCCCTGTCTGTCTGAAGGAGCCACTGCAGTGATTCCTCCGTTTTGACATGGTGTCGGAAAAATGCATGAAGCAGCTCATGATCTTCCACGCTCGATTCCGAGAACAGTCCCCGCAGTCTCGTGCCAGTCAGTCTGGAAAAAGAACGAACAAAAAAGTGCCAGCACGATCATCAGCAGCCAGCAGGATAAACAAGAACTTTATTTAATGGGCAGCCGGGGCAACTATACAGGTGGAGTATTGTGCGCTTGCATTATTGTAAAATGGACAGTTAAATGGCTATTCCTTAATGTGAAGCATAAAATGGCTGTCATGTCATTGTGTAACTGAATTGTGCTTAATTTTTCGTCATCTTTCCGTCATTACAAAAAATTTTAAATCGCAATGCCACAATTGCCCACAAACACTAACACAAGCATGAAGATTCACACTGCAAGCATCCAACAAGCGAGGTTTTGTGCAAGAAGCCTGATGGTAACAACCACGGCTCGCAGAAAACAAGTAGTGTCTGTGACACCAGTGTCGTTTGACAGCAGCACGAAGGCTTTGACAAAATGTGTAGAAAGGCTCTGAAGTCGTACTATACACCACTGCAATTAGATGAAACCAACACTTAAGGTTCACAAGCCTTATCAAGCCAGAGCCCAACATTTTATGACCAGCTGAATGAGAGATGAAGCAGCCCTAACAGTGTTAACTATCAGGTAACTAGAAGCACTTTGTATGCCATCCACCGCTAACTTTCAAAATCTTTATCAACAATTCTACCATTTTATTCTCATTAGCTGGGACAGCGTGTGTAAAAAAGCATTTTTTTTTGTAACGAATTCGAATATTGTTCAATCATCAACCATACACTGCAGTGTGGCTTTACTTTGGTGCTTACGTAATATACGTAATACTAATGGCAATCATGAGCTTCGGTTAGACGTAACTTTTCTGAATAAATGTGTTTTCTCAGTCCCATCAGATTGGTATTAATGAGTGTAGAAACAATTACTGCATGCACAATTCATGAAGTACCTTTCGAAGTGTGCCAGGAAGTGGTGCTGCGTAAATAGAAGGGGCCACTCTTTTTGTACATCGCTGGCCTTCGTGCCATTTGTGTTGATATTAAGCCGCACCGATGCATAGAACGTTATGAACAGGTGTTCCTGAAGACGTAGATCCTGCTCCTCCTCTGATTTTAGGCTTTCATCCATGAGAACCTTCTTTGCCCTTTGGACCCACTACTAACTGAAAGGCAAACATGGAAGAAAATACACCAAAAAAAGCAGCTGTAGTCAAACTTCATTTGTAGCACCAAGGCACTACCGTGCACCATCGAAGCAACCACGATGGATTCCGGTATGCCCGACATAAACTTAGATACTACGCTTTCTCGGTGGAACTTAAATCGAAAAAAAAAAATCGCTCCGCTAATTTTGTTAAGTGGTGATTTGACTATGTCATATCACCTTCTCACAACTTTCTAGAAAATCTACTCGGAACGCGAGCTAGGCGATATATAGCTCAAGGCTTATAGCGTGCTTTGCTTCCTGGTTTCATTGTGGTGAATTCGTTTGCAAGGAACTTTTTTTTTACCTCACACAGATACACGTGGGCTGCTGCTGGGTAATACTGCCAGCGGTGCCAATAGCCACACGGCGGAACAATAGAGCGTCAATTTTGCAATGTACATCAGAAGCATGTACCGCAAAGGCCAATATCGCATCAACCCTAACACCTTATTTTGAATGCACAGATACATCTAAATTTTCTTTCTTTCCACAAACAGTGCAAGAATACAACTTCCTAAAAGACCCTGTATAAGGATTCACTTTGGTTGTTTTGCTAACTGTATTTTGTTTGGGTCTGTAAACCGGTTCTTGTGTGTCGAATTCTTTCCTTTTTCCTTTTCCATTTCTGCCTTACTTTAGTGCCTGTATATGTACTTTTTACTTGTACCATACGTGCCAACCTGCTTGGACCTGCGAAGGTCTGCAGTATGCAATAAATGAAATGAAATGAATGGAGAATCGCTTTCCTGCTCGCAGAAAATTCTCTGCTCCACGCCGTGTTTAAAGGTGCAACGCCAGTCGCGCGCTAAATAAAGGCCGGAAATTCCCGGCGTCAGAAGCACGGTTCTTAAACGGGAAGCATTAGCATTTCAAGCGTGTTTTGCCCATGACGATGTTGAGGACAACGTATACACTTCACGTACGCTAAAAATAACCTATACTAAAAACAACCAATTTAATCCGACTGCGAGCTACGTTATACAAGGGCATCGCAATACAGGAGGCGATGACAAGGGGTACACCTTCATGGGGTGCTCAGATGGCGAATGCCCGGCGCTCCGCTTCCCGCCGCCGGCGAAAGCCGAAGGATCGGTTTTCAACTTCAAGCTGCGCGGCGAACATTCGTAGGCCGCAACCGCTGAATAAAGCACTCCGTGTGCCTGGGGCAGCTGGTATGTAATTTTATTCTGCGCTTTCGGGTGAACACATTTCTACCACGATCGGTCCGGCATTGAAACTGGCCGTCCTCCATGTCTTTTTTTTTTTTTTTTGTCCAATCCCGGAGGCAATGAAATGACCTTGCGAAACACTCACTTATATTTTTGGTCTTTTTTGCCCTCGGACAACAACGTAAAGTAAGTTGGTTTGTCCGCACGACGCAAACGCTTTGCGGGAAAGCTCTGCGCGGCACACTCCTGGCGTGCAGCGACTTTACACAAAAGCCAAAAATTGCACTGACAGCGCCACTAGAGTTATCAACTCCCTGCTTCATGTGCTAGAAACTTCTTATAATATATAAGACGCTATCTATAACTCAAAATCACCGCCGCAAAAAAGCCTTCGCCCGCCCGGCTACTACTGTTTGATGCCACACTGCGCCTCTTCGATTATCAACCTTCGACTCGCCGCGGACTCCCCGAGGAGCAATCCGGCATTCGTTTTTCCCATATATCACAATGGTTTCGAGAATCCTCGGAATACCCGTGCACTACCCGCGGCGAGGTCGAGACTAAACAGATGAGTCCCGCTATCAAGACTTTGAATAAGTGCCGCAGGTAAGCGTTCGCTCGCCCGGCGCGACGCTATCAGTGGAATATCACGCTCCCACTTCGCGAACAAACAAACGCTTGCGCAGTACATTCACCATCCCCGTGTCACCTCACTCTCGCTCACTCTTCTCCCCCCAAACGGCTGCCTTCAAGCATGCGGTGTAAATACGTTTTAATCGCACTTGCAAAACAGAAACCACGTTAGGCTTAAGGTAATTCGGCGCCGCATCAGCGACGCACAAGAAGCGGATAGCGCATCGTATACCTCAGTTATGAATGGCTGAATGGTACATACCTTGCAAAACGATCTTGTGTGGCGCAAAATCCATACAAAGCTGGGCTGCCAGACGCAGTCTTCGGTACTTGAAACGACGGTCGGAGTGTAGACCGTACTGACGACGCGGGAACCTACGTTGGTTGGCGGGAACCCCAGCAGATCGCCGCTCCCGGCATCCGCGCCAGGGGGATGAAACTCCGCCGTTTTTCTGTCTCGTGACTGCAGCGATCCTAACGTTTGGGGGCTGTACTACATGCGAGCATAAATGTACGTTGTTGTTGCATCTTATATTTAATACTAGGTTAATTATTAATTACGAAGTTTTTAATATGCAAGTAAACTTAAAAGTTGCAGATAGAGATTGCGAAAATACGAGCGCCACCAGCAGTGGAAAACAGGAACCGCGCCTTTCTGCTTCGCACCGCTGAAAAGGGGCGTTTCTTGTCGCGCCCATAGCTATGCTACGATCCACGGTGTTCCGAGGGCCGTTTTGACCACCGTAAAGTCTGTTTCATCGAAACAGACACATGAATGGATTCGCGCCGTCATCACAGATCGTGCTGTACTGAGTGTGTCAAAATTCTTCACGCCAGGCCGGCATAAACTTCTTTTGGATCCCGGCGGACGAAAGGTACGGTCTGCATGCTGCTTGTTTTGCTTTTCTACGCTTGCACGAGATAGCGGGATGCGGTTGCAGCACTAGCTGTATAATTTAAGTGAGCATGCACGTGCACTGTCTATTTATTACATTCTGATTGTCTTCTATGACTCTTTACTGAAGCATGAAATGCGCGGCAGAGCATCTGGTAATTAATCCGATCACTACATTAGCTACACACGTTTGTTTATACGTGCGTTATTGATTTAATGCGTTTAGATCGTGTGTTTTGTATTTTAGCGCCAGTGAATGCGCGGTATGCAGCAAAGTGTATATGAGGCAACATATACAATAACTAATGGAACAGTGTGAGCTTATCTGCACTATTTTTATTATCTTTTGATTGCCTGCGTTTAGTTTGTTTTCGTAGCATGCGTTGCTGTTATTATTATTATTATTGTTGTCGTTATTATTATCAGCCTGTTTATGTCCACAGCTGGAGGAAGGCATCTGCCATACACTTATGGCTCAAAGGCTGGGTCCGCAGGTTCATATCGTGTTGCTAGCACTATGTTGACTAAGTAGTGACTACATCAATTATTTTATTGCGTTTCAATTGTGTGTTCTGTGTGTTCTGCATTTTGTCGTCACGTGAATCAACTGCACATAGCAGAATAAATTTGTAGCAATAACTATACAAAGTAAGCAATTACTTTATATGTTTATAATACAATCATAACTATAATTCCGCCACTTATAATTTATAATTTAACCTTCAGTTCCGTGCTTGCAGTTTCAGCTTTAGCACAAGAACGATCGATGTATTCACAAGAACGCAGTTACAGCTATAAGCCGATAAATAATTAGACAGTGCAGGCTTAAACTTTGCTAGGAATTTATTAGAAGTTTTGAAATAAGGTTTTTATAACCGGTTTATTGCAGCGCCCGAGAAATACCTGATGAATACATAGGGCGCCAAAGTATATATGCATGAATAATTGCTTACCGATTCTGGTGTGGGATGGCTGCTTTTGTCTGCAGAAGTGTATTTTCGATTAGGAGGAAAGGTGGGTCGTTGCCACCGAACATTATCATCGCACAAATAGAAAAACGTATCTGTGTCTCTTAATAATAAAGGCTGATTTTAATTTGAAATTTGCTTTTACGATTGGTCACAAGTCGTCTTTGTAGCCAAAATCAATTTAAGAAAGAAATATTCCTAATATATCAGATAACGTTTATTCCGAATACAGATGCTAGTTGAAAGCAGCAGTAAAGCTAGTATTCATTCTAACCCAAATATACACACGTGCTTGTTGATGTTCCAGATCTCGCGTTTGGCTCCAGTGTGCGAGAAGGCAGAACCTGGCTCATTTACCACCTCGACAGATCTACAGCAGCTACCGGCTGTGTCCTGCCCATTTCACCACCAGAGACTACGAGGACCTTGGACAGACAAGGCACTGGACAGATATTTACTGGCTGGATACCTAATTAGCGTGCGGCCATGTGCCATACACTTTTGTTTGCGACTAAAAGTGTAAAATATCCAAGTTGTGTTTTTACTGTATGAATGGTACATTTAGCAATAAAAATGAAAATACCTGTACTCTTTATCCTTGCCTAGACTGTGTGTACTAATAAACCAAAACAACGTCGTACTTAGAATAAGTGGTGCAAAAAGAAGTGGACGCGTAAAACTTCATCAGTCAGAACAAAACAATTGCCCTTTCGATAATGTGGCGGGTTGCGCAACAGGAAAAAGGTCGTGCGCTGGCCATCTGAATATCTTCCACTCGCTCAATTTACCTTCCACGTGCGTCCCAATTGAATTCGGCGCTAATTTGCCCCCCCCCCCCCTCCCCGCTCGGCTTTTCAGTGCTCATCAAGATGGCGTTCCCCAGTGCATGTCTGCAACACGCCGCCATGTTTTTAGTACCGCCCCCAAACACCAGGGGCTTGTCCGGCGCTTCGATCGAATATCGCGTCCCATGCAAGGTATAGGAAGTTTCACTCCCCTGTCCGCGCCGCGATAAAGTGTCGTGTTCCGCACTGCGTGCGCGGCTCATGTGGCGATGACGTCCGCGGAAAAATAAAGGCCGATAAAATGCGAGACGTTATTGAGACCTCGGATCAGCCGCAGTGTGTGTGACCCCTGCGTCAAAAACACTCGGGTAAAGTGCGTCTCCAGGCGTAGTTCCCCACACATATCGGATGTTGTTACGTAAATAGAAAATTTGCAGTGCTACGGTACAGTTCCTGTTACTCGGATGGAACAGCAAAGTGGGTGTAATATCGACGAACATTACATGTTCCATTGCCGTTTCCACGTAAATTGATGGTTTTTTTTAACGGTGTGCTACGATTCCAAGCCGTCCTGGGAGGCTTATCTTATGAATTTTACAGCCGATAACATGGCAGAAGCGCGGTACTACGATTACTGTGATATCGAGAATGCCCATGCAACGACGCCATCGGATGTCAAACATGTTTTACAGAACCGAAACCGAAACCGAAACTTGTTTGATTGCTAACCTTGGGCGTCGTCCAATCACGGTGCCCCCTCCTCCCAACGTCACAGCTTAGTTGGTGCGGCCGCCGCAAACCACGCATGGTAGTTTTTCTTCTTTCGCGCTTTGTAAAATAATTACCGATTTGTCAACCGGATAAACAATGAAAAGTGTGCTAATTTGAGCCAGTCTACGCAGTGCAAGCAAAAACGAGAGCTTGACAAATTCACTTCAGTATCCCTTTAAATGGGCAGGCGTGCGCAAACTAATTCTAAACTTAAAAATTTCTTTTTCCTCAGGCATCGACGGTGTATCTCCGAAATTCTTGAAAAACACCGAAGTTTATTCCTCAATTATATTGTCCAGACTTTTTGCGCAGTCATTAGAAGATGGTGTTCTCCCGGACGACTGGAAGGTGGGGAAGGTGGTTCCCTTGTTCAAATCAGGTGACGTTCATAATCCCGGAAATTATCGCCCCATTTCATTAACGAGTGTCCCATGCAAACTTCTTGAACATGTCATTTATACTCACGTCGTAAGCTTTCTTAAAGGTAACTCCTTTCTTAGTCTTCACCAGCACGGATTTAGGAAATCATATTCATTCGAGAGCTTCTTGCCTTCACGAACGATTTATTTTCAGTCGCTGATCGCTCGTCCACTGACGATTGTATCTTGATAGATTTCGCAAAAGCATTTGATACCGTCTGCCACAAGTTACTTCTCTGGAAACTAAACGCACTAAACATTGATTCTAACGTCTTGAAGTCGATCGAATGTTTTCTGTCAATCCGCACCCAGTTTGTAACAGCTAACGACTACAGTTCCCCGGCTAGCCCTGTAACTGCCGGCGTGCCACAAGGTTCAGTCCTTGGTGCCTTACTATTTCTTATTTACATTACGACTTACCTAATGCCATTACATCGTCCATTAAACTATTTGCAGACGATTGTGTGATTTACCGTGAAATTCGGACTAACGCAGGTCACCTTGCCCTTCAGACTGGCCTGGATCACATTTCATCATGGTGCGACACGTGGCTAATGAGGTTAAACGTTACCAAATGTAAAGCAATGCGGATTTCACGTTCCACTTCTCATGATGTGCCATGTGACTAAACACTTAATAAAAGCCAGCTCAATGACGTTTCGTCCTACAAGTACCTTGGCGTGTATATTTCTAACAGTCTTTCTTGGAATGCACATGTCGAATACATTACAAATAACGCAAGTCGCACTTTAGGTTACCTACGCTGAAAATTTTCTTTAGCTCCGACTAACCTCAAGCTTTTACTTATCAAACACTGGTAAGACCTAAGCTTGAATATGCGTGACAGCATTGAGGCGGTACAGAATCGTTCCGCTCGTTTTACCTTGTCGAACGTTTTTCGTACGGCCAGTGTTACCACGATGAAAACTTATCTTCACTTACCTGCCCTTTCACTGCGCCGTAAAATCTCTCGCCTTTGCCTTTTCGATAAGATTTTCCATTGTATCCCCTCCTTCAGCGACATTCTCTTGAAGCGCCCATCGTACATATCATCTCGCAACAATCATCAGTTCAAAGTAGGCGTTCCCAGCGCCCGCACCAATCTGTATTTCGAATCATTCATTCCGAAGACTGCAAACGAGTGGAACCACCTCCCAGCCTCTGTTGCCGCTATCACAGACGTCACATTGTTTAAAAATGCGCTTGCTAATTATTTGATGTAAGTCTTCCCAATATCACTACACGGTCTTTTCTGTTTTTGTTCGATTATTTTGTGCGTGTGTTTCGTTGACGCAACCATGCTGAGTATTGATATTTTTTGTGAATCTGCCGTTGTAACAGCCCTGTATCTTGCCTACTTTATCTTGCTTATTGTTTCCGTATTGTTATAGTTCATTTACTTTTGAGACTGCCATTGTATGTTTGTATTTCTTATATGCTGCTTTTTAGTTTCCCCAAACTTTGTACACCCGCTCCTCTCTGTAATTTATGATGATTGTAGGGTTTAACGCGCCGACGCAAGGCAGGCGATGAGGCACGCCGTAGTGGAGGGCTCCAGATTAATTTCGACCACCTGGGGATCTTTAACGTGCGCCGAAATCTCGTACACACGGGCGTTTTTGCTTTTCGCCTCCATCAGAAAAGCGGCCGCCGCGGCCGGGAATCCTCTCTGTAATTCTTTGACCCGGAGAATGAATGAATGAATGAATGAATGAATGAATGAATAAATAAATAAATAAATAAATAAATAAATAAATAAATAAATAAATAAATAAATAAATAAATAAATAAATAAATAAATAAATAAATAAATAAAATGTTGACGACGTGCTACAGCGCAAAATTATACGCCCATCTAAGAGTCCTTGGTCATCCCCTGTGGTCTTGGTACGGAAAAAAGACGGGTCTGTTCGATTTTGCATCGACTACCGCGCACTGAATAAAATAACGCGGAAGGATGTATATCCAATGCCTCGCATTGATGATGCCTTTGACTGTCTGCAAGGAGCGGAATATTTCTCCAGCCTCGATCTCCGCTCTGGTTATTGGCAGATTCCGATGCACGAGGCCGATAAAGAAAAGACAGCCTTCGCTACCACTGATGGCCTCTACGAGTTCAACGTGATGCCGTTTGGACTTTGTAACGCTCCAGCAACGTTTGAGCGTATGATAGACACTGTACACAGGGGCCTTAAATGGAAGACCTGTCTATGTTACCTGGACGATATTGTAATTTTTATTCAAGCTTTGCTGAGCACTTCAGACGGCTGGATGAGGTCCTCTCGTGCCTCACCAGTGCGGGCCTTCAGCTAAATACTTAGAAATGCCATTTCGCCACCCGAAGCAATAAAGTCTTAGGCCACTCCGTGAGCAACGAGGGTATCCGACCTGACCCAGAGAAGGTGGCTGCTGTCTTCGAGTTCCCGCGTCCTCAGCAACAAAAGGCTCTGCGTAGCTTTCTTGGCCTGGCGTGCTACTTACGCCGTTTTGTCAGCAACTTCGCAACAGTTGCTTCACCGCTCAAGCTCCTCCGCTCCGGAACTTCCTTTCAGTGGTCGGACGACTGCGAAGAGGCTTTTCAGCAGCTGAAGGCCGCGCTTACTTTAGAGCCTATACTGTGCCATTTTGATGAATCTAGGCCTGCCATTCTTCATACTGACGCTAGTGGCCATCGGATCGGCGCGGTTCTCTTGCAGTCGGATCAACAGCGTCGGGAGCGGGTTACAGTCGCTCCCTCAGTTCCGCGGAGAAGAACTATAGTATCACCGAGCAGGAGTGTCTCGCCGTCGTTTGGGCCGTCCAGAAGTTTCGACCCTACCTCTACGGCAGGCACTTCACGATTGTGACGGACCACCATGCGTTATGCTCGTTGCAGACGCTCAAGAATTTAGCAGGACGCCTCGGACGCTGGATACTTCGACTTCAGGAATATGACTTCACTGTCACATACCGCTCCGGGAAGAAGCACCTCGATGCCGATGCTCTTTCGCGTTGCCCACTGCAGCTGCCTGACACTATTTCAACATCGGTGCCACCAGACAAGGTGCGCCCTCTCGCACCTGTCAACTGCACATCGTTTGACCTGTCACGCCTCCCAGAACTTCAAAGACAAGACCTTTACTGCCGTACTATAATCGACCGGCTTACCGGCCCAACGCAGCCTCCTAACAGTCGGTCCCGTCGTCAGCTCCAGAGTTTTCGACTTTTAAATGGTGTGATGCATCGTATCAACCATCACGTATCTGGCCACAAATGGGTTCCCGTTGCGCCGCGAACAATCCAGGCACAGATTTTGTGGAAGCCCTTCACGACGATGCCACAGCCGGTCATCTAGGCTTCGACAAAACTTATGATCGCGTCCGCGGTCGTTTCTTTTGGCCTGGCCTTTCTAACTACGTGGCCCGCTACGTCGCTTCGTGCACTTCGTGTCAGCAGCGCAAACGGTCCAGATCACCACCTGCCGGAATGTTGCAGCCGCTTCCTTGTCCTTCTACGACATTCGAAACCGTTGGAATAGACCTTTACGGACCATTGCCTTGCCCAGTTTCTGGCTGCCGCTAGATTGTAACCGCCGTGGACTATTTAACACGTTATGCAGAGACTGCACCCATTCGCTCTGGATGTGCTTCACAGGTCGCAGATGTTTTCTTGCGTTTTATACTACTGCGTCATGGTGCCCCTCGTGTCCTTTTATGCGATCGGGGAAGGACATTTTTATTGACTATTGTTGAAGAAGTTCTGCGTACGTCGTACACTATTTATAAAACTACAAACGTATTGACTGAACAATCTCATCGGACTCTCTCTGATAAGATTTCAATGTATATACAGCCTAATCATACCAACTGGGTTCGTTTCGTTCGCTTAGACCACTGCAGTTCAAAGAACGACCGGCTATTCTCCATTTTTCCTCGTTTACGGCCGCGACCCACCATTCATGCTCGACGCTTCATTTTTATCGGCTGCTGTATCCGCATCAAGCCCGCTCTCTGAGCAGTTCGTCTCCCGCCTCAACCACTGCAGCCGAGCTGCCCGTCTGAAAACAGAAACCATCCAACAAGATCGAAAGGATCGCTACGACGCCACTCACCGTGCTGTTCTGTTCCGGCCCGCCGACGAGGTGCTACTTTGGACTCCCACGCGTAGGCCATGATTATGTGAGAAATGTTTGCGCCGCTTCACGGGTCCCTACACAGTGCTTGAAGAAACCTCCCCAGTGAACTATCGTGTCGCCCCTAATTGCGCCCCACTGGACCGCCGCTACCGTGGCACGGAAGTCGTGCACGTCTCTCACGCCTCAAACCGTTCGTGCGCGGAGCTTCCGCGACACTTGCGGCCGGGCGGCCGCCTCGCCCGGAGGGGGAAATTGATGTGAGCAGTTAGTCGCGCGCTACCCCTTCGGGCCATTGACCGCTACTACAGTTCTCCAGTGGCCACTGTCCTATACCTCATCTTCCTCTGATAGTCACCCTCATCATCAACTTCCATCTAGGGGCGCTCGTGTCCTTCTCTTCGCCGTCAGCTGAGTGTGTGCGTTCCGCGAGGGCTGCTACACCTAATAAACGCCCTGTAGCGGCTGTCCTTCAAGGCCAAGCTAGCTCGGGAGTCCACGCGCAGGTCTCTCAGCCAGATCGTTCTCGATGGGGCTGCTCCGATGACTGAGCCTCCTTGCACATAGACCCAGTTGGGGGATTGACACCACCTGACAGTCAGCCTCGGTCTCAGTTGAGCACACACCCCTTTGGCCACACTGGCGCGCCTTCTAACGGCCACTATCTCTGTTACAATATATATATATATATATATATATATATATATATATATATATATATATATATATATATATATATATATATATATATATATATATATATATATATATATATAGAAAATGAAAAACGTACGTCACGGGGATGAGCGTTTGGTTAACAGACGTCTATTATTTAACTAGTGGGATAAAAAAACAGCTTTTCTAGTTTATGAACCCCCCCCCCAGAGCCATTGAGACACCCCCCCTTGATTCGATGCCCGTGTGCACGAGATTTCGGCGCACGTTAAAGATCCCCAGGTGGTCAAAATTAATCCGGAGCCCTCCACTACGGCGCGCCTCATCGCCTGCGTTGCGTCGGCGCGTTAAACCCTACAATCAATCAACCAATCAAAGCCCTCTGAACACCCGCCGCGGTGGCTCAGTGGCTAAGGCGTTGCGCTGCTGAGCACGAAGTCGCGGGTTCGATTCCCGGCCGCGGCGGCCGCTTTTCTGATGGAGGCGAAAAGCAAAAACGCCCGTGTGTTCGAGATTTCGGCGCACGTTAAAGATCCCCAGGTGGTCAAAATTAACCCGGAGACCTCCACTACGGCGCGCCTCATCGCCTGCGTTGCGTCGGCGCGTTAAACACCACAATCAATCAATCAATCAAAGCCCTCTGAACGCTTTATGGCTTGTTTCCATTGCTGTTTGAGGCTGTGGTCTTTTGGAAATCTGCGGAAGGAGCATGTAGTTACTGCTCGTGAGGCACTTCACGAGGCGAGCTTCGTTATGACAGCGCGAAGCGTTCGCGCGGTGTTGTTTGTAAGTGACAGCGCACTCACCGATGAAAGGACAGTCCTGAACCCAGGGGTTTCCCCAGGCATCGAATCAAGGGGGGGTGTCTCAATGGCTCTGGTGGGGGGGGGGGTTCATAAACTAGAAAAGCTGTTTTTTTATCCCACGAGTTAAATAATAGACGTCTGTTAACCAAACGCTCATCCCCGTGACGTACGTTTTTCATTTTCTATATATATATATATATATATATATATATATATATATATATATATATATATATATATATATATATATATATATATATATATATATACCCCGTGTTAAGAAAGGCGCGGGCGAAGAGAAGCAGAGAGGCAGGAGGCCACCGTTCCGAGCAGTTTCTTCTTCTTCTCTTTTTTCCTCTACCTCTTTTTCTACATTCTCCCCCCACCAGAAGATGGAGGTCCCATTTCTAGGAAATGAAGTGTCTGCACCGGTCTCTTAATTATCTTCCCATCCTGCGTCTTCAAGCTACAGGCCCGAGTGAGCCCGTCTCGTCCAGGAAAAACTTCTGTAACACGGCCCAGCAACCAAAGGCTCCTGGGGGTGCCAGTTGCCTCCACCAAGACCACGTCCCCAACTTGTAAACTTCGGTTGGACGCACTTGGATGATGATGAAAGGACCTCAGCTCAAGGATATACTCTCTTCTCCAGCGATTCCACAAGTGGTCCAAAAGCTTCTGCCGGTACCGAAGCTTGCTAATTGTGGTTTCACGTGTCACCTGGTTGATGTAGGAGTCGTCCTCATTGCCTGGGCCAGGTATGCTCAGCAAGGAAGTTCCAATGAGAAAGTGCGCAGGGCATATAGGCGAGGGCTCCTCCGCACTGGTGTACGTATAAGTAAGAGGCCTTGAATTGACGACAGCTTCTACTTCTGTAAGAAGCGTGGTCAGCTCCTCTGCGCTCAGGCTCGTCTTTCCAAGCACCTTCCGCAAGGCTGACTTTACGGAGCGAATCAGCCTCTCCCACCAACCTCCCCACCACGGCGCTGCTGGGACTATGAATTTCCACTTAATCCGGTTGGTGGCGAGAAATGAGGATAATGGAGAGGTGCAGTTGACAATGACGACGATGTGACGATGGACGTTGATGTGGATCGATCGCTCTTCGATGATGTCGTAGTCGACGATAGATGGCTCGTTGGTCGAGGGCACGTAGCAGACGACTGACTTTTCAAGGAATATTTACAGTTTATTTACAAGTACAACTATGTACAGGGCATGTATTAGCCACTCAACATTGAGCCGAGCCCGCAACATGCGAGACTCGCCTCGCCTCTCGATCGACCTGATCTCTCAGATCTCCTGATCTCTCACCGACCCTAAACAATGCACAACACTCGGTTTTTGATCACAAAAACCCCGCCTCTAAAGTGGGCGTTTAAGAAAGAGTGAAAATCCCTCCCAAAATGGTTCAAAATCAGCACTCATTGGCCACAATTACACCCAATCACGGATACATTCATTCCCACTCACGTGACCCAACGCTCTCTCTCCACCCGGGTTCAAGCAACAAACAAACCAAAATGGAGCACTATAGAACGGCACAAACCCGGTCGAGCGGTAAACAAACCGTTTCGAAGAACGCGTGTCTCTTACCACGCCGAAGCCTTTAAGGTCATAAATTTCGCTTTTCTGTGACTGAGCACGGAATCTACCGCGTCTGACACTCGACTTCCGCGAAGATGACGGTTCACGGAAACCCCGCTGCGCCATGAGTGCGAACCCGTGTTCTACAGCCTAGCCCTCTATGGGGTGGCTGGACATGGACGTTTGACGAAATGCGTACCGGAGCAGGGAAGCAAATGACAAAGGCGGCAGTGCTGTCCCCGGGTCTTAAGAACCCGTAATTTACTGCCGCCACGTGCCGAACAGAGCGCGCGTCTGGCATTCTGACTTTTCGGCTCTTAACGATTCCTGAAACCAAAGGCAGCAGAGTTAGTTGCCCGTCCGCCGGAGACAGTAGCGACACACACACTTCTAAATCTTGACCCCCTCTCTCCCGGCCATTACTTTGACACTTCGTTTCACCGTGCGGTTGGACCCTCGTCGCTAGCGCGCTCCGGCTGCACCCTCTGCAGCGCTGCTCTGCGAGGCGGCGCAGTACCCATTCAAGGCTGCGGTCACAGCGCCGGGCCGACTTCGAGCGTCCCCGACATCCTTACAACAATGAGCGGGAGCGCCAGGCGCGCCACTTCTCGGAACCTGCCTCATGCGCCCCCCGACTACCCGAAGAAAACGCTTCCCCATCGTCGCGTTCCGCTCTGCCCATTCATCTCCTCGTCCCAAAAAGGCGGGAAAAGAAAAACGAACGACCGTAAAACGAGCAGCTGGCGATCTTTGCCAATTAAGAAGGGTGCTCGAACATAACAGGTGCCCATTATCCTCCGTGCCTCTTTGATATCTCTTGAAGCTCTTCTGAATGCGAGCGCGTTGTCGGAGTACAAAGTGCACGGTACCCCTCGGCGCGCCAGGAACCGACGAAAAGCGAGAAGGAAAGCGTCCGAAGAGAGTCCGGTTGTTAACTCCAGGTGCACAGCTCTTGTGGTAGAGCACGTGAGCAGCAATACATAAGTCTTTGAAGTAGTTGCGCCCGGGGTGTTTTTCACGTAAAGTGGACCGGCGAAGTCGAGTCCAGTTACCTCAAATGGTTTGGAAGCCAGTAGTCTGTCCTCAGGCAGCGGAGCATGTTGTACGTTAACAGGTCTGCTGCTGAATCGTTTACAGAGGAAGCAAGCACGAATCACCTTCTTCGCCTCCTGCCGAGCATGAATAACCCAAAAACGTTGACGTAACTGGGCCATAGTGCTCGCTACGCCACCATGAAATACACGACAGTGGGCTTCAACAACCATTAACCTTGTGAAGGCATGCCGCTTGGGTAGTACGACCGGATGCTTTTCTTCGTAGGCAGCTTTCATTCCCTGAAGACGACCACTTAGACGAAGAACTTGGTTGTTGTCGAAAAATGGGTGGAGGTTATGCAGGACAGATTGTTTGTCGACACAATGGCCACATCGAAGTTGCCCGATCTCTCGGTCGAAAACTTCATTTTGGGTATGCCGTATCCAGAAAATCTCGGCCCTGTCCATCTCCTCGGCGGTGATCGACGCAGGAAACGACCTTTGCGTACGTCGACAACGTTCCATGAACCTGAAGACCTGTGCTGTGATACGCAGCAGCTTTTGCAGACTGCTAAACCTCTCGAGGCATAAAATGGGCTCTGAATTTCCCTGTGTCTGAAGAAGCACCCCTGCAAACTGAGAGACCTTATCACCCGGCTGTGGGGGCACCATCTGCTCCCCGCAAGCGTCTTTCAATCTGCTTGGGTCAGTAGGCCAGTCAGAACGCGGTTTCGGCAGCCATTCTGGGCCTCTCCACCATATTCGACTCTCACGTAGAGTAGTCGCCGACACACCTCTCGTCAACAAATCTGCAGGGTTATCTTCACCTGGGCAATATATCCAGTCCTCTGGTTTGGTTACAGTTGTAATTTCAAGTATTCGGTTCCGGACAAACTGGTTTTGTTTGTTCAGATGCCCTCGGATCCAGTTGAGTACGGTTGTAGAATCCGTCCACATGGCAACGCTCAGCGACAACGTATCCCACGATGTTCGCAGGTATTTCACCATTCTCGTTCCTACCACTGCGCCCATCAGTTCCAGTTTCGGAAGAGTCAAGGCTTTCATCGGTGCCACTCGAGATTTGGCCATAATCAAGGAAGTGACAACATGATCATTGGTGTCTGAAGCCTTGAGGTATGCGCACGCTCCATATGCTTTCAAGCTGGCGTCTACGAACACATGAATGTCAGCAGCTTTCACTACTGTGTCAAGCCCATGTCTCACGCACCGTGGGATCCTAATCGAAACCAGCTGGAGAAAATCGGCGCACCAGGCTTTCCACAACATAGCTACATCGGTGGGTAGCTCAGCATCCCATGACACCTGCCTCATCCACAATTGTTGAAACAGGATCTTAGCTGTGACAGTAAATGGCGCGAGAACTCCAAGTGGATCGAAGATCCTGGCCGCCGTCTTCAGCAAAGAACGCTTCGAGTTAGATGTGACCGAAGCCAAGTACTGGGTTACTGCTTCGGGCGATAAGTCAAAACAATCATGCTCTGTATTCCAAAGCATTCCCAGCACGGTCCCAGAAGTTGATGCTCCGTCAACGTTTTCCTCTTTCTGGTCAAAAACCTTCTGAAGCTGCTTGTTATTAGTTTTCCATTTACGAAGATTCATAGCAGCTTTACTCATTATAGATTTCGATCTCTCGTAAACGTCCAATCCTTCGTTGTATGTGTCCGCTCCTATGAGTAAGTCATCCACGTAAAACGACTTCTTCAGTTTTCTGGCGAAGTCATGGTCGTCCTCGCTCACCGTATCCAGATGATGGTGGATAGTGGCCATGAGCAGAAAGGGACTTGAGGTTGAGCCGAATGGCACTCTCGTCATTCTCCATTCGACCATCTTTTCCGTGGAACTGGTGGGGATGTTCTCGAACCAGAGAAATCTGAAAGCGTCCCGATCTGTTTCTTGCACTTCGATTTGAAGGAATGCCTTGTCTATGTCCGAGTTTATAGCTATGGGATACCACCTGAACCGCAGCAGAACCTGAAGTAACTCTGGGTTGAGGTTCGTTCCTTTGTCGAGACAGTCATTGAGGGATGGTACACCTTGTGAATGCGAGGACGCGTCAAAAACAACTCGCAGCTTGGTTGTCAGTGACTCCTCGCGCACGACCTCGCGATGCGGCATGTAGTAAACCACCCGATCGTCAGGAACTACTTTGGGTACGACTTCAGCATGGTTGAGCAACAAGTACTGCCTGATCACTGTGTCGTAGCTCTGTAGCAGCCCTTCTTGGTGAGAAAGTCGCTTTACTAATCTCTGCAGCCGGTTCAGTGCGATGTCACGATTGTCCGTCAAGGAATTCTTCCAGCCTTCTTTCCAGGGGAGTGCAACAGTGTACCTTCCGTTGTTCTTCTGAATTGTTTGTTTAAACTGTACCAGGCAATCAGTAGATTGTTCGCTCGAGTCCGCTATGCCCATTGATTCCAGTTGCCAGAAAGCCTGCAAGAGCTCTGACGCGGATTCGTCCTCCGTGACGCTGCTCACCCTCAGAACGCAGACCATGAGGTGAGTTCCCCCATCTAGGAATGCCTTCTGCCGAGACGGACCTTGAAGCGTCCACCCAAAAATAGTGTTTATCGCCGCCAGGCCTTCGATATCCGGGCTCCGAATAACTTCTCCCGTTAGCAAACGCCAAAGGTAGTCGGATCCAATGAGCAGACCGAGGCCGGGCTCTGAATCTACTCCTATGAACATCTGCTGGTCAGCAAAGACCTTGCCCTGCCTTCGCAGATCTTCTACGAAAGAGATATCAGCTGATGGTGCTGATACATCTTGGCAGATGACAGGTACCACTATCGCTTCGATGGAGTGGACATCTGTAGCGTGTTGGCTCCGAAGGGGAACTTGAACGACTTTTCGCTTCTGCGCACACGGAGTAGAAGCATTGCCGAACGTGTTGAATGCGACCGTCGTCTCGTTCACAACCTTCAAACGCAGCTTGGTTGCGAGGTCTTCGGTGATGAACGACCTCTGGCTTCCGCCGTCGAGTATACCTCGAACGAGTCGGCTCCTCCCATCGTGGCTCAACCATGCTCGGAACGTCTGAAGGTACACCCCATTGTCTTTAGAACGATCGTTCGACTGTTCGTTGCTGCTCTCTCCAGACGCTTGAACCGGGGCCGATACGCAGACCGTTGTTCCCGGTGCACCCTCGGTTGCATTATTGCCTTTGAACGAAGGGTCGCACATGGTGGTTGCATGCCTCCCGTGGCACGACGCGCAACTCAATCTGGCCCTGCAGTTTCTCGCTTGGTGACCCTTGGTCGTGCACCTAAAACATCTTCTGTCCCTTGCGAGATGCTCTTTCTTAGTAGCCAGCGAGAGGTCGGCGGTGCATGAACGCGTGCTGTGCTTCTGGGAATGGCAAAAGAAGCACTCCTCCTTTCGGTCTTTGCGGGCTGTGACGTGTAATGCCGACGCCGTGAAGGGGCAACTTCGCTGCTTCTCTGGTCGGTTGCCAGCAACTTGTCGCTGGGGCAACTCGCAGCACTGCTCGCGGCTCTCTAGCTCCATCCTCACAAAGGGGAGCAGCTCTTTCAATTCATCGTCCGCTTCAGCTGTCACTGCCAATGAGCGGGCTGGGAGTGCCTCGTCTGCTGGGGAAGGATTCAGCTCTCCCGATGAATTGGCTGGAGGAGGGCCGTACCCTGGGGAGGAGGTCAGCTCTCGATGCCGCTTCTCTTTAGTAAAATTCAGCACAATATCGTGTGGGAGCGCGTGCTGCAATATATCTACGAGCATGGCAGAGAAGCTGCAGGTGGGCACCTTCAGAGAGTTCAAGCAGCGGCTATGCAGCTGCACCGCATCGTAGAGCTGCCTGAGCCCCCGTATGTCAGCAGACGATTTTACAGGCGACAGATTCCTCAGTGCGGAAAGATGATGCTGCTGAATCCTTCGCTTGTTCCCGTATCGCTGCTTGAGGATTTCTATAGCATCCGCATAACAGGCGTCTGTGGTCGGTAAGCCTGCGATTGCTGCAGCCGCCTCCCCCATCACGTAACGGCGCAGATAATAAAACTTCGACGTGGGCGTCAGAGCGTTGTTGTTGTGGATGGTTTGCTCGAACTGCTCCCAGAAACCCGTCCAAAGCTGAAGCTCACCTCGAAAGACCGGTACGTCCAGCGGCGGAAGCCGAGGTCCCGAGGTCGTGGCCGCACTTTCCTGTCTGAACGAGACCATTTCGTTAACAGCCGGCGAATGTGGGGCGTTCTGAGCGGCTCGTTCAAGAAAGTCGATCTTGCATCGAATTTCCGCCAACGTGTCGAGGGTCCTATCATTGTATTCCTCGGCCGCTTGATACTCGATGTCTTGTTCCTCCGCCGTAAGGAAGGCCTCGAGCTCCTCGCTGATCTTCAAGAGCTCGGCGTGGTTGGCCATGAGTCGATCTTGCAAGCCAGTGAGCTTGGCGATGTCTTGACATCCAGCGTCGAGCAACGAGCGAGCTTCCTTTATAAGCCTCGTATTCTTGGCTCTTCGCGGAGAAATCTTGCTCTTCAGTCGCTCCATTACGCGGTAGGCTGCACCTAATCGTCCCCCCAGCCGTGACGTTCCAGGACCACTTCGTTAAACGATTCCTCCCCCACTCGCAGCGCGAAGGGGCGGAGCAGATGAAAGACGGGCCCTTGAGGTCGTGCGTTGAAGTCAATCGTTGCCGCACGGGGTTTTCGGCACCAAATGTTAAGAAAGGGGCGGGCGAAGAGAAGCAGAGAGGCAGGAGGCCACCGTTCCGAGCAGTTTCTTCTTCTTCTCTTTTTTCCTCTACCTCTTTTTCTACACCCCGCACGGGGCACCTTGAGTAACCTTGGTGACTGTGAGTGGCGACACCACGTACACCGAGCCCCCCATACTTAAGCTGTCAACTACCGGGGCTAGAAGTTGAAAGGTGAAGGGTTAGAAGCCGTGAACGGTGGCCGTCGGAGCCTTGGTCAAGCTCCGGCCGATGGGCTCCCTGCCTGTCTACCAGGCAGGGAGCTCCGGGACCTCTTTGTCTACCAGGGTGAGGTCAAAGGAGAAAGTACCCCCGTATCCCTGCTTTCCAATGTATCATATGGCATTTTCCAACCCCCCCCCAGACGTGATCGGCCCCCGAAAAGGGGCCGCACCGAAGTTTCTTTTCCACCACTTGCTGACTTGAGTCTTCCGAAACCGAACAACTATCACCGCTTCATCGTGATGGAATCCGTAGACCAATCAAAACCTCTTGCTTCACAGTCGGTATTTCTGATTTCAAAGTTTCTTGACGGTATTGTTGGAGGGTCGTATAAGGCCAAAAAACACCGAACCGGTGAAATTCTTGTCGAGGTCAGTAGCCAGGATCAGGCCACAAAACTTCTTGCTCAAACCAGCATCGCCGATCTGCCAATCCGAGTCACGCCCCACCGCAACCTAAACAGCTCCCAGGGCGTGATTTCCGAGTATGACCTACTAAATGAATCTGAAGCTGACCTGCTGGAGGACCTTCGTAGTCAGGGCGTAACAGCGGTCAGGCGCATAACCATCCGCAGAGACGATAAACAAATACCGACAAAGGACCTCATCCTAACTTCTGACAAGTCCACCCTTCCAGAATTCATCAACGCAGGTTACATCCGATGTTCAGTCCGGCCGTACATGCCGAACCCGCGGCGCTGTTTCAAGTGCCAACGGTTCGGGCACGGCACAAACTCCTGTCGCGGCCGACTTACCTGCGCGAAATGCGCCCAGCACGACCACGCGTCCGAAAATTGTAACCTGCAACAGTCTCTTTGCATAAACTGCCAAGGTCCACACGCGGCCTACTCCAGGAAATGTTAAAAATTTCAACTAGAAAAGAAAATCATAAACATCAAGGTAACCGAAAACATCACCTTCTCAGAGGCACGGAAGAGGTTCGCCTCCTTCCCTCTGGGCAGGTACGCCGACGCAGCTCGCCGGGGGGCGGAGCGGCGTCTTGTTTCGGCGGGGACCCAGTACCGAGAGTCAGACTTGGTCCCGCCCCGCCCCCCCCCCCCCCCCTGGGTTGCCTCTTGCAGCCCAACCCGCCTCCGCACCGCTCGCTGGGCTAGCAGCGGCTTGGTGGCAACCTCTTCTGTCGGGACCGGTGCCGCTCCCGTCTCTGCCTCCCCATCCTCCAGTGCGTTGGAGGGTGCCATGGACACCACGGGCCCCGCACCGGCTCCCACCGCCACCGCACCGCCCGTGCCACTTCTGGTGCCTCCGATACCTGCGGCGGTGGCGGGTCAAACGAAGGGCCCCCGAAGGGGGGCCAAGTCTGGGGGGCCCGGTTCGACGGGCACACCCAGGACATCGGACGACGAGATGGACGTCGTGCCATTCTTGCCTGCAACGCAGCGCAAGGATCGGCCTCCGACGTCCAAGCCTACAAAAGCCCAATCCAAGAGTCACAGCCCCGAAAGACGACACATAAACATATACACTCCAGTAGCTCTCACACTAAATAATGGGAAGAGAAAATATTGTTCAATGGAACTGCAGAGGCCTTCTGAATAATCTTGACGACGTGTATGAGATTCTGCATACCAATCAGCCAAGTGTAATGTGTGTTCAGGAAACACATTTGAATTCTAAACGCACAAATTTCTTGAATAGTTACCTGGTATACAGGAAAGGCAGGGATGGCTGCACACACGCTTCTGGCGGTGTGGCCATAATCGTCCGGAAATCCTTAGCATGCCACCGTGTCACTTTAAACACTATCCTTGAGGCTGTAGCAATACGCTTAATAATATGTAATACGTTGATAACGGTATGCTCCATATATATTCCTCCTCATGTTACACTTTTGAGCTCTGACATCGAGGCGCTGGTTGACCAGCTGACCGAACCGTACATTCTAACAGGCGACCTTAATGCTCACAATTCTCTTTGGGGCTCTTCTCGTACGGATGCCCGGGGTCGCCTGATAGAGAGGTTTCTTACATCCTCTGGAGCATGCCTTTTCAACAATAAACAGCCCACATATCATAACATAGGACACAACACATACTCATGTCTTGACTTGGCTATTGGCTCCGCAGTTCTCTTTCCTCTTCTCGAGTGGGGTGTGGGAACTGACCCATATGGCAGTGACCACTTCCCCACCTCACTTACATATATAGGTAAAGGCCCAAGCAGTTCATCTTCCCATAATAGGTTCAATGAAGCACGAGCTAACTGGAACACATTTACAGAGACATCGAAACTACACTACACAACTATAAGACACCTACACGTTGATGAAGCCGCACAACTCCTCACGGCGCACATCCTCGACGCCGCCGAAAAGTCCATTCCCCACGCCTCTGGTGCCCCGCGCAACCAGCGGAGGCCGTGGTGGAATGAGGACTGTAGGCGGGCGCGAGAGGCCCATAACAAGGCGTGGGGTATCTTTCGTCGGTACCCCACGTCGGGAAACCTCCTCTTGTTCAAACGGGCCAAGGCGTTAGGAAAACGTGTGTGCCGTGAGGCAAAACGAGAGAGTTGGCGTACATTCATAACATCAATAAACTCCTACACAGACACACGGAAAGTATGGACACGAATACGCAAACTCAAGGGACAACAAACCCACAGCCTGCTTCTGCTCAGCACTACAGGGGACACACTCGAAGACCAGGCTGACACACTCGCACAACACTTCCAACACGTTTCTAGTTCAGCACACTGCACAAACACTTTCATGAAACACAAACAAATGGCCGAAAAGAAGCCCATACAAGATAACAATAGGTCAACATCTTCTTATAACTCAGAGTTTTCACTGCATGAGCTGAGGGCTGCTTTGAGCACGTGTAAAACCTCAGCTCCAGGCCCAGACAACATCACATACACAATGATACAACACCTGCACTCAGACACTCTTCTAACACTCTTACACCTATATAACAAGATTTGGCTTTCGGGGCACATTCCAAACTCTTGGAAGGAGGCTATAGTTGTAGCTTTCCTGAAGGAGGGAAAGGACCCGTCGTCCCCCTCAAGTTACCGTCCTATTGCCCTGACGATCTGCCTGTGCAAGCTCTTCGAGAAGATGATAAATCGCAGGCTCGTGTACTTCCTTGAGTACAACGGTCTTCTCGAGAGCTGCCAGGCAGGCTTCAGGGCAGGGCGATCCACGAATGATCAACTCGTAGCTCTTGAATCGTATATTAAGGATGCCTTCGTGCATAAACAGTTTTGCGTAACTGTGTTTTTCGACCTCGAGAAGGCCTACGACACCGCTTGGCGCTACGGGATCCTCAGTGACCTGAAGTCTTTCGGTGTTTCGGGCCATATGCTCAACACACTGGCTAGTTATCTCTCCCAAAGAACGTTTCGCGTGAGAGTTGGTAACGCACTGTCCAGGATTCATGTGCAAGAAAACGGCGTGCCGCAAGGTGGAGTTCTAAGCTGTACTCTTTTTATAATTAAAATGAACTCTCTTGGGAAGGCATTGCCACCTACCATTTCTTACTCTCCTCCTCTTCCTTGGCAACGGGGGGAGATGGGCGCGCGCTGCCTGGCCGCTGACATGGCGCATACCCACGTGGGGGATTGGCCAGGAATCGGGCGTGAGAAGGGCTAATGCACCCGCTTAAAGGAGTACTGACACGAAATTTCAAAGCTGAGATCCGCTCTAGCAATCAAGTACAACGACAACACAAATAGGTGTCTGTGAATAAATGCATCTTTCTTTCTTTGTAGTTGTGTGTGTGTGTGTGATCTCTCTTTCGCGAACATTACCGAACCGCGCAAATTCAACTCGTGCATTCGCACTTTCACATTCTTCCCCTCGGGGAAATGCGGGGAATTTTTTTTACCCTGTTCCTTCCTTCCCCTGTCAATGTAAGTATTGTAAATATTTTCGGTACATTTTCAGTCTGCTTATCATCGATAAATAAATGTCTTTTACAGACAAAATATATTTTAGTTTCTATATAATAATTATATTAGCATGGCCGGGCCCGGGCCATGAGGTTGTGGTCTCAGGCCGGGATGGCCAGGCCCGCTAGTATTCTATGTCGGGCCACACCGGGCCTACTGTAATGTGCACCGGTTACGGGCTAAAAATTTAGGCTTGTGCAGAGCTCTAGTTTCTAGGGGCGAAACTCCTTTTGCTCGGGCCCTGTCCCGGCCGTACACGGCACATTGTACACGCCACATTGATGATGATTGTGGTAGGATCCCCCTAGGAATCGGCCAACCAGAGATTGGCCGAAGAGGTCATAACGTTCAACGCGTTCATTGCTATCAAACAAGAAGGAGAGGAAGAAGAAGAGATTGCCGTTCGTCGCCTGCGAGCTCACGACTCTTGCTCGGGCCCTGTCCCGTCCCTCGTTACTGCCATACACGGCGGAATGGTGATGATTGCAGCAGGATTCCCCTAGCGATTGGCCAACCAAAGATTGCCCGAAGAGGTCAAAACGTTCAACGCGTTCGTTGCTACCCAACAAGGAGGAGAAGAAGAAGAAGAGATTGCCGTTCGTCGCCTGCGAGCTGAGGACTCTTGCTCGGGCCCTGTCCCGTCCCTCGTTGCTGCCATACACGGCGGAATGGTGATGGTTGCGGCAGGATTCCCCTAGCGATTGGCCAACCAAAGGTTGTCCGAAAAGGTCAAAACGTTCAACGCATTTGTTGCTACCCAACAAGGAGGAGAGGAAGAAGAAGAGGTTGTCGTTCGTCGCCTGCGAGCTGAAGACACGTGCCGGGGATACGCGACACAAGACGCTCTGCAGAAGGCGACGGCCAAGGTGTCTAAAATGTCAGACACCGAATTCGCCAACTTACCCATGGAGATTCTCATGGTCCCAAACGAGCCCTACATAATCACCACAAACATCGACGTTATCGACGGGCTTGTCAACGGAGCGGTGGAAAGCTTGAAGTGTTGAGTGTTTATCTGATGTGTGCGCAAATGTTTCACGGTTTAACCGATAAGCAATAGAGCTTCGCCCCACTCATCATCATTCACTTCGTGGAGATGGTGGTATTTTTTTGGTCCGGGCAAACAAATGCTTTGTGCTGGTAGTGCCGAACACGTTAGCAATTCGCAAATTGGGATAAAGAGTTCAAAGCTGCAAGACAGGGAAGTTACGTGGATGGGATCGAAAGCGCGTGTAGGAAATTTTGGGTTCCCTGGTTATCAATCTTTCCCCGCTATCGCAGACAGTGCATTATGCTTCGCAACCCACCGCGGGGGCTCAGTGGCTAACCTCGTGCTCAGTGCTGCTGAGCACGAGGTCGCGGGTTCGATTCCCGGTCGCGGCGGCCGCAGTTCTGATGGAGGCGAAAAGCAAAAACGCCCGTGTGTTTGAGATTTCGGCGGACGTTAAAGGAGCCATGAAGAGAAAACACAAGTTTGGTTCATTCGAAAGATTGCCTCGTTAGAACCATACTGACACCACTTTTAGACAAACTTCGCTCAAATATGCTACATAATTAGGAAAAAAAGGGAATGACATGCGACCCACCAGCTCATTTCCCGCAACAGAACCTATGATGTCACACGAGAATGCTCTGCGATTGGCGAAGGCCGGCAAAAGCAAACGCAAGTTAGGCAGGGCTTACCAGTTTGCATAGTGAGCTATATGCCCGTTAAACATACTGCACATTCCTTTTATGACACTAAGAACGGTGGAGTAAACGGTTGAAGTTCCGAATAAACACGCAAGCGTGTATGCCAATGCGTACGAAACTACCGCCAGCCGAACTCGACATCTCGCCGTCGCCACCGTCGCGCAGACGAAGTTTCGGGTTCGAGGCTCTTCGGGGCCAACGAACTGTCCCAGCACGCACAGCCACGACCTTGCTTGGTATCGTAATCCCTTCACAGGAGGCTGGCCGTCATATCGCCAACCAGAAAAGGTAAAAATAGAAACGAGGGGAGTAAGGAACAGCAAGCAGCGACGAGATAGTGACAGTCGCAGTTTCGGAATGGTGTTGGCTTGCTGCTATTGGTAGGAGCTCGTTTCCAGTTTACAACCACTGAAAACTTCAGTTTGTTCGAGTACTTTACAATGAAATTTCGTTGCTACGTTTTGAAATGCCCATGTAGTACGGGCAAATCGTCGAGGGAGTGCGACATCCCCGCCGGTGAGGAGATCTCCTTTCATGTGCTGCCCAACGACGAACCTCGGCGAAGCAAGTGGCTACGTTTTGTGAACTTTGCCAACGGAGGAGAAAGAGAGCTACAGGAAGTACGAGTGTGCTCGCTTCATTTCCGAGGACGTGATTACGGCAAGGACCCTTACGTTAGCTCACTCCTGGGACATGCTGGAGCTCGTCGCCGACTTCGTCAAATCGCCGTCAAAGCGCTCTGACCTTGGGGGAAAAATGCCGTACACACCTCGCATTGACGCTCGTATCTTTCTGGTCGAAGCAGAAAGCTCGCGCGAACGGCTTTCCATACACGACACCAGCCAACTGGCATAAGCGATACTGCTACTGAAATTGAACTATTATTAACCGCAATAAAAATACGGCACATACGTACCAGTCTGTATTCGTCTGTCGCGACGGGGCTGACGAGGCAGCAGTGCCGACGGCTGGGCGTTCGTCTGTTGTGGGTATCGGGGAATGGTCGCTTTCCGGTCCATCCGCGTATCCCACAACTCGTGCCGCTGGCGCACTTAGAAGCATTGAGCGTTCAAGTGGTGTGAGGTTGTTAAATGCAAGCCCGAGCTTCTCGGCGAGAGTTTTGTTCTCCGGATCAGGCGATTCCATGACTAGGGCTGCGGGTGCACTAGGTTTTACTAGTATTTTGAAAATGGCCGCCGTCTCGGTGTCGGCACGAGTTCCGGTTCCTGTTTTATTCCCGCGTGTGGGAGCTATATGGAGTCGACATACTAAGTATCTGTTTCATGGACCGGCTCGTATGACGCCATTGTTTACGTCACGAAATGTGCAATTTAGCGGGAGATTTAAAATTTTGGCTTAAATTGCCTTATTTCTCAGTGAATAAAGCATCATTTGCTTCCGGGAAAGCGCTTAGGGTACTATGAAACACCTAATCTTTCGAATAAAACAAACTTTTGTTTTCTCTTCATGGCTCCTTTAAATATCCCTAGGTGGTCAAAATTAACCCGGAGCCCTCCACTACGGCGTGCCTCATCGCCTGCGTTGCGTCGGCGCGTGAAATCCCACAATCGAATCGAATTATGTATCGCAAGTGTATGAGCAACGCCGCCTGTATTAACATTGCCTGACGCGTCGCGCGCTTTTCAATGGGAAGGGAAGGGACGCTTAGTTCAGGCACTGATCCGCTATGTGGCGCGTGCCGGCGGACATCTCCCCTTACGTCACTGCTCGCGAGTCGCGAACGCTGCACCCACTTCTACGACGTGTGTCTGTCAGCTTGCATGTTGGGCTTCAAGGGCCGTTTCGCTTACATCTTAGCCGCGACGGGGCGCTAGTTCTGTGGCGCACTGGGGGATCTCGTCCAACGTGTCGCTCGCTTCATACTTGCTGCATTTTTGCAAAGATAAAGACGGAGGCGGACTGAAATAGTCTAAGAACATTCTGATTGTCGGGTAGACATATAGCTAACAGAAAAACGATATTTTCGGATGGGGCAGCCATTATTTTACTGATATTTTTCTTTCTGGAGTATTTAGAGAAGAAAAAATTGCGGGCACGTTTTTTGTTCAGGCGCTCACTTCTACTTTCCAATAATATCACGTGCTTGTAAACTTCAGAAAATTATAGGGAACAAAAGAATAAGCAGCTGCGATCCCGCCACGTTGTTCGGGCGCTTCTACAGTACAGTCCTCAATTTTAGAAGTGCGTACCGATGCGGAGTGTGAACAGGGGGGGTCAAAGCAATACCTAAATGCGGAGGGGATAGAGGGGGGATGCCCCCCTCAGAAAATTTCAGGGCCTGTGATCCGAGTAGATAAGCGCGCAAAGCCGGCATCAGCCTGCGGCTGCGCAAGGGATTTTGCTTCGTGACAAAGGAAGTTTTATCAGTGACAGACCAAGACAGACAGGCATGGTGAAAAACAAGAAGGCGTAGGAGCGCCGCCCCGGGAACGCTAAACAAACTTTCCACCATTTTGCATAGTTTCCGAGAAGCGGCGCTGGCTGGCGGACACGAAAACACGCTGGAAGGCTACGGAGCGGGGAAGGGTAGGAGAGAGCAACAGGAGAGTGGCTGTTTGGCCATTTTTCGCTCACGCTTTAGGCACTGTTTATACAGGCGGCGTTGGTATGAGTAATTATAGCGGGGCCGGGACGCGAATTTCATAAACCTGGCCGCCTATAGACGCTGAAGGAATCTAACAACTAATGAACGTCAACGTGTTGATAGGCTAAGCTAACCAGAGGAACTGGCGAAGCTTGAACTCAGTGGCGGAAGGCTCGAACCATACCTAAGCTGCAGGATCTCTTTCTACGCGAGCGCTCCAGGACACGTCACCACGCATTTGTACAAGTTTGAAATGGTTTATTTCCATGTTCAGTCGTTGGTTTGCACTGTGCTAGTAGTAGTGCTCGTCATCCGCATCGATATAATCACGTTCCTCATGCCAAGCATATTACATGAGCGCTTGACGACGTCGCAGCGGCGCAGCACATGCGCGGCGGCTTCCTGCAGGTAAAGAGTCGTGTCGAGGTTGCGCCATCTGGGGCATTGCTGGTTGCTGGGCGACGCAACGCAAGACGTTCCTCAAAGTTCTAGGCAGATTTTTTGTTTCGCTTAAAGGGGCACTGACACAAAAATTTTGAATCTTGCTTTTTTTGTTGCGATAAGTAGCTAGTGACCTACTTATAACCTGTAGAAACCTCATTTGCTTCAGCGTGCGACGGTTGTTTAATTAGGGGCATTTTCAATGCGTCCAGTCGTAGTTTCGGTTTCAGTGAGTGCCGCGAAACGATGGATTTTGTGGATTTTGTGTGAACAAAGCTGACCACGTGACCGTCGGAGGGATATCACAGAGCAGAGCCGCCGTAGCACTGTCGAATCCGCATCGACGGCAGTTTCTGCGAATGCCCCCACGTACTGATCTCGTGAGGCGCTTAATTAAAAAGCGACCGTGGATGTGACGCAGGCGCTGCGAGTGCAAATGCTACCGCGGCTAAAAAACGACGCGCGACGCTCGAGACGGTGGGTGGCAAGACGCGCGCTGGGAGCAGCCGGCCGGTCTGCCTACAGATCCGCCTACAGATGTGTTCGGCTTAGCACTGCGGCGGATATTCGAGTGCCGCTCTCGTAAGCGGTGCAGATGACAATTTTTAATGCAACCCGCCATCGCATCATTAACTCCTTTCTCATGTAAGCCACCATGGTCGGGACTTGGGGACAATTTCGTGCAGCGGTAACAAGCTATCACTCGAGCTACCTGCGCCGGCCTGGGCCACTTCGCGGCCGTGGCCACCGCCTGCACAGCGACCGTGCGGATAGCTCAGTGGGCTTTTCGTGCCTCCGGCGCGTTTTCGCATTCATTGGTAATAAACAGTAATAGAAACAGAGTGCCTGGAATCGCTGTAGAACTTTGGTCGCGGCCAGCTGGCCGATGAGCTGACGAAATCACGGCGCCTCCGCCGCCAACGATCGGGTCGTTCGTTCTCGAGAGCAGAAGCTCCGCCCTCCGGCCCTCCGATTGGAGGGGCGAGCCGGGCGAGCCGGCGAAAAACGCCGGCAGTACGGAAGCGGCAAACACAAACTCGTGACGTGTTTGGATGTTGTTTATTTACACAATATGCTCGGGATGTCGATTGCGCGTGGTCCTCTGCTGGCTGCTCGGTTGCGTTTCGCACACTTTAAAATTGATTTTAAATATGTTCTAGGCTGTATTCGCCGCTGATATTTTGCGGATGATGTAAATGTGCTCCCACCAATCTATCTCGGATGTTATCTCGCCTTCAAAATTTTGTGTCAGTGCCCCTTTAAGCCACTGAGCGTGCCGGGGACGCGGGGCGGTCGCTGTGAGGCATGAGCTCTCGAACACTCGGCATTTTCTTGGCATTTGACGCTGTTAGAGGAGCACGGCCATTCGCAGACACCAGAAAAAGTCAGGTGATTCAAGCTTAAATACTTTTACTTTCTTCCTCGTATTAAATAACTTTTGATTTTGTTCAATGTGTCCCCGATCTATTTTAAAATGTGGGAATGTTACGCCCGGAAACAATTCCTTGCACAGGTACAGATTAACGTAAAACCCCAAGGATTGCGGGCAGTTTATCTAACGCCATCTTATCGAAAGCTGTTTCATAAAACGCCGTTGTATCGAAATCGCTTCTCCCATGCTTTTTTGTTCATAAAATTTGCAATAGTGTTTCCTTTTTTTTAACGTGCTCTTACAAGTTTCTGTAAACAGCAAAGTTTGTCTGCACAGCGAGTTTGTTTATTTAACAAAATTTTATTGGCAATTTCTTTTTCCTCCCCACGTTTTATGTTCTCTGATGAGCAAAGCTTGGTTACACAATTTTTTTAGTATTCTTCTTTCCCCTTTCTTGCATCCCCTCTCCCAACCGTACCGCACGCGCACTGCTTCCTAGAATAAAACATTCAAATGTACAATATTGTTCGTGGCGCAGGTGACACTTCTAGAGCGAGTCTTTTTTCGTTCAAGCCGATCCTGTGACCACCCCAGATTACAGCCTTCCATCCTAAATGTTAGATGACGCGATATAATGTATTTGTCATTACTCCGGCTTTATTTCGACACTCTGCTAATGGCCATGTATTGACACCCACCGGCCGGAAATTCAGTAACGTTTGCAGCTTTACTGTGAAGTAACCAATGACGACAAGTAAATGAAACTCAACGTAAGGGCGGAGTTGTTCCAGCCGTCAATTTCAGCATAATTTTTAAAGGTTCATTCCTTACACTGAGAGCACTTTTCTGGTGAGGCGAAAGGCGAGAATGCCCATTTGTTCGAGATTTCGGCGCACGTTTACGATCCCCAGGTAATAAAACCTAATCCGCAGCCCACCACTACGGCGCGCCTCATTGCCAGTGTAGCGTCGGCTCGTTTAAGCTCATACTCAATCAGTTAGATTGAGAGCGACAGAGCATTCCCCGGAAAGTGGGCTCTGCCGTCGAATCTCTCGGGGTGCGACGCACGCAGTTTTGGTCGGACCCTATGCTTCACCAGTTCCGCTGTGCCACAAACAACGGGAAAAGGGCAGCAATCGCTACGACGAAGCGGAGGCCTCTCTGCGATAAGCGTGCGCACTCGGCGTCGCGCCCCACTGGCGCCGACGCAAAAGAATTGGAGCCATGACGACGTCATCCAACTGGCGGCCCGTGTCGTGGATGTCGTGGCAAACGCCTGTCCTGCATTGGGCGGTTTATCTGCTCGAACACCTCCAAGCGTGACCACCCGGCTGCTACCGATGAAGCTTCACGAGTAAGGCCGTCACGGCAGCATGCAAAACCATTACTGTTCGCGCCTCCTTAGTTTGCCAAATGCGTAGCTGGAAATGACCCCACTGTAGCTGGCGTCTTGGAGCACGCTTACGCGGTGGAAGGCTGTGATCCGCTGTATTGAGAAGCGCTGTGAAAGGTGAGAGCAGTACTCAAGAAAGGGTTGTGGTGACGTCACATGCCCTATGCATCTTGTTCGTCCTGGGCTTTCCATCAAGCGACCTGGCTTTGGGTATGTACAAGTAAGTGTGGGCTCTCACGTCTTACGGAAGAATTATTTTATTTTATTTTTTTACAAGTACTGCCAGCCTTGTTACAAGGCCTTAGGCAGGAGTGGGCATTCAGTACAATGACAGATCAATAAGATAGAAGACAATAAACAAAAAATGCACAATATTCAGCACAAAGAAATGTTTTTCTTCGCCACTTCGGAAGCAAACAAAAATTAAACAAGAAAGGAGATAACGAACAAGAAATTGCACAATAATAAGCACAGAATATTTTTCCGTGCCGTGATTTTACGGGGAAAGACGGGAGATGAAAGCCATGATTTATTCGAAAGTGGAGAGAGAAATAATGAAACAGTCTGGCAGTCAACAACGGGGGCGGGTAGTGCGTTTCATTCGGAAACCGTACGTATGACGAAAGAATTTTTAAACGCGTTAGTCCTGCATAAAAAATCTTTAGCCTTTTTATCGTCATAGGAGCGCGTGCAGCGGTCGCTAGCCGGTAGAATGTGTAGAGTTTGTGGGAATTGTGGCTGCCCGCGATCCCGACTCGGTACGCGGCAGCGCTCGGAGGGCCGCGTGGCTTGCGCTGGATTGCGCAACAAGATGGCAAGAATAGAGGGATTCGCTTGCGCATCGCGAGATGGCGCCACTGGTGCGCTTGGGAGCGGGGCGCTCGGGTAGTATTCTAGGCACTATAGCTCGGGGTCGCTTCGGCGGGAAGGCGGCGGTCAGACGAAAGACTTCGGCTGCGGCGCTCGGCGGCGGCCGGCGGCCGCTCCGAGCGAGGACGAGACGGCGTGCGGCGGCGGTGGAGAGACCCGGTGCCTTCCCCTTCGAGCCTGGACCGGCATCGTCCACCGGTAGAGGAAGAGTCGGGCGACTCCAGCCGCTCGAGCAACGCCGGACCCGTCGATGACCGAGAAGATGGGGCCAGATAGGGGAGGGTTTTGGGAATAAACCCCCCTTGGAGGTTGGCGTCGGTTGCCTTTGTCTCTTGCCTGCCTCTCACGCCGGCGCAGTCTACACGGCAGCCGCGTGCGGAGAATCGTCGAAGTATGACCCACACCACAAATTGGCGCCCAACGTGGGGCCTCGACTGCAAACGCAGTTGAGGCGCATACAGGCAAGATGGCAAGCAACGCCAACGAGCGGAAAGACAGGGCGACGCTGGAGGCACGTAGGCCTACTGTCAAGATGGCGGCGGGTCGGCTCCCCCACCGGGCCGTGAACGCGCAAACGCGCCGGCGGCAGCGATGAATTGACCCCCCAAGCACCGAATGGTGTGGCAGACTCTGCCTACAAGGATGCAGCGGTTGGGAGTACGCAAATGCGCACCATAAACCCGTGACTACAGCGGTTCGACTTGGCCGATGCGACGTTCCCAAAGAGCGAAGAGGAGGTTGAAGGTCAGTCTTTTCCGTTTGCTACGGGTGGTGCGAAGGGAGTCGAAACCGTCTCCACGCTGATGGGTGCTTGCGTCTCGTTGCCGGAAAGGCGCAGAAGGTACCGCCCGAGATTGCATTCAGGCAGTAAGAGCTTCGCGTGGCTCGGCAGGGGGCTCGTTTTTTTCGGCAGGCGATCGTCAGGCCTGTAAGCCGCTTGTAACGCGGTGGGCGCTGGCGTTACGGCAGCCTGTATGCTGCGATCGGGGGTAGTCCGTGTGTGTTGGCGAGCGTTACTGTGTGTGTGTGTGTGCGCGTGTGCGTGCGTGCGTGTGTGTGTGTGTGTGTGTGTGCGTGCGTGCGTGCGTGTGTGTGTCTGTGTGTGTGTGTGTGTGTGTGTGTGTGTGTGTGTGTGTGTGTGTGTGTGCGTGCGTGCGTGCGTGTGTGTGTCTGTGTGTGTGTGTGTGTGTGTGTGTGTGTGTGTGTGTGTGTGTGCGGGCGCCCGTAAGCCGCTCAGATTGCGGCGGGCGCTGGGTCTAGTGCAGCTGGTAACGTTGCGACCTAGGGTGTTTGAGAATGCGTGTGGGAGTGCGCGCCTGTAAGCCGCTAATATGGCGGTTGGCGCCGGCAGCTGATATTGCTGCAAGTGCGTTGTAGGAGCCCTGCCTGCTTCACGCTAACGCAGCTTTGCCGAGTAACGCACCCGGGCAAAGTAAACTTTAACGGGTATTTCGAAGCCACCACCCATGTTATGTCAGACGAGCTGCATCCGAGTAGGCTGCCTCGCCAGTGACAGGAGTTGGCGGAAATCGCTGCTCCCTTCCTCAAGAATCGGAATTGCTCGCATTGAAGGGTGAGAGCGGAGCCCTCCGCACACGGACGGCAACGGGAGTCACGCCAGTTGCCAGTCGCCACCGCCATGGACAGCAAGGACGGACCAGCTGAACCACCCGGCGGGGCCGGCCAGTGAAGGTGGCACCGAGCGCAGCGTGTTGAGCTGTCGCCAGTTGCTACTCCGGCCCCCCCGGGCCAGCGCCCTGCGGGGCAACCATTCAGCCATTCGGGAGGACCAGCCGCCGAAGCAGCCACGGAACCCAGGAGGCCGATAGACCCGCCATTGGGGAGAACGCCTTGCACTGGGAGCAGAGGTCGCGTCAGCAAGCGACCTCCGCATTCTTCGGCTGCCGCTGCCGGCTTCTTCTGGACCTGCCAACCTGCTGTGCTTCCCAACCGTGAGAAACTCGGACCAGTGCAACGCGTGGCACGCTCACCAGGCCGAGCTTCACGGATACGGCATCATATGGCGAACATTGGGGTTGAACTGGCATGGGGATGACGTTTGTTGGCGTATTTTGTAACTTGAGGTTTGGTATTGACTCTTGTGCTTCGCGGTGCCGTTTCAATGCGGGTGGCGTCGAGTATTTAGGGAGGAGGAGTGTGGGAATTGTGGCTGCCCGCGATCCCGACTCGGTACGCGGCAGCGCTAGGAGGGCCGCGTGGCTTGCGCGGGATTGCGCAACAAGACGGCAAGAATAGAGGGGTTCGCTTGCGCATCGCGAGATGGCGCCACTGGCGCGCTTGGGAGCGGGGAGCTCGTGTAGTATTCTAGGCACTATAGACCTTATGCAAAATTGCCGCCATCTACAGGAAGAAAAACGAAACGAGCACGCGACGCCATGTTGGGGGCCGCCGGTCGCAGGATTGCTTGGCACGGAGCGTGTGAGGGGCTTTCTCGGCTTGACGATCCTTTTATATTCAGATTTAAGCGCAGTAAAATGAACGACGAGTGATCTGTGGACCTTTCTCTGTTGCCCACATTTGCGGGCGACTTCGTAAGTACACATTATGCATCGAAAAAGCAGTCAGGGAGGCACCGGCAGAGAAGCTGTTGGAGGCTGTGGCATTTCTTTTCTTTTTTTTTGGCTTTGAAAGTACGTCCGTGTCGGTTCGCATCCTGCGGGTTTCTCAGGAGGTCATTCCTGAAACGCTTCAAAACTTGCGGGCTGTCCTGGTGTTGACATGGGGGAGGGGGCACTCGCGATATCCTGTGAGACGCAGAGGAAACCTGCAAACCAAAAAGAAAACACTTAAAAAATAAACTACATAGCTGGCATTTTTTAACAGCGGAGCTGCTGTAGCTGGCCGTAATGTGTAGCGCGTAACGTGTGCGGCGTGTAACGTGTTAAACATTGCCAATAAATTACCAATAAATTGCCAATGAATAATTAAATTACCAATAAATTGCCGAGCGCTGGTGAGCGCGTGCCTCGCGGCGACCGCGGAGCGTCCTTTGCTTGCGCCGTGGACAACAAAACTGGGTGCACACTACCGCTTAGAAAATTCCGCTCGAAAAATTTGATCTTGGGAAAATAGGCTACGTCGAACAGCAGGCGACGAGCGGTAAATGACCGATACACGGGTTACTATGTACGTTACTTGCGCTACTCATGGCGCTACGTGAAGGTTGCAACTCTCGCGGATCCTTATTTCCTGTTACGTTTGGCAAACAAAAGAATGCGTAGTACTTCCATAAAAGCCTACCGAACGTCCAGAATAAAAAGAAAATGCGGGCGCGCAAAGCACGAACGGCAGACTCAAAACTCTACCCGCACGATAAAGTACGAGCTGACCGATGCAGTGCGCCTTACCTACCAGCAGGGAGGAGTGCTCCTCGGCAAATACAGGGCTATAAAATAGCTCACTTTGGGAACTTTTTAGTCCTGCACATAGTAATCGTTTCGTGACTATGCATGCGATCTAGCTATACTATTACTGCGCGAAGGGAAGTCGACACCCGCAAGCGACTTCACGAAGGGCTCGAGTCACGCTTCCGTAGAGAAATAATAATAATAAAAAAGATGTGCACGCTACACGTATCATCTTTGAGCACAGCAACTTACACGGCAGGATTTGGGCATCTTGGACAACGATAAATGCCGACGTGCGCGTCGCTAACCCCGGGCTATCATGTATACAGCGGTATCCGGAGATCCGGGAAGCCCCCAACATGGCGGAAAAGCACGCGGTTCCCGCGAGAGGGCGCCAGTTTTTGCATAAGGTCTATAGCTCGGGGTCGCTTCGGCGGGGAGGCGGCGGTGAGACGAGGGTCTTCGGCGGCGGCGGGCGGCCGCTCCGAGCTAGGACGAAACGGCGTGGGGCGGCGGTGGAGCGACCCGGCGTCTTCCCCTCCAGCCTGTACCGACCATCGTCCACCGGTACAGGCGGAGTCGAACGACTCCGTCCGCTCGAGCAACGCGGGACTCGTCGATGACCGAGAAGACGGGGCCAGCTAAGGGAGGTTTATGGAATAAACCCCCCTTGGAGGTTGGCGTCGGTTGCCTGTGTCACTTGCCTGCCTCTCACGCCGGCGCCGTCTACACAGCAGCCGCGTGCGGAGGATCGTCGGAGTATGACCGACACCACAAGTTTTATCTATTCCTGTTTGACCATTGTAGACTAGTAGGTAGAAAAAATTTCATTCGGTCCCGATAACGCCTTGTTGCAAGGTTCTCTAGTTCTGCAGCTTTTAGAAGATTTGACGGGGACGTGCACCAGCTCTATAAATTGTAAATAAATCTAGCTGATTTTCTGTGGATTTTCTCAATTTTAGTGATGTTGGTTTGAGTGTGTGGATCCCAGACAATCGAAGCGTATTCTATAATAGGTCGGCTAAGTGTTTTATATGACAAAAGTTTTAGTTCAGGTGATGCGTTCCCTTTAGACCGCCTTAAAAATCCTAGTTTCTTTATTGCTTTATTGTAAATGTATATTATGTGCTCGTTTCACTTAAGATCTGAAGTCATTATTACCCCCAAATATTTGTAAGAAGACACGACGGATAGAGGCTGGTTGTTAATGCTGTGGGCTGGTTGACATCTCTACGATATTCCCACGCTGCCTGTCCCATACTTGTGGCCGGGGACTTCAATGCCCCTCATTGCGACTGGGGTTATGCTACCACAAGTGCACGCGGACGGGTGCTACTTGACTACTTCAGCGATGCGCACTTCACCCTCCTTAAAGATATCTCGTGTCCTACACGCCGATGTACTCATCCCCGGATGCCTCCCTACTCGCCCGTCTTAACCTGGTGGCTTGGTAACGATACGGTCTCCTGGCACCGAGAGGCCGACTGCTGGGGCAGTGATCACCATCCCATCAGGCTTGGCATTGTCCCAACGTCGACGCATCGCTTACGACGGCGCTGCACGGTAACAAACTGGGATATGTTCCGGGATAACATCAACACAATGCTCACGGCGCCAAGTACGGACCCCATCACTGTCGTTAAGGAAGCCCTGCGAAGCGCCTGTGAGGACACATGGGTAGAGGAATTCCGGCCGAAGCCTGACCTTCGACTCTTACAGCTATGGGCCCAGTGCAAACAAGCTGAAGTGGCTGCCTCGATCCCTCGTCTGTGGAGGCCCGAATACGTTTGCAACGTCTGACTGCGGCTGCCAGGCGTCATGAGAAGCGTCTTTCAAGGCAGCGATGGCTGAGCTGGTGTGAATCGCGCGGCCCATCGGCGACTATACGTCATCGATCTGGCGCAACTTTCGTGCGATGGAAAGTGGAGGCCGCACTCCGGATGCGGCCGCCAGTGCATGTCTGGCATCGGACAGGGATCCTGCTCAATTTCCCGTCGATGTTGCCCGCGCCCTGTTACCTGCCTTTGACATTCTTCCGGCCAGCAGCACGTGTCCGTTTCCCCTGCCGAGTCACGTCGGTTCCTCCCCTCCTGGTGACGCCGTGCGTGGAATCCAATCGCCTTTCACGATGGCCGAGTTCCTTGCAGCGATTGATCACGTCAAACATCGGACCGCTCCAGGGCCATATGGCCTTACGTACGAGGTTTATAAGAATCTCGACGATCCATCCCTCAGCAATTTCCATGACTCCATTAACGAGGTGTGGCTCTCTGGTCACATACCAGAATCTTGGCTCCTCGCCGATATAGTCCCGATACCGGAGCCTGGTAAGCCACCCGATCAGCTCCCTAATTTGCGTCCAATTGCCTTGACGTGCAGCCTGTGCAAACTGTTGGAGCGCATGCTGGCAACCGGCTTCAATGGTGGATCGACAGTTTCCGGTGGTATCACCCGGCGCAGATCGGGTTTAGGCCCCGTTTGGGTACCGAGGATGGGCTTGACCACTTCTCGTCAATGGTGTTACTAGGCGGCCGGTCACACAAAGTGCGCACAGTGCTTGCCATGGACATACAAAAGGCATACGACAACGTTAGCCACGGAGCCATTTTGGAAATTCTCCACGGCCTTCTGCTCCCGGACAAGGTTTCCTCTTTCCTCCAGAACTTCCTCACAAAAAGATCCTTTTTTGTTCGCATTGGTGGGACAAGTTACGGTCGCTTTACGCCTGTCCGTGGAGTGCCTCAGGGATCGGTAATGTCGCCCTTCCTTTTTAATATTATTATGTTGCCGCTTGCCTGGCATCTCGGCTCTATACCTGACATGCACTTTCAATGTACGAGGACGACATCACAGTGTGGACTGCACACTCAGACCTGACTCGGCAAACCGCGTGCCTTCAACAAGCCTTGTGTGACACGCAGAAATGGTGTGAATATGCTGGCTTAACACTTTCCACCGAGAAGACAGCTATTCTGCCTGTGGCCAATGCTTGGGGCCGTCGCCGACTGGAGGTGTCTCCAATCTCATTACAACTCTGCGGCCGACCTGTACGCACTGCCACTTCACTTCGCGTGCTGGGGTTAGAAATTTATGCGTCTGCGTCAGCGTCTATGTGGTTACGTTCCGCTCGCCAAAAAGCGGGACAGATGCTTCACCTCATCCGACGCATCTCACAGAAGTCTGGTGGCTCCTGTTCCAAAATGGCCCGTCTATTGGTGTGGTCTGTACTCCAGTCTCGGCTTGTTTACCAGGCCAAATTCCAACAACTGAACCAGGCGGAATGGGCTCGACTTGAGGCAATTAACCGAGCCGCAATGCGTGCAATTACCTGCCTCCCTAGGATAACACCGATCCCTGCTCTTCAGGCTGAAGCTCAAGTTAACACCTTGGATGAGCTTGTCCATCAGCGTCGGTCCGCCCGCATGCATAAACTCACCTTTGTTGCTGAGGCAGCGGCGTTAGGAAACTACATGGGTCGTTCGCTACCCACATCTCTAACCTGCGCCGTAACCAGGCCACCTTGGCTATACCACCAGGTGACCGACAACAGGCCACTAACGCGACTGCGCAATCGATCCAATGGACATTCTGACACACTGTTCCCGGTCGCACAAGAACTGGCGGCTGATTCTCAACCCCAGGTGGTGCAGGCATTTGTGGACGCTGGGGCCAAGGGCGACGGGGTGACCACAACACTCCAATGTCCTTCCCAACCAGAGTCCTGTCAAACGTGCTTCTACGAAACACGCCGCACCCTGCCGTCTATGCTGGCCGAGCTTACGGCCATCCGGGACGGCTTGCAAGCACTAACTGCTGCACTTCATCAAGCCCCTGGAGGTACTACTTTACAAAATTACACAGGCCCCACGGCGGCCATACGTGATTTACGTCGAGTAAATAACAACTCAGCTGTCTCGAGAGACATTCACGACATACTGGACACGTACCCCTGCCCTTTGCGGCTCTCGTGGGTCCGGCGAAATACTCTCCCCGCTCACATTGTGGCGGATGGTGCCTGCCACACTGCATTTATTCCACGACCATTGCCTTTACTGCCACTAGACACCCCAGAACAGTTTCTCCAAAGGAAAGAAGATCTTCGTCGCGCCACACGAGCTGTTATTCCACCGTGTGGAACGGACCTCCCTAGCAGACTCGCTCGCTGGGAGGAGGTCTTGCTGCGAAGACTTCGTGTTGGTGTAGCCCTCTCTCCCGCCGTTACCCGGGAGTGGCCACCACGTTACCATGCCCCGTTCGCACAGAACTGCCCCTTTTGCACGGCTCCTGCCGAAGAGGCGGACACTGAACATTTGCTTTGGACTTGCCCTTCATTGGAAGCGGCGAGAACAAGACACCTCCGAGGCACAGGCCTCCACCCTGGCAGACCACCTGACCTTCATCGGTGGATTTGGGGACCCCATCATCGCTCCCTGCTTGAGTTTCTTCGCGAAACGGGGGTTAATGTATACCTGTGACGCAGTATTTATGCCAACGGGCATACTATCGCAATAAAAAAAAGAAAACTAAGGGATTCGTTTTCGCGAATAACAGTCATTGAAAGAGACCTTTTTGAATTAATAGTCATCTGCCATTTCGAGCACCATGTTTGTACTAAAGCTAGCGAGGTGTTTAAGTCTGCCTGATCACTTGAATTGCGTATTTCGTTATACAAAATGCAGTCACCTGCAAAAAAACTTTATCTTGACGCGTAGTCACTAAGGATATCATTTACAAAGACGATAAAGCGGAGCGGCCCTAATACTTACGGAATGCCTGAGTCTACATTTGCAGGTGACGATGCTGTATCATTTATTTGTGCACATTGTTTTCGTAGTGACAAATAAGCTTAAATTCAGGTAACTAAAGTGTCGTTCTTGAAAATAGGTTTTAGTTTAAGCAGTAGTTTGGAGTGAGAAATTCAATCGAACGCTTTTTCGAAATCTAAGAATGTGAGGCCAATTAGGCTTTGCCTATCTAATGCTGCTGCCATGTCGTGAACTGTTTCCGGGAGTTGGGTTACGGTCGAAAAGCCCCTCCGGGAGCCATGCTGTCTTGCATCAATTATTGCGTTCTCGTTTACAAAGGTGGAAATGTGTTTGAAAATTATGTGCTCCAAAACTTTGGCGCATGCGCACAGTAAAACCTGTATGATATCCGGAGAGACAGATTTCCTGTTTTTGGTATGGGGACAATTTTTCCGTACTTCCAATCGGCTGGGAGTTCCGCGCATGACAGCGATTTCGCGAACATTAAGGTTAAATATTTTGAACACCACTCGGCGTACCGCGAAAGAAATGCATTCGGAATTCCGTCAGCTCAGGGTGATTTTTTGCGTCCAGATTAAGGAAAAGCGCTAAGACACCTTCCTCTGAAATTCTAACATCACCAATAGGCCTAATGTGTTCATAGCTAGAAAACTGCGGGCTGATACCGTCACCACGAGTGAACACCGAGCCGAAGTACTTGTTAAGCGCATCTGCGATTTCGGCACTTTCAGTTAAAAAGGTATCACCAATACGGAGGTTGGGTGTAACTATCTTTTTGGGCGATAAGTGCTGCGAGAACTTTTCCGGAGAAGACGCAAGGAAATTCTTTAGCGTTATTTTTTAGTACTCTTTCGCTTTCTTTATTTTATCATCCAGTAGTATACGTAAGCCGAGAAACCTATCGTTGTAGGAGGAGTTGGGCGTTGCTTGTGTTGTTTTCTTGCCTTTTTAAGCTTCCGTTTGATTCGTACTTTTTTTTTTGTTACCCAAGGATTACGGTTCCGCAGCACTTTTCGCTTCACAGGTACAAAGTCACGGGCACATTTTAGAACTACGAGCGTAAAGAAGCCCCATATTTCCTCAATATAATATTTGCTTGATTCACACATGGCATGAAATTCAGACAAACAGCCTTCTAGTGCGTCCAATATATCAACATCACTGGCACGCGCGAATACTGGGACCATTCTTTCTTGTTTTTCTGTTTGTGGGGAAAAATTCACCTCCAACGAAATGTGCACAATTTTGTGATCTGATATGCCTTCAAAAACCTCAATTTGTGGCTCTCGGCGGGCAACGGCTGAGTTTACAATAAAAGGTCCAGAATTGATAGCGTAGTGTTTTGAATACGGGTGGGTTGTTTGACGAGCTGTGAAAGGTTGTGAAGTACAACTATACCAACGAAAGGCTCAGCGGAACTTAAAAGGCCCCCAGGGAAATCGCTTTCCCAGTTTGCACGGGGAACGTTAAAATCGCCCGCAAGTAGCATACTGCAGCGCTTATTCTTATGGGCACACAAGAACTCCTTAAGATTATCAAAGAATAACTTGCCGCTGTTCGGAGACCAATAGAACCCTCGCAATATTAGATTGCATTCATTAAGAAAAGTTTTCACGACATCACATTCAATTCATGGGATAACAGGCAGTCTAACAACACGCAACGTTTCTTGAAAAAATTGGCCGCGTATCTGCTCCTTTCGTTGCAAATGTCGTCAAATGCGATAGTCTTTGTACACCTTTGCCAAGGAAATGCCCCCATTTGCTTTCCCGCTCACCTCTCGTTCTGTTCCTGTACCACACTAAAGGTAAACACAAGGTAAACACCAAGGTAAACACACTAAAGGTTTGCGCAAGGCGATTTCAATTTACCGCATTCCACTGCTACAGGCCGGGTTTCTCGATGCCAGCGCTGCAGTACGGCGGAGACTCGCGTGAATGGAGGCGACCGACTACAAGGTTTATAGAACCGCGTGGCCGTGCTCCACGTGCGTTCCAAGCAGAAGGTAGAACCTAGCTAGTGGAACCTTTCGCTGTTGCCGCGTGATTTTTCATATGCCACCAGGAGGCGTCGGTTTTCTGCAGTAGATGTAGAATATCATTTGTTATCGAAAAACCAAGAAGCCATGAATTTTTTAATAAAGGAACACTGTAAACATTCCTTGTGTACTGATTTCATGTCTTATATTTGCGTAATTTCTTGTTCTTGTTCAACAAAGTTGACAACTATGAACATATAAACCGGGCTTAGACGTTTACATTTGGCTGTGAGTATATAAGACTATTGCGCAATGTCAATCGAGTTACAGACAGACAGACGGACAGACAGACAGACCTACAGACAGTCAAAAATTTCTGGGTTTAAGTAGCCCAAGAAAGACTATCGCCTTTAAAAGAATTGAAACGCCTCCGCCACGCGAGTCCCTGTCGTGTCTGTAGATTCCTTAACCACAAGGCGCTATTTCAGAGTCGGCGACATCACTATGCAACCAGGTTTCTATTATAATTACAACGTGGGGTTGGCAACTTTCTTGTCAGACTCTTGTGAGGTTGGCAACTTGCCTGTCTTCTTAATTGCTCTGCTAATTTTGAGACGGTTTCGGAGAATGGAATTACTCTGATTTCGTGAAATGAAATGCGCACTTTTGACATGGAAACCTATGCTTCTTTTCGTTTTCTGCTTTTACCGACGTGAGTGAGTGTTCGATGTGTGGTCTTGTTTGTGCTTGCCGGCGTCCTTTTTTGGGAGATGACTACTAGGCACATGATTCATGAAGGCGAACCGAAAAATTGGGTGCATCTCGAGGCACGTGCCAGCCATGCACCGCTGGGGCGGCCGTTTGTCGGGGGCCTGACAGAGGTGTGCCTCCCTCTCGCAGGGGCCCCCGCACGTGCGACGACGAGGAACATGAGGCGCCCGTCAACTGCTCGCACGAGTTCCCCTCGTGCCCATACAGCTTGTTTCGGAGCGCCTGATGTTACCTAACTAAGCGGCAGGCCTGGAACCTTCTCAAGACATGCCCAGCGTTTCCGGCTCCAAGACCTGCGGTTTGTAATAATCAGAGGATGCTTTGTTCCTGTCTCCTGCGTGTTCTATTGTGGGAACTTAACCGTCTGCGCGTTGCATCCTGTGTTCGTGCTGTCTGTGTTAAATTATCCAGCACCATGAAGCGTCCGCATTTTTCAGCAACTGCCCTTCGCCTTTAAGGACGACGTAAAACAAGCTGATTATCGAAAACAAAAATGCCCCTACAATTGCTAGCTACACTGAGGTTACGGGGTCTTTTGGCGACAGGTGTTTCCCTTCGGCAATCGGAGAGCACCAAAGTTTTCTTCGTGACTCCCTTTACGCAGAAAGAGATGAGCGAAAGACTACCTTAGTCATTCAAAGGAACAATAAAAGCGTCCGCATAGTGTAGCGGTCGAGGATCGCGAGGCGCTACGTTTTGCTTTATTAGAGGGAATTAACAGCGCAGTCGAAAGGTGTAGGAAACCTCAAAATGTGTGTACTTCTCGCCCGAAAACCTTATTTTGTGTCAAGAACGCTGTCTTGAGGGTCATCGCAGTCAGCAAACGGTTAAGGCATATTTTGGGCACATAGTTGATGACATACGGGAAACGAAAAGGCTTTCAGTGGATATGCAACGAATGACAAAAAACCGCGTTCCAGATAACATGGAATCGTGGGGCTCTAATGAGGACGTGCACTGGCTGCTTAGAGTCGCTCAATGCACGGCGTCTCGCGCACCGCCCCATAGATGGGCAGGCAAGACGTGCCCGTACAAGGAAGATATATAGTGTCTCCACGAAGGCCATTATCGAAGCGTAAAAATTTTCAAAGTTTTCTCGTGTTGCTGACAGACCAATAGTTGACACCTTTTCGATTTCTACCCGTTTGTAGCTGTATTGCTTGCATTCACAGCAATTACGAAGTCTGTGGAGGTATAAATGAATAAGAGGTCTTGCTTCCTGCGTTGCGAAAAAATCGAATACGATAATGTCTGGCTTGATAAAGCGTAAAAGAAGCAATTATCAAGTTTTAACATTGCCTGTTACGAAATGCTGTTCTGACGTTTTAGTTACAAGCGCTGGCAGATTTGGGAGGTAAAGCAGCACCGCCTCTGCGAGCGGTGACATGTTGAAAAGGGGCAGCACTCGAACTGAGAATTCCATTGCATTACATCTGCTTTTCAACAAGACTGCGATGGGCACTTTCTTCCGTGCGCCAGTGACAATCCTCCACTATTACAGGATATAACAGCCGTGGGTATACTCTCCACAAAAGATCTGCATAGACAGGATAGACTATAAATTAGTACGACTGGGGATCGTCACTTCCAATTTAAACCGCTTATGGCCAAGAGGTCCACCGCGTCAAGACGTACAATGAGGCTTGTTTTTATCTTCCATGTCTTAATTTACACCTCAGCACTTCTTAGTAACCCAGCTGTTGTGTAAAAAATGCCGAAGAGCGAAACTCGAGGCGGATGAAGAAAACCGCTCGTTGCATGGCGTCGCGGCCAGCCGCCTCCGAACCGCAGCGCCTCGCATGATTCGATGCACGAGCCCACCTTATTGCACTACTCTCTCGTGGTCTTCGTGTTCGGAGGAGGCACGGGGCCGAGACGTTAACATACTTTGGTGACTCTGCACAGCCCTGGTGGTGGCAGGCTCGTCTTGCAACCAGACAGGCTTGCAAGAGCGGCGCGGCCGTCCGAGCTGTGTTCTCTGTTTCGTACCAGACGAATGACTGATCTTTGCACCAGAGCTTTCTCAGTTTTTTAACAACCTCTGCATAGTGTGGCACGCAACGGAAATAGTATCTTGCAAGTCCCAAAAATGACGGTGGCGCTGATGCCTCTCTCGGCACTGCTATCTGAGCAACTCCCCTACATGTGTGGACTGCCCGGAACCAGACACGTTGGAGCACCTGCTCTGCTTCTGCCCCCACCATGCGGGCCCGAGAGCAGAGCTCCACCGTGCGCTCGAGCGTCGAGGCCTTCCCAGCGCCGGCATGGGGGACCTGCTGTTCCCGAAGGGGCCTGCGGCAACCCAACGGGAAGTCTTCGCTTATTTGCTTCATTTCCTGGAGACGACGGGCCTTACGCAGCGGCTATAGCCCGGAGTGCAGTGATTGACTGATGTGCCCGGACTGACGGCTCTCTCTCTCTCTCTCTCTCTTTCTACTTTATCCTAGCACTCCCCTTCTACTTCCCTTCCCCTGCACTGCGTTGTAGGCAGGTGAGCTCCCTGCCGAGCTCAAAATATCCCCAGTGAATTTCCTTTCCTTTTCCCGTCGCAAACCACAACCACCACCACTGCTTACACTCTTCGGTGCATGGGTGCAACGCCTTCAAAACTTACCACGTGTCACAAAAGGGGTTTTGTCTACATTAAAAACACTCCCCTTCCTCAATGTGAGGCCTGCCTAAAAGATCATTTTGAGGACTTCAATTTCGTTTCATGTTCTTTGCCAGTCTTGCCCCAAACTATTACATGATCTGTGTGAAAGAGTACTCCTTGGCACCCTTTCAGTATGGTTTACATCAATGTGTGAAAAGCTGGAGGTGCAGATGCCAGGCCAAAGCATACTTCTCTAAAGCTAAAGAGGCCTTCGTGCGTCAAAATGTTGCCAGCTCACGTCTTTGAGTTGCAAGTTCCAGCTGATTACACGCGGCTTTCAGGTCCAGTGTTGAAAACCTGGTCGCACCTACCACCTGATGCAGGAGTTCCTCATTGTGGGGAACAGGAATCCACCCACTACAATGGCATTATTCACCTATCGGAGGTCAACACAGAGGGGTATCATCCCATCGGTTGCCTGCGCAACAATAGGAGACGCACATGCGGCCGCACCCACTCGTTCTGTGGTGCCCGACCGACGCAGCTCAGCTGACCCGCTCTCCCGCTGAGCCAGCTGCAGCCCAGGTAGCTTGGCAGCCAAACATTCTATCGCTGGTCGGATACTACTTCTTGCACAAAACTTTCGGCAAAGCCAAGTTCACCGGGGAACAGGTGAGCTCGTAGCAGCGATGAAGGCTGTGAATCTGTTTCAAGACGAGACAGTGTATCACCTTCAATGCGAAGCTCGAGATTTTGTATGCCATGTAGTCCTACAAGTGATGTACCACGTTCCACGTCATGAAAAATAACACATCTTCGAACTTTCTCGCAAGATACGCTCGCCCCTTCAATACAGTTCGTTGCCCAACAGCCTCACTTCGGCATTAGGAGAAAAGTTCTTGAAAACTTTCTTTGCTAAGCAGGGAGGCAGTGCCAACGAGCAGGCTCAATGCGGTATCAACAACAATGACAGGGATGTGAATACCTTTTCCCTGCGTGCCGTTACAACTGAGGAGGTTGGGAGCGGAAATTCAGACGCGTTGTTGCTCTCCCAGAGATTCCCTTTTCCTCTTGCCCGCCGCACAAAAGCAAGGAGCGCCACTTTGCTGCAGTGGCGACATTCAGCCCTCGCAGCAGCCCGTCATACCTTTGCATTTCCTCGAGGACCCGGAACGCTAGTATGCGCCGAAAATTCCCGAGAACTCTCACGCACAGGCCCTGCACTAGCGTGAGTCAGCTGACAGCTCATGGAGTCCCTCTGTTCAATCCCAGCTCCACAGTTTGGCTCAGAGTGAGGCCAGTTTCATTGAAAAGCAGACGCTCACGCATTTGTCGCGACGCTGCTCCTTCAAGTTGCAGGTCTAGTACGCCTTTCTCAGCTTGCTGCCCAAACTCAGTGCTTGCGGCAAGCTCGCGCAGCGCTGCGGCATACGCCTCGAATGGCTTCCCGGTAGCTATCGAAAGCGGTGTCGCTCCGTCAACTCATTTAAACTTGCAGAGAAATGCTTGTCAAGCAGCGCAGCTAGCTCGCCGAAAACAGCGGTGGCGGGTTCAGTTTTGACAGTTGCGTTTATGGGCTTCAGCACAACAAGGGGCGTGTATATTCACTGCCCCTCTAAGCCGAGTGCATCAGCAGGATAGCCTTCCTTCAGCGCTGCGAGAGGTAGTTGAGGAACGAAAGCTTTCACTGCTTGCGCGCTACCGACGCAGGACCCGCGTTGTAAGAAATGGAGGCGGCGGCTGGTCACAGTTGATCAGGGCAGCCATGGCGCACCTGTGTGGGCTGAGGTGCAAATATCCAACGTGCGGCGGCGACAGTAACATGGGCTTCTTGCGGCGCTGCGTTGCGAACGCCGGAAGTTCGGGGAAAGGGCGACGCGATTCGAGCTGGCCGTAAGGGCAGGCTTTCGTCCTGAACGGTCACGGGTTTGCCTCGTCGCCGTTTGATGATGTATTGTGCCCAATGGAAAAGGGCGGGACACGTTGGAAAGCCGCCTTGCTCGACTAACGGCAAACAAGAAGATAGCCTTAAAGGAGCCATGAAGACAAAATACCAGTTTGTTTTATTCGAAACATTTTGTGTTTTATAGTGCCCATAGCGCTTGTACGGATACAAACGATGCTTTATTCACTGAGAAATTAATCAATATAAATTAAAATTTTGATTTGCCCGCTAAATCGTGTGTTTTCGTGGTCTGCAATGATATCACAGGAACCGACCGCTCTGCAGCCTAGGGATCCTTAATCCACGCGTCCGCCGCACAGGGTAGAGATACATATACGCTGACGCCACCATTTTGGGTCACTGGCTCGCCGCCGAAACAAGTCAATGTATCAAATCAAATCAAATCAAATCAGTTTATTCCAACACAAAGTGCTGAGGACCGTGAACAAAAAGCCTCAGAAAGGGCTTGACAGGGTCCACGGCCCCTATACAAAGCAGATGCAACCAGAACAGGCATAAAATTTACAACACCTGGTTGATTAGCAGTCATGGTACTTCATAAAATTCACACATTCAGCACATCATAAAATTCACACACACGGTACATCACAAAATTCACATACATAAAACGGATGATACATGAACAGTATTATATACATGATACATTGTTCAAATGAAATGGCAACTGCTACCGTAGCATTTGTTCACCGTAATTCGTTCGGTTCTTCGGTATTAGCCAGCGGTCAACTCGGCGAATATTTCGCGGGTACATTTTAGGCTGAAGTTTGGAAATACTGCATAGTACGTTGTTATTTCTTTTTACATTGGTTTGGTAGCGTTTGAGAAGTGAGGATTTATAGAAATGGGTCACGGGTAATAACTTCATATCTTCGAAAAAGGAGGCTGTGTGACTATCGTATGCTGCGTTCATGATGATGTGAACTGCTTTTTTTGTACTTTGGAAAGTTTAGCAATATTCGCCTGAGTTGTGGTGCCCCATAGCAAGTGACAATACTGCAAATGCGATAAAAACATGGCCCGATATAGCACAAGCTTCACACTTTTGGGCAAACAAAACCTAAGTTTAGAAAGAACACCTGTAATGCGAGAAAGTTTTGATAACACAAGGTCAACATGAGCATTCCACGACATGTGTTGCTCAAGCACTACTCCAAGACATTTAACCGTAGGTACAATTTCAATTTCGGAATTACCTAGTTTTAGCGTGTGCTGGCAGTGAACTGTACGGTTTCCTGGTCTAAACAGGACTGCTTTAGTTTTATTTGCATTAATTGTCAATGAATTTACTCGGCTCCAGCGTGACAGTTTATCAAGCAGTTCATTGGACATGCGAAACACATCACTTTGGTTTTTTGCGCTAAGAAGCATGGTCGTGTCATCAGCATACATTATAATATTAGCAGAGCTATCAATATTGGCCAGATCATTAATATATATGCAAAATAACAGGGGTCCTATGATGCTTCCTTGCGGTACTCCTGCAGAAACCGGCTTGAAACAGGAACTATGATTATTAATTAGCACTTTCTGCTGGCGATTGCTAAGGTAGGAGGTTAGTAACTGTAAAAAGGTACCACGGAAGCCGTAGTGGCTGAGCTTTTTTAGCAAAGTGACATGATCAATACAGTCAAACGCCTTTGAGTAATCGATGAATATTCCTAAGTGTATAACTGTTGCTCAAAGGAGTTAAGAATTGTCTCTTTTTGCGCTAGAAGGGCAGTCTCAGTGGAAAGGCCTTTAACAAATCCAAATTGTGCAGTGGTTATTATTTTGTGCCTATCAAGGAATGAAATCATGCGAGTGTGTATAAGCTTCTCTAGGCCTTTTGAAAATATGGGAAGTATCGCGATAGGCCTGTAATTTGTGAATTCGTTTTTGTCCCCTCCCTTGTGTAAAACGATAATTATAGCCATTTGAAGTTTTTTAGGAAAAGTACCGGCAGTAAAAAGAAGGTTAAAGACATGCTCCAACACCGGTGAAACAAGGTCTAGAACATACTTAATCGGCCGGATTTCTAAGCCATCTACGTCAGGGCGACCACTATTTTTCAAAGAAAGAAAAGCGCTCACAATTTCATTTAAAGTGAGGGGGGCCAAGAAGGCTGAATCACAGGTGCTTTCATTCATGAAGTTTACATAGTTGGAGTTGTGAGCACTCTTGCATACTGATATGAAGTAATCGTTAAAGGCGTTTGCTCGCTCTGCATTTGATAAGATTTCATTGTTCCGAATAACCTCGTGTATCGTGTCATGACTATTTGTATTACGATTCAAAACAGAGTTAATGTTTTTCCAAGCAATATCTGATCTTTTCATTACAGCACTACTGAATAAATTGTGCATGTATCGTCTTTTTTCGTAACGCAGGAGGTTATTAAGTTTGTTTCTTTGCGCTTTGAACTGTTTGAACTTTTCGTTGTCTTTGGTTTGAATAAATTTCTTTTACAATTTATTTTTTATGCGGATTTCCTTCAAACACTTTTTTGTAATCCACGGTTTCTGGCCTCTGCGTACGCAGTTGAAAGATTTGTACGGGAAGCAAGTAGAGTATACCATTTTGAACTTTTCATGGAAACAATCGTAAGCTGTATCAGGGTCCGTGGTGCGCATGATATCTGACCACTCGACTAGAGATATCGCGTCACGAAACCTGTCTAAGTTTGAGCCGCTTATGTCACGAGTAATCACGCGACCATCTGGCACTTTATGTATGGAAGGAGCGGTAGATAGAAGAAGAACAATAGGGAGATGATCACTAATATGTACGTTAAGAACACCAGAAAAAGAAATACATTCGTGAATATTGGTGATAAAAACATCAAGTAAGGTCGAGGAGCTGTTTCGGATGCGTGTAGGCGCTTGAATAGTATTAACAAATTCATTCGATGCCAAACAGATGTGGAGGTCTCGTTGCGTATTAGAAATCTTGAGGAAATCTATATTCAAGTCTCCGCCTAAGATTAGTTTGAAACGATTTTCGTTCACCCAACTTAAGTAGCTCTCGAAAAAAAGACAGAAAATTTGACACATTGCTTCCCGGTGGTCGGTACAAAACGCAAAAGAGAGTGTCCCTAGATTTTACAGTGAGCACTTCGTAATCGCAAGTGACATAAGAATGCGACGCAACCAAGTGGCAACGCGAGTTGTTTTTTGCCATTAACAGTACACCACCCCCCCTTTTAGAAGACCGATTGATGAAATAGGTTGTGTAACCTGGAGGCCTCAGTACATCGAGATCGGTTTCGTACCACGTTTCAGTTATAATAATGTCATGCTCGAAAGCAAAGGTGCCAAGCAGTGCAAGAATTTCATCTTCTTTATTTCTTGCCGATTGTGCGTTAATATGAATAAAAGACATCATGTTTTGATTCTGCGCATGTAAACGGCCCACTTCACGTGGCGTCAGATAAGCGGATGCCATGACGAGCCGTAGTTTAGATGGAATGATTACAATCATTCCATTTTTTCGAGGTCGCTGACGCGTGTCACCTTCAAGGTGCGCGAGGATTCGGTTTTTCTTGCAAAGATTTTGCCACTTTTGGTCCAAACATAGCGCCAGCCCTTTTCCTTCTTTTTAGACACAGTCATACCCAGCAGCCTTTTCAGGTCGGGACAAAGGTGCTCATTCAAAAAATTCCCCCGCATTTCCCCGAGGGGGAGATTGTGAAAGTGCGAATGCACGGTTGTCGGCCCGCTTGCGGCGCTTGCGCTCGGCCCCCGCAGCCCACCGCCTCGCCGCCTTCTCTTCCATCTCTTCCATCGGGTTTGTAGTATCACGTGTACACCACGCAGTTATCAAGCCGCTATAACGCCGCTGAGTCGCCAACGCACGCCGCTGACGACGTAGTTTGAATGCGTTAAAGATATAAAGCGCGTTACTAACACTGATATCAGCGTCGCGTCCGTGGCTTAGTCGGTAAAGCGTCGCGCTGCGCCCGCAAAGTCCTCGGATCGAAACCTGGCGTCGGATGCTGTTTTTTTATATATATAGAGAGGAGGACTGCGGACGCCGCCGCCGCCGCCGGCGGTGGATGGTTTGGGGTCGCTTATAAAGTGCATTCGAACTTAAAACACTGGAGAAGGGTGCGTAAAATCAAGATCAGTTGTCGAAACCCGCGTTTTCCTTGCTTTATCGAGGACGATATCTCGCTTGGACCTACTCCGGAACTGAACCACTATGTTGCTGACTGTGTCGTCTTTCGTTGGTACGCGGTGGCAGGCATCTATATCGTTTTCTACGATCGGCTCGCCTAAGACTGATCCCACCTTATGCAGGAGGGCAGGGAGGCTTTATCCTTCAATGGATGGCACACCTTTGATCTCGACGTTTTTGCATCTAGAGTACTGCTCCAGCTGCACAATCTTATGCTCATTTTCGAGCACTTGAGTGCGAAGCGCGGAGCACTCCGCGGTGAGAGCGACATTTCGGGCCTTGATTTCAGCGTTTTCAGCCTCGGCCCCCTTTAATGCAGCCTTCATTTCTTCAAACGACTTGTCGAAGAAGTCCATGCTATTTTAAAGCAAAGCTTTTTACCTCTACCCCCCAAGGGTTCTTTCGCGACCGTTGGTGTCACCAGAAAACTCTAGTGAACAAGTAAAAGAATTTACTGGCACCGCCGGGAATCGAACCTGGAACTAATAGACTAACAAATCGAGAGCCCGTTGTCTTACCGATTTATCTACGAGCACACGTGAAGACTGGGAAGACAGGTGGTGTACTCATCAAGCACATCTATAGGTTTACCCCTAGCGTTCACGCTGAATGCCACGTGAAAGCGTCACGCGACCACTCACCCCCGTCTAGCGGCCCGGTGCGCACATTGCTCATGGGCTAAGAGTTACAAAAATTAAAGGAAGCTCACACCAATGCATGGCATCTCACTTCTAGTACGCCAATGTGCTAAAGCCTGTGGCCTCCACTGTTCACGTAAACAATCACAGCTCCTTGTCTTCCGCCCTCACGTCAAACCAAGGAATACATTTAAATACTCTTTGATGGCCAGGCTATCACTCCAAGCCCCAACATCAAGATCCTGGGCCTACACCTCGAGGCTAACACGAAGAGTGACGTCTCCTTGCAGCGCCTCAAAAACAGCATTAATCAAATCATACACATGATCAGGCGAGTTGCCACCAAGACGCGAGGCCTAAACGAATCCGGTACCTTTCGATTAATTGAAGCTTTTATCCTCTCGAGAGTTACTTACGTCAACCCCCTGTCTTCTTCTCGACAAGGAAGACATAGAGATGCTTTATATAATGATTAGAAAGGCGGTCTAGCACGCCATTGGTCTTCAGAGGCTGCTTAGCACGGGGATCCACAACACGGTGAAAGAGCTGATAGAAGGCCATCTTTCTAACCAGAAGGTCCGACTCAGAATTGCGATGGGTAACCACATGCTTCACCAGATTGGCTGGGCAGCCCAGAATGTCACTCCGCTTGACGTACTCCCAGACACTTGGCCACTAAAACTAAAGATGCTCCCTTTGCTTAGAAATATGAACCCCTCACATGACGAGGGTCACCGAAAAGCACGGGCTCAAGCGCTAAACACCACCCTCAGTGGGGATCATGCAGTTATCTACACAGACGCCTCCAAACATCGAGGGCAGCAATACGCCATCATCGTGGCTACCTCCAGAACCAACCTCCTTCCGTGTACCTCGCTTAGCACCCAAGAAATGACGGCAGCAGAAGAGGCAGCCATCACCTTGGCTCTCGCTCAACCAGGGGTTCGGAGGGTAGTCATCGATTCCGAGCAAGCCTACTGGAATTACCAGTAGGGTTGGGTGTCTTGACCTGCACGGCGCGTGCTAAAAAAATCACTCCCCAAACGGTTCCATTTAGCTCATCTGGACAACCCATCACGCTTCAATGGAGGGCAACAAATACGCCCACCCAACAAGCCTGCGCTTTCACCTCCTGTGCTATGGAGCTGCACGAGGACAGTCACCCGCTTGTCACGTTCAGAGAGATAACCCAGCATTGTCGCCTTCTGAGACAGACCGTACCTTCGCCTTACCCTGACCTTTCCAGAGAACAATAAACTACCCTACGGCTCCTACAATCCGGGCTCCTTCCCACAGCCTACGCAAATTCACTTAATGTATCCGAATCGCTACGACGCTGAATGTAAATTTTGCTCAAAAGTAGGAACACTCCGCCCCGTAAACGGGGTGTGCGACTTTAGCTTTGAGCACCCTCCTCTCTTTCCGTCAACTGCCCAACAAGAGCAATGGGAGATGCTGCTGTCCAGGCCCTCTCTAGCTACCCAGCTTCAGCGGGTAGACAGAACTCAGGCCGCGCGGACTGCATAAGGGCCCCACAGAAGAAGGAATCACTCCCCAGGGCTGCACTCTTGGCCGTTCAGAAATCTGAACAGATGTATTTCTTCCTCCTCCTCCTTTTCTGCCGCAAAACTCGTCGCCTCCGTCCGCGGCGCAGAGAGGGAGAAGACAGATCGTCTAACACTGGGTTGGAGCTTACTTTAATTTTACAAAAAAAAATTCCACTCTTGTGCTACACCAATACAACTCAACCAAATACCGTTCATGCTTCATGCGTTGATTTAACCTTAACAAGAATATCTCTTTGAAGTAATAAATGGTGTGGTTAAGTGCATTTCACTTCTCTATGTTTTTGCTATTTGTAGAGCGATGTGAGTAAATTTAAGTGACGTCGCATGGGTAATTGTTACGGGTGCCGTTTACAGCTTTGCTTTCCAACCACATTCACGGGGTGGATTGGCGCGATTTTTTTCAGTTCCCTGTACTCTTTTCTGAATTCTTTCAATAACTGGACCACGTCGGTACTCATAGCACAAACACAGTGGCAGCAGCAGCAGCAACAAAAGCAGACGTAAAAGAAAAATACAATAGCTTTGCCTCCAACTTGCAATTGTCGGACAAACAGCTTCAGATGTGTGGCCCAGTTGCTGCCGCAGCTGCCAAGTGACGGAGCCGGGATGCCGCGTCTCTTTTAGCCCGTTCACCCGTGGCGGTGGCCAGCAGAAACGGCTGATATGGACGGTGACGTGCACTTGGCGGGCGGTCACGATGACCGGTCACGGAGCTGACGACGGCCAGAAATCCCGTTATCTGCAATTGTCGGACAAACAGCTTCAGATGTGTGGCCCAGTTGCTGCCGCAGCTGCCAAGTGACGGAGCCGGGATGCCGCGTCTCTTTTAGCCCGTTCACCCGTGGCGGTGGCCAGCAGAAACGGCTGATATGGACGGTGACGTGCACTTGGGGGGCGGTCACGATGACCGGTCACGGAGCTGACGACGGCCAGAAATCCCGTTATCTGCAAGTGTCGGACAAACAGCTTCAGATGTGTGGCCCAGTTGCTCCCGCAGCTGCCAAGTGATGGAGCCGGGATGCCGCGTAACTTTTAGCCCGTTCACACCTGGCGCTTCACCCCTGGCGGTGGCCAGCACGAACGGCTGATATGGATGGTGACGTGCAATTGGGGGGCGGTCACGATGGCCGGTCACGGAGCTGACGACGGCCAGAAATCCCGTTATCTGCAAGTGTCGGACAAACAGCTTCAGATGTGTGGCCCAGTTGCTGCCGCAGCTGCCAAGTGACGGAGCCGGGATGCCGCGTAACTTTTAGCCCGTTCACACCTGGCGCTTCAACCCTGGCGGTGGCCAGCACGAACGGCTGGTATGGACAGTGACGTGCAATTGGGGGGCGGTCACGATGGCCGGTCACGGAGCTGACGACGGCCAGAAATCCCGTTATCTGCAAGTGTCGGACAAACAGCTTCAGATGTGTGGCCCAGTTGCTGCCGCAGCTGCCAAGTGACGGAGCCGGGATGCCGCGTCTCTTTTAGCCCGTTCACCCGTGGCGGTGGCCAGCAGAAACGGCTGATATGGACGGTGACGTGCACTTGGGGGGCGGTCACGATGGCCGGTCATGGAGCTGACGACGGCCAGAAATCCCGTTATCTGCAAGTGTCGGACAAACAGCTTCAGATGTGTGGCCCAGTTGCTGCCGCAGCTGCCAAGTGACGGAGCCGGGATGCCGCGTAACTTTTAGCCCGTTCACACCTGGCGCTTCACCCCTGGCGGTGGCCAGCACGAACGGCTGATATGGACGGTGACGTGCAATTTGGGGGCGGTAACGATGGCCGGTCACGGAGCTGACGACGGCCAGAAATCCCGTTATCTGCAAGTGTCGAACAAACAGCTTCAAATGTGTGGCCGAGTTGCTGCCGCAGCTGCCAAGTGACAGAGCCGGGATGCCGCGTCTCTTTTAGACCGTTCACACCTGGCGCTTCACCCCTGGCGGTGGACAACAGAAACGGCTGATATGGACGGTGACGTGCACTTGGGGGGCGGTCACGATGGCCGGTCACGGAGCTGACGACGGCCAGAAATCCCGTTATCTGCAAGTGTCGGACAAACAGCTTCAGATGTGTGGCCCAGTTGCTGCCGCAGCTGCCAAGTGACGGAGCCGGGATGCCGCGTCTCTTTTAGCCCGTTCACCCGTGGCGGTGGCCAGCAGAAACGGCTGATATGGACGGTGACGTGCACTTGGGGGGCGGTCACGATGACCGGTCACGGAGCTGACGACGGCCAGAAATCCCGTTATCTGCAATTGTCGGACAAACAGCTTCAGATGTGTGGCCCAGTTGCTGCCGCAGCTGCCAAGTGACGGAGCCGGGATGCCGCGTCTCTTTTAGCCCGTTCACCCATGGCGGTGGCCAGCAGAAACGGCTGATATGGACGGTGACGTGCACTTGGGGGGCGGTCACGATGACCGGTCACGGAGCTGACGACGGCCAGAAATCCCGTTATCTGCAATTGTCGGACAAACAGCTTCAGATGTGTGGCCCAGTTGCTGCCGCAGCTGCCAAGTGACGGAGCCGGGATGCCGCGTCTCTTTTAGCCCGTTCACCCGTGGCGGTGGCCAGCAGAAACGGCTGATATGGACGGTGACGTGCACTTGGGGAGCGGTCACGATGACCGGTCACGGAGCTGACGACGGCCAGAAATCCCGTTATCTGCAATTGTCGGACAAACAGCTTCAGATGTGTGGCCCAGTTGCTGCCGCAGCTGCCAAGTGACGGAGCCGGGATGCCGCGTCTCTTTTAGCCCGTTCACCCGTGGCGGTGGCCAGCAGAAACGGCTGATATGGACGGTGACGTGCACTTGGGGGGCGGTCACGATGACCGGTCACGGAGCTGACGACGGCCAGAAATCCCGTTATCTGCAAGTGTCGGACAAACAGCTTCAGATGTGTGGCCCAGTTGCTCCCGCAGCTGCCAAGTGACGGAGCCGGGATGCCGCGTCTCTTTTAGCCCGTTCACCCGTGGCGGTGGCCAGCAGAAACGGCTGATATGGACGGTGACGTGCACTTGGGGGGCGGTCACGATGACCGGTCACGGAGCTGACGACGGCCAGAAATCCCGTTATCTGCAAGTGTCGGACAAACAGCTTCAGATGTGTGGCCCAGTTGCTGCCGCAGCTGCCAAGTGACGGAGCCGGGATGCCGCGTCTCTTTTAGCCCGTTCACCCGTGGCGGTGGCCAGCAGAAACGGCTGATATGGACGGTGACGTGCACTTGGGGGGCGGTCACGATGACCGGTCACGGAGCTGACGACGGCCAGAAATCCCGTTATCTGCAATTGTCGGACAAACAGCTTCAGATGTGTGGCCCAGTTGCTGCCGCAGCTGCCAAGTGACGGAGCCGGCATGCCGCGTCTCTTTTAGCCCGTTCACCCGTGGCGGTGGCCAGCAGAAACGGCTGATATGGACGGTGACGTGCACTTGGGGGGCGGTCACGATGACCGGTCACGGAGCTGACGACGGCCAGAAATCCCGTTATCTGCAATTGTCGGACAAACAGCTTCAGATGTGTGGCCCAGTTGCTGCCGCAGCTGCCAAGTGACGGAGCCGGGATGCCGCGTCTCTTTTAGCCCGTTCACCCGTGGCGGTGGCCAGCAGAAACGGCTGATATGGACGGTGACGTGCACTTGGGGGGCGGTCACGATGACCGGTCACGGAGCTGACGACGGCCAGAAATTCCGTTATCTGCAAGTGTCGGACAAACAGCTTCAGATGTGTGGCCCAGTTGCTCCCGCAGCTGCCAAGTGACGGAGCCGGGATGCCGCGTAACTTTTAGCCCGTTCACACCTGGCGCTTCACCCCTGGCGGTGGCCAGCACGAACGGCTGATATGGATGGTGACGTGCAATTGGGGGGCGGTCACGATGGCCGGTCACGGAGCTGACGACGGCCAGAAATCCCGTTATCTGCAAGTGTCGGACAAACAGCTTCAGATGTGTGGCCCAGTTGCTGCCGCAGCTGCCAACTGACGGAGCCGGGATGCCGCGTAACTTTTAGCCCGTTCACACCTGGCGCTTCAACCCTGGCGGTGGCCAGCACGAACGGCTGGTATGGACGGTGACGTGCAATTGGGGGGCGGTCACGATGGCCGGTCACGGAGCTGACGACGGCCAGAAATCCCGTTATCTGCAAGTGTCGGACAAACAGCTTCAGATGTGTGGCCCAGTTGCTGCCGCAGCTGCCAAGTGACGGAGCCGGGATGCCGCGTCTCTTTTAGCCCGTTCACCCGTGGCGGTGGCCAGCATAAACGGCTGATATGGACGGTGACGTGCACTTGGGGGGCGGTCACGATGGCCGGTCATGGAGCTGACGACGGCCAGAAATCCCGTTATCTGCAAGTGTCGGACAAACAGCTTCAGATGTGTGGCCCAGTTGCTGCCGCAGCTGCCAAGTGACGGAGCCGGGATGCCGCGTAACTTTTAGCCCGTTCACACCTGGCGCTTCACCCCTGGCGGTGGCCAGCACGAACGGCTGATATGGACGGTGACGTGCAATTGGGGGGCGGTAACGATGGCCGGTCACGGAGCTGACGACGGCCAGAAATCCCGTTATCTGCAAGTGTCGAACAAACAGCTTCAGATGTGTGGCCCAGTTGCTGCCGCAGCTGCCAAGTGACGGAGCCGGGATGCCGCGTAACTTTTAGCCCGTTCACACCTGGCGCTTCACCCCTGGCGGTGGACAACAGAAACGGCTGATATGGACGGTGACGTGCACTTGGGGGGCGGTCACGATGGCCGGTCACGGAGCTGACGACGGCCAGAAATCCCGTTATCTGCAAGTGTCGGACAAACAGCTTCAGATGTGTGGCCCAGTTGCTGCCGCAGCTGCCAAGTGACGGAGCCGGGATGCCGCGTCTCTTTTAGCCCGTTCACCCGTGGCGGTGGCCAGCAGAAACGGCTGATATGGACGGTGACGTGCACTTGGGGGGCGGTCACCATGGCCGGTCACGGAGCTGACGACGGCCAGAAATCCCGTTATCTGCAAGTGTCGGACAAACAGCTTCAGATGTGTGGCCCAGTTGCTGCCGCAGCTGCCAAGTGACGGAGCCGGGATGCCGCGTAACTTTTAGCCCGTTCACACCTGGCGCTTCACCCCTGGCGGTGGCCAGCACGAACGGCTGATATGGACGGTGACGTGCACTTGGGGGGCGGTCACGATGGCCGGTCACGGAGCTGACGACGGCCAGAAATCTCGTTATCTGCAAGTGTCGGACAAACAGCTTCAAATGTGTGGCCCAGTTGCTGCCGCAGCTGCCAAGTGACGGAGCCGGGATGCCGCGTCTCTTTTAGCCCGTTCACCCGTGGCGGTGGCCAGCAGAAACGGCTGATATGGACGGTGACGTGCACTTGGGGGGCGGTCACGATGGCCGGTCACGGAGCTGACGACGGCCAGAAATCCCGTTATCTGCAAGTATCGGACAAACAGCTTCAAATGTGTGGCCCAGTTGCTGCCGCAGCTGCCAAGTGACGGAGCCGGGATGCCGCGTCTCTTTTAGCCCGTTCACCCGTGGCGGTTGCCAGCAGAAACGGCTATGGACGGTGACGTGCACTTGGGGGGCGGTCACGATGGCCGGTCACGGAGCTGACGACGGCCAGAAATCCCGTTATCTGCAAGTGTCGGACAAACAGCTTCAGATGTGTGGCCCAGTTGCTGCCGCAGCTGCCAAGTGACGGAGCCGGGATGCCGCGTCTCTTTTAGCCCGTTCACCCGTGGCGGTGGCCTGCAGAAACGGCTGATATGGACGGTGACGTGCACTTGGGGGGCGGTCACGATGGCCGGTCACGGAACTGACGACGGCCAGAAATCCCGTTATCTGCAAGTGTCGGACAAACAGCTTCAGATGTGTGGCCCAGTTGCTGCCGCAGCTGCCAAGTGACGGAGCCGGGATGCCGCGTCTCTTTTAGCCCGTTCACCCGTGGCGGTGGCCTGCTGAAACGGCTGATATGGACGGTGACGTGCACTTGGGGGGCGGTCACGATGGCCGGTCACGGAACTGACGACGGCCAGAAATCCCGTTATCTGCAAGTGTCGGACAAACAGCTTCAAATGTGTGGCCCAGTTGCTGCCGCAGCTGCCAAGTGACGGAGCCGGGATGCCGCGTCTCTTTTAGCACGTTCACCCGTGGCGGTGGCCTGCAGAAACGGCTGATATGGACGGTGACGTGCACTTGGGGGGCGGTCACGATGGCCGGTCACGGAGCTGACGACGGCCAGAAATCCCGTTATCTGCAAGTGTCGGACAAACAGCTTCAGATGTGTGGCCCAGTTGCTGCCGCAGCTGCCAAGTGACGGAGCCGGGATGCCGCGTCTCTTTTAGCCCGTTCACACCTGGCGCTTCACCCCTGGCGGTGGCCAGCACGAACGGCTGATATGGACGGTGACGTGCACTTGGGGGGCGGTCACGATGGCCGGTCACGGAGCTGACGACGGCCAGAAATCCCGTTATCTGCAAGTGTCGAACAGCTTCAGATGTGTGGCCCAGTTGCTGCCGCAGCTGCCAAGTGACGGAGCCGGGATGCCGCGTCTCTTTTAGCCCGTTCACACCTGGCGCTTCACCCCTGGCGGTGGCCAGCACGAACGGCTGATATGGACGGTGACGTGCACTTGGGGGGCGGTCACGATGGCCGGTCACGGAGCTGACGACGGCCAGAAATCCCGTTATCTGCAAGTGTCGAACAGCTTCAGAAGTGTGGCCCAGTTGCTGCCGCAGCTTCCAAGTGACGGAGCTGGGATGCCGCGTCTCTTTTAGCCCGTTCACACCTGGTGCTTCAGCCCTGGCGGTGGCCAGCAGAAACGGCTGATATGGACGGTGACGTGCACTTGGGGGGCGGTCACGATGGCCGGTCACGGAGCTGACGACGGCCAGAAATCCCGTTATCTGCAAGTGTCGGACAAACAGTTTCAGATGTGTGGCCCAGTTGCTGCCGCAGCTGCCAAGTTTGAACCGCACTATCAGAACCGCACTAAAATTATCGCCGCAATGCAGATAACTGGCGAAGTTTGAATCATCTTATCTGTTTCGCATTGCTGGGTCTCATGGGAAACGAAAAGAACAACGCGATGAGCACGTTGACCCAATTGCGGCGGCACGGGACCGTTCAAAGGGTGTCGCCACCCTACGGCGGCGATCGTGAGTTTGTTTACGTTACTGAACCTGGATGGCGCCACAATACCGTCTCGAGGCGTGCTTCAACCTGGCTTGTTTTTGTTCGGGGAGAAAATAATCATCTCGCGCAACATAGTGCTCGCTCGACAAATATGGTAACGTAATGCTTCAATCGGGCAGTGTCGTCTGAGACAACCCCAAAGACCCGCAGTGCTGTGCAGTTAAACGAAGCATAGTGCGCGCAGTAGCAACAGCAGTACGCATCAGTTCTTCTATGTTTACTGTGCTTTCGTAACTTCCACTCTTTGCCCCACCATTCTTATTGCTTTAAAAGGAATGTGCCCTAAATTTAAGCACAAATAGCTAGTTATGCAAGCTTATAAGCTCAGCCTAATTTGCGTTTGCTTTTGCCGGCCTCCGCCAACCGCAGAGCAAGCTTCTATGACATCACAGGTTCTGTTGCGGGAAATTAGCGAGTGGGTCGCATGGCCATTCCCTTTTTTCCTAATTATATAACTTAATTGAGTGAAGTTTACGTTAAAACTGGTGTCAGTATGATTCTAACGAGGCCGTCTTTTGAATGAACCAAACTTGTGTTTTGTCTTCATGGCTCTGAAACTGAAGCTTGTGGGGAACGGGGTTCTTACGGCGACCAATCTCGCACTTGTGACGGCCGCAAAGCTAGCTCCACTGAACTCCGCCACGAACCGCCGACTGGCGTAGCGGCAGCGAACAGCAAGTAACACGCAACGGAATGGCCAAACCCGTGCTTATTGGGTCCTCCAATAACGTAGTTGGGCTCTTCGCTCTCCCTGACCCTGCCGAGATCAGGAGAAAGGCGCGAGGGGTTCAAACAAGGGAAGGCAAAACCGGTGCTCACATCTGCCGTCTCCAACGTCTCCAAAAGCCGCTTTCCCGGTTCCCGCGCCCCGGATCGGCTTCCCGGGATCCCGAAAAACCCGGCGGGCTGCGAGTTCTGGCGAACGCGCAGCGACTCCGGGCTTCCCGCAAGCTTCCCACATCTCACTGATGGCGTACGTCGCGTCGAAAACACCCTGCAGGAACGCGATGATGATGATTCTACGTGAAGTGAAAGAAAAACGTTTCCCAAGCTCGGAATCGAACTTAGGTCCCTGGCAGTATGAAGCCGACGTCTGTGGGAACAAAAAAGATTGCGCCGTTCAGACACGGACGAAGTAGTTTGGATTTGCTGACGGGTGCGTGGTCGGGCCAAATAAGGCAGAAAAACCATGCACCCCTCCACGTAAGGACAACGATGGTTGTGCACAAAGCTGTCTTCATGGCAAATCAAATTTATTTATTATTTATTAGCATTCTCACTTTCTTACATACAGCAAACTAAAGGAACAGGGACAAAAGGTGCCAAACTGCACCTGTCTGGGTTCCTGACTCCATGCATTCTGCATAACAGGGAAACAGAAACAAGCTCAACTACAATAGAAACACAGAAAAAGTACACACAGTATGAATAGGTACTAGGGATTATATGTAGAAAAAAAAACGTATATGATATACAAAACCGCGGTTACATTGCAAAACAAAAACGTAAGCAGACAGCATCACACGGAAAATACAAACGAAGTCAATGATTTCTTGAAGCAACTAAGAGATGGGCACTGATCAATTATGTCCATTAAGTCCTTATTTTTATTCAAGAGGGTAGGAATTAGGTGGCGTAAACATTGAAAGCCGTAATTGGTTCGGATCTTCGGCGTTTTGTACTTACTAGTTCTAAATTCGAAAAACTGATTTCTGGTTAGATATGCGTGTTCAAACTCCTCCCGACTTTCCTTTATGTGTGAATACATGTACATCGCAAGCTTGCGCTTGTGAAGCTGGAACACATCGATCATACCATATTTGGCGCAAACATCTCCAACACTATCCGTATATCTTAAGTTTTCTAATGCTCTAATAGATCTTTTTTGAAGTTGAAACAGTGCACGCAAATTCGAATCTGTTGTTGTGCCCCAAATTAGTTGACAATACTGCAAATGTGCCTGAATCATGGCAGAATATATACTGGTTCTAAACCTTGCAGGAATTTGGTTCCTTACCTTCCACAATGCGCCTATTATGCGTGACAATTTTATTTTTATATGATCGATATGTTCATTCCAGGATAAATATTCGTTAAAAAACACTCCTAAAATTAAATAGTGTTAGTGGATTGAATTACGTTATTGCGGAAGCAAAGTTGAAAATTTTCTGTCAGGGGTGTATTTCGGGCTCTGAACATAACGTTCTTTGTTTTGTTTATATTTAACTGCAATTCATTAGCGTAAAGCCAATGAGAGAGTTCCCCTAGCCAACAATTCGCATCTATTTGTAGTTTCATTAGGTCACTTCCAGAAAAGAAAACATTTGTGTCATCTGCGTACAAAACTATTTCTTGCGTGTGAGGAATATTGGGAATATCATTAATATCAAGCAAGAAAAGGAGAGGACCGAGTATCGATCCTTGGGGTACTCCCACTTGTATCGAACGAAAATCGGACGACGTGGCACCTAGCAATATAAACTGCTTACGATCTGTCAAATAGCTTTTTATTAGTTTTTGTGCAACTCCTCTAATGCCGTATGGACCTATCTTGTCCAATAAGATGTCGTGTTTTACGGAGTCGAACACCTTCCGTATATCAAGGAAAAGTCCCACCGTATACAGTTTATTCTCAATGTTTTCTATCAGCTTTTCCTTAACTCCTAATAACGCTAACTCAGTCGACTTTTTCTTTCGGAAACCAAATTGTTGAGGAGCTATCACTTGCAAACTTTCTAAGTATTCATTTATTCGGGTAAAAATTACTCGTTCTATAATTTTGGAAAAAACGTTAAGAATCGAAATTGGACGATTATTATTTAAATCATCTTTTGGACCACCTTTGTGAAGAACCGTCACACGGGCAACCTTGAGTTCATCTGGAAACACTCCGTCGCGAAGTATACAATTGCATACATGGCTAAATGGTGCTGCAATAAGAGAAGCTACGGCTTTTATTGGTCCAGCCTTGATTACGTCAGGGCCTGCTGCGCTATTATTATTCAAGGAACCGATAATATTTTGTACTTCTAACTCGTCCGACGGCCTTAAAAAGATACTTCCTCGAACATGGGAGTTAATGTAGGTTACGGGATCACGTTTTCTTGCCGATCGTTGGGCGAGACCACACGACAAGAAGTGTTCATTAAACTTGTCAGACAATTGTGTACCAGAAATCGTTACACCATTGACATTTATTTCTGTAGGTACTGTATTACCTTGTGCATTGTTCAGCTCATTAAAAGCTTTCCAAAGTTTGTGTTGTTGATCAATATTTTCAAACTTATGTCTGTAGTAGGAATCTTTGGCTTTCCTAATTTCTTTATTTACTTCATTGCGAAGCTTTTTAAACTCCTTAAATATTTCAACATTTTTTGTCTGGAGAAATTCTGCAAATAATTTATTTATTCTTCTAATACTACTATAAATAGAAACCGATATCCACGGTTTTCTAGCCTTTTTATGCCTCTTCAAAATATATGCTGGAAAAGCCCTGTGGTAGGCATCAATAACTTTACGATAAAAAGTTGAAAACGCTGAGTTTGCGTCATTTTCATTTAAAACATCAGACCAGTCTAATCGAGATAACATAGACTGAAATGTAGCTACAGTTTCATCATTAATTTTTCTCAATTTCTGCAAATAGTTGGGTATTTCTACGGAGATATGGTAATTCAAAACATAGAATAAAGGTAAATGATCACTAATATTTACACTCAATGCACCAGAGGCCCTTTTGTTTTGTACAGCATTAGCGAAGCACACATCAATAGAAGTTTCAGTAAGAGGGGTAATTCGTGTTGCACAGTTTATGAGGTTGTCATAACCATATGATAACATAGTGGTCAGAAATTCGCTCTGTGCACTCCCGGTCGACATTAGATCAATATTTATGTCTCCTACGATAACTGATTTTAGTTTTGAAAGGGACACATAAACAAGAAGTTTTTCCAAACAGTCGAATAAATTTTTCATTGTTCCATCAGGAGGCCTGTACACAACTGTTATTAAAGTGCCAGCGCAGTTAGCTGTTAATATTTCATAATCTCTCGTAACTGACGAAAATGCTGGCACAAGCGAGCACTTCACACCAGCCTTCACATAAAGAGAAACACCGCCACCTTTTCTTTCTGTTCTAAATAAACCGAAGTGCTCGTAACCCTCAAAACGGCAGACATCGCTCGTACAAGAGAACCACGTCTCAGTAAAGCACAAAACACTGAATTCTAGTGAAAGTTCACTGAAAAATAGTTCAAGTTGTTCCGTCTTGTTTCTAAGACTACAAGCATTCAAATGAAACAATGACAACGCCTTATGAGTCCATTTGTTGGCTGATACATACTCTTTAAAGTAATCAGTCGAGTATACTGAACCATCCATTATATAGACTTATTTCCGTTAACGAACACGAGTCCTTCATTTGATTTTTTCCATTTCGTCCTCAGAAAGAATTCTGATATTTGGGGCGCCGGGCTGCTCCTTGACCAGAATTTTTCCATTTATTTCCCAAGCGAACTGGTAGTTCATCTCAGCAGCTTTTGTACGCGTGAGCCACAGGAGCCTTTTGTTGTAAGGCGTGAGGTTCTCAAAAAACCCGACAGGTGACTCCCCCTCCCTCAGTTGCTTCGCTTTTGCCTTCCAACGGTCTTTCGTGGATTTGGACGTGAACCGAACAATTATTGGAGGCACATTCCCAGAACGTACTGGCAGCCGATGGATGCCCTCAATCTCCCCCTCTGTTATCTCGTCAAGCTGCAGTGACGCCCCAACCTCATTCACTAGAGCTAGCACATCCTCATTGGTTTTCACGGGAAGTTCATGAATTTCTAAATTCAACCTCCTTCCATATTGTTCCAGCTGATTCAATTCATGTCTCAGATGTTTAATTTCGTTAGGAGAGTTGACCTCCTCTACCTTTCCGAGCCGTCCTTCCAGGTCGGCTATGGCTTTGTCCTGCTTGTCTAACTTGTCAACAAACTCATCATACTTGTTGGCAAGCATTTCTACCGACTTTTCAATGGCATCAACTGTTACCTTCATGCCAAGGAGTGCATCCACTTTTAAGGTGAGTGGAAGAAGTAGTTCCAGTTTTTCACTGATGTTGGACAAGTCAGTATTGCTGGGCCTTCTACACTCCGTATTTTCAGATGATGCATCGCTATCTGAGCTCACACAGGTCGAGCACTTCCACGCGGCTTTCTTCTCGCGAGGTATCTTCTTCAACACCTTACTAGTAACGCCAGAACAACCTCCCACATGACAAGAGAGTTGACATTCAGAGCATACTAAGACGTTCTCATTAGCTGGGAGCGGTTTGTTACAAGACAAACAGGCTTCAGGTGACCCGCTCCTCGTTTTAGATCCAGACATAGAGCAACTTGGTATAGAGCACTACGAGCACTACGACTAAGAACATAGAGCACTACGACTACGGAAGCAGCAGAGACGGCAGAAATCCCATTAAGAGTACTCGCTCAGTAGAAAAAAAAGAAACACCAACCTGCGAAAGTCAAGAACGCCGTTTGTAGAACGGAGCCGATTCAAGCTGCCTGTCTCTGCTGCCCCGTTCACAGAATGACGACGACGGTGGGTGGTTTCCCGCCAGTTGAGATGCCCCAGTTGAATTCCCGCCAGTTCCCGCCAGTTCAATGGCGAAGGAACAGTCAAATTCGCTGAGCTCAAAGGTCGAAACTGCGTGCGAGCCAAAGTCAAAGCTCAATGAGGTAAAGTCCAAGCTCAGAGGACAACTAAGGAGACTCTCGCAAGAAAGCTTCCCGTTCAACCATCGTCGTCATTAGGCGGAGGGGTGCATGATTTTAGAGGCGAAGCTCCTCTTGCTCGGGCCCTGTCCCGGCCGTACACGGCACATTGTACACGGCACATTAATGATGATTGAAGCAGGATCCCCCTAGGGATTGGCCAACCAAAGATTGGCCGAAGAGGTCATAACGTTCAACGCGTTCGTTGCTACACAACAAGGAGGAGAGGAAGAAGAAGAGGTTGTCGTTCGTCGCCTGCGAGCTCAAGACTATTGCTCGGGCCCTGTCCCGTCCCTCGATCGTTGCTGCCATACACGGCGGAATGATGATGATTGTGGCAGGATCCCCCTATGGATTGGCCAAACAAAGATTGGCCGAAGAGGTCAAGACGTTCAACGCGTTCGTTGCTACCCAACAAGGAGGAGAGGAAGAAGAAGAGGTTGTCGTTCGTCGCCTGCGAGCTGAAGACACGTACCGGGGGTACGCGACACAAGACGCTCTGCAGAAGGCGACGGCCAAGGTGGCTAAAATGTCACACACCGAATTCGCCAACTTACCCATGGAGATTCTCATCGTCCCAAACAAGCCCTACATAATCACCACAAAAATCGACGTCGTCGACGGGCTTGTCAATGGAGCGGTGGAAAGCTTGACGTGTCGAGTCTTTATATGATGTGTGGGCGAATGTTTCACGGTGTTACCGATAAGCATTTTAGCTTCGCGCGTGTCATCATCATTCACTTCGTGGAGATGGCGGGATTTTTTGGCTATGACGGGGTTTTATAACAATGGGCACGGGGTCAGTTGCACATATCTCAAAAAGTAAGGTTGCCAGCCTGCAACCGCAAGCCGCAATGCATGAAAACATCACAATCTGGAATGGTGGATACTCCAAGGAATTTTTTTGTAAGGGCGACCACAGCAATGCCCGTTGCGTTATAGCAGGTGATTATAGGCCTCCTAACGATACTATTGATGTGCTAAATCAATTGAGAAATTGTTTGGCTTTAAATTCAAAAAATGACGCGGTATAATAATGACAGGAGATGCCTAAAATTGACTAGAAAATCTTCGAAGCAGCGCCACCAATGGCTGATGCTATGCTTGCTAGTTTTGACCTCCTTCAATTAGGCTGCACAAGCTACCCTCAGTAAATCTCCTTAAGCAAGCATTGAGATAGTTTTCGGAACTTCCGATCATCATGCGCTGTTATTAACTCTAAGTGAGACAGCTTTCGAAAGTCTTCTATTTCCTTAATTTTGAAAGTGCAGATGATACTTCTATTATAAATCCTATTTCATTCAAGTTATTTATTTATTTATTTATTTATTTATTGACATACTGCTAGCCTGATTGCCAGGCTTTAAGCAGGAGTGGGGGAAAGTGGTACAAGAATATTCACCAAAATAACAGTGAGGAGAAGGACAGGTCGCGTGATTATACAACAGACAATACTATACAATATCGACATAGTTTACACGCACACACATACACACTTGTATGCGCGGAAGAGCTAGTTACAAGCCATGATTATGACAAACTTATGGAAGCAATGTAATAGGTAAGATTACAACGTACTCGTTGGAAACTAAAACAACAGAGAAACAGACCGCAACATTTTCACCGCAATATAAACTGGAAAAACAGTTATGGCAGTTCATTTAGGAACGCAGGTACAGAGTTGGAGTCAACCGTGTTAAACGGTAAAGTATTCCAATCAGCTGCTGCGCGGGGGAAAAAGGACTGTTTGAAGGCATCTGTACGACATGAAAATTCCTTGACCTTTTTTGAGTGGTATGACCGGGTTGAGCGCGGTTGGATCGGTTCAATGTATTTAGTTTTTGGTATGCCGAGTTTATCATAATATATGAGATAGAATAGTTTTAACCTATCTCGGTAACGTCGGGCCTGCAGTTTTTCCAAGTTGGCTGACTGTAAAAGGCTTGATGGAGATGTGTGCCAGCTATAAGAGTTAAAAATAAACCTAACAGCTTTCCTCTGCACATTTTCTATCTTATCAATATTAGATTGTGTGTAGGGATCCCAAACTGCTGCTGCATATTCTAACACAGGCCTGATATATGTTTTGTATGCTAATAGCTTTATTTCGCGCGTTGATTTACCTAGGGTTCTTCTGAGGTATCCAAGTTTTTTCATTGCCTTATTCACAATGTGTGTTATGTGGTCGTTCCACCGGAAATCAGAAGTAAAGACTACGCCTAAGTATTTGTATGTAGTTACTGCCTTTATACATCGGTTATTGACATGGTATTGGAATATGAGAGGATGTTTTTTGCGAGTTACAGTCATTGCAACCGTTTTCTCAAAATTTATTGTCATTTGCCTCTTTGATCACCATTCGTGTATTTGGTTTAATGAGGAGTTTAAAGTCGTTTGGTCGCTGGAAGTTTTAATCTCATGGTATAATACGCAATCATCCGCGAATAGTTTTACTTGTATAGGCATGTTACAGGCTATATCATTGAGAAATATTAGAAAGAGAAGTGGTCCTAACACTGAACCCTGGGGGATTCCAGACTCTACATCGGCGGGTTCGGAACTTGCTTCTTCAATGCATACCACTTGGCGCCTACATGACAGATACGCTTTAATCCAAGCTATCAATGAATCATTTTTCAAGATTGATTTTAACTTAACAATGAGTTTTGCATGCGACACCCGGTCAAAGGCTTTTTCAAAGTCCAAAAAAATTACATCTACTTGACGTTGCCTGTCGATAGCGAATGCTAGATCATGGGTAGTTTCGAGCAGCTGCGTTACTGTAGAAAAGTTCCTACGGAAGCCGTGCTGTCGATTGTCGAGTAGCCTATTGTTTTCGAGATAGGCTGAAATATGCTTGAATATTATGTGCTCAAATACTTTGACACACGTGCACAATATAGAAATGGGCCGATAAGCAGAGGGCAATGATTCATTTGATTTTTTTGGTATCGGGCTAATTTTAGCGTATTTCCAATCACTCGGAAATTCTGCGTGTGAGAGTGATTTCTTAAATATTAAACACAAATATTTAGCACTCCACTCAGCATACCGTACAAGAAAAGCATTCGGTATGGCATCTATTCCCGGCGACTTCTTTACGTCTAGTTTAAGAAGAAGCGAAAAGATCCCTTCCTCACTGATGTACACGTCATCGATGGGCGGGGCGCCAACACAAGCAACAAAATCAGGGACGATACCGTTATCAGAGGTAAACACTGAGCAAAAGTAACGATTGAGTGCTTCACAGATCTCTGTCTTTTCGGTAACAACAACATTATCCACCATAATGATAGGTATCGACTTTTTTTTAGCTGAAAAGTGGCGCCAAAACTTTCCAGGGGAGGAAACCAAATAATTTTTTTAGGGTAAAGCGTTGATAATATTCTTTGGCTTTCTTTATAGTTTCTTTTAGATCCAGGCGCAGGCTCGAATGCTTATCAGTGTTACAAGCGGTAGGGTTTCGCTTGCACTTCTTTCTCGCCTTTTGAAGCTTGCGTGATAAGCGTATTATTCCCCTGTTCACCCAGGGATTCGAGTTGCGCACCACCTTTCTTTTGAACGGAACAAAGGAGTTGATGGTCGTAAAAACGATATTTTTGAAGTAACGCCAAATGTAGTCCACTGAGTACTCGTCTGATTCACAGAATGAAACAAATGATGAAAAAGAGTCTTCAAGAGCATCTAATACATCTACGTCACTGGCACGCGAGAAAATCGGAATTCTGCACTCCTTATTCTTTATGACTGGAACAGATTTTGTTTCCAGCGTTAAGCATACCATTTTATGGTCCGAGATGCCCTCAAAAGTGTGTACTTTCGGTTTTCGCCGAAGGACGTGCATGTTGACCAGGAATAGATCGAGGATGGATTCTGTGGAATTTTGAATGCGTGTAGGTTGTTTGACAAGTTGCGTCAAATCGTGGAATAACACAAAATCGGCAAATGCCTCCGAGGAAGCAGAAAGAGCGCACAGGAAATCGTTGTCCCAGCTAATGCTAGGGAAATTGAAGTCTCCGGCTAGCAAGATGTTGCATGAACGGTTTCTATAAGGGCACAAAAAGGCATTAATCTTTTCAACAAACGTGTTGTCGGTGTTAGGAGGACGATAGAATCCCCCTATCAGGAGATTGCAATCGTTTAGAAAGAATTTAGCCAACACGCATTCCACTCCAGCGATGTCGGGCAGCCTTGTCGCGCGCAAAGTATTTTTAAACATAATGGCAACTCCACCGCCACGAGAATTCCTATCTTTTCTGAATACTTCATAACCGGGCGGTAGTATTTCAGAATCACTAACATCGTGATGAAGCCATGTTTCGGTTATGATTAATATATGTGGTTTGTGTGCCAAAATTATGCTTTCCAAATCGGCGCTTTTGTTCATTACACTGCGGGCGTTGATGTTTATGCATCGGATGCTTTTATCAGTCTTTACGAGTGGTCATTCGGTCTTTTTAGGTTCATTAGTGCTTCGTGAACTGGGGACCATTTTCTTTTGATTGCTGTCCCATGCAAACATGGTTTTGTCTACTTTTATCTTGTCGTAATAAAGTTGAACTTTCGCGCCTGAATTCCTAGCGTCAGCTGTACTCTTCCAAAGGTGCCTTCTAATTTCCCTGGTGGCTGGTGAAAAATCTTCAGATATCGAAATGTCGGACCCCTTAAGGTTGAAGCAGTTCTTGAGTACTGATAATTTTTCTCTGTGGTCAATAAGCCTGAGAATAATTGGTCGTGATTTTTCAGGTTGTTTCCGGCCTATTCGATGTATCCGCTCGACGGATGACACCTTCACGTTCAATTTCGCCTGGAATATGTCGTCAACAACTTCTTTCATGAGTGATTCAGCTGTTTCTTCTTCCTTTTCTGGTACTCCAAATACGAGAAGATTATTTCGTCTTCCCCTGTCCTCTAAGTCTACTATTTGTTTTTCTAGCCTTTGAACAGTTTTTTCGAGGGCAGACAGTTTACCACCGAATTCCTTAACCTCGGAAACACAGGATTCAACAAGTTTTAGTTTCAGGTCAATCGCGTCCAGTCTTTTTTCAACATTTTTTTGGCCTTCTAGCAGTTGTTCCAGTAATTCCTCGACAGTTGGCCCAGGGTTCGACTCGACGTCTCCACTGAGCAATAAGAGCGAAACAACAAACTCTTTGACATACAAGCACAAGGCGGACAGGCTGTGTGGGCACGCCAGCTGGATAAAGCATCGGTCGCTGGTTTTGATCGTAGAATGTGTTCTACTGACCTGTACAAAAAACAATAGCGGGTTCGTCATGGCTGTAGCTGGAGGCCAGCCGGCATGCCCACTGAAGGTCTGCCAGCAGCGCAGGCTTCTTATATGCTCGGTCGTCGCTGTAGCGGTAGGTGGCTTCCAGGCTTCCGCGATGCGTGGTAGCTCTGCGCAGTCCTCGTTGAAAAGTGGTTGAATGATCATCGGTGTTCGTCGTTCTTGATAGGCACCGGTAGCTTCCGCCGCTCCGAGCAAGGCAATCTGTACAAAAAACAATAGCGGGTTCGTCATGGCTGTAGCTGGAGGCCAGCCGGCATGCCCACAGACTTTGGCTTGGCGAACTTTTCCCGAAAAGTTCGCCAACTTTTCGGGAAACCAAACTGATATACACAATTTATGAAATTGAACGATGACATTGTGAATGAATACATAAAATCATTTATGGCTTGAGTAAAGTTAGGTTCGTAGAAGGTGAGTGGTGTCGTCGTAGAGGGTGGTGAAGGACCCGTTGACGAGACGAGGCCAGTAGGTGATGGAGAAAAAGAAGTCTATTTACACGTATTTACAAGAGACGACGAAACATAGCACAAGACAAGAAAAAAACTGAATTAAAATTAAAAGGCGCCGCAGGGCGCAAAAGGGAATATCGCGGCGCGATTCCTGGAGGGGGCCCGGAGGCCAAAAAGGTGCCAAACCGCCGCACAGTTGGCGAAAAATTCGTGGGGCTCTGGCGCCCAGAAACCGCCACGGGAGCAGGTCTTGGTGCGACCACTCTGGGCCGCAGTTCCGAACAAACTCGTCGAAGCATGCGCGAGCAGGGCGCGAGCAATGCCGCCTCCCCCACAGCAGCGCACATGCTAAAGAGGATCTTGACCTCCGCTCCCCCCCTGGCCGTCCCCGAAGGTCAGGATGAAAGGAAAGCCTCCCCCGACGCCGCGAAAAGCCGCCGGCGAGGCCCATACAAAGGGTTGCGACTGGCCGGCGTCGGCGGAGGCCACCCCAACATTCCGCCACCGGATGGGAAGACCCAACAAGGCCACGAGAAGGGAGGGGGGTCATCGTCAAAACGGGTTCATCGGCGCTGCAATCATTACAGCTCCCCTATCAAAAGCCTGTGTCAGCACTGCTTGGACTACTACAGGCTCCAAAACAAAGTGATTACAGCGCGGATAACCCAAACAAACAACAAACAAAACGCGAAGGATAACCTTTGAGGGCTCCATGCATGCAAGCGCGATTTCCGCATGCCAGCAAAGTACAAAGTGAAATGCTACACGAAGAGAAAAACAAATGCTGCATAACGCGCCCGGGGCACATCATGCAAACCAGAAAAGTACCCGCGTGCGGGATACAACAACAAGGGTAAAAATGAGGCTCACTCGCGAGAACAAGGGAAGGAACAAATAATGCATAACACTCCCGGGGAACATCATGCAACCCAGCAAAATACCGCGTGCTGAATATAACCTCAAAGGCAAAGGCACAACAAAAGTGATGCTCGCGAGCACCAAGGGGAGCGAAGAAGGAAAACGGCAGCGACAAGAACAATGCAACTATGAAACAAAACGCAAGGTGAACGCTATCGCCCCCACAAGCTTGTGGAATTGATTGATTGATTGATTGGCTGTTTATTTGAGGAGGTCATAAGACCCTAAAGGGGATGGGGGAGAGTGGGAAAGGGAAAAAAATATGAAAATAAAAGTAATCGATAACACATTTGCACGTGGAAAAAAAGGAAAACAACAGCAGAGAAAGAAAAAAACCGTTCATGAGAGTTCAGTCAGTGCACCACAGTTTCTCCTTCCACCAGTAGCACTCGAATTAATCGGGTGCGGCCTCGAGGTGAGAGTTCACCTGGTTGTTGCACAAATCGCGATGTTCGGCGTTCGCCGCGGAGTCAGGTGATCCGCCTCTGCAGCCCGTGCGGGAAGTCCACAATGCCAGAGCCACACGCATGACCAGGAGCCGAAGTAAGACGCTTCCCAACTCATGTACGTGTTTGACACCGTCCCCTCCAGCGCATGCCAAGTTGTTTTCCGCTGTCCTTTTGTCGACCTTCGTTCTCATATCGAACCCACTGCATACCGCCGCCGCGGTGCCTGCCGTCTTTTTGCAACCGCAAATGTCCGAGGGAGCTACTGCCACCGAAAGCCCGTTTGAGAAGGCTCGGGCATGATTCCGCAAGGATTTCCGAGCAGTGCGGCGGTCAACCATGTTCGACGCTGCTGAGCCTCGTCTACGCCTGGGGGGTCCAAAGAAGTCACCCGGTGCACGACGCAAGCCTCTCTTTCTCCTGTACAATGGCTTGACAAAGCAAGGGAGCACCGGCGGGTATGCCGGGGCTCGCGCACAAGTTTGAGCGGACGGAAGCTGAATGGCGTGCAAGTCTGGGTCTCTCGACATGGCACCACCGTACTGTCCCCGTACTCTGACGTGAGCCGCCATGCCTGCAGGAGTTTTGCCACCGCAGCCGTCCGCGGTAGCGTCTGTCCCAAGCAAACCCTTTGGGCAGGGCCGGTCGCGATACTGCAGAGATTTTGAAGCACCCAAGTCGGCGTTGGCTGTCTGACCGACCGCCTCTATTCCTACCGCCGTGGATCTCAGAGGAGACGCCTCGGTATTGCCCGGCTCTTTTGCCTTGCCCGCACAATCGCTGACCAAGCCCGCCTCCACTTTTCCGGCGCGTGCCGCCGCGGCGAGCGTGCCTGCCCGGCCCGTGGCCTGGCCTACCGACTCTGCTACCCTTGGCTGTGTAGCCGAGGAGCCGCTGACGGGAAGCTTCTGCTTCTGACGGGAAGCGCCTTCACAGGAAGCCTCTGCCAGAGAGGCAGATTTCGCCGGCCTGGTCAGCTGATCAGGGGTAAAAATCCTTCTCAACAACGCAATTTCGTTCACTGCGCTGAGGCTCAGCTTGAATGGCTTAGCGGGGACACTCGGCCCGCCTAGCCGGCCGCCCACCTTGTATGGCCGTCTTTTAAAGATCCCGGAAACCGCCGCAGTGACCAGACGCGGCCTTTCAGCTGCCTCGGAATCAGCGACTTCAACCCACCGTTCCCTCTGTGGGTGTGGACTGGCTTCGCGATCGATATAGCGGTAACGGCGACAGTCCGCGGACGAATGTGTTGTCTGACCACAGCTGCAGCATGGCAGCACAACGTTCTCGTTTCCCGGCCGCGCCCAGAATTCCGCTTCGGCCAACCTTAAAAGCCGCTCCAGCTCTCGCGTTTTTGCGCGTTCGGCCTCCAGATCTTTATCTCTAGTCATGGTGGGCTCTGGCAATGAGGATGTCCCTCCAAAAAAAGAAAGGTGCAGAGACGGACCACTCACCGTCGATGATACGGCCGCTCCGCTGCACCACACACGTCAGTCCCACTCGTCCCGCGGGGATCGGAAGGTGCTGAAGTGAAGTTTCCCCGGCAGGAAAACTAATCCACCCGTTGTCTCGTAGGCGGCTCGCAGTCGCCCTGCTTCGTCTCTGTCCTTGCGTGGTGTCGACTTCTCTCCTCCTCTACTCTCGAAGTCGCCTCTCGGCCCGCACTGAGTCACCACTTCGTTAACTGAACCACAGGTAACGTCCACGACGCTGTCGGGCTGCGCCAGTAAAGTTAGGTTCGTTGGTGAAGGTGGTTGGTGTCGTCGTGGAGGGTGGTGAAGGACCCGATGACGAGACGAGGCCAGTAGGTGATGGAGAAAAAGAAGTCTATTTATACGTATTTACAAGAAGCGACGAAACATAGCACAAGACAAGAAAAAAACTGAATTAAAATTAAAAGGCGCCGCAGGGCGCAAAAGGGAATATCGCGGCGCGATTCCTGGAGGGGGCCCGGAGGCCAAAAAGGTGCCAAACCGCCGCACAGTTGGCGAGAAATTTGTGGGGCTCTGGCGCCCAGAAACCGCCACGGGAGCAGGTCTTGGTGCGACCACTCTGGGCCGCAGTTCCAAACAAACTCGTCGAAGCATGCGCGAGAAGGGCGCGAGCAATGCCGCCTCCCCCACAGCAGCGCACATGCCAATAAGGATTTTGACCTCCGCTCCCCCCCTGGCCGTCCCCGAAGGTCAGGATGAAAGGAAAGCCTCCCCCGACGCCGCGAAAAGCCGCCGGCGAGGCCCATACAAAGGGTTGCGACTGGCCGGCGTCGGCGGAGGCCACCCCAACATTCCGCCACCGGATGGGAAGACCCAACAAGGCCACGAGAAGGGAGGGGGGTCATCGTGAAGACGGGTTCATCGGCGCTGCAATCATTACAGCTTGTATAGCAAAAAAAATTGACCAAGAAATTACTCGATTTCTCGAACGACAGTGGGCATATGAACGATAAACAGGGGGTAAAAATCGGGTGCTATTTTCGAAACTGATAATCAGGGAGAAATCGGAATTTTTTTTCGAAAACTTTCAGAAATTCGTTTTTTTTTCTGGTTGAATATAGATATTTACTGATACCCTCAGTTTATTTTATCAGAAGGTATCGCGAGCTCCTAAACTTTAACACGTTAAAATAGGTATTTGTTTCAAGCTGGTAATCGGGGGGGCTTCAGGATTTTGTAACAAATACTCTCCGAAATTTTCCGTTTGTTCGAAAGGAGTGACCGTAAAGAGCATTCATACCCTCCGAGAAATGAAACATTTTATTCACGAAAATCTGGTCATTGACTTTGTACAAATCCCTGTTTACATACGCTATGCGCAACGTGTCGGTCTCCATTCGAGACCGCTCCGATCGTTCAGCGTATCTGAGCCGGGAGAAAGTTCTCTCGGCATTACAGCTTCCGCTAGCAAGGCACAACAATGTCGGTGCCGCATTTGACAGCTTGCAGTAGCGAGCAGTAGAGTCGTGTCAATACTCAGTGACTTGGAAAGCTGTGTTTGTGGGACTTGCTTCCAGCTGTTAAGAAGGGTGGATCGTGAGCGCATCGTGGATCGCGCATGGTGGATCGTGAAAAGGTCCGTTCGGGGAGAAATCGGGTTTAACTCGATTCTCCTGAATCATGTTCGGGATGTAAAATTCGGGTAAAATCTGGTATTACGTGAGAATGAACACTAAAAATAAGGCGCCTAAAATATTAAAACTGAACGTAAGGTATTCAAACGAAATCGCTGACCTTTCACAAAATTTGAAAAATCAAATTCAAGCAGATATACAGCGTTATTATGGCGAGTCTTTGATGAATTACTTGCCCTCATCGCGCGAGAAATTTTGGCGCAGCATTTCCCCCGTGCCGAGAGTTCTGAATTTGGTTGTACCGTCACGCACGACAACGTTACAAGTGTAATCGGTTTTACTGTCATTTCTAATAGTCTTGTTTCTTGTGACGACACTATTACCACTCCTTGAAACAATTTTGCCGCAAACGACAGATGTTGTTTTGAGTGAACGAGACATATTAAATATGCATGTGAACCTTAATATCCGAAAATCATCAGTAACGGGTAATATCCACAACGCGTTCTTAAAAGATACCCTGGATCGATCTCGAAGTACCTCTTCGTTGTTTTCCCAAAAGCGCTCCGCGAGGGCCAGATACAGCATGACTGCGGAACAGCCTGAGTCAAGCCTCTTCATAAATCAGCGAATAAGTGGAGTATTAAAATTATTCTCCCTTTCTCGGTAATTTCAACCGTCTGCAAGCTCATTGTCCATAATAGCATTTCAAAACTTCTTGAAGAACGTAAAATTGTACACCAACATCAGTATAACTTCAGAAAGGGATTTTCAACAACGCCGCAACTGGCATCAACACTGCATAACTTCACCAGTTCAGTAAATGATGAAAAACAAACAGACGCAATGTGTAAGTATTAAATCGAAGCTTCACTAATATGGTCAACCCGAGTTGCGCCGCCGCCAGAAATTTGACCTTCATTTTACCGCAGCTGCAGCGTAGCCTTGGCAACGCAAGAAGTGACTCGCCGCGCCGAACTTACCCGCCGCCGTGTGCGCTTGCCGCCCCCGCCTGCGGCGACTTGGCGCATGCGCTTTCCGCAGCCGGGTCGCTGCCTGACCACGTGACTCGCCGCGCGCCAGACTAAGGGTGCGTTCCAATTTCCCCTTTAGGCGGCCTCGTTGCCGTCTTCGCGGACAGCCCGCCATGTTAAGCACCGTTCTAAATCGAACGAAGACTGCTTCGAGGAGACGGAATCCAAGTCAGCAACGACGCAGGCTACCTTCCTGTCTAAACTGATAAGTGACGGCAGCGCCACCTTTTTCTGTATTAATGTCGTAACAAAAGCACTTGTTCTTTTATTGAGATATTTAGTATAATATATTAGTGATGAAGATGACTTTGTTTAGTTTTTAAACTACGTTATGTTTGTAATAATAAAGGTAATATTATTTACGAGACCTGCGGCTTGCGTTACTCAACATGTCTGCTACGAGGAGGTCGTCTCGTTGGTGTTGCGTTTGGGACGGCGGCGCCGTTCCAATTTTATTCCTTGAGACGTCTGTTAGACTGCTTGGTAAGCTGCATACCAAGCTGTCCGTGAATTGGAACGCAGCCTAAGCGGAGCGCCGTGCTCGCCTAATCATTGCGAGCTTGGCCGTCTTCACTGAGCGTTGCGCGGGAGCGGGAGGCTGTGAGCCGTCGTCGACCCGCGGCGTCTCACGCGGATATCGCCCGGCGAGCTGCTTCACTGGAGAGGGTTCGGAATGCCAAGCGCGAGAAACTAACGTCGGAGAATGAGGAAGGGTGTGTTTACCCAAGCCTAATCACAGTTACGTCTAGCCACTGACCTAGGCACACCTGGCTTAGAGCTAAATGTATACGTAATTATAACAATTACAGCTAAATCAAAGGTTGCCCAAATGAAACCAATATTTAACCAGGCTAAACAAAGCTCTCGCTTTCCATATCCACGGTTAGTTTAGGTAAGCCGCAGCCATTTTTTTCAGAAGCTTTTGATAAAGTTTCCCGCAAAAAATTAGTGTATACATTACAAAATGTTTTGGTGATAATCAACTAACTAAATCGATATCAACCTACTTGAGCTATAGGGAACAATTTGTTGTTTTTAACCATAATTCTCGTTTGGTTGGGCTTGAGTCTGATGTCCCCGAGGAATCGGGGCTGGGTCCCCTGCCATTTATTTGATTAATTAACGTCATAGTAAATGGCATCCTAGTAAATATTACATTTTATGCTGACGATTGGGTTTTTACCCTGAAACGGAATCCCCGAAGGACCAATTTTTGTTAAAGGGACCCTGAAACACTTTCGATAAGCGCTTTCACTCTTTCTTCCGCGTCTCGAACCACTGCGAAAGATATAGTTATCGCCAGAACAGAGCGGCACTGCGTGATTTGCTCGTCGCACCAGATACGCCTTCCATTTCTGCTTTGTTTTTGTGGCTTTTTAAAAATTTTCTACCGAAAAGCGGTCATTGCTGCAACGGAAGGAAAACCGGTCAACAGCCGCTACATGACCTTAGTGACGTAATTCGAGCCGTTGAAGAACGTCACGAGCGGGAAAAAGAGAGAAAAGACTTTTGAGCAAGTTTACAAGTTATCTGATAGGCATAGAGCCTTAATTTATGGCTGCGGTACTTTGCGACCCCCCAATCTAAGTACTGGGTGTGTTGGGTGACTACGTTCTGCAAGCATTTAAGATTTCAAAAAAGTTGGAAAAAATGTTGCAGGGTCCCTTTAAATGAGTCGCTAAATAAGGCTGTTTCGTGGTGGGAGGTTTCGCATATGTCAATCAATTTTGAATACAACGGTTTACATGTTTATTTCTCATAGGAAAACAACGAAATTTCCAGTACTCTACCAATAACGTCATTCTTTGTGAAGTTGATTTCTATAGGTACCTTGGGTTGCGGATAACAAATACCGTAACTGGACAAAGCACACTGACATCATACTTCGAAGGATAATAGAAAACTATTCTTCCTACGAAGGGCTTTGAGACTTTCACCGCCATCTGTTCGCCGCCTTGCATGAACGCTGTATACCCTGTAGCGACACCATCGCCATCGTCACCATCAGCACCGAATCATCATCACGGTACCCGGCCAGCGTCGGCAGTTCCACGCGACCAGAGATCGAACACGACCGAGCGCCTGGGCGCTCGCGTGTCTACGCCGCTCTCCAAGTTCCGGCCGGGCCTAACGCGCGTATTGGCAGCGGGGGCAGCGGAAGGAGGGGGCGCTTATTCTCTGCCTATCTACATTGCAGGTTTGACTTGCTGTATTTTTTTTTTCACAATTCCTGTTATTGCTGCCACTGCTGCCAAAATATTGCCTAATTTTGTAGTGTTCTGTGTGCCGGAAGTGTTGAAAATGGGTACCGAACTTGCTGATCTTAAGCGAGACATACGAAAAGAAATCAGAGAGCTGAAAAACAGCGTAGAATTCATCAGCAAGGAATACGATGCTATGAAAAAGGAGTGTGGTGATATGAAAAAGGAAAACGCCGATCTGAGAGCTTCGTACGAGGCCTTGGCGCTCGAGGTCGCAGCTTTGAAGGTGAGGGTGCACGAAGATTCGCTGCGGATCACTGCCCAGGATCGGTACTCGCGAAAGAAAAATCTGGAAATTAAGGGCGTTCCCCAGAACGACAAGGACAGGTTGATTGAAGTGCTGAGCAAAGTTGGAGAGGCGATCGGGGAGCCGATAACCGAACAGGATGTTGAAATCTGCCACCGTGTTCCAGTACGCAATGATTCTTCAGACCCAAACATTGTTGTCGTCTTTCAAAGATAGCAAAAGCGCGACGCTGTCATTCGTAAGGCACAAAAGCCAAGATGTAACACGGAAGACTTGGGTTTTGCATAGAAGTAGCCAGTTTATGTAAATGAACACCTCTGCCCGAAAATAAACTGTTAGGAATGACAATTGCGAAGAAAAGAGAACTGAACTCGCGCTTCGCATGGTCAATAGGCGGCAAGGTCTTTGCTGCAAGGGCAAGGGCCGCAAGGGCCATTCACATCACTTGTGAAGCAGATCTGGGAAAGATGCGCGATACCACTCCCGTCCACTGCCGACCACTCCCGCGCGATACCACTGCCGTCCCGTCCACTCCTTGAAGATAATGTAGTGTTAAGGCGTACGTGAGTTTTCTTTCGACGATGGCATCACCTGCCGATATCAAGTATCCTAGTGATGGTCGCTATCTTTCCTTCTTGCACTGCAATGCCCAGTCTGCACGCAACAAGGACGGCGATCTTATTGATTGATTGATTGATTGTAGGGTTTAACGCGCCGACGCAACGCAGGCGATGAGGCGCGCCGTAGTGGAGGGCTCCGGATTAATTTTGACCACCTGGGGATCTTTAACGTGCGCCGAAATCTCGTACACACGGGCGTTTATGCTTTTCGCCTCCATCAGAAAAGCGGCCGCCGCGGCCGGGAATCGAACCCGCGACCTCGTGCTCAGCAGCGCAACACCTTAGCCACTGAGCCACCGCGGCGGGTACGGCGATCTTACCATTTTTCTAAACGAGTTTCACTTTAATTTCTAAGTAGTCATTGCCACCGAAACTTGGTACACGTGTGAAGACGAAGTGTTCCGTCTGCCTGGCTTCAATAGTTTTTTCTTGAATAGATCATCTCGACGCGCCGGGGGTGTCATGCAGCTGGTATCAAATGAGCTGGCATGCAGCATGCTAGCAGATTTGTCAACCATAGCATCAGATTTTGAAGTTCTGACCCTGCAATGCAATAGGTTAATATTGTCGGTTGTTTACCGCCCACCCGATGGGAAAACGGATCAATTTTACTCTTTTCTGGAAAAGCTGTTTTCTTTTGTGTCTCTGAACAACCTAGAATAGTAATAGGTGGTGACTGCAATATTGATCTTTTGCAGTGCACAAACATATCTCGAGATTTGCTTTTGCTACTCGATTCCTTTTCATGCAGGAATGTGATTACGCAGCCTACGCGTATCACCTGCCACTCTGAAAGCCTGTTGGACTTGTTTGTGACAAATAACATGTTGATAGCATAGTATCTGGGACTATTATGTCGGACTTGAGTGATCATCTTCCCATCTACATGTTTCATAAGCGCAACGAAACACTCGGAAAAGTAAAAGCTGATCGCCAATCACACAGTGTGGAAGACACCAGTACCAAAAATTGAGTAAAGTTCCGGAAGGAAATAGAAAGAATAAACTGTAACCCAGTATTTCAATTAAACAGTGTAGACGAGGCTTATGACACGTTTATGCATAGTATTAAGGAAGTTTATCATAACCTCTTTAATCTAAAGACAGTACGAACATCTAAAAAAATAAGGAAAGCATGGTTAACAAATGAATGCCTTGAAATTATTAGAAAGAAAAACTCCCTTTTTTCGAAGTTCATCTAAACAAAGAAGCCGGATGATTTCAAAACTTTTAAGAAGTATCGCAATTTTGTGTCGAAGTTCCTGCGTAAGGCGAAGAAAACTTACTTTGAGAATATTTTTTCTGGCTCCCGTAATGACGTCATATGGCGTGAAATAAACAAGCTCCTAAACCGTGGGTCAAGGCAGGCTGAAAAACTTGAATTATTAATCGGTGATAGAATGATACAGGGTGTCGAGCTGGCGAACAGTTTCAATACATTTTTTACAACCTTAGTGCCAAGTCTTAATACAAACGGTTCGAAACAGTTTTTGGGTCCACCAAACAGTTACTCGGCCTTTTTCGAGCCAACTACTCCCTCTGAGGTTTATTCAGTCTTCATGTCCCTAAAGAATAGCACAGCGCGCGATATTGATGACCTTCGAATAAAACCGCTAAAATTTGTACTTGACCTGTTGGTGCCCGTGATTTGCCATATTTTGAACCTATCTTTATCTACGGGTGTTTTTCAAAAAAATATGCAGCACGCCTCAGTAACGGTGTTGTTTAAATCTGAAAACCAAAATGAATTTCGCAATTATCAACCCATTTCTATATTGCCTGTAATGTCGAAAGGATTGGAAAAAATAATTTGTAACCGCATTGTGCCCTTCTGTGAGAAACATTGCATTATATCACCGAATCAATTTGGCTTCTGAAGAGGCATGTCTACAGAACTCGCCCTGCTAACTCAAAAAGAACACATACTTACCGGATTCGAAAATAAAAAAAATTACTTTAGGCATTTTTATCGATTTGTCGAAAGCTTTTGACAGGATAAACCATGAAATTATGTTAACCAAGCTAGAACACTACGGTTTTCGTGGCGTTACTCTAGAAATTATAATGTCTTTTCTGAATTTCAGGAAACAATGTGTCAGCATCAAAGAAACTAGATCTTCGCTAAGGAACGTAACAGCGGGAGTTCTGCAAGGTAGCATTCTCGGTCCTATTTTATTTACATTTTTTATAAATGATATATTCCATATTAGTGAATGTGCCCATTATGTCGTCTACGCTGACGATACCAGCCTCTTTTTTCAGTCTGATGACCTAAATGAACTTTCAAACTCAGCCAATATGACCCTTAAAGGGACACTGAAGTGAATTTGTCAAGCTCCCGTTTTTGCTTGCACTGTGTAGACTGGCTCAAATTAGCACACTTTTCATCGTTTATCCGGTTGACAAATCGGTAATTATTTTACAAAGCTCGAAAGAAGAAAAACTACCATGCGCGGTTTGCGGCGGCCGCACAAACTAAGCTGTGACGTTGAGAGGAGGGGGCGCCGTGATTGGACGATGCCCAAGGTTAGCAATAAAACAAGTTTCGGTTTCGGTTTCGGTCCGTAAAACAACATGTTTGACATTCGATGGCGTCGTTGGATGGGCATTCTCAATATCCCAGTTATCGTAGTACCGCGCTTCTGCCATGTTGTCGGCTGTAAAGTGCATAAGATAAGCCTCCCAGGACGGCTTGGAATCGTAGCATTCACTATCTGAGGCCTACGCAGTGCATGAACGCCCTCCGCGTCCCCGCAGACGCTCAAATGCATGCGCTTTCCCCCTATATTTGGAGCTTGCCTCGCTCATGCCTGTATCGTAAAAAGCGTGTTCGCACCAGGCCAAGGGTCTGTTGATTCTGGCCTGTGCCCACTGCCCGCAAGCAGTCGGTGCTTATGGCAACAGCACGCCAACGAGAACTCGCTAGCGCGGCAGTGCCAGCCTGCGCGAGTTCTGTTGACTAGTTCGTGGAGCAATGAAACGTTGTGGCCCAAAAAAAACGTGAACTCAGTATAGAAAACATTGGCGAAAAACGAAAAGGTTAACTCATAAAAAAAAAAGCATGTACCCGCGGCGATTCGAACTTGTGACTGGCGAAACACTTGCGGTGACATAGCTAGCGCACCAGACGACTAGGCCACAGGGGGCCGCTGGCCGAAATGGAAAATATCAGGTATATAATGTATAACCAGTTTACACTTTTATTTAGTTTTAGTATTTCAAGCTGCTTAGGTGACTATTTGTTGTATTGCGCTCGTGCAGTAAGCGTCCCCCGAGTTTCCACAATAGCTCACGTCTAGCAATTGCATTTCGTAGACGGGAAAGCGTTCGCGGATGCGTAGTCGTGCTCCTGACCGCTCTGCTTGTTCGCCCAGCGCAAAAAAGTGCTTCCCGCACCCTAGTTTTACGCTGTACGGTAAAAATATCAGTTGATTTTATCTCCTTAGTACCTATATTGACTTCGCTCACTCTTCTCCCCCTTCAAGAGGCCTTATATTTTCCTACTGGCGTACCAGTCAGCGAAGCGTCGCATGTGCGCTTGTGCAGCGCTTGTGTGAAGCGACCTTGACTTGTAGCTAGATACAGTGTACAAACTAACGAAGTAAAGAAAGGCGCATTCTTCCATTCCCAAACGTGTTGTGGCTTAGTTTCAACTGATCGAGCGAATTGCGACGACCCGTCGGCGGCCGGCGGACTAAACGGTGGGCCGACTGACTCGGTCGCGGAAGGTCGGCGAGCCGTGCAGTAGCGCAGCCAATTGTCAGCTCCTCTCCTGCTGACGTCACACGAAAACGCCACAGAAAATGGGCGAGCGTAAAGAGAGGAGGACAGCATTTTCGAATTGATTTTTCTACTACATAAATTCGCGTAAATGCGCACAGAGTGGTCGAAACAGGGCCCAGAGACTCCGGACTACAGTTTGCGCACGTAATCCCGCATTGTTTACAAATCACTTCAGTGTCCCTTTAAAAATTTGCTGAAGTGGTGTGAGTTAAACTTTCTTGAAATAAACATAAGAAAAACGAAAGCTGTACTATTTTCTACTGCACAAAAAAACATTGCTTCGGATTTGAACTTATACCTTGGATCCGAGAGCGTAGAGGTTGTAAAAGAAGTCAAAACCCTGGAAGTGACCTTCAATGAACATTTAGTTTGGGATACACACGTTCAACGCGTAGGAGGAAGCTTGGCTAAGGCTTGCGGTATTCTTTCCAGACTGCGACATGTTATCCCCACCAAAACGAAACTGCTCCTATACAACGCACTTTTCACGCCCCACCTAAATTACTGCCATCTTGAATGGGGCACCACATTTCAAGCAAACGTAACTAAATTATTTTTATTGCAAAAGAAAGCGCTTCGTCATATTGCAAACGTATCGTACGACGCCCACACTGCAGAACTTTTTTCAGAATTTGACGTGTTGCCTCTGCCGAGCTTATAAAATTATAATCTTGGGATGAAATACAAACAGGCTGTCCATTACAATAACAAATGTTTCCTCACTTTATCCAACCTTACGCCACCTTTGGAAGTTATATATAATATCAGACATAAAAATCCTTGGATGACTCCTTTCTCACGTACAAACCACGGATTTCGCAGGCTACAGTACTGTATGCCCAGTCTCTTAAATAATTTAGCAAGCAAAAATATCCACATAAATATTATCTCCACCAGAAAATGGAAAGAGCACGTCATAGAAATGGGTATTCGCTTATGACACTAATAAATTTGGGACGGCCACGCACACCGCAATAATATTCTTTTGAATGGATTTCTCTCCGAAACATTTCCTATAATGCAATGTGTTTTCCCTGTTTTTCGTTCACCGAAAATGTTCGCTTTTAATTTGTTACATGGGCCTATTATTTCTCTGGCTGTATGTTTTTACTACAAAGGTAGTTTGTTTTTCAACTTGGTACGGATGTTCATTAGTACGTACCACTGCATCAAGTACATTAAACAAATATTTGTAATATTTTAATTGAGTGTATGCATATGTAATGTGTTTGTATCTACTTTCTTATTATATATGTATATCCCAGTGTACATATGACTGCTTATGTACATGTGTATTTGTATTCAGATGCATCCACGTGACAATTATTCTTTTGTGTATGCTCTTTTTATCCAAAAAAGTTCAACCATTTGTATTCATTTTTCTGCTGTTCTTTTGCTGTCAAAAACGGGGCAGAAACCATGTCAAGTTGCTTCTTAGCAGCTTTTTGTTTCTGCCCTTATTATTTCCACTTTGTATGAGAGTACAATGCTGAATAAAGGAACTTTGAAATGAACTTTGAATATAAATGTAGGAGAGCCACAGCACCCGACCGAGTCTGCTCCCAACAACCCCGCCCCCCACCCTCTGAGAACAGGCCCTGAGGTGCTTGGACCGTGACCGCCAAGAACTGGTCAACGACCGGGCCCTCAACTCCCCTACGCTAAAACGAGAGTTCGAAATAACAGTGCTTTCTCTCTCTCTCTCTCTCTCTCTCTCTCTCTCTCTCTCTCTCTCTCTCTCTCTCTCTCTCTCTCTCTCTCTCTCTCTCTCTCTCTCTCTCTCTCTCTCTCTCTCTCTCCCTCTCTCTCTCTCTCTCTCTCTCTCTCTCTCTCCCTCTGTCTGTCTGTCTATGGCACTTTAAATACTGGATTACGCTGATGTCATCTGGACTGCTTTTAATCCGGCGAACATTAATCAATTAGAAACATAGTCCAGAGTTTGACGGAATACCGTCTGGTCAGGTAAAAGCATGGTTGTGACGATGAAACGTAGGTCACTGACCAAGTCAAAGAAGCGGTTTTGTCAAAGAAACAATGCAAACAAGAGCTGTTCGCTTCATATGTAACAGCTATGAACGAACCTCGGTAACGGAAATGCTACTTAGAGCAAACTTACCTTCACTCCCAGAAATAAACCGTATATCACGTTTAAATTATTTCTATGAAAAAATGCCCATTATAAAATACATAATGAATGAATTGATTTATTTTCTTCGGGTTACGCTATTAGAGAACGTCATGACCATAACTCCTTTCCGTACCACAATAACTGCTTCAAATATGCTTTTTTCACCAGAACTGGGTACGACTGGAATACGACCAAGTCATTAACATCTTTTGCAGCTAGCCTGGATTAAAGGAGAAATATAGTTGTTTGTGCATTTGCTTTGTCTTTTTTTTTTAAAGCGCGAAGGGTGTTCCATCGGTTTGACTGTTTTATGTGCGCTTACTTTTTTGAAAAGCGACTGATGATTTGTCTGTTTGTCTTGTGCTGTCTGTTTAATATTGTTTAATGCGAACGATTGTTTGATGTGTTTTCCTGGTGTTATATGCTTAATTTATTTTGTACCCACCTCCTCAAGTTCCTCTAAGGGATTGCAGTATTCATAAATAATTAAATTGTAATGAGGACGAATGGTGTGGTTACTGCAGCCCCTGCCTTACGGCTGCGTTCCATGTGCAGTAGCTTCGTAAGTGGCATGGCCAGCGCCGACGACAAAGACGGCCAGCAGCATCGTCAGCGACGGGCGCGCGAGACCCTCTCCATCGCGATTCGCACCTCTCATCCGCTACTTTGACTCTGACCTGTCCATCCGCATGGGAAATCGCCCATGTCCCAACTCTGCCTTCCTTTTATGGGGTGACTTCAGCTTCCCAGGCGTACTCTGAATCCTTCCTACACTCGGGCCTCTCGTGGAGGAGATCCTTGAGATTTCCCCCATGCGTAATAAGCAGTGCGGAATCCTCCGCTTACCCGAGTGGAGGGAGCAAATGGCGTGGAAGGGGGACTCGGAATACGGCCCAGAGTATCCAACATTGAGTCGGTCACGCTTATTAAACGGGCGATGAAGACGTTATGCGCGTGTGGTTCATTCGAAGCGTTGGAATAAGAGCTGGCACCAATTTTAACGCAAGCATCACTAAAATAAGTGGTATAGTGAGGAAAATAGGAAATAGGCATGCGACACCCTAGCTTCTTTCCCGCACTGATCTCATGACGAATTACACGCAGTTAGTAGCGATTGGTTGAGGCCGCCAAAATCCAACGCAAATAAGCAGTGATTACAACCTTACATAACGAACTATTTGAGCTTAGATTTTGTGGACAACATTTTATAGCAGTAAGAATGGTGGGCCAAACAAGGAAAGTTGCGGACGAACACGTACGGAAGCACTAATGCGCACGGCGCGCAATGTACCGGTCGAAGCTCAACACCCGTCTGGCACGACACTGGCAAACTCCATAAGCGACACCGCCAGTTACGTGACCCTGTTTGCCCAGCATACTCAAATTTTCACAAACGGTTACTATCATCGGTAACAAAAGTTAGTCAGGTACAAATCAGGTCAGAAACACAGCGAATGCGGACAGCAGTTGGGAGCAGTATTGTAGTGCTATCTCAGAAAGCAGACGCTAAACAAGTCCACAAAATGACCTCTTGCCGTCCGCAGCATCCTTATTCAACACAATAGCGTTGGGTTTAGACATGTGCCCTGAATACGTCCTCGTTACCATCACGGAACACACGAGAGACAGAGAGAAAACATTTAATAAGCGCAAATGTGAGAGCGGAACCCATGTTCGGGAATCCATGCGTTGCCTTCGCCGTCTTGGCCCGTGTCACCAGGAGAGTATGGTCCTCCGGTTGACAGCTGGTCAACAGTGTCTCCCACAGCTCAGGAAAGGAACGGGTAGAGAGGGGTGGTAGGGCTGGGTTGAGAGCGCATTTCACAATTATATGCTGGAGGGTACCTAGCTGTGGACAAATTTGAATAGAGCGGCGTACTGTGTGGGAAACAATAAATTCATTCAAACCGAGTGAACGTACGCCCGTGCTTGTAATTTTCGCAGTATTATTTCCTGAGTTTTGCTGAGGGATGGGTGAGGGCACGAGAATTTTCGTCTAGTGGTCCGGTAAAATTGAGTAATGTCCTTATAGGTTCATGAGAAGTGGCGTCGGAGCTGCGGTGACCTCTGGGGCTCGGTGGGCCAGTTCGCGAGCCTGTTGGTGGGCGAAGTTGTTGCCCGTTACAGAGGCATGGGGAGGTGTCCAAACGATCGCCACTCGGTGAGATGGACGGTATCGCTGAAGTACCCGTAGGGTCGTTGGTGCCACCCTCCCTGAAGGGAAACTGCGGCAGGTTGCTTGAGAGTCAGTGATGATGACTCTGCTGGAGCATTGGATGAGGGCTAAGGCAATTGCGAGTTCTTCGGCGTCTCGAGGGCACGTCGTACGGATGGATGCGCACAAAATTACATGGTTTTTGGACGTTGTGACTGCAACCATGGTTTTGTTGTAAGCGTAGCTCGGCGCATCGGTGTAGGACACGTCAGAGCGATTGCCATATAAGCATTCGTGAGCTTGGCTGCGGGCGGCCCTGCGCTCGGGGTGGAGGTCGGGGGTTCATATTCTTTGGTAGGGGTCGTGCAGAGATATGTTTACGCCGCTCGACTGACAAAGGGGCCAGGTGGGTTTGTTCTGCACAGGGCCAGTGGATGCATTGCAGAACAAAGCGGCCTGCTTGAGTGTGTAACACACGATTTTGTGTGCGAAGTAAAATTTTGGCATAAATATTTAATTTCGCAGTGAACAAAGCATCCTTTGCTGCCGGAAAAGCACCGGGGGCAGTTGAAATACCAAAGCTTCGAATATAACAAACGTGAGTTTTGTCTTCACAGAGGATATAAATGTACCTTATCTGAATGCACAAACTTCGTACACCTGTGCCACGGCTTTATCTCACGCAGCTTGTCCACCAAGCTGCCGGTCCTCCCCTGTTTGCCCACCAAGCAGGGGGAAACGGCGATTCCTCTAGGGCTTTGAACCACGCCTGCACCCAGCATCGAGGAGTCCCCTTAAAGAGGGCGCCGCGCGACTACAAACCAAGATGGTGGCGTGTTCTTGCCCCATGGACTCGGACAGGCGAGTGACCCATCCACATCGCTTCCCGGAGGTGGTCTCTCTCCCAGCAATCCGGTCCCCACCCAATATGTCCAATGTGTCAACAACAGGGCCAACGCTGCAGATCGGGCTCTGCGCGAGCTTTATGTTCAACCAACGACAAGCTCCAACGTTGTATCTGACTCTGCTGCAATGAATCACGCGTACTCGGGCCAATTAAAAGCACTCTTTGGCAACCTCGTGTGCCGCCTGGACTGCCATACCAGCGTCATTGACGAAAGGATGAACTCAACGAGAAGATGGCCGCCTGCTTAGTGGATTTCAACGGTCGTATAGCTGCCCTGTCCAATCGTTTGGCAGTCATGGAGTCATGGCGCTTTGGCGACGCCCGTTTTCAGAAGGTACACTTTGCCGAGCTGAAGCCTGTGCGACATCAAGTTATGACTCTAGAAGAACTCGCGAATCGCGCGGAGCGACTCACGCACAAAGCAATCGTGGGTTCTCCTAACAACACGAAGGATCTTATTGGCACTGGAGCATTTGTCGATGCCCAGGAAAATCCACACCTTCAGCGTTTTGCACGTCTCGCTCGGCCGATAACTGTCCGTGCGGTTCTTGAATTGGCGCTCTAAGCTCAGCTGTGGAATCTCCTGCAGCACAGCAAGTGGAGGCCGGCTCTTTGTCTTCTAATTCTAGGCTACCTTACGGCGGGGTTCGGCAGCCTCCACCTCGCCTGGGCTGCTGTTTGTGTGGTGCCCCTGGTCACTCGACGCATGATTGTGACCGCCACGCAGGTGTTCTGTCTAGTCGACCGGGAAACTCCAGCGCGGGTCGTCGAGGGCCGGAACCCGCGCATACCTTACCAAGCCCCTCGCCTGTTGGCAGAGTTTACTTCACGCCAATTGGATGTACTTAGTGAAAAGGTATCCAAAGCCACTGAAGCAACGACACATGAGGTAAACTCTGCAGTGTTGCCCGTGCCCTCTGTGGCTGCGGGAGTGCTGGACAATGCCACAGTAAGAGCGAAGGTTCCCCACGACGCTCCTTACCTGTGGCTGGACGTGGTCGTGCTGGTTAAATCACTAAAGGCTTTAGTGGACACGGGTGCTGCCGTCAACATTTTGGACCGTTCTGTAGTGGCCCATGTGCCTCACTTAATTCAGTTCGCACTTGCCAGGTGGTTGCTTGCCTTCAACGCATCTGAGGTACAACCTATTAGATACGTGCTTTTGGATTTGAGTGTTCTCAGAAGGCTCTAACGTGTCGAGTTCATGGAAACCGAAAGCCCAATTTGTCCGGTAATCATTGGATGTGGCTGGTGTCGAAATAACATCTCCGCCAAAGCCTAGGTGCATGCGGCATCAAGACATTCTTAGGCCTAAGAAAGCTGCTTGTGGGTTATACCTTCTCGCAATTATGGTTGCTTTCGTCGTACATCCATTAATCTGTATGCATGAAAACTGGAAAGCTCTTCTTGGTCGTGTCTTCTGGGGGTTTGCCGCACCAGGGCCGCACAGAAACTACATCGGAGCGGCAACTGCTGTTAGCACAACATGCGGCGGAGCGTGGATGCAAAGACGGAGTGCTACAAGCGTCACAAGCTGGGACTTGTGAGTGCTTCCAAGACGGAGGCAGAGATGAAGACCTCGGCTTTCGCGGTGGAGGCTGTGGTGGGGGCGGACTACTAGCCGCCCACGAGTGAGAAGTGCTACAAGTGCAACTGGATAGGCCACTTTGCAACGGACTGCAAGGAGGCTAAGGACCGGCGCTACCGCTGCAACGGCATCGGCCACATCTCCGAGGACTGCCAGCACAGAACAGACCAGGTGTCCTGCTACAACTACAGCAAGCTAAGGCAAGAGAAAGATAATGATAGATTGACCGAAATTATTCGGTTTAGAATGAAGAGGGCAGAAGCGCACTCAGGATATGAGCTCAGCTGGCACTTCAACTGCATTCGACTCATGGCGGGGTTGCTAATTCAGGGGTAAAGAACAGGACAGGGTAGAGGAAAGAAAGTTTATAATTGATTGAAGGAATGGAAGGAGATCTGCCACTGTTGTTGGGGTTGGCCACACACAAAACATAACCAAAAACACCCGTCTGGCGTCTTGCAGCGTCGGGGGCGGCTCAATGAATAAGGAAACAAATGGAGAGCTTGAGAAGTCGTGACCGTCCACGGTGATTTTGAACCTCGTAGGTTGTTGGGAAAAGACAAAAGACGAGAGAGGGCCTGTGCTCGACGACCCCACGCACACACCGCAAGAGGTCAGAGCCCACGGGCTGCGAGGACCGCAGATCCGGAACTCTACTGAGCGATCGTCAACCTAAACACATCCGCGCTGCTCGGCGCCGGCGATCGAGCATCCATGGTAAAAGGCATGCTTCAAGGTTTTGCTAATGATTTTCAAACAGAACGTTATTGCCAAATAGCCCTCCAGAGTGGACGTCGGTGGCCTCCTTTGTATGGTGCGGCCATCTTTCCCTACTCTGAAGCCCCACAATGTAACGGAAGAACGAAACAAAAGGCAGACCTGAGCCATGGCTGCCCGTTCGGGGATGATAACTTTAATGACACGGGAACTAATATCCATTATGATTGTTATGACTGGCGCATGCGCATCGCGACATTCAACAGGAATTATGTGGTCGGTCACAAGTTTCTACACCACTGAAATAAACATAGCAGCCACAAATTACGGTTGTTCATGAAGGCTATGTGAAGGTGCTGCTCCTATGCTGGCTCCTGAGACAGAGCCCTTTTTTTCTCCCCCCTTTTTAAGAGCCACAAAATGAAAACGGGGCAGCACTCGAAAGCCTCGCGTTCCGAACGCACGAAGGTTGTGGAGGGGTGGCCCCCGCTGCCCTCGGTGACAGATAACCAAGCCACGCCATTGCACCGCACTGTTTCAATGCATTGCTCTTGCAGCGTTCTCTTTTCCCGCGGGATGTTTTGTCGCCGTGCTCCTTTGTCGCTTTGCACTGTTGTTGCTAGCTGTTTCGCTCTTTTTTTGCTATGCTCTTTTATCCTGTGTTCTTTTCTCGCTGTGCTCTTTTGTCACTGCGATCTTTTGTCGTGAGCCTTTTTTTGCGTGCTCTCTGACGCCATGCTGTATTGCCGAAGCTGTTTTGTCGCGTGCACTTTTGTTGGTTGTTCATTTATCGTAGTACCATTTTTATTACACCCGCCAATAATGTGTCGCCATGAACGCGAGCGTCAAGTATGCACTCACACTATGTATATTTCACTTTTTTTTTCAAATAAAGTCATTGATTGAAGCTCTAGTCTTTCCTTGTTGCCTCACATAATCCGTGTCGCGATATGACAACCAGCTTTCGCTTTTCCTTGCCATTTAAAGCGTCCAGGATGGCATACCTGCATTGAGCTCGCGCGTTCTAATTAGCGGTTGGTTATAAGCAGATTCTGCCATATCAGCATTATTTTTGCAATAACGCCTGAAGTTCGCGGAAATAAGGTTTATTCACTTACTCAATATTTGATCGAAAGGCCCAATGGCGTACTTCCACAGGACTTCTAGCTTCTCGATTAAATTGCAATAAGCGATTTGGCCGAAAGCATCATTTTAACGAACAAATTGCAGGCGTGTAACCTCTTTGTGGAAGTTCTCAAATGGTCATTAACTTAGGTGCCTCCATATAGAAGTTATTTTTAGGCACAGGGCTCCTCAAATTCAAGGATAGTGGCTCCAGTTCTCAGGGCGGGTTGTTCATTTTTCAAACGTCATTAGTTCAGGTCCATGGAATGACTGTATGCCTGTAGACCCAGGGTTTATCTGCGAATCCTTGAAAGTGGTTATTTTATGGAAGCAGCCACAACGCAGAAAGCCAATGCATTTGACCACCCTACTTCATGTCGCGCCGTCATGGGAGAACAAGGTTATTTATTGGATACTCGCATACAGGATATATCCTTCTCTCAATGAAGGGTTCTCGAGCGACGTTCGGGCAGCCGCTTGCGTCACCGCTGTGCAGCGGCTGAGCACCACACCGTCCATAAAAGCCGTCATCGCTAAAGAGAACTTTCGGAATCCACTTGCCTGGGTTGAGTGGAATTTCGCAGCCGGCTTTAATAGCTGTAGCGGAGTTAAAAACGTACACAAGAGATACATTTTCGCACGTCTTACGGTCAACTGGGGATACACAAGGAGCAGCGCGGCCACGCGACCAGTGGTCTGGTTTCTTCTTCTCAGTGCCTGTGGCTCGACAGCGATCGTCCAGCGCGACCGCACGTGCTGCTGTTAGCAGACAGCCTTGGCACCGTCGGAGGGACTCACAGCTGATCCGGGCGGAGCCTCACGGCCTCGGTGGCGCACACGTAGCGCACGCCGTGCTGAGCTGCGTCGTCGTCCTGCTGGCGGCGGCGCGCGAAGCACGGCAGGACGGCCTTGAACTCCTTGCGGAAGCTGTCGTTGAGCCAAGTGTACAGGAAGGGGTTGTAGCAGGTGGAGCTGACGGCGATCGCGTGCGCCAGGAAGAAGAAGGCGTTGGCGAAGTGCCAGCCGCGCGCGGGCTCCGAGAAGTCGACGGCCAGGTTGTACAGGTTCAGCGGCAGCCAGCAGGCGCCGAATATGAGCACCATGGAGACCAGCATGCGGTTGGTGCGGCGCGTGCGGCGCCGCTCGAACTGCTCCTTCTGCAGCGACTTGGCGCCGGGCTTGGCGCGCGCGCGCTCGCGGAGCTTGCAGCAGACGCGCATGTAGCAGAAGCTGATCACCGCGAACGGCAGGCCGAACTGCAGCGAGCTGGTGCACAGGCTGAAGGCGCGGCGGCTCTGCTCTGAGGGCCAGCGCTCTTCGCAGCGGGCGCCGTCCGCCGCCATGAAGAGGCCGTACGGCAGCGTCAGCAGCCCGCCCGCGAGCCAGATGAAGCCGATGAGGGCTCCGCACAGGGGAAGCCGGAGCCGGCCCCGGAACGGGTGCATGATGACGAAGAAGCGGTCCACGGCGATCGCGGTGAGCGTGAGCGACGACACGTACACACTGACGCCCTGCGCGTACGGCACCAGGCGGCACACGGCGGCGCCCAGGGACCAGCCGGCGAACTGGTGCAGGGGCGTGAATGGCACTGCGAGCGCGCACAGCATGATGTCCGAGAGGGCCAAGTTGGCGATGAACAGGTTGGTGACCGTGTGCATGGCGCGCTGCCGGAGCACCACGAAGCAGACGAGGGCGTTGCCCGACACGCCCACGATGAAGACGAGCGCGTACACGCAGCAGAAGAAGGCCCGCACCGCCGGCACTTCCGAAATGTAGTCGCCGCCACTCCTATTGGCCGCCATGCCCGCCGAGCCTGCGCCAGCAAGAGCGCCCCTGCTGTGAACACTGTGTCACGGGCTGCGGGGCGGCCACAGCGCCATCTCACGAGACGCGCGCCTAATCTGACACTACGGAATAAACCCTGTGCGCCAGCCATGAGCTGCAAGGACACCTGTAACTCACTCATACGGGCCTTCAGTCGCTTTTTCCCATGTTTTGAGAAGAACGGCGCGAAAACGAAACAGACCCCGATTCAATGTGGCTTCTTCCGAGCTCACCCGTGGCAGACGGCATGTGCCTGCTAAAGCAGACGCTTAACGTGCGACAATTCTGTCATGGACATTTTTTACGCTTGTACGAGGACCGTTCTCTTCATAGAAGTCTTCGGCCATGAAATTGGATTCATATACCATGGGTCATTCTGGAGATTTTGCCAAAACAAAAAAAAAATTATATGTGGTATACACAATTAATTAAATTTCGCTATCATAAAAATCTTAACGGGACCGTGTAACAGTAAATTGGCCTATTTCCAGAAATCAGGGTGCCGGGAATAAATGTATACGACTCCCAGTAGTAGCAGTTGCATGTAAGTCCAGATAATGCTCAAACATGTAAAATTGGTTTCGTTTGATTTTGCCTCACTACGACATCGCGTTCAGTGAAACGGGCTTCGTGAGGCTATGCCTTTGCCTAAAAAAGCAGACTCAGGGACATGTAAATGCGAAATAAATAATATCTATGGGGAACTTTTGTGCGCAGCGCATAGGCTTTAGAAGCCACGTACCGCAGTTCGAAGAGATAAAATAATATCCCTCACCACTTGTAGTAGGTTTTGTTTTAGCTTCTATTTCGACTAAGTGTTTTGCTATGCGGTGCAGGCATATTCAAAATGCCAACGCAACAGCTCGTGGTACCTACTTACCACTAGCGCATAAAAGCAGCGGCAATAGTCGGAGACTGTTTCTCCTATCGCCTACGCTGCCAGGATGGCCGTGAACTTCATTGATGGGGAATGGCGCGTGTAGTTGGCTGACGCTTAAAGGGACACTGAAGGGAATTTGTCAAGCTTATGCTTTTTTTTTTGCATTGAGTATTCTGGCTCAAATAAACACACTTTTCCTCGTTTTTCCGGTCGATAAGGCGACATTTATTTTATAGAGCCTGAAAGAAGAAAAAACTACCCTCCGCGGTCTGCGGCGGCCGCAATAATTACACAGCAGTGGCGGCCGCAATAACTAACCACACCAGGTGTGCTGTGATTGGACGATGTCCAAGATTACAATTAAAGTAGTTCCGGCTTCGGTTCTGTGAAACAACATGATTGGCATCCGACCTTACCGTTGGCTCGACATTCTCGATATCTCAGTAATCGGCATACCGCTCTTCTGCCATCTTGTCGGCTTGTCGAATAGTATCTACCATCTTCTACCATCTTGTCGAATAGTAACGATCACTAGCCGAGGCGTACGCGGTGGATGAACGTCCCCGCGGCGCCGGATACGCTCAAATGCGATGCGCTTTTTCCCCAACTTTAGAGCTTGCCTGGTTCGTGCTGTATCGTAAGAGGCGTTTTCGCACCAGGCCAAGGGTCGGCTGATTCGGGATTGTACCCGCAATCAGTCGGTGCTTATGGCAACACCACGCCAACTAGAACTCGCCCGCGCGTCAGTGTCAGTCTGCGCGCGTTCTGCGAACTTGCACGTGGAGCAATGAACGCTACAGAGCAAAAGAGGGGAATTCAGTACAGATATCATCATCATCAGCAGCAGCAGCAGCCTTCCCACGTCCAACACTGCAGGACGAAGGCCTCTCCCACTGACCTCCAACCGCTTCTCGAGTCCACAGTTTACCCCCAAGCTTTCGCACTTGATAACTCCATCATGTTGTCGGCCTTCCCCTTCTATACCCACCTCTTGGTATCCATTCTGTGACCATAATTGTCCACCGATTCTCGGTTCGTCTCCTACATGGCCAGCCCAAGTCCGTTTCTTTTTCTTTATTTGAACTATGATATTGTCAACTCTAGTTTGTTCTCTCATCCAACTTGCTCGTTTCTTGTCCCGGAGTGTTATTCCTAACATTATTCGTGCCATGGCCCGTTGAGGCGACCTTTCCAGTTTGCTTTCCAGTTGTTTAGTAATGCGCCAAGTTTCAGCTCCGTATGTCATCACCGCCAGTATGCACTGGCTGTAGATTTTCTTTTGAGCGACAGAGGTAGCTTACTTTTCCTTATTTGGGAGTGCTTTTTGAGTGCTCTCCAACCCCATGGATTTCTAAGTTATCTGGTGAGCATGTATCAGTTACTTCTGGCTGATGTACTTCATGACACCCCATTCTAAGTACTGGATGTGCTTGTTGACTATAGTTCGAAAGCCTTTAAGATTTACAGAAAAGTTTGGAAAATTGTTGCAGGGTCTCTTTATTGACGCAGAAGGAAGACATCGAACATGCGGTTTTAGAATTTACCGATCGGTGGATATGGAGGGTTCCACAAGGAATTCGTCTGCCCAGTTTTTAGGCTGGACGACGAAACCAGAGGCGTATTACAACAGAAAATGACGCTTAATGGAGTAGAAAGGGCAATCCAAAACTTGATCCCGGGCGAGTTCGCCGGCCCCGATGGGTACAGTGCTGCTTTTGTTAGCGTGCTAGCACCACTGTTTTACTAGGCATAATGAAACGAATCATACCGTACCATTTCGTTGGCAAATGTTGACTACAAAAGTTTTTTTAAAAGTCTCCGCACATAGAACACAGAAAGTAATACGGCAATTAATAGGGACACATCAGACGTGTGGCACCAAAGGCCGAACAATATTCACCAATGTACACAAAGCCAGGTGTGTGCTCGAGTGCTGCGACGCTGATCGTGATCAGTGCTCCCATTGGACCTCGAGAACGTAAACAGAGGCAGGGTGAAGCTCTGGCGCCTTGGATGCAATTGCGGGTTATACCCGTGCCACACGATTAAGGCCTTAAGATAACAAATGTCATTAATTGGGCGGGCTGTGCTACACGCGAAAATGCAGAGGCATAAAAGTGTTAGGCATGATCATGGTGATCATGACCAAAAAGATAAATTCACTCATATTTTAGAAGTCTTTAACGTAGAGGAAAACGCCTTACAAGGGTTAAAACTGTTTTTTGCGAAAAAAAATTATGAGAAATAGTAATTTCTCAAAAATGGTGTGAGCCGTTTCTAAAAGTGGTTTCAGCATGCCGTCGCCGGCCAGCCGTAGCCAAATCCGAAAAATTTAACACGAAGAGTAACGCGATGTTCTTACTTTTGCCTCTGTTCTAGTGAACTTCGTCTTCTTCAAAACTTCGCTCGTCTTATTTCGAAGTTCAGCTACATTTCCGCGTCAACACTCTGGTGCTGAGAGTTTCATTGGCTTCATTTGGTGCTCATCGCGTTCGAGAGTAGGCAGATGTAAGGCATTCGCGAAGGTAAATGAGTTGTGCGGAACTCCTTAAACCTAAAATGAAATTAGAGCGAATGGCATTAGATTTTTGCGCGTAGCAGCGAATTATTGGCATTAAAACTTCAGGCATTAAAGGAGCCATGAAGAGAAAATACAACTTCGTTTAATTTGAAAGAACTAGGATACAGTATCTCACTCAGCTCCATTACAGCCACAAAAGATGTTTTTTGAACGAAAAAAAGCAAGAATTATTTAAAAACTTTCAAATTTTGCGCCACAGTGACGTGTTATGAGCAAGAATGACGTCATACGGGCCAACAATAAAACATAATTTTCAGTGCCTTAACTGCACGTTAGCATTCAAGTGATGCGGTCAAATGGAACTACAGGTCCCATTACAGACGTCCAGTGATGTGTCGTCGCGACAGGTGAGTTAGGCGGCAGCCAATCACACAAACAAGGTTCCGTGACGTCATAGAAAAGTTGCGGGAAATTGGCTAGGGGGTCGCGACTGCTTCACACGTTTTCTTTAATATCTCCGTTATTTGTTCGAAGATTGCGATGATATTGGTATCATTGTTATCGGGACTAAGCAGTCTTTCTAACAAACCCAACTTGTATTTTGTCTTCATGGCTCCTTTAAGCATTAATGTCATTTTTCGTGTGCGTGTGGCACGGGTATTAGGAAGCGTGCAGCATTCGATGCGTCGGGGCTGCCCCCTCAGTGCTCTCCTCTTTGGTCGTTACATCGAGGCGTTATGTTTGAAAATTTTGGGAAACGAACGTATACAAGCGGTTAAGCTTCTTCAGTGTGAGGCCTAACTGCGAGCATATGTGGACGACATCACTGCATTTTGTAAAGACCTGGGAAGTGTAACAACTGCCGTTGAAACTGTCAGATTACAGTATGCTTCTAGCCAAAATGGAAGAAAATATGATTAACTGCAGCATTTAGGCCTCGCGAAGGCCACTGAGTCCCCTAAAAGACCAAATGTGCCCTGATCAGGGCCGTGTGCGAAATTGGGAGACCAAACGTTGGACCCTGGACGTGAATGGGTCCAACGGAAAGCCTGACAGCACCCTTTGCTCCCCCGAGGTAGCTGTTTCTCCCCATCGCGGCGGCCCTCCGACTTGTGTTCACTTGTTCAGCGGCTTCAGACGTGTGGAAAGTAAGCTCCAAAGTGGCGGCTTTTCCCCATTCTCCCCCCTTTTTTTTCGGGGTTTGCAAACTCCCACCTACCGTGAGTGTCAGATTTTGTTAAGACGAGCGATTCGCTGTACATTGCTGTCGACGACGATCTACTTTTTATTTGTATCGGTCGATATTTACTGAATTCTTTGCTTGACCATAATACACAAAAATGGAATTTTCATTCGGTCCCGCGGCTCAACCGCATTTTCTCGGCATTTTGCTCGATATCTTGCGGAACCCTAACTTGTATTCGGCCGGACCACACAGCAAAACAAAGTTTCCGCAAACGCGGTCTGACACGCATAATAAAAACCACCCCAAAAGAACCCAGGTATCTATCTAGTAGGGATTCTCCTGTCAACGTTCGCGTTGTTTTGTTTGAATTACCGCGCGCTGCTTCTCTTGATTGATCGATTGTAGGGTTTAACGCGCCGACGCAACGCAGGCGATGAGGCGCGCCGTAGTGGAGGGCTCCGGATCAATTTTGACCACCCGGGGATCTTTAATGTGCACCGAAATGTCGTACACACGGGCGTTTTTGCTTTTCGCCTCCACCAGGAAAGCGGCCGCCGCGGCCAGTAATCGAACCCGCAACCTCGTGCTCAGCAGCGCAACGCCTTAGCCACTGAGCCACCGGGTCGGGTCGTGGTACTTCTCTTGCCAGCGAACTTTCGAAATACTGTGCGGTGTTGCACCACCGAGGTATACGCTAGGTAAACGCTTCGGGGTATGGTGGCTACAAGGGGCAGGTGACGCCAAGGGCCGGTCCAAAGCTATGCGCCGGTTCATGCGTGGTGCACGGTGGCGCTGCAGTTCCGAGACAAAGGGAGGGCCTCTAATCATCATCATCGATGCCCGAGAAGTTCGCCGCACGCCCAAGTGTAATTTTACCAAGCACGCAAGGGGCTTGAAGTGGCTTATACTTCACAACTCTCACTGAGCTCTTCGACGCGTTCTGTTCCCATACGCATTACCTATGCGATCCCGAACGTCACGCATCTTTCGCTCCCGACTTCCATGTTGTACTCCACGCTTCCCATTCTGTACTTGACGTTATTTTAGACACAATACAAAGAAGAGACCATACCCGTTTCGTTTGCATAAACACACAAAGCACGAAAACCACCATTTTTTAAGCCGAACGTATACTAACGACCACAAGGAAACAGAAATTCAAAGGGTCTGCATCTGCGACTGCAGCCTTTCACTTGAACTAGTAGAAAGCGCAAATTGTTCAGTTTTGACGTACAGAATTTCTCTCCTGTACATATTTAGACTCCCAACATTTTACTGAAAGCAAATATAAAATGGATTAAGTCTGCAACAAGGAGAATTAGCAGTAAATGCACTTTATTTTATTTAAAAACTGCACAAATGTCAAGGCCTAACTGTAAATGCAATGGAAAACGTTTGCATTTGAGTACTGCAGTGTTCAATCTCGGTAACGAAAAATAAATTGCCATGTATCATTTTTTGACATTTACACAAACACGTACGAAGAGTGAAAAAGTACGTGAGTATACCTGCATACACCAGCACTTGCGCCTGAGAAGAAAAACAAACTACTTCACTCTGCCAATACAGCACTCTTAATTTTAGCACCACAGGTTTTATCTCACCACAGGTCTTTTCTTGGCGTTTGGGGTCAGCAGCAAACTCACCCTTTTCGCCAACATGTGCAGCTTTTCCGCTGATGGCAGTCCTTTCAACAGTGATTACTCTGCAATTTTTAGCGAAATGAGAAGTTCGTTTGCACAGCTAATATTTGGGGTGAATACTTGCTTTGTGCACAGTTTCAAGTCGCGCACGTTGCGCGACTGGGTTACTGAGCCATGGGAACTATCCCCTAGAAATGCATGCGGAGTTAGATTTCACAGCAAATTACACAAAAAAATATTCAGAAACCTGAAATCTTCTTTTAGCGTTTTAATCTCCACGTTGACTTCTGGCTTTATGCCAAATATAATTTTCCTAAAGTGGTTCTTCTAGGTTCCTGAGAGGTTGTAATTTTGAGCGAGAAAGCTGGGCATGATCCTTTGCACGGAATCAGGTAGGAATCCGCTACCACAAGCAGCTCTTGCGCCATTGCACGGTTAGTGGCCTAGAAGTTATTCACAATTGTGGCTTGAACGAACACTTTCCCTTCAACACGGCACTTGATTGCAGTGAAGGTATGGGACTCATGAATAGGGTTCCACCCCATCTGACGCCTGCGAGCGTCACCTGCAATGGGCTCAAAAAAAGTTGTTTCTCATCTCGATTGCAGTGAAGAAAACGACTTTTTCGAATGCAAGGTTCTGGTGATCCATGGTACAAACTCTAAACGCTGCAACATTGTCAGCCCCAGCAATCTCGTGCTTCGCCAAATAGGCGCTTTGCGGTTCCCATTTCACGATATCAGGCATGGTTGGGGAGTTATTGGGAGTGCTTTCGTCTCCAAGGGCGTCGGCCACTGCGGCCGCGTCATAAAACGAAGGATCGCTTTCACGTCAGCGACGCCAGCGCATTGACGCCACTGCCCCCTTCTAGCCACCATACTTCCGGGAGTCGCCAGACGGGAGTGCCGACAGCCAGGAGAAACCAGCCGCCGCCAGTCACCTTCGAGGAGCCCTCACGACAGCAAGTGGGCAGCTGTTCGTCCCACCGTGCCGTAAGCCTCCGGAAATCGAAGTGCTGTGGCTAATGTGTCTCCTGTGCCATTGATGTTTTGTTTCCGCTGCTCAAGTAAAGCCAATGTTCTGCGCCTCACTCGTTCTGTCTGGTTTTCTTTCGCTCTACGTTTGTACCTTGTGTTACAATGTTCCCTCGCAACATTCTGTGCGGTAGTGACAAGGCTGTTGCCGCACCCCCCGGAAGGCAGGACTACATGCAATCTTCACCCAAGTGTTTATCTTTCCCCTGGAATACAGTGTTGTTCACTTTGAATCCGTAAATGTGAAAGGCGTGTACAAAACGCCGTCGAGAGCCTTGCAGGCATGCTTGCAGGGCTATAGCCCAGAATTCTGCCGGGTCGGCCATTTTCTAAAGATCGAAGTGCCTCCTGGCGGGCATTTCTTGGGGACTGTGGGGCGAGCAAACAATGCCGAAGTCCCACGGTTGCTAAACGCCCTGCATGCACACGAGACGTCCAGGCGGCACCAAAAACCGGCAAGTGTCATACATTCGGTATGTCAACAGCGACCAGTTTAACGGTGCATCAAAGGAGTACTGAAACCAAATTTCGACGACTAAAAAATGATATAATTGGCTTCAGTAGTTTGTGCAGATGCCTCACAGATATTTTTGCAGCGATGCGAGGCGGGAATCACATCGAAAATTGATTTTAATTGTCCCGGCCGCAAGCTACCACAAATCGGCAGCAATAGCGAAAACGCAATCGGCGTGATGACACGGGACGCTCTGTCCGGCCAACAACAGGTCGGGGTCAGGACGTTACTGCTAAAAGTCACATGGCAAAGACGTTTTTGTCACTTCCTTTATACTTTCACCCATTTGCTTTGTGCGTTTGTTTTTATGGTACGGTCGCTTCGGCGTTTGGCGTCCGAGTTGGTTTCTCTCAACGTAGATGCTATTCGCGTAATACGTAGTCCTGGCCGGTTACTAAAACCGCGTTAAAGCAGCGTCGAACTGTTAACACTCGTATTCGAATTGTCTGCTTCCCTGAACCAGATCAGGGCGAGCCGGCGTGCTGAGCCATCGCCTCCTGTATTTTTACGATGGCTGAGTCCTCGCCGGCAAACGGCAACAAGATGACACTGATCCGGAGTTTGTTACTACTAGTTCTGCGTTCCCTATGTTACAAGCCTGGTACAAGTCATGCTGCCATCAGCAACAACGTGCATCAACGCGCCGCAGAGTTCACCACACGAAGATATGCTGTGTTGTGATGTAGCGAATTCAGTGATGTGGGAATGACTGTGTGCATCGGGGCGTCAAGCTGGGAGTACCACATTCGGATTGTGATAGCTGTGAAATGCGGTGATGCGGTACAGTTTAAATGCGGAAATGTGATGTGGTCGACTTCAATCTGTCTACCGAGTGTACTCTGATATCGACCTTCAGGTCAACTCGCTCGGCGGCTGAGTGTGATGCCTGCACGGGCAGCGATTGTTGCAGGCCGCCGTTGTAGGCAACAGGCTTTGCTGGAATGCACTTGTGACGTGCGGGTAAAAGACAGGAGGACAGTCCTGAAAAGCAATGACCGCTACAAAAATATGACGCGAAAAACGAATGAGACAGGCGTACTTGTCGTCCTTTCTTATCGTACTTTGTTTTCGTAGCGATCTTTTTTTATTATTTTGTCCATATCGTAAACCAACGCTACGAAGAGCACGTTTGTTGCAAGAGCGCTGCATTTTGTGAATATTCCTTGCCATTAGGAACTACTAAAACAAAACAGCTTCAACAGTTCAAACATTTTGTTTTTAGTTAAAACTGCTCCGGTTTAGTGGCTGTATATAAGACTTTATATCATCGCAGACATTACAAAAAAAAGCAAGTAGCAGAAAAAAAGAAAAACGGAGCAGCAGCAACTTTGACAGCCTGATTTGATGCTGCAGTTAAAGTTGGGTCAAGATGCTTGGTTGTAACAAAGTGTATTAGGTCACACTTCATCGTTCTGCACAAAAATGTAACCGATGGCTAAGTGGATACCCTCCCCTAGTTTACTACGCCTACTTTGCATTATGGCTGCCTCTTTGTGAAATTTAGCCTTGCATACAAATTCTAATTCATGAGTGGTGGTAGCAGTGTTGTTCCTCCTACAACAATATTGTAACAATGATGTACACTGCCTTACCTGTTCAATAAAGCCAAGATGTAGGTTCCATACATAGCCAAATTTAAAAGCATCACATAAGAGTAAATGAACGACAACTTTTGCCTTTAGAAATTTGCAATGCATACAAAAATTTAAATTTGCCACAATCTGCTGCAAACACCTCAAAACTCGTCAGAAGGTGCAGGTACAAGAATGTTAAAGGGATCCCCAATACTCTTTTTATAGGTAATGTCTTCACAATAGCTGACTTGTTTTTGTACCACCTTTACCAGTCATGAGGAGACTGCATTCCCATTAGGGGAAGCTAGTCCCACGGAAAGAAGATATTTAATTTCTCTGAGGGCACTGAATGCAGTTTTTGTTTCTAATAAAACCTTCGGACTTTTTTGAGCGTAGGAATCATCACCACAACTGAGAGCCCACCCGTTTTGATATCAAGACAGTGCTGTGCTTGTGATGTCAGCTCAAAAATGAGACCACCTTCACTAAAACCTCAGTGAAACAAACATTGAATTGAAGTTGTGGTCTGAGATCATATTGCACTCGATACTAACATTTTTTCGTGAATTTCAGTGCAATAAAGTATTCGCCGCAACAGCCTCATATCGTTTTTAGTTGATTTTTTGCATATTACCCTTGATTCTGCTTCATAGATTTTAACTCTGGGTGGCTAATGCTCGTCGCACTTGCATCTTATGGTCTAGTTAATCTGTGAAGTGCTGGATTTGTCATGTAGCCTAGAGAAGGAAGTCTCCTCTGCAAGCCTGAACAAATGAGATGTAAAAAGTCACCTGTACTCATTCAATCGACACTCCAATTGATTTTTAACTCCAAGTCGTACGTTGTGCTGTAAAAACTGTAAACGCTCTACAGCACGTATACACTAGTTCCATGAGCTCAGTGAAGCAGTGGAACAGGAATATGCTTTGAGTCTGACAGGATATTCATCCTCACAGTTCGAGATTTCTATGCATTGATCGCAAGGACACGGCCTGAATGTTCATCACTTTGCTAGCCACATGTTCCACCTGCCTTACCTGAATCCTTGCCAAGCCACTGCCTTCTATTCGTGTCACTTTTTTAGTTTAAATATGTCTGCCTTGTAATTTTATGATGCAAGTGCTCCCTTCCTTGAAACGTTTCTGGGAGAAGGGAGTTCCTCTCCAAATATTTGTAGTGAACTGGCTCTCAGACATTTGCAGTCTGGACTTAAAGGACCCACACTGGCTGATCTAGGGTGCTGCCCATGTCTAGCCTTCATGGTTGAGGCGGTTGCTGATCACCTACCGTAGAACCACGACAATTTGTGGCAGCGTGTGCAGAGGAGGTACTATACTGCTTGATAACTTGTGCGACTTATACTGCTGAATGCACTGCGTGTTGTCCACCCGTTCTTGCTGTCAGTACTACTTACTCTTCCCTTCTTAGCCTCTATTCCTACCCTTTTCGCTCCATAATTTTTTTTGTCTCCTGCCTGCGAAGAAAGAAAACAAAGGGGGAGAGCACAAAAAACTGGGATGCTAAATGGTGCTCAACTGAAGTTGTTCAGTAAAAAAGCAGTACGGTTTTCGATTGATTAGTCTTGGCCTTGCCACAAACTCCCTGAAAAGATATTTGGCTTTTGTTTCTCGCATGTCTTCTCATGGTTTGGAGACTCCTCAGACAACCCGTGGACTATCTGCAGTGAATCTGAGACTGTAGAGCCCGACCTGCATGTTAACGGAACTGAGTCAACTTGAAGCATATGTGCAAAACTGCAAATATTGTTTGTCCCTTTATTTTTTTTTTATTGCTCAAAAGTTCCAAAGTAGAACCATCTAACTGTTTTCCAGCTCAGTCTGCTTTCAGCAACGTGTTTCTCTTTTCAGTAGATATAGGCGGAAAAAGAATGATCAACGTCTGCTGAAGTTTGCGCACTATACTTTACCTTCAGAGCGCTCAATGTATTTGGACTTTGAAATTTTTAATGTTTGCTGCTCAGAACCTTCTACAGCTGTTTTAGAACAGGAAGTCCATGAATTTCGTCTAGAAAACATTTAGGTTCTAGGCAGCTCTCTCAGGAACCAGTCTAGGGATAGCGGCAATCCTTTCTTGGTCCGCCTAAATAAGCTGAAATTCTGACTGAATAGTGCCAGCGAAGTATGAAGTTTCGGAATGCTTTCTGCCAGGAATGTCGACTAAGCACACGAATGTACCAAGCCACGCTCCAAGTATAGCGTGGTGTTGACGTCTTGGATGCGATGCTCTGATCGGCTACAAAGGTGTTAGTACCAGCTAAGTGTTTCAAAACAGTCCACGGCCTTAGCCGAGCTTCCCGGGGTGCCCTTGAAGACACAAATGCGGCTTAAAGATTGCATCCTTACCTGCAGCGATTTGTTCGTTTCAGCTAAAAAAATGAGCAGTCACCATGTCTTACAGAACTGGATGGCCAGCGAAGATGTTGGGAACGATACCATTCAGTAACTGTATACAAGCTAACAATGTTAGACAGCAGACAAGGGTCTGCAACTAACCCTTTCGAACAAGGTTGCAAATGTTCTTGAAAGTTACCCCGCACCGCCGCCGTCACAACCAGACCACTGGTAAGATGCCGAGCTGCTCGGTTCATAACTCTGTCTCCGTTCTATCTTCGTGGTACAAGTGATTGCCGAGCTGGTGATGCCCCGTAATCAGTGGCTGGCTGTGCACGGGTTCACAGCCAGTGTTACAGACAGTACATTTGCCCTCAAGGGGCACATGCACGGCTGTTTGCATTGCTTGTTTTTTATTGCATTAACAATGCATGTGGTACGCCAGCAAAAATATTTGCCGTCAATCTGTGAACACATACCAATGTAAGAACATAGAACCAGTGAGCTAGTGTGCAAAGAAAAGACCTCAAACAAAGTCGATGGCCACATTGGCTGTGGTGGTGATGCATTCGTGCCTGTGGCCGCCTAGCTGCTCACGGTAACGTCAAGTTGAGGTGGCAGCGGCTGCGTGTTTCTGCGTCTCAGAATGCATGTTTGGATTATGCGTGCAAACGGCGTGCAACAAATGCTGCATTCTGGGCTTCTGAACAGAGAGCAAGGTTTGAAAGGAAGGCCAATCCTCAAGACACGGCTCTGAGGGCAACGCATGGTCAACACTTTTGGGAAATAAGTGCTCAAACCAAATAAACAATTCAACCTTTCATAAAGAAACGAAGTAATACACGTTGCACATTACGTACCGACGGCGAGAAAAAAATGATAGAACTTCACGAATGTGGAATGGGATACTGATACATTTTAAGTATCCTCTGTTTTCGGTAATTTTTTTCCTGCTATCTGGAGTTTAGCTCACCTTCACCTTTTTTCTGCACGAAACGTCACGACCAATGAGAGGCTAACAGTTTCCCTATAAAAGCCTTGAGAAGTGCAGCAGCTTCGTAAATGTAATCTGCCGCATCTGCCTACAGCAGCCAAACTAAAGTGCCATGGGTTCCGCAAGGGTGCAATACCTTAAGAGTCAAGTTCACAAACTAGGCGGTAGTCTGGATGCTTGTTTTCTGTAATTTCGTGCATATCAAGAAAGGTTTTGTTCTCCCTTCAGCATCAAGCTTTTCAAATACGAAATAAACAAGTACTCTCCCGTTTGCATCTGTTGTCGCGTCCACTGAAATCTATATGTATGATTCACCGAGTTTCGACTTTTCTTAGCATCTTATTGTACATTGACAGCAGACGTAGGTTTTGAAGAGTTTCTAACGTCTTATTGTACATTAATAGCAGGCTTAGGTTGTGAAGAGTGGACTGTGTTGGTATATTTTGGAACAACATTGCACCACATGGACCCAACAAGCCTGAGGAGGGCATTTTCAGGCGCCAAAAAGCTGATAAATCTACAAACTTCAAAAAATGGGCCCTTATAGGCATGATCAGCAGTTGATTGATGTTTCCATTGCCGCAGTTTCTGCTTTAGGTTGAAAAGACCTTATAGGAACTCCAGGAAAAATTAGGCATTTTGTCCAATGTTCCTATCAGGAGTTATTATATTTGTACATCAGTGTGCATGAGCTGTGTCACAAATATCATGCGCTCACGCATAACATGGTTTTGTGCGCTGGACCTTATGCCTTTTTAGTGATGTGCACACGGTTTCTGTATGCATGTGAGTGAGCATTACCAATAAATCTTAGCTGGAAGTAGCACTTGTTAAATCCTCCTCTGTCTCTCGACCAAATTTTGTGCTTTACATGTGCGGAATTGAGTACAAGCTCGCCCAAAAGGCTGCATGAAAAATCCAGTATTTCACAGATTAACTAAACCATAAGCTGCAAGTGCGACGAACATTACCCACCCAGAGTTAACATCTATGAAGCAGAAGCAAGAGGTAATATCCCCAGACTCAACTAAACACGATATGAGGCTGTTTGGGCAACGACTTTATTCCACTGAGATTCACGAAAAATGTTAATACCGGGTGCAATATGATCTCAGACCACAACTTTATTTCAATGTTTGTTTCAGTGTGGTTTTAGCGAAGGTGTTGTCATTTTTTAGCTGAGATCACAAGCACAGCACTGTCTTGATATCAAAACGGGTGGGCTCTCAGTTGTGGTGATGATTCCTACGCTCAAAAAAGTGCGAAGGTTTTATTGCAAACAAAAACTGCATGCAGTGCCCTTATAGCAAGTAAATATCTTCATTCCGTGGGACTAGCTTCCCTTAATGGGAATGCAGTCTCCTCATGACTGGTAAAGGTGGTACAAAAACAAATCAGCTATTGTGAACACATTACCTATAAAAAGAGTATTGGGGATCCCTTTAACATTCTTGTGCCTGCACCTTCTGACGAGTTTTGAGGTGTTTGCAGTAGATTGTGGCAAATTTAAATTTTTGCATGCATTGCAAATTTCTAAAGGCACAAGTTGTCGTTTATTTACTCTGATGTGATGCTTTTAATAGGACTATGTACGGAACCTACATCTTGGCTTTATAGAAAAGGTAAGGCGGTGTACATAATAGTCACAACATTGTTGTACGAGGAACAACACTATTACCACCACTAATGAGTTATAATTTGTAGGCAAGGGTAAATTTCACAAACACTCAGCCAGAATACAAAGTAGGCATAGTAAACTAGGGGATGGCATCCACTTAGCCATCGGTTCCATGTTTGTGCAAAACGATGAAGCGTGAGCTAATACACTTCGCCACAACCAAGCAACTTGAGCCAACTTTAACTGCAGCATCAAATCAGATTGTTAATGTTGCTGCTACTATCTTTTCCTTTTTTTCTGCTATTTGAATTTTTTTTGTAATTTCTGGCATGATATAGAAGTCTTATATACAGCCACTAAGCAGGAGTGGGTGTAACTAAAAACAAAATATTTGAACTAAAAGCCCGCACCTTTCTCAATTTTATAATTTTAGGAGTGTCGGTACAAAATAAGGGAGTGTGAAATATTCTGCTTTTCAAGCCGTTTTGTTTGAAAAGTTCCTAATGAGGAGAAATATTCACAAAATGCAGCGCTCCCCCAAAACACATTTCTCTTCAAAACGTGTTCTTGGTAGCGTTGGTTTATGATATTGACAAAATAACAAAAAAAAAAAATATCGCTACAAAAACAAAGTACGAAAAGAAAGGACATGTACGCCTGTCTCATTCGTTTTTCGCGTCCTGTTGTTTCTGTAGCACTCATTGCTTTTCAGCACTGTCCTCCTGTCTTTTACCCGCACGCCACAAGTGCATCGCAGCAAAGTCTGTTGCCTACAATTGTGGCCTGCAACAATCGCTGCCCGATAAAGCATCACACTCAGCCGCCGAACGAGGTCACATGAAGGGCGATATCAGAGTACACTCGGTAGACACAGTGAACTCGACCACATCACATTTCCGCATTTAAACTGTACCGAATAACCGCATTTCACAGCTTTCACAAGCCGAATGTGGTACTCCCAACTTGACGCCCCGATGCACACAATCATTCCCACATCACTGAATTCGCTACATCACAACACAGCATATCTTCGTGTGGTGAACTCTGCGGCGCGTTGATGCACGTTGTTGCTGATGGGAACATGACTTGTACCAGGCTTGTAGCATAGGGAACGCAGAACTAGCAGTAACAAACTTCGGATCGGTGTCATCTTGCCGTTTCGCCAGCGAGGGCTCAGCCATCGTAAAAATACAGGAGGCAATTGCTCAGCACACTGGCTCGCCCTGAGCTGGCTCAAGGAAGCAGACAATTCGAAGACGAGTGTTAAGAGCTCGAAGCTGCACTTACTCGATTTAAGTCAAAGAGATAATATACTGACTCATAAGTCATAGAGATAATATACTGATCTAAATAACCGACCACGACAACGTATCACCCGAATAGCATCTGCGTTGAGAGAAACCAATTCCGACGCCAAACGCTGAAACGACAGTACCATAAAAACAAACCCACAAAACAAGTGGGTGAAATTATAAAGGAAGTGACGAAAAGGTTTTTGCCACGTGACTTTTAGCAGTGACGTCATGACCCGGATTGTTGTTGGCTGGACAGAGCGTCCCTGACGACACATTGCCCGGCGTCTGTGGCCGGTTCAGGGTGACGTCATATAGTCGTTTTCGGAACCGGAAACGATAGCCTGCGCTGCTGTTGTCGGTGGTCTTCGGTTTGGCAGGAAGCGTAGGTATACCTCTGTGAGCAATGCTTGTAAGCTTTCCGCACTTTGCGTGTTTGACGTCTTTGCTCTTCAGTTCCTGGCTGGCGCATGGTGTTCCCTTGCACAGGTGCCGAAAACTGCGCGGTGTCTAATCTTAGCGGCCTGTGTGCGTCGCCGAGCTCGCAAAGTTCTGCTATGGCAAATGGGAAGTACTGCTCAGTGGAAGCCTGTGCAATCAAATCGATGACGACGCCAAGATGCATTACTTTCGACGTGACGACGTGAAGCGCGAAACATGGACTGAGTTCGTGCGCGGTGGCGGACGCAAGAACTGGTCGCCGAAGCCAGGGAGCAGAATTTGCTCGCTGCCCTTCTCGGATGACTGCTACCTGCAGAGGCCGAAGTGGACGGAGGAGCTGCAGTAAAAGTGGAGTGGAAACGATTAGGCTGTTTTAGAATAGGGGAAGCCGGCGTTGGAGGCCCCCAAGAAGCTAGGGGAACCCAAATACAACGCGCTCGCGCGTGGCGAGTTTTAGAAGAAGGGCGTCCCAACCAGCCCGGCTTGCGTTGCTCGGGTCAGCTTGGATGTTGGGAACCTTAGGCTTAGCGTCGTAGCGAATACTTGATTGATTGTGGTGTTTAACGCGCCGACGCAACGCAGGCGATGAGGCGCGCCGTTGTGGAGGGCTCCGGATTAATTTTGACCACCTGGAAATCTTTAACGTGCGCGAAATCTCGAGCACACGGGCGTTTTTGCTTTTCGCCTCCATCAGAAAAGCGGCCGCCGCGGCCGGGAATCGAACCCGCGACCTCGTGCTCAGCAGCGCAACGCCTTAGCCACTGAGCCACCGCGGCGGGTCGTCGTAGCGAATACTTGATGGCCGCTATCTGTACTATTACGAATGACCATCCCTAACACAACTTTTCACCACACTATCGTCCGCTTTTTTGCATGTGAAACTTTATCTTGGCGATAATTGCCGTTTGAGCGATCGGTGAACAAGACATCTACCATGTCCTGTTTTGATTCTACTGCGCAGGTGGCGCCATCTTTCGGCCGCTCACCGCACCGCGGTGTCGGCAGCATGGCCTCCGAGATTCACCCGTGCGCGTATGGTGGCATAGCGCACGTTTTGCTCCGTCCGTCCCAATCGGCCGGAGAGAACGTAAGTTAAAAAGGGGGCGTTGCCGCGTCTTCTGCCGCACTGCGGCGCTCGCCACCTATGCGTCAAATATTCCGCGGCTACTTCGCGCAAGCGAGGAAACGTGCGTTTTCGCTGCTTGCAGAAAAACTGTGTCGAGCAGCCAGGTTTAAAATGGCAGGTACAAGACAATAACGAATAACTTTATTACGGCTAAATTAATAATATGAGGCGCACAAGTACAAAGATTAAGCAGCAGTCACTCGAACGAAGCACAGTCGGTTCTTGCGTTCATGCAGCGGTTTGGCGTCCTTATTTTGTATTTTTTAAATTTATAGGGGTGTATTTACACGCGGTGCCCTTGAAAAACCTCTCACGTCCTCACCCAACTTTATTTGCAAGAGTGGCGACTTGCATAAACATCTGTTGCGTAAATACAATATTAAGATTGCTTCTGATTGGTATGCTTAATAGATCTTTCGTAAGAATTCTAGTCTGACACAAGCCAGCCGTGGTACATTCAGGCACCACCGTTCATTGCAATGCGGTATTTGGGAGGTTTTAGTAAGCGCTCTGTGAACTACTATAGCGCATATGCGCGGCAGTTAAAAAACGCTAATCATGGTCTGCAAAGAACTACACGATACATTATAGCATATGAAGCTGCATAATTATTGCGTGATGTGCGACCTAAACATGTCTGTGTTTGCAATTGAGAATGCTTTCTCTTTGTATACCTGTGCGCGCAGGAAACTCAGCTAGATTAGTGAACTAATCTAGCTGAATGAACTATTAATTATTCTAACTTCGCTATTTTTATTTTGTATGATCACTTTTAAAGGTCGTTGTTTATTTTTGTTGTTATTTCTGTTTTCCAGTTCCGTTCAATAATTAGCTCGATTTACGCTATTTTAAATATATTAAACATGTTATCTTCTATGCAAAGAAAGGGGTTTAGACGGTTTGTTTTCTCTATATTTTTCCGTAGTTCTTTACAGCGCTCTTTTTTAGTCTTCGCTTTTGGAAGAGGTGTGTAAATACGCATTTTTATTTGTAAAGTAGGTTTTATAATTTATTTTCTATTTTTGGTTCTTTTAAGATTCTGTACGACAAATTAACTCGCTTCACGCTATTATAACGACAAAGTAAATGTATTAACTCCGCCAGTTATACATTTTTCAGCAAATGCGTAGGGCGTTAAGCTGTGGTCAGTTTTTATAATTTTTTATTCGTGTGAACAAGTTAATTTTTGTCAGGGCTTTTTATTTGTGTCTTCGCTTTGCGCGGGAGATGTATAGAACTCATGGTTTTCAATTCGTAAGTTTACCTTTATAAATTCTTCGTAGCTTTTGTTGTTTTTATAATACCATTGAATCAATTGCCTCTATTAGCCCTATTAAATAATTAAATCTGTTGAGTCCGACAATTATGAATTTCTGTGCCAATGCAGGGCCCCACAAGGTTCGTCTGTTAGCACGTTCTTTTATTCACATTTTTTGTTATAATTTTCGCTGTTCCTTTGTTTTTGTCTTTTTTTGCCAAGCAGCTGTATAAAATTTGTTTTTGAATTCGTTAATAATCACTCCTGTATTTCTCATTTTTCTACTTTCTGTACTTTTGTTTCTTCAAAATTACGTTCGACTAATTATCTTTATCCACGCATTGTAGCTATAAATTATATTAACTTCGCCAATTTACATTGCCGTGGAAATGCAGGGCTGCACATTTGGTGCCGTATACGTGGGGTACTTGGCGGTTGTGTACGTTAGCTCTAGGATAAGCCAAGAACGATAAGCTGCTCTTTTTCTAAATGCGATTGTAGGACTCATGGCATAAATCTTATATTACAGTTAGATGTGAGCTTCCGCTTCGCGGAAGAGCGCAACTTTATGCACCAATCGACCCGCAAGGGCGATTCAGCGTCTAAAGGTCCAACGAGACGAAAGATCCAACCAGACGAAAGGTCCTACAGTGGATATTCCGTCTCGTTGGATTTTTCGTCCCGTTGGACATTCAGGCTCAATTGAACCTTTCGTCTCGTTGGATCTTTCGTCTCGTTGGATATTCAGGCTCGATTGGACGTTTCGCCTCGTTGGAACTTTCGTCTCGTTGGACATTCAGGCTCGATTGGACCTTCCGTCTCGGTGGATCTTTCGCCTCGTTGGACATTCAAGCTCTTCCGTATTATATGAACGTCTGAAGCTTTCCACCATTATCTTCACTACCCAATTCACAAAATTAATAGCGAGAACGTCTGCGTTTCAGGTGCGAGTATATAACTTCGCTTAAGTACACGATAATTTAAATTTTAATATGCTCCCGGCGTTGGCCTTTCCACGTGGTCAGGAACGCTATTTCCGAAGAACAGCTTCACGAAGATGAAATGACTAGTTTACGGGATGTATGCTATGATGTCATATCGACTGAAGAGCACCCACAAACATTTTTGCGAATGTGCCGGATTCTCCTTTATGCCTGTGTGTGCCTGTGTTAGGGTGTGCGAGATTTATTAAATTCCCCTTAGGAAGAAAGCGCCAATCGCCTATCTAAAAATATTATCTTCCTACGAACGAACTCAAGTTCCTTCCCGCCGCATTGACACGTGCAGCACTTAAGCAAGCCTACCTGAAATCTGCGAACATTCACTTCCTCACTTGTGCACTTTGCTATTTTCTTTTATAATTAAATTCGCGGAAGTGCACAAGTTTCTTTATATCATTCAAATAAGTTCACTCTTTCTACATGGAAGCCTAACTATTTATAAATATCAGAAATTGCCCCATTTTACTGCGCGCCTTTCGATCCTGCCCAAGACTGTGCGCAATACCGGCCTCACCAGAGTGAATGGATAAAGCCCGAAAGGCTATGTTCGGTTCGTCTGTGATGATTCAACAGTTTCAAGGAACTGAGTAAGCTAAATAACGGCGGGTGATTGACCCCCGAGGGCGACAGTGCAGCGTATTTACGCCATCCTTCCACAAAAGTGTTGTTCTCGAGCCTCAATTTCCCAGCGACCGACATTACGCTGTTGGGACGCGGTTCGGTGAAAGCCTGTCGAGTTTTTTGTTGCAGCTCCAAGACGAAGCTTGGCTAATCATTTTTGTCCACTTTATGTAAGAGCGGAAGGTACGTATTTGTTTTTATAAACGCGGCGGCACGTTTTAAGCGGTCTGTGGGACGTCTCAGCACATATTCCACGGTTTAGCGGACGGCAATACCTGCGTGATTTGTGTTGGCCGTAGTGTCGGCAGAGGGTTGACAATACCCGCCAAATTCTTCAAGCATTTAAATGTGACTAACTGAATTCAAAAAGCGCAAAAAGACTGGACAAGAGACGACTACACATGGCGTTGTTTTTAGCACGTCTTTTTGCGCTGTTACGAATTCAGTTAGTATGCACCTAACAGCCCAAGCCACCGTTCTAACGAAGTTCAAATATGACGGAGAACGGATTTTTTGTTTGGAAAGCAGTAATATGCACCCTTAACAACAGGAATGGCCACAAACACATGCGGACCCACTGTGATGTTGTTCTATATACATCAACTTGTGTATGGAAGTCCAATTATATACCTAAAGGTGACGGTGAAGTGATTTGTAAACATGGCGGGATTACTCGTTGAGATTATAGTCTGGAGTCCCTAGACTAGGTTTCGACCACTCTGGTTGCGTTTACGCGATTTTCTTAGTAGAAAATATAATTTTAAAGTGCTGTCGTAATCTTAGCATCCTTCTTGCCGATTTTCTATGACGTTTCGTATGGCGTTTACTCCTGTAGGCTCAGCTTGACTGCGCCCACTGCGGCTCGCCGACCCTAGGCCGGTCGCCCGCGGGTCGTCGCAATTCATTCCCAAAGTTAAAACTAAGCCATGACAAAAATTGTATCCGGAAGAATGTGGCTTTATTTTGCTAGTTTGCAAGAAAGTCCAAGTCAATGTATCTCTACGCTAGCGCACATGCAATACGTATATTGGCTTAGGACGCTTCACTGAGTTCGCTTCACGGGCGCTGTAAGCTGCATTTGCCCACGCAACTGGTACGCTAGTAGAACATCTAAGCCCAATAAAAAGTGGGAGAAGATTCAGCGAATTTAATGTAAGTTATAAGCCATAAAAATCGACCAATACTCTCTTTGTAAAGCGTAAATACAAGGTACGGGAAGCACTTTTTGCGCAGGGTGAGCTAGCACAGAGGCCAGCAGCACGATCGCACATGTGCAATCTCTTTTTACCCGCCTGAAGAACGCAGTCTCTAGTGAAACATATTTGGGGGATTCGACGGACGCAAAAAAAATTTCATTTGAGCTGCTTACATCAAAACTCTTTGTGAAAACATACGTGTGCGACAAAGGAATGTCTATCTCTTGCTCGGATAATTGCCGCTTATATCAACCGCTTTATTTTGTGCCGGGATGTGGCGGTTTTTGGGATGTTTTGCAACAAACTGTTAAAAGGGACATGGACACATTTCTGTGTCTATGTCTCTTCACACAATGCAGTTTTTGTCTTCTCTAGATACTACTGGAGTTCCCTATGATATATTTTTTGTGATGGGATTGTATAGCTTGTAGAAGTGCCGCATGACTGACCGGCATACAGAACTCCCCTGCCCAACGAAGTCCGTTTTTTAGGAGCTGGCTGCGTTGGTGGAGAGCATCTATGCGGAAGAAAGTTACCCACCAGAGTGGCTGCACCTGTTGGACGCGCCTGCCTGCTTGCTGAAGTTTTGGCGGCTGCCTCATTGTAGCTGGTATGGTGTTATCCTTCTTGGATAACTGCTAACTTTTGTATTGCATAATAACAGCAAGTTTTTTATGCAGAAAAGAACGAATTCTGGCATGGACGAGTGCTCTGCACCAGTAGATGGAGTGCATCGTAGCAGGAGATTCGAATCTTCGGTTGAATTATTTTTTTTGGGGGGGGGGGCGGGGCAGTTTATTTCTTGTTGTATAGGTAACGTTTTATATACTGCATTCACCATTTTGCGCTCCAATCATCATTGCATTATGAGCGAGTTTAAAGACTACGTGCAGACAGACACTGACACGCTGGCGAGTTTTCGTTGGCGTGGTGCTGACATATCACCAGCAGCTTGGAGGCACAGTGCCGAATCCGCCGTCTGTCGGCCTCGTGCGAACGCGCCCCTTAAGACACAGAGACGAGCAAGGCAAGCTCCGAAGTTGAGGGGGAAGCTGAGCGTCTGCGATGCTGCGGAGGGCGTGCAGCCACTGCGAACGCGTCATCCAGTACACTTCACGACTTTAAGCGCATCTGGCATGCTTATCTGACCTATAATGCCGCCGACAACAGCATCCAACCAGCGATAACGCTGGACGCCAAGCATGTTGCTGCGGGGAACCAAAACAGAAACTGTTTTGAACAACTCTCCAAAAATAAACGACAACAACTATACATTCCGATACATGTGCTTATCGCCAGTAGTAGTAGAGCTACTTCTAAAACAATAACATTGACAAACAATCATCTGCATATTGTTACGAATCGGCCAGCGCCGCCGTACTTTCCCGCAGCACTCTACGGCTGTGCGGCGAAGCCACCTCGTGCGCCTTTCTGCCGTCAGGCGCCACCATGTCGGTGACAAGTTGCGACAAGCCGCGTCAGACGCTTCGCTGTGGGCGCATTTCAAAACTTCGGCGGCTACCGGCGAGGCTCGTCTCCACGCTCTTCAAGGACACAGAGGCCCCGTCGATCGCAACGGAGTCCTCCTCTCTCCCCTCTCTCGGACTCAACGTGCGCGGAGGCTACCGACGACTAACAAACACTGGAAAGAGCATTGTGTGTGTCTGTGACGTTCGTGGCGTGTTGCCGCTTGTTGCGTTTTGACCGTTACCGCTTTTGGGTATAAATAGACCCCCGCAAGCGTTGTAAACCATTCCTGTTTGGGCAGCGAATCGATGCTGTCGCTCTGCTCGAGTCCTGTATTGTAACCTCGCCCGTCGGGGCATTGTTCTTTGTCTTCGGCTCACCTCTCGCTATGAAGTAAACAGTTTACGTTGGCCTGTCGGCTATGGACCTCTTCCCGGCTGCAGTCGGCCTTCCCGGTCGCAACAGCTGGTTGGCAGCGGTCGGATGGCAACTTCGTAACACCTGAAGCCAGCTGTGCGAGACCCAACACCACGGACGTCAAGGCGGCTTCGGACTTCGCAGAATTCACGGCGGTCAAGAGTGAGTGCGGGACTTTTCTTCACTGAGTTTTACCAGGCTTCTGAGGATAGCTGGTAGGGCGTGTGTTTTTGTCGCGTGGGTTATTCGCGCAAAACATTTTTGGAGCAGTGGGAAAGCAGTACTCTAGACCGGCCATGAATTTGAAGCCGTTAAAAAAACCGCAGTTGTTGGAGCTTGCAAAAGAGTTGCGCTTGGATGTTACGGACGCGCTGAGAAAGCCAGAGCTGATACAGGCTATACTCGCTGTTGGTGCTGACGATGAGGAGCTGTCGGAATGCATTGAGCGGATCAATGGCAGGGAGACCGCGAAACGTCAGGCTGCAGAGGCAGAGCTCCAGCGCGAGGAAAGAGAGCGAGTACAGGAGCTCGAGTGGCAGAAAGAGGAACGAGAACACAAGCTTCTATTTGAGCGAGAAAGACAGGAACGCGAGGAAAAGATGCGAGGGTACGACCTCGAGCTCGAGCGCCTTGAACGGGAAAGAAAGGAGCTCGAGGGAGAGAGACTCCAACGGGAGAACAAGAACACAGAGCATGAGATTCAACTCAAGCGGGAAGAAGTGAAGCCCGAGTTAGAATTGTTGCTCGAAAAAGACCTCGTTCTCGAGGAAAGCACCGTGCCAGCGCTGCCAGTAGCAGACGCTCGGGAGCGCGAGTCGGAGGCGACGGTTGCGGTCCAGCAGCGCGGCAAGGTTGCTGAGAGAGATAACGACGGCGTATTAGCTCAGACTGTCGGCAGAGGCGGCAGAGGGCAGTGCTTGTCCACTGAGTGCGATAACGTGTCGGCGTTTGTTTTGGAGATCTCGGCGGAGTGTTCGGACGGTTCAAATTCGCGGGAGGCCTTGGGAACGGCTACCGACTTGAACGTGAACATTTCGCGAGATAGCGACGTTTCGCAGGAATGCGTAAACGATGAGGTTGCCGAGAGGCCGCACGAGTCCGCCCAAACGGAGGATGTTCCTTCGGACGGTAGTGCAGAAACGAGCGACGTGGTGGGAAAGCCTGCAGTCGAGGCAGCAAACGGTTTGCAGGGTTCAGTTGGGAGTCGTGACGATCTCGCCACTGAGCCAGCCGATTCCGTCCTGCCACCAGCTCAGGTAGCCGACCTCGAGCAACGGCCAGCCGAGCTCGTAGAGATTCAGATGTCACGGGCGGCTGAGCCGTCTTTTGAGACAGGGCAGCCTGGTTGTTGTGTAGTTCTGGCAGTGAGGAAGGAGAACGGGAACACGCTTCGGTCTTCGCGTGCCGAGGCTGTCGCTGAAAGCGCGAGGGACGACGAGGTAGTGACTGTAGGGAACTACAAGGTGCCTAATGAGCTCTTCGTGCCCGTTTCACTTCCCGCTGATGCTCCCGACGATAGGCCAATATGGGCTAAGCTAGTTGAGATTTCGGTGGCGCCTGTGGCTGAGCCGAAGTCGGGAACCGACCAGCCTAGAGAAGAGAACGTAAACGCGTTCCGATGTTCGCTTGCCGAACGCGTTCGCGAAAAGGCGAGCAACGAGGAGAGAGAAAAAACTTCCGCGCGTAATTGTGGCGTGTGTTTCAGTGCGGGCAAAGCCGTGAGCTCGCATCGCGCCGGGGGAACGCCGCCTCCAAAAAGGAGTGCGCGCCTCTCGTTTGAACTGCACTTGAACGTTGGAAAATCTCGCTCGCTCCTCCGCGCGCTCAGCCGTTGTCGAAAACAACGGCCGGTGTCCTTTCACGCGGTCGCAGAAGTCGTTTTCAGGAAGCAGGCGCACCTAAAGTGCGGTACAAAAAGGGGAAACAATGGCAATGCTGATGGCTTAAGTCGTAGTCCTTAACGCGAGAGGTGGCCTGTAGACGCCTGACTTTCTCGAGTTCATTGTTTTTCATTACGCAGGTTTCGCCCTTTACGATTACGTTTCTTTTTGTGGGACATTTCCAATCACGCGAAATGCCACCTTTCAGGTTTGTCACTTGTCTAAAGTACTGCTGGGCAAAAATATAACTAGAGTAGTTAGTTATTCGCGTACTTTTTCGCAACTAAAAGCCTGGTAAAGCTTCAGTGTGGATTTGTCTTCGCACTTGCCGGCGGTGCAGTTGTGTCTTCCTGTATTGTTCTGTTGTTTGCCTGACCAAGCCAGAGACGTTCTTGGGGAGCCACTACTCGTCCAGTGACCCGGCCGGTGAAGCTCCAGCACGGTGTCGTACAGCCCAGGCCTGGAGTCGAGCGTCTGCCGAACACTTCACTTCGACAGCATCCCTCCGGACAACGGTTGAAGACCCTTATCCATCGGGATCTCGGACCCCCGGCGGAGAAGCTGTTACGAATCGGCCAGCGCCGCCGTACTTTCCCGCAGCACTCCACGGCTGTGCGGCGAAGCCACCTCGTGCGCCTTTCTGCCGTCAGGCGCCACCATGTCGGTGACAAGTTGCGACAAGCCGCGTCAGACGCTTCGCTTTGGGCGCATTTCAAAACTTCGGCGGCTACCGGCGAGGCTCGTCTCCACGTTCTTCAAGGACACAGAGGCCTCGTCGATCGCAACGGAGTCCTCCTCTCTCCCCTCTCTCGGACTCAACGTTCGCGGAGGCTACCGACGACTAACGAACACTGGAAAGAGCGTTGCGTGTGTCTGTGACGTTCGTGGCGTGTTGCCGCTTGTTGCGTTTTGACCGTTACCGCTTTTGGGTATAAATAGACCCCCGCAAGCGTTGTAAACCATTCCTGTTTGAGCAGCGAATCGATGCTGTCGCTCTGCTCTAGTCCTGTATTGTAACCTCTCCCGTCGGGGCATTGTTCTTTGGCTTCGGCTCACCTCTCGCTATGAAGTAAACAGTTACGTTAGCCTACGGCTTCTGGACTTCTTCACGGCTGCAACAGCAGCTGGCCGCTCGCATCATACACGCTACCACTCGTATGTCCGAGGCCACGGAGATCGGATCGGGTGCCCCCGCCCGGTCGCAACAGTATACATAAAGTTTAAAATCCTGGGTATCGTCCAAGCACGTCGCGTGACGTTTCCTGGGAGGCTAACTTGTCTTGAAATACGATTGGACGCTGTTTAGCGTACTAAATTTTATGCATACGGAATTGCGCTTTTGCCAGTGCTATTTTTTCATTAGGAAAAAAATTAGTGCTATTGGCATGAAGTGAAATTGTAAGAATGCAGTTTTGTGGTACATTTCGTGGAGGTTCGAGACAGTCTCGGTTTTGGTTCCGCCGTGCAATACGTATATGATTTCTGACGTTATCTGTAATCGCGCATTGGTCATACTTAAGAAGTCGACATGATCGGCTATTCACATGTGCTTGACTGCAGAAATGGGCCGCATAAACCTCCTTGCGCCGCATCAAGCTAACAAGTATCGTTTCATGTCGTAAGGCCGAGCCGAGGTGCCGCAGTGGCTGAACCTCAGGGCTCCACTTCACTGGAGATGGTGAACCGCGGGGCGTCTCTCCCGCAGCTACGGATCTCACCTACACGCCTTTCCTCCATACTATCCGCCATGTCGTCGGCGAATCGGGCAATTAAACACATTCGGCCAATAAAACAAGGCCTTTACCCCTAGATTTGAACCCGCACAGTGGATGCCAACGCTTAGTGCTTCATCAAATTACACTTCGGTAACATGCAACTAGGCTTAAAAGTAACAAGTACATATGTTGAGGCCCACCACCGTAATATCCAGGAGCGTAGGGGGGGGGGGGGGGGGCACACCAAGCCCGTGCCCCCCCCCCCCCCTCCCCCGAAATGTTTCGTGCCAGGCTGGAGTGCGGTTTAAGTAGCCTGAAGAACCATCTGAAGTCGCCTGCAGGCGCCGAACTTGCAGTTTTAAGGACATTCTTACTCATATAAAGCTTAAAACAAGGGCTACGTCAATGTCAAATCCCTGTGCCCGCTCCAGATACTGTACATGTCATTTATACAGCCCGGCTGCATTTGGCGCCGGTTACACCGAGCTGCGCTGGGAACCTGCCGCGAGCCGATCGAGGCAGTCCCGCTGTTTCGCAGGCGGAACAGCACGGCCGCGAAATGGCGGAACAGCAGGAAAAGCCTCATATAGGCATACATTTGGTCTGGACTTTAGCGTGTCCTTCCTTGTCTTTAAACTGGTACAAAGTATAATCACATGACAGAGCATGTTACTGTATTTTGTTCAGTCAACTATCAATCCTTGATACGTTTATTTTTCTACCAACATCGCCTTTCATTGACTATTGAAGTTCCATAACTTCTGCTGTATGAAAAGCATTGCTCTGCCCATCTTGTATTTGCTCCACATCAATAAAACTGTACAATTCTCTTCATTGCGGAGCTTTGTCTTTTTGCCACTATTTCATTGTTTCCTTGACCTCCCTTTTGGTTAGAATCAGCATTGTAATTGCTCAACCGGAATTTTACTGAAGCCATGTCTGTTCGATTTAACGGATAGAAATAGAATGAAATGTAAGAAACGTGCAACAAGCTGAACATTCAACAACAGTGCAATAAGGTGTTCCGCTAAGCTTAAGCTTACTATTCACGTTACTAGCACACAAAATAACAACAAGGCGATTGCTGAAGGACGAAGACGCACGTTTGCTAGCTTCACCGCCATAACATACGAATGTGCCGCACGTATGTACAGTCCACTGCGATTCGCAGGTTATTGCGGGAAAGATACTCTTTCAAATGAAGCAGACAGAACACCAGCTTTAGCAAATATTCCATGCCAGTTTCGTTATCGTCGGTGTAGATAAGACGAAACCAAGTTTGTGCTTGATAACAACGCATGTAAAGCTTGAAACCCAAAAGGGTGGCAAGTCAGTCGTGCGGGACATTGTTGTAGCATGGAACAGCCAACAAGGCGGAGAAGAGTGCGAAATCTTGATTTTCATGGTTCCGAAAACAAAACCTTCGGACAGTGGCACGCGTGGCCACTCGATGCTGGCGCGATAACCTTCAAATCGTGGTCGACTGTACTTAAATAGCTGATAAGAAAACTTATTGGTCCCTTTTGCAAAAGAAAATCTAAAACACGCGAATCTTGATAGCAAACACCCAGTGTTGCCCTCCACTTCAGCCTGACGAACTTGGGGACCGCGCGCCACTCACGAGCACACTCGTGATCTTACTCACGAGCGCTTGCCCGCATAACCGCCTGCTCTACGGACGAACGAATCACCCGTGGCCTACCCATAGACCGGCGAACGGGAATTTAGGTCATCATCGTCATCATCATCATCATCATCATCTAAGCTCTTTACTGTTAGCGTTTAGCATACACAAATTGCACGCTAAAGTCAGTTATTTCAAGCTTCCTTTGTAAAACAACGCGCAAGAGGCCTTGCCTACATATTTCCCCATCCCATCTTTTGGTCAACCCCCCCGAAAAAAATTCCTGGCTACGCGCCTGGTCATATCAGACATCTGCGACGTGTTTGTAGCGTTAAAAATAAACGAACACAAGAAAGAGGACAGGATAGGCGCTTCCAACATTGCTTTTTACTTGTTGGATTGCAGTACTTTGAGCTGCTAAGCTGAGTATTGATTGAATAACGTTTGTGCAGTAGGCTTTACCATAGCCCCCACAAATATCTGATGAGCAGCTACAACGCTTTTTCTGGCAGGATTATCGAACGGAAATGTGTGGTCATGCCCTGCGAAATGGTTTTACGGTTTACGATAAAATAATTCAGTTGGTTTGATTTCCTTATTACGTATAATACTTCGCTTTTTATTTGCTTTTTGGATTTTCTGCAGGTGTACCCATCGCACAGGCATATGCAGCTTCCGGTGAAGCGTTGTACGCCAATTATATGAAACAATACTTGCTAGCTAGAAGCGGTCATCATCATCATCATCATAAACCTACTCAGGTCCACTGCAGGACAAGGCCTCTCCCACTGACCTCCAACCGCTCCTGTCCTGCGCTGCTCGAGTCCCCAGTTTACCCCGGAATTTCTTTATTTCATCCGGTTTATCCGGTCCGCCTCTGAAGTCATAAACATGTGACTAGGCGGTCACGGTGACTCCTGAAGTATGGCTAATGCACGATCACAGATATCGTTGGAAAATATGGGCGTGTTTCACGGTGAAACCAAAACCGACGCTAGGTCGAACTCCCCGAAAATAAACCACAATAACTTTATTCCGACACATACTTGTTGTGAATTGCACTAAAGTATTTCCTAAAAAAACATTCTTCACACAAATGCAGGTGAGCATGCATATACTCTAAAATCTTGGCCGTCGTCCATTACATCGCAAGGTGGGTTTGCTTCATTTCGCGTTACTGCTGCAGTTGTTGGGGCCGCCGCAGACCTCGCAGGGTATTTGTTTTTGTTTCTGACTTTAAAAATGAAATATTGTATGACCGACTGCATAAACGAAGAAAATCATGTTTATCTGCGCCCGTCTATGCAATGCAAACACTATCACAAGTTAAACAAATAAAAAAGGCTGTTGCTTGCTACTTAGTAACCAAATAACTCGGGTGTGTAATATTCTTAAAATTCCAACTCAATTTTTTTTTCTTGTCGTGTGCAATATTTACAGTACTCTTCATGGGCTGAACTATCACCAAGCAGCTCATTGATTGGCGAAAAAGGTAGAAAGTAAGGGCCCAACCACATGCACGCGTAAAACCGGCGTACTCGCGCAACGACGTACGCCTGCGTCGGCATCCGCCGCCGCCTTTACGCCGGCCGACGACGTCGGAGAGGGCGAGTAACCACATATCGCCGCAAGTATAGTGCCTAGAATATACTGGCACTGTACCGCAAGGCGCGCGTAAACCAATGCGCCGCCCAGTGTGGCTCGACTACTTCGGACTCAGCTTTGTGGCGACCAGTTCAACTACATTTTAACTCAAATAGCGCAAATAATGCCTATTCTCACAAAAATACGTATATTTAATACAGAAACAACTAAAACAGTTCTTGGGACATTAAAAAAACGTTAAGGATTAGTATGCATACTTGGCAGGCACAAAACCCTTTCGCTACATTTGGCGTAAAACTGCCTTGCTCCCATAGTTGGTCGTTGCTTCGCGTGTTTTGTCCGGTTGTTTGGTCACCGTATTTTACAAATTACTTCGTTTTATCGCATAATGAACAGTGAAGTTAGCTTATTTATCAATTCACTGTCTTGTTATGCGACCTGACCGCCGATAACATCACCGCCAGAGGTGTACGTCAACACCGTACGTCCGAACGTTTGCGTCGATGTCTGGCGCGCTCTGACTTGGGCGTAACAAGCGCGTACCAATGCATTCCGCGTACGCCGGAGTACGCCGGTTCCTTTTACGCACTTACGCCGGTTACGTCGTTGCGCGAGTACGTCGGTTTTACGCGTGCGTGTGGTTGGGCCTTAACACATTGATGTGACGATTCGGCGCGGAGCTCAGAATAGTGTAACGGTATTTCTGGCTTTTCAAACATTGATATTAGAAATGTATTTATATAACAATCTCATTTTAAGCCATTTTATGTCTAGAACATGGCACCTCAGTGCATGAATAAATCACTGTACTAGTGAACACGAAGTTTCGGCTTCGTTCCTGGCAATGACAGTCACTTTTCCCATCAAGTAAAAATAAGGTAACAGAATGATAAAGTACCATAAGCAAAAACGTATATGTACCTCAAGTGTTGAGCACGTTCAGATCACTTAGGCGTCATAAATTGGTCCGTCACCCCTCCCCCCCTCCCACGGCTGTCCGCCAAGCCTCCAAGCCTCACAGTATCTTTTACTCGGAAATTTCCAGTTTCAACTGAATGACAACAATGTGAACATGTTTGTCATCCACAGATGACTTTTCGCCTTCCGCCCATGTAATACACTACAACTGTAAAATAATGGACAGTTCTGTTGGAAGATACGGAGCGAAAAAATTACAGGGCTGGTTGCCAATGCTAAACTCATTCAATTATGCATTCCGCTGTCTCCCGAGCTGCTTTTGTCTGCGCGTTAAATCCCGTCAAGCTTAACTTGAATCAAGTTTTTTAGTGCACCGGCCAACTCAATAGGATGGACCATGCGTTGATTTCTAGGAAAATGGCAAGCGCAAGAAGTTTGTTTTTCTATCCTACGGGTAATTATTCAAATATGATTATCTGACAACAACCTTCACGTGTATTTAGTGATGCTACCACTCTGTGTGTGAGGAACCCAACGGATTAGACCCTGACGGATTTCAGTACTCAAAACGAAACTTGATTGTTTCTTTTATTGATAGACGATATTGCTGAAATTGACCACTGAACATCACGGGACAATACGCTCACGTTTGTGCTGGTAAGCCCGAGGTCGCGGGTTCGATGTATAGCCGCGGCAGACGTTTTTCAGATGGACGCGAAATGCGAAAACGGCCGTGCGTTCGATATTTCGGCGCACGTTAAAGGTCCCCAGGTGGTCAAAATTAATCTGGAACCCTCCACTACGGTGCGCATCATCGCCTGTGTAGCGTCGGCGCATTAACCCCAGAATCAATCAATCAATCAATCAATCAATCAATCAATCAATCAATCAATCAATCAATCAATCAATCAATCAATCAATCAATCAATCAATCAATCAATCAATTAATCAACCAATCAATCAATCAATCAAACAAACAAACAAACAAACAAACAATCAAGCAAGCAAGCAAGCAAGCAAGCAATCAATCAATCAATACGCTCACGTGCAACAGGTTACATGGACGCAAAACTGAGTCCTACATGAATAAGAATAACAAAATTGTCAAAACGGTCAGTTAAATTTGATGGGGTAAAATTTTACACGACTGATTCAAACCCATCGCTGTCCGCTTTATCCGAATGAGCGCACTAAATTTATCTCATTGTTGGACCTTTCGTCTCTGTGGATCTTTCGTCTCATTGGACATTCAGGCTTGATTGGACCTTCAGACTCGGTGGATATTTCGTCTCGTTGGACATTCAGGCCCGATTGGACATTTCGTCTCGTTGGATCTTTTGTCTCGTTGGACATTCAGGCTCGATTGGACCTTTCGTCCGTTGCACATTCAGGTTCGCTGATCGCGTGACGAATTGGACCTTTCGACTCATTGGATCTTTCGTCTCGTTGGACATTCAGGCCACAAGCGGCAAGGGCGGAGGCTTTAGCCTCGAAGGATTCAGTGTCTGAAGGAGCAACAACACGAAAGGTCCAAAAATGGATGTTCCGTCTCGTTGGAATTTTCGTCTCATTGGACATTGAGGCTCGATTTGACCTTCCATCTCGGTGGACATCCAGACTCGATTGGACCTTTCGTCTCGTTGGATCTTTCGTCTCGTTGGACATTCAGGCTCTTACAATTCAATGACTGTTCGGAGCACTGTAAAGTTACCTCTAATTCCCTCTACCGCAATATGGTTGTGGTACCTTCTGCATTTTCATATGCAATAACTTTTACACGATAATTTGAAGTGAAACGTACGTCTGGCACATCTGATTTCCGTCGTAAAATTTGAGCCTGCTTATAAGACTTGACGAAAGCAAGCTTGGCCTCGAGTGCGTTGCTGAGTGCCTAAATAGGACTTCAGTTTTTTCATTCGCACCTTTTTTTATCATTCGTAAAAATTGTAAAGATTTTTCTGGGTTTTTTTGGTGTGCGATAATATCAGCGAAAAAATAATGTTCTCGAGCTTCATGCGCATGCCACGTGAGCGCTAAGCAAGCAAGCAAACAGTCACGTGCTGTTCCATCCAAACAAGGAGGGTCCTACGACAGTCGCCTGAGCCCTCATTCACACAGCCATCACCTTCACTGTCACGGCACCGTCAGATCAAAACACCGCGACAGAGACGCAAATGGACTAGTGTCCGTACTGAAACTCTCCGTCAGAGTACAGAGTCGTCTGCCTAGTGATCAGTTGAGCCTTGAATTCAGCGTGCTTAATCTGAAAAGTAAAGAAAATGGCTTAGATTTTACGTGTGCTCCCTTCTCGCAAAATTGAGCCGCAAAAATTTGTTTTCTGATTGCCGGGTTTACCACGGGCGTAGTACCGTCGCGTTGACGGAACGGAAACGTAAATCTCGGCTTCCCGTCACCGTCGCACCGTTTTCGGCGAGAAATCTCCCGAGAAACGCTCGCCCATGACGGAAGACGGTGACGTGACGGTGACGTGACGGTGACGTGACGGGGTGAAAAACGCCTGTTGGAATGAGGGCTGGCACTCGCCGCGTACGCGCGCGAGTGTCCGGGAACTGCTGGCAGCCCGTAAAAAGCGGTCGATGCGGATGAGGGTTCTATATTCTCAGTTCGGTCTTATCAAGGAGTCAGTTTGATGTGTCATTTCTCATCAAGGATTTCACATATTAATCAGTTATTGAGATAAAACATCTAACTTGAAGATCTTCCGTTCTGGTATTTCGTTTGAATTTGGCGTCCACTTATACAAACGATGTTATTGTGCTTCACGCTGTCACAAGAGCAAGCCCAAATACCAACTTCAAGCCTTGGTATGATCATAGTATTCACTTTTAAGATCTGAATCTTTTCAAGAACCGTCTTCTTTTCATCGATTCCCTTTCCTCATCCGTCCGCAACACTAGAAATTTGGCTAGTCTTCTGTCCGATGCCCTCAGCAGCATAGACTCAGCTCCAGGGCATACAGGCTGTTACATTGATAAATGGAACACAAAAAAAATCCTGAGCGTATCACTGCTCCGTTCGCGCTCGAACGTCGCACGGAGGCCTCATTTTGTGGTCTATTTTGTTTGGCACTGGGAACGACGACACTTTGTATCACCTTGTATGTAATGAGCTACGCGTGCTGGAGTCAGACAAGGAGGGTTCCTTCGTAGTTATGCCGGAAGTTATTTTTCGTGAGAAGGGCTTGGCTGCGGTCGAGAAGAACTTTACGAAAACTGATGTAACTTGCTTGCAAGGAAAAAAGGTGCTCTCTGTTGACTGATATGAATTTGAACAAATTGGCTCAGGCAGTCAAGAGGGCCAACAAGCTTCACCGTGATGTTTTCTTCACCGCTAAAACGCACAAGCCTAGCATTCCTTTCGTGTCATTATTACAGAGCGGTACACGTGGCAATATTGTGTTTCTGGTTTTCTTTAGAAGTGCTTATCGTCTTTACACGTCGAAGACCCTTTTCTTGTCTCAATTCACTCGCTGTAGCGGAATATCTTAATACGCATACCCTTTCAGATACCACCGCCATTAGCATTGATGTAGAAGGTTTGTTTTACTCACTTCCTCATGTTCACCTTTGGCCAGCTGTTAACTTGTATCTGTTTGTTTTATGGCGCAAGGGCAACGATGGCCAAAGAGCGCCAATGCAATGGTTGATCATTTTGAATGGTGTTTTAATAAAATGGTGCTGTAAATGTGACGATTTTAAAAGAGGTTAGTGTGGGGGGTGTATACAGCCCCTCATTTAAAACAACAATAAAATTGGGGAAATGGGAATGGCAGGGTAAGAATGTAAAAAATAAATAGACACTCATAGCGTCCTCCCACTCTGAGAGGCCCCGAGGTTACACGTGGTATGATATGCGGTTTAAAAAGCCAATGTCTCCCAGGTAAGCAAAAAGGCGTTTACTTGGAATTAAGGGTTGATCAGCTAAAAACATCGAGGGATGAAGAGGAATCATGTGAGTGTAAAGTTCCCGGAAGTGCTTTTTCCTTGCCTTGTGGAAATACCCACACTCAACTAAGACATGGCTGACGGATAGGCGATGTCCGCACCTGTCGCATTGTGGCGGTGGTTTGCCCTGCAGAAGGTGCGAGTGAGTAGCGTATGTATGACCTATTCGTAATCTGCACATGTATACTTCCGTTGTTCTGTTGTGTTTTTCTGTGTAGTAGCTGCCTAATTGGGGTTTTATAGTGTAGAGTCTGTTATCTGTCTGAGTGTCCCAGTGTTGCTGCCAGCGTTGTCGAATTGCCCTTCGAATGAATGGTTTCCAGTCAAGGTAGGGAAGCTGCTGAACGTCGACGCTGCAGCGAAGTGCTGCCGCAGCGGCGCTCTGGTCTGCGAGTTCATTACCAGGAATGCCACTGTGTCCAGGCACCCAACACACGACTATAACCTGTTTTAACGCGTAGGCTGCCATTATCTCTTTAACTAACCTGTTCAGCACAATGTTCCTACTAGGTTTTCCATAATGCAGTGCTGTCACAACACTCAATGAGTCTGTGTATATAATGGATTGTTGTGTCTTTGTTTGTATTATGTGTTCTAGCGTAATTAATATAGCATGTGCCTCAGCCGTAAACATACTTGTGTTTCTGTTTAGTGTCCTTGTGCTGGGAAAGTTGGGACCGTGTGCAGCACATGCCACAGCAGTGGCAGTTTTGGAGGCATCTGTGTAAAAGGCAGTGTACGGGAATTTGTTTTGCAAGTGCAGGAAGTGTTGTCGGATGAGTTCTGCGGGTGAATGTTTTTTGTAAATTTCCTTGAACGACATGTCACAGGTGACAGGGCTCAGTTGCCAAGGCGGCATGAACTCAACGAAGTCAGCTTTGTAAGATTCTGATAAAATAACCCCAAGTTCCTCCGCATCCACCTTCACTCGAATAGAGAAAGGCAGAGGAAGCGACGGACGGTTCAAAAACAGCCTTTCGGACGCTTTGTTTTCAAGAATAGCATTTAGCGGATGACTATTTAAGGATGTTGCCCTTACGCAGTACAAAAGTGCCATGTATGTACGCTGGTGCTCTAAGCACCACTGATGCATTTCTGCATAGAGGCTTTCAATAGGACTCGTCCGGAAAGCCCCGGACGCCAGGCGGAGTCCCAAGTGCAGCACTGTGTCCAGCATTTTTAGAGCTCTTTTTGAGGCAGACCCATACACTACACTTCCATAGTCTATACGGGACCTCACAAGACTGTTAAAAACACGTAAAAGGCATGTTGTATCTGCACCGTATGACTGGCGGGAAAGGACTTTTAAGATGTTCATAGTCTTCATGCATTTCATTTTAAGTTGTTTAATGTGTGGGATGAATGTAAGTTTATCATCTAAAACTACTCCAAGAAACTTGTGTTCTCTTTTTACGGGTATGTCAACTCCCTTAAGTTGTATGGTTGGTTGCAGATGGATCCCACGCTTCCTGGAAAAGAGAACACAAGTGCTTTTCTGCGGATTTAGGATAAAACCATTTTTGTCTGCCCACTTGGCTAGTCTGTTCACAGCAACTTGGATCTGCCGTTCACAGATAGAGGAGTTGCATGACCTGAAGCTGATGTGAACATCGTCTACATAGATTGAATAAAAAATGGTGGGTGGCAGTGCTCTCCCTAACGTATTCATTTTTACAATGAAAAGTGTGCAGCTAAGTACTCCACCCTGGGGAACGCCATTTTCTTGTGTATACGTCCTGGATAATGCTGCACCAACTCGTACCCGGAATGTTCTATCTGATAAGTAGCTTTCCAGTGTGTTTAACATGTTTCCACAAATGCCGAAAGATTTAAGGTCATGCAGGATGCCATACCGCCAAGTGGTGTCATAGGCCTTTTCGATGTAAAAAAATACAGATATACAGTGTTGCTTATGGGCAAAAGCTTCTTTAACATAAGATTCAACAGCTATAAGATTGTCAGTTGTTGACCTGCCCAAGCGAAAGCCTGCCTGGCAGCTGTCAAGGACACCATGATATTCCAAGAAATAGATAAGCCGTCTATTGATCATCTTTTCAAAGAGCTTGCTCAAGCAGCTTGTCAAAGCAATAGGGCGATAGCTTGCCACAGAAGAGGCATCTTTCCCCTCTTTCAATATAGCCAACACAATTGCCTCTTTCCAAGCGTGAGGAAAGTACCCAGCACACCATATCTTGTTGTACAAGAAGAGAAGAGTATTGAGGGTATCTATGTGCAGGTGCTGAATCATTGTGTATGTTATTTTATCAGCTCCTGGCGCCGAAGCACGGCATGTGTTGAGGGCTACCATAAGTTCCTGCAGCGAAAAAGGAGAGTTATACCCATCATTAGATTTCTTGTGGTCACGAATAGGCTTTCTTTCAATAGATTCTTTGTATCGCAGGAATGTTTCAGTGTAGTGGGAGGAGCTGGAAATATGTTCAAAGTGCTGTCCCAGGGTGTTTGCTTGGTCTTCAAGTGTATCGCCAGTGGTGCTGACGAGAGGTGTGACATATGTTTTCTGCCCCTGCAGTTTCCGTATCCTGTTCCAAACTTTGCGCGCATCTGTATAGGAATTTATTGATGATAGAAAAGACCTCCAACTATCTGTTTTTGCCTGACGTCGGATTCGCCGTCCCATGGCTTTTGCGCGCTTGAAGGAAATTAGGTTTTCTGTAGTAGGATACCTGCGGAGGACCCCCCAGGCCTTATTCTGAGCATTTCTGGCCTTCTTGCAATCGTCATTCCACCAGGGCCTCTGAAGATTACGTGTGGTATTGGAGGTCTGGGGAATAGAAACGCTAGCAGCATCAAGTATATGTGCTGTGATGAAGAAGCACGCTTCATCAATACCTAAGTGTGTTATTGATGTGTAAGTAAGTTTCGACATCTCTTTAAACGTTGCCCAGTCGGCACCAGCTTCTTTAAACTTTTCATGTAAGGTGTAACTGTAGGGGCATTTTTCTAAATATCTGAGGGTGACAGGGAAGTGGTCGCTCCCGTAGGGATTCGTACCCACTTCCCATTCGATGGATGGAAAAAGAACGGGAGAGCCTATAGCAAGATCAATGTGTAAATATGTGTGGTGTGCTATATTGTAGTATGTCGGCTGCTTTTTGTTAAAGAGACAAGCTCCGGATGACAAGAGAAAGTTTTCTATCAACCGGCCCCGGGAATCTGTGCGTTCCGATCCCCATAGTGGGCTTTGCGCATTAAGGTCACCAACTAGTAAAAACGGTTCTGGCAGTTGATCTATAAGGGACTCAAATTAGTAACTGGACAGCCGATATTCAGGGGGAATGTACAGTGAGCAGATTGTTGTTAACTTATTGAAGATAATTGCCCGAACAGCAACCGCTTCTAGGCCGGTGCGCAAATGGATAGATTGACAAGGGACAGCTTTTTGTATAACTATTGCCACGCCACCAGAGCAGTGCGAGCAGCGGTCTCTGTCTTTTCTAAATACTGAGTATTGGTTTAGGAAGTTGGTATGCTTAGAGTTCAAGTGAGTCTCTTGTAAACACAGGACAGTTGTTTGAGTTTTGTGTAGGATTTCATATACATCATCTAGGTTTTTAATTAATCCTCTACAGTTCCACTGCGTAACTATTTGTGCTACCATAAATGTTTAAAGAAGATTTTGGCTGATGAAGACTAGGGATGGATGTATCACCTACCACATTCAGGTATGATCTGGGCCAGTGACACGGGGGGCTGCTGGCTTTTTTCCCCGCCCCGCCATGGAGCGCTGTTCTTTCACCGCCTTTGGTGCTGGCCGAGACGGTGTCATGCCCATGTCCTCGTCTGAGTGCTGGGACAGCGACGAGATGGAGTCCTTGCGGCCTCCGACACGGAATATGTTCGAAGTGGTGGAAGGATTTCCTCCCACCATCGTTTGTTGCGTGTTGGACGCAGAGGCGGTCGAAGGACCCGCCACATCTACATCCATGGCCACCTGAGGTCTGGTAGCCGGAAGAAGGGGACCAACGGCCGAGCCGTCACTCCTGGCGTTCATGGCCGACGCAACACTTGCGGGTGCCACAGGTGTTGTGTCAGCTGGTTGGGCTGCCTTAGGCAGCCCCTTGGGGGGCTGGGGCGGCACCAAGTCTGCTTCGCAGTACTGGGTGGCCGCAGTGACAAGACGCCGCTCCGCCCCCCGGCGAGCTGCGTCGGCATACTTCGCAGAAGCAAAGGCGCTGAGCCTTTTACGAGCTTCTAGGTAAGAGATGTTCTCGCTGACTTTAAGATTGAGTATTTTCTTCTCAAGTTTGAATGTTTCACACGTCCTTGAGTACGCTGTGTGCGGGCCACTGCAGTTCGGACACTTAATCAAAGTGCTGTTGCAATTCTCTTTGGCGTGGTCGTGCTCTGAGCACTTTGCACACGTTAAACGCCCACGGCAGTTGTTAGTACTGTGCCCATAACGTTGGCACTTAAAGCACTGACGCGGGTTGGGGATATATGGTCGGACGGTACATCGAAGAAAGCCTGCATTCACAAATTCGGGTAAGGTACTGCGGTCAAAGGTGAGGACAACGTGTTTGGTTTTGATTTCCTGATTTTCTCGACGCATAGTGATCCTCCTTACTGCAATGACGCCCTGGTCGCGCAGGCCCTCGAGGATGTCAGAGTCAGTTTCATTGCAGAGATCAGATTCGGATATCACACCTTGGGATGTATTTAGCGTTCGGTGGGGAGTGACCTTGACTTTCAGGTCGCCAATGAGGGTTTGTTCAAGAAACTTTTTTGATTGTGCCGGGTTATTTACTTCTACAAGGATCTCTCCAGAGGTCAGTTTCTTGGCTTTGTAGTGTTTTCCCACAACACGTTCAATGCACTTATTAAGAAAACGGATGTAGATGTCACTGGCTTTGTATTGTCTTCGGATGCAATGATCAAGAACCGGGGAAAGTTGTCAGGTATTTGGAATGATAGGGCAGGCAATGGGGGAAAGTTCGCTTCGGTGCGGCCCCTTTTGGGGGGCCGATCAGTGGGTTTAGAAAATTTTGAAAGAACCATGCAGCATGGAAAAAAAGCAGGGAACGGGGGTACTTCCTTCGCTCGGTTTACCCTGATGCCGAGAGAGGTCCCGGAGCTCCCTGCCTGGTAAACAGACAGGGAGCCCATCCGCCGGAGCTTGACCATGGCTCCGACAGCCACCGTTTGTGGTTTCTACCCTTCACCTTAAAACTCCTAGCCACGGTAGGATACAGCGTGAGTATGGGGGCTCGGGGTCCGCGGTATCGCCAGTACCGTCACTAAGATAGATTGCTCAAGGTGCCCCGTGCGGGGGGCCAGCTGTTAAAGAGTGTATTACTTTAGAGAATGATGACGGCTTTCAGGAATGCGAGCAGCATTACCGTCCCGTCCTTTATGGAGAGATTGTGTGTTTATTTAAATTCTTTGGTAATATATCCCGACGGTGAGGTGCTCGCGCAGAAGTCCGGTGTGTGTATTGGTTCGCGCGTGGCCCCAATTCTTAACAATATCTTCCTTGCAAAAGTTGACACCTTTCTTGAAAATGATTGAAGAGGTATGGTCAAGAAAGTTCCGCTATGTAGACGATTACTTGGTTATTTTCGGCACAGCTTGCAGCCTCAAGTCTACGGTAGACATTTTAAAGGTTTTTTAAATAAAAGGGTTTTGGCCTTACTTTACGGTCGAAACACTGAAAGAAGGTTCCATTCAGTATTTAGACTTGTCTGTTCAGTTTAACAGAGGCCACACTTGTTGGATGTACGCCCCACGGTCTGTTAAGACACTGCTGCATTATTCGTCTGGTCGTTCAAAGCAAGTGAAGAATGCCATCGCTTTATGATATTTGCTTTCTGCTGTCACAACGTCCTGTGTTCATAAAATGGGAAATATCTTCGAAGGCCAAGTGGTAAAGTTAAGGCTGGCCGGATTGCCTGAAGCCGTGTTAACTTGGACATGAAGAAAAACTCGTGAATTTGCTTAGGTCTGGAAATAAAAATGTCGATGTAGAAGTTGGTGCCAACAGACAAAGAAATGTTGCTGTCATTCCCTGCCTTCATGCAGCACGCATAGGCTGAAGAAAGTAGGGTTGCGGTATCGTGTGCAGGTCGCTATAACAGCCCACAGTAAGCTTCGTTGTGTTTGCGCCAGAATAGATAATAGGGCGAGGCGTAGGTCTGATAAACGAGTGCTAGGCTGTGGCGTTAAGCATGGGAACCGCTATGTTTCGTGCGCCACGGGAGTCATTCATAGCATTCCCCCGTCATGTGGGCGATTGTATGTGGACCAACTGCAATTATTTATTCTCAAAGCAGTTCAGATTATTTTGTGTGCACGTCAATTCTCGTCAACTATTAAGGAGTGCTGGAGCTCACTCGAGAAGATAGCCCATACGTTGCTAAAAAATCAATTGAGCAGAAGAGGTTAAGAGGAATTTGCGAAATTTTGTGATTTCCGGGCCAGTCTCACACACCATTAATCATACGATGGTACTCTGTGCCGTGAACAAACAGATTAGTCAGAGATTTCCTTACTCAAAATCACAGTTTCTTGTTTGTATTGTAGTGCAACTATTTTGAGAAGGTCGACGATAGCCATCCGGTACGGCACGTTCATGTGCAACGCATTATATTGACGCAAGAGTTAGGCCTGCACACTACTACCTGCACGGTCACAACGCTAATTCTATTAACGTTGTGTAACGTTTGGCACAATACACTTGAACCTATCGCTATTGGCTTAGTCTTCAAAAAAATGCGTCTCTTGAATTAAACGCTTGCGGCCTGAATGTTCAACGTGACGAAAGATCCAACGAGTCTAGAGGTCCAATTCGCCACGTGATCAGCGAGCCTGAATGTCCAACGAGACGAAAGGTCCAATAGAGCCTGAATGTCCAGTGAGACGAAAGATTCAATGAGTGTGAAGGTCCAATCGATCCTGAATGTCCAACGAGACGAAAGGTCCAATCGAGCCTGAATGTCCAACGAGATGACAGATCCACTGATTCATCGTAAGTAGCGCTTGAAACGGGAAACAGAAGAAAAGACACACGACGGCGCTTCTCTTCTTCTTCTCTTCTGTGTCCCGTTTCAAGCGATACTTATGATGAATCAAAACCAACTAGCCGAACTGTCAATTTTAAAGATCCACTGAGTCTGAAGGTCCAATCCAGCCAACGAGATGAAACATCCACTGAGACGAAAGGTCCAAAAACCCTAAGGCACCCCTGTTTCCTTCAGATTCAGCGTCTAACGTCCAACAGTAGATATTCCATCTCGTTGAATCTTTTTTCTCTTTGGACATTCAGGCTCGGTTGGACCTTCAGACTCGGCGGATCTTTCGTCTCGCTGGACATTCAGACTCGATTGGACCTTCCGTCTCGGTGGATCTTTCATCTCGTTGGACATTCCGGCTCGATTGGACCTTTCGTCTCGTTGAATCTTTCGTCTCGTTGGACATTCAGGCTCTGACTATTAAAGGAATGTCCCGAGCACTCTCAACTCACTTTGAATTCCCTCTACCGCAATATGGTTGTGGGACCTTCTCCATTTTCACAGGCAATAACTTTTACACGATAATTTGAAGTGAAATGTACGCCTGGCACCTCTGATTTCCCTCGTAAAATTTGAGGCTGCTTGCAACGCTATTGACGAAAGCAAGCTTGGCCGCGAGTACGTTGCTGGGAGTGCCTAAATAGGACTTCAGTGTTTTCATTCGGACCTGTTTTATCATTCGTGCAAACTACGGGTTTTTCTTGATTTTTTTGGTGTGCGATAATATCAGCGAAAAAATAATGTTCCCGCGCATGGCAGGCACGTGAGGGCTATGCAAACAAGCAAACAGTCCCGTGCTGTTCCATCCAAAAAAGGAGGTTGCTACGACAGTCGCCTCCTCATTCGCAAAGCCATCACCTTCGCCGTCACGGCACCGTCAGGTCAAAAAACCGCGACAAAGACGCAAACGGAGTAGCGTTCGTACTGGGGGTCTCGGTCAGAGTACAGAATCGTCTGTCTAGTGCTCACTTTAGCCTTGAATTGAGCGTGCCTAATCTGAAAAGTAAAGAAAATAACTTAGATTGTGACGTGTGCTCCGTTCTCGCGAAATTTAGCCGTAAGAATTTCTTTTATGATTGGCTGGTTTACCACTGGCGTGGTACTGTCGCGTTGACGGAACGAAAACGTACAGCTCGGCTTCCCGTCACCGTCACACCGTTTTCGGCGAGAAATCTATCGAGAAACCGTCACCATTGACGGAAGACGGTGACGTGACGGTGACGTGACGGGGTGAAAAACGCCTGTTGGAATGAGGGCTGGCACTCGCCGCGTACGCGCGCGAGTGTCCGTGAACTGCTGGCAGCCCGTAAAAAGCGGTCGATGCGGATGAGGGTTCTATATTCTCAGTTCGGTCTTATCAAGGAGTCAGTTTGATGTGTCATTTCTCATCAAGGATTTCACATATTAATCAGTTATTGAGATAAAACATCTAACTTGAAGATCTTCCGTTCTGGTATTTCGTTTGAATTTGGCGTCCACTTATACAAACGATGTTATTGTGCTTCACGCTGTCACAAGAGCAAGCCCAAATACGAACTTCAAGCCTTGGAATGATCATACTATTCACTTTTCTGGTCTGGAAACTTTTCAAAACCGTCTTCTTTTCATCGATTCCCTTTCCTCATCCGTCCTCAACACTAGAAATTTGGCCAGTATTTTTTTGTCCGACGCCCTCAGCAGCATAGAGTGAGCACCAGGACATACAGGGTGTTACATCGGTAAATAGAACACTGAAAAAAAAATTCTGAGCTTATCGCAGCTCCGTTCACGCTAAAACTTCGCACGAAGGTCGCATTTTGTGGTCTATTTGGTTTGGCCCTGGGAACAACGGCACTTTGTATCACCTTGGCACCAATAAGCTACGTGTGCTGGAGTCTGACAAGGAGGGTTCCTTCGTAGTTATGCCGGAAGTTCTTTTTGGTGAGGAGGCCATAGCCGCGGTCGAGAAAAACTTTACGAAAACTGGTGCTGACTTGCTTGCAAGGAAAAAGGAAGCTTCTTACTGTTGACTGATATGAATTTGAGCAAATTGGCTTAGGCACTCAAGAGGACCAACAAGCTTCACCTTGATGTTTTCTTTACTGCTAAAACGCACAAGCCTAGCATTCCTTTTCGTGTCATTATTACAGAGCGAGACACGTGGCAATATTGTGCTTCTGGTTTTCCTCAGGAGCGTTTATCGGCTTTGCACGTGGAAGATCCTTTTATTGTCCCTATATAATTCACTTGCTGTAGCGGAATATGTTAATACGGATACCCTTTCAGATACCACTGGCATTAGCAATTATGTAGAAGATTTGCTTTACTCGCTTCCTCATGTTCACCTTTGGCCAGCTGTTAAAAGTGTATTACTTCAGAGAATGATGACGTGGCTTTCGAGAATGCGAGTGGCATTACCGTCCCGTCCTTCATGAAGCTATTGTTTTTATTTAAATTCTTTGGTAATATATCACGACGGTGAGGTGCTTGCGCAGAAGTCCGGTGTGTGTATTCGTTCGCGAGTGGCCCAAATTCTAAACAATATCTCTCCTGAAAAAGTTGACCGCTTCTTTGAAAAGGATTCAGGCGGTATTGTCAAGAACGTTTTCCATAATGTGGACAATTAGTTGGTATATTTTCGACACAGCTTCCAGCCTCTGGTCTACGGTAGCCATTTAAGGTTTTTAAAGAAAGGGGTTTGGCCTTACTTTACGGTCGACAGACCACCATGGCAGATACCATTTTCTCGTACTACGTACGGAACCGAACGAATTCGACACGCATTACCCGCTACACTAAACTAACTGGATGTAAGACGCATAGACGTCCTAAACATGCCTCGTAAAGGTATTTTTGCATTGTTGTTGTGAGGGCATTTGTCAGCACAAAATGTCATTTTTATTTTTACCAAGTTATGTTTTCATCACATGTTTTTAAAAATGTATAATGCCTGAAAATACTTTGCTGTACCGCAAGCAGCCTGACCTTGCCCCGGTGCTCACTTATTGCCCTTGTTTCGTTGGTTGTCTGGTTGTTTATTGCTTATTTAATGCAGTGCTCTGAGTTTTATGCCCTGTGTCATTCTCCAATGCGGCTTCATTGTATGGCGTGTGAGTTGCGGCATTTGCACTATATATATATATGTGTGGCAGTCTTGGTGCCATAGGAAGCTTAAGAGGGTTCAACGCCGGTCACCCACTCTCGACATGTCGTAGACACTCGAGTCACGGCCCGGGGGTTAAAAAGAAGGTCCCCTTCACCCCGAGTAGTCCGAGTGTCGCTGGCTACCACCCCCAAGCACAGGAAACAAAAATACCTAAACATAAATACCCCAGAAAGTGGAGGGGAAAATCGCCCCGCCGGTAGCGTAGTGGTTATCGCACCAGACCGGTATTCTGGAGGTCGTGGGTTCGGATCTCACCTGGCGGGCATTTCTTCTCCACTTTCTTTCTTTCTTTCCAAATTATTTATCTATTTCAATGACCTACCACATCCTCCCTTTGGCTTTCCGAGGTTTTCTTGACTGCCAACTCTTATTTCTGTGTATATATGTATGTATATATGTGTTTATGTTGATATATAATGTATATGTATATACCTTAGTCGAGTGTTCGACGAAACTTCGTCTGCTCAGGGGTCATATTTGCGAATATAAAATCGTGGTCACTGACCGAGTCAAAAGAAAAAAATTTGACGTTTCGGAGCCCATACGGGTTCCTTGTTCACAATAAGACGGGCAAGAGGCCGTCGTCAATTTATATACAAGACATGGCGCAATGACTTCGTGTAGATTGCAGGCATGTTGCCACTAGTCCGGTTAACAGTATGAGGTGTGGTTTGGATGATGAGTGACTCGAGGAAAAGACGGGAGGCCAAATTTCTTTCTTTTGCTATGATAGCGGTGTCGTCCCAACCGATGCGGTGATTGTGCTGGCAGGCGTGCTCTGCCAGCGCATTCGTCATTCGATTTTCTTTTGCAACGACACGTTGATGCTCCTTCATTGTTCGTGAAAACTTGCCCGTTTCGCCGATATAAATGCAACTGCAGTCAGCGCAAGGGATTTTGTATACGACTCCCGGGAACTTGTCACTCTCCATCTTGTCCGTTACGTTCACGAGCCTGCTGCGCAGCTTGCTTGAAGGCACGTGCGCTACACGTAAATCGTATTTCGAAAATACGCGGCAAAGTGCCTCACTGACTCCTTGAACGTAGGGAATGGCGGCGCGCATGGTGGCCGTCTTGCCGGCAATTCCGTTCGGTCGTAGAACCTGATTTTCGATTCGTGCCACAAAATTCCTAGGGTATCCATTTGCCGACAGCTCGTGATGCACAGTCGTCAATTCTTCCTTCAATCTCTGTTGATTGGAGCATAGGCGTTTGGCTCTGGTAATCAGTGCCGAGACGACAGACCTCTTGTGGGCAACCTCTGAGACGACAGACCTCTGATCGCTATTCGGGAGAACGTAGTAGTGAAATAATTTTACATTAAAACTGCAAGCAGCCAGCGTGGGATGTCTCAAACGTTCGTTAATCTGAAAAGTTCATTAATGTTGTGTTCGTTGTACCGAGTTTTGAGTGTAGACCTCGTCAAAAGCTTGACGACCCAACCTGAGTCGTTCTATGCGCGGGCGCGGGTATAAACATTGCCGCATCTTTTGCTGTACTCGCTAACTGAGCCAAAATCAGCCCGTCTCGTGGTAACAAATACATCCGCACAAAGATCGACCGTCATCATCGCGAAGTGCCAAAGCTAGAAAAACTGCTGCTCTCCTAAACGATAAACTACATTTTTTTCAATCCCGAAATGGAGTATTTAGTTTTATACAGTGTAAGAATCAGTTTATTTGAAAGTGAAATGTTATCAACTGCCCACGTCTCTGGTCAAAGTAGAGAACAACAGTAGAGAGTAACTTTTTAGTGCATCTAGCTGTGGAAGCCGTTTTGTTTCGAAATGAGCCAGATCCAGAGACCGAAACTGAGTCAGATAAAATTGCAGTGACAAGAAAAACTCAGAAACTGTCCCCTAAAAAAAGGTGACAAGAAAAGAGGTGAAATAACGCCCTGCAAATGTGTACGCAGATGGCAGTTCGCATCAAAAATGAGCGAGATCGTGCGGCGTCACAGGTCAAAATTAGCTTTTGCCCAATGGGAGTTTGCTTTTGGATAGTGTTCTGTGGGTGTTTTTAGAAGTTTTCTCTTTTAACTTTCGGAGTTGGCTTATCATGACTTCAGACGGAAATTAGGAGATCGGCGAAAGATTTGTCCCCAGATGTCAACGATGAAGTGAACAGAAGAAATGAACGAAATGAAAGTGACAGGCGTGAAATAATGATTTCATCTTGTCCTTCCCGCTATTTTTGTAGTCCCGTCTCTACCATTTTAGTACTTTACTAAAAAGCCGCTTACAAGCCCTGGCAAATGTCTCTCTCTCTCTCTCTCTCTCTCTCTCTCTCTCTCTCTCTCTCTCTCTCTCTCTCTCTCTCTCTCTCTCTCTCTCTCTCTCTCTCTCTCTCTGAGAATACGAATCACTTCATTTATTTGAAGAACATATGAGCAGCCTTCTGATGAAGCGTTTTGGAAAGGCTGCATCTCACGGCAGCCGCTAGAATTACCTCCCGGAAATTCTCACGGCAGTTTACATAAAAGCTGACTCGCCTAAAATTTCCTGAATAATATTACGTCCCAGCGTAACCTAACATAACATAACCTCACCGAACCTAGCGTAGCCTAAGCGTACGCGTCATAACCTACCCAAATAGAGCCAAACTGCCACAAACCTAATCTAACCCAGCCCAACGACACAGAACACAACCTATATTTAACGTAATTCAACCTATAATAGAAGTCCTGTGCGTCGATCTCTTGATATAGTAAAAACCAGTATGAAAAAAAGTATTAACAAAATCACGATGATCGAAACAATCTGAAAGGTAAAGAAACACACATCGCATTGCGGATTCGAACCTGAGCCTTCTAGTTTAAAACCAAGTACTATACCACAGCGCCAGAGGGACAGCTGCAAACGCGACTTTTATCCCAAAGAACCTACGCGTACCTTGCTTAGCCAATGAGAGGCGACTGGCGTGGGAAATTTCTGACGGTAATTATCACAGTTGCCGGGATAACAGACACTGCCTTTTGGAAATTTATGGCAAGGCAATGAAGATCTTGCTTACTTCGTGAGTGCCTCCAGGCGTGCCCAAGAAAATTATCCTAGGGGAGAATTCGAAAAGAGCTGCTAATGGTGCCCAGAGGACTCACCTGCTCTCCATGCATAGGTCTGCTGTTCTCGAGGCCCTTTTGCATATCTTTAATGCCTTTTCTGCCAAAACTCAATCGCATCATTCTGGAAAGTCAATTTAAATAAAGTTTTCATAGGAATGCCGCATCAACCTGAGTGTTTCAGCGTATGAGCCGAATCCAAACTTATCACCCCAGTATTGCTCAAATTCACCACGTAATTTATAATTACTTGGGGCCATAGACGTGTAAAGTATGCCATATAATAGCTTCGGCAGCGTTGCATTCAGGTCCGGCAACAAATTTCCGCTTCCTTATCAAATTCGCGTTAGGTGGATCTGGCTCATTAAAAAAAACCGCCTGATATTGTTTCAGACTAATTTACAATTCGATCGTGGGTGTGCAGCGAGGTAAAAATTACTGGGCTGATATTCACGAAGCTGTTTGCACCTAGTGGCATAGTAAAAATAGTTATTGATTCCCGCCTGTGCGCGGTTTGTTCGTCAAAAAAGCGATAAGATAGCCGAAGCGCCGCTTAGCGAAGCTGTTTTTCGATGTCGTACGAGCAAGTGTCTTTGTAAATCTGAACCCGATACTTTACTCCCACTGCCAAGGATTGCTACCCTGGCAGTTATTCTAATGCTGAAATAACTGTCGGAAGGTCTATTTCATATTCACGACTGACAGTCGGAATTGCGCCAACTCGAGCGTCCTTGTGTGTGGAAGCCCACCGCGTCGGCCAGAATCGCTCACCGGGGCTCCGGCTCGCTGCGCAGCGTCTCGAGCATCGTCTCGGCGGCGGGCGGGTGGGGGGCCGGCAGGAAGCGCGCGAACTGGCGGCGGAAGTTGTCGTTGAACCAGGCGTAGAGCAGCGGGTTGTAGCAGGTGGAGCTCATGGCGGCCGCGTGCGCGGCGCAGAAGAGCGCCTCGCCCAGGGGCCAGCGCAGTGCGGGCGCGTGGAAGTCGGCCAGCAGGTTGCACGCGTTGAGCGGCAGCCAGGCGAGCGCGAAGGCGGCCACCATGGCCAGCAGCATGAGCTGCGTGCGGCGCGCGCGGCCGCGGCCGCGCAGGCGGCGCGCCACGCGCGCGTAGCAGCCGCCCACCACGGCCACGGGCAGCAGGAACTGGGCGGCGCTGGTGAGCGCGCCGAACAGCTGCCGGCCGCCCTCCGAGGGCCACTGCTCCTCGCAGAGCGGCTCGCCCCCGGCGCGCACGAGCCGCACGAAGAGCGCGTAGGGCAGGGTGAGCAGCGCGCTGGCCGCCCACAGCGCGGCCACCAGCGCGGCGCACGAGCGCGGCCGCAGGAGGCGCGGCCGCAGCGGGTGCACCACGGCCCGGAAGCGGTGCGCCGCGATGGCCGTCAGCGTGAGCGAGGACACGTACACGCTCACGCCCTGGGCGAAGGGCACCGCGCGGCACAGCGCTGCGCCGAAGGGCCACCGGCGCAGGAACAGGTAGAGCGGCGTGAAGGGCACCGCCAGCGCGCACAGCAGGATGTCCGAGAGCGCCAGGTTGGCCACCAGCAGGTTGGTCACGCTGGCGCGCATGGCCCGCCGCCGGAGCACCACGAGGCACACCAGCGCGTTGCCCGACACGCCCGCCAGGAACACGAGCGCGTACACGCAGCCGAACAGCGCGCGCCCGGCCGCGCCCAGCTGCTGAGGAGGCTCGGCCGCCGCCTGCGCACCCGCACATTGCGCCCTCTCGAGAGCGCTGAGCTACCGAGAGCGCGAGTCACCGAGACGGCTGCTGGCGCGTTGGTTTGCGCAGCGACAGGGCTCCACAGCATTCGTCACAGTGGCGCACCTACGAAGGGGGTTTTGGGGGCCCTCCGCCAGAGGTCCGTCGACCCAAACCCCCTCCGCACGCCTCTTCCGCCGAACCGAACCCGAAGTTCACCGAGCGAAGTGTGTAGTCTCGGAACCTTTTATTATCGGACATTCGCAGTTAAATCTCGAAGAAGAATATTGTATGACCGGCATTAAAAAAGAAAACTAGAGCACGAGCTTTTAGGATTGTTCTTTTAATACTGTGCGGACCAACTTGCGTATATAACTTGAAGTAGTTTGAAAAAAAAAAAGAATGAAAAGAAATTTTAGTGACACAAAAAGTGTCCGTGGTCAGGAAATTTCTGAATCCTTAAGAATCCCTGGGGTTTTTAAATGATTCCGTAGCCCCCCTCCCCCCTACGGCACGCCTCATAGCCCACGCTAAACCGCAAATAGTAGCACATTTTTTGTAGGGCTAGATTATACCACTTTCTGAACTTCTGTGCGCAACTTCCATCACGAGATTTGAATCATTCGTCGTCTTCTAGAAAAAAAGGACGCTGGAATTTCCCATAGGTTGGGACTGAGTATTGTCGAGCTTGCCTTCTGGCCTCAAATAAAATCTAACAAGATCAGATCGAAGTTATTTATTTCATTTGAAAGCTTAAACAACTGTTTGTCCTTCAATACTAAGCACTTGCGAGCCTTCCCTCTCCTGTTGAATAAAAAAGGTTCGGTTTTCCTTTATATATATCGCCTGAGTTTGTAACATTATAACGAGGAAGGCAGCAACGCTTCGTGCGCAGTTACGAAAACCACTGATCACGGATAACAATGATGTGTTGAATAGGCTTTCAGAAATATGTGTTCATGTGACTGTTGTGGGGATCTTAATTGGGGCTACTCCCAATTACGCGAGCACGCTAGCCCGCGATCCCCTCTCCCAAAGGGGCGAGGATAGCCCCTCGCGCCCTCTCCCTGCAAGGGGGTACGGGCTGACCAATGCGCGCCGGCCCGTGGGCCACGTGGGGCGTGACGTAGTGGCCCCGCTGAAGGGCTCGCAGCGGCGGGCGCGCGCTTCGGTCGGACCCAGGAGAGATTGGCTGGGTGCCGACTCCGACAGGTACTTCGTGCTTGCACGCTGCTCGCCCGCTTCGGCCTGAGCGACCGCCGTTTCCTCACTTCCTTGAGGTCGGCGAACGTACCGGGAGTTGGATTTCTCAGTCAGTCTGGTGGTCGGTTCCGGTCATAGCCGGGCCCATCACCCGCAGCGCTTCGGTGGCTTCCGCCACTGGACCAACAGCTACCCTCCCTGCGCGTCGGGCTCTGTGGCTTGAAGCGTACGGTCGGCGGGTACCCCCCTCTCTGCCCCAGGGCTAGGAGTGTAATACCAGGGCTGGTTGCTGTACCGTGGATTACCCGGAATTAAACCAAGTTCTGAGGAGCTACTTCGTCTTCGCGGAGTGACTGCGCACGCGTGGCGAGGGCCGCCGCGGCCGTCTACGGCTTGGCTCGCTCGAACCCATGGTGGGCACCTTGGCAGGCTGCACTGCATTACAGAGGTGAGGTCCACATTTCTGGCGCCCAACGTGGGGCAGCGTTTGATAGCTCATTTGCTGCCATACCGTAGCGAGCTTTGCTTGTGCAATCGGCTGGCCGCGCCAGGCACGCTAGTTGCGTGCAGTGTACGTTCCGGTGAGAGCCCGCATTCGGGCCGCCGGCCGGACCGGCTCCTCGTTTTGTGGATGCCGGCGGAGCTCGAGAGCGCGAGGTTTTCCTTGCTTCGAGCATGCGAACATAGGGCTTTTGTGCTGTGTCCGCCTTTAAGGTTGATTTTGACGCAACCCACGCTCGGGTGCTAAAAGGAGATGCTTGAATTCGAGTAACCTCATTCCACAACGCAGAGTATTCAAGCTAGTGCTTAATCTCGTATCTATACGGATTAATGCGACCGGTTCCCTTTGTGGGGATGCCATGTACCGCACGTATTCACCCCGAAGAGCTCAGCCATGGTTTTGGCGGAACGATTCCTATTTCCGAGGAGTTTCTCGGCCGCCTTTGGTAGGCGGAGCGCCTTGACGTTGACTTGCTTTGCAACGGGCGCTGGGGACAGGGACCAGCTTGTATTACCGAACAATGCGTGGCCCCGTGGTGATCACGGCACCCCTTTGAGGACTTGGTGCAATATTTCCACCTTTGTGTATCTTTCTACACCTGTGTATCTAGTGTAATGTAAGGAAGTGTACGTAATGTAATGTAATTAAGTGTTCTTAGTGCATTATAATTAACCGTAGGTTGTTTAATATAAGTAACAGCTGTGTTCGTGTAGTATAGTGTACGTAGTGCAACCTTAGTTGACCTCCTCTGTACAGCGTAACATTAGTTCCCTCACCAAGTGAGTAGAGTATTGTTTATAGTGTACATTTGTTGTTTCACACCTTGTTCATAGTGTGTATGTATATCTTAAGTATGTGTAGCGTGCGTTGTGAATGCAGTGTTAGTTTAAGGGCTGGAGTAGAGGCTGGTGGGCACTAGCTTTGTTTACTTACATTAAGATAGTTCTTTTTGGATGAGTACCTGATGGCTGGCTTTACGACCGTCAGGGGGGCATTTAAGGAGAGGGGGATGTGGGGGCCAAGCCCCTCATATCGGGGCGAGGAGGCGCTAGCGACGTCCTCCTCCTTGGTGAGGCGAGGGCGATCCTCGCGCGCTTCCATCCTCTCCCTACGAGGCGACGGGGGATTCGCGCAGGAGATTCCCCGGAGAGACCGCCCTTGGGACGAGCAGCGATCGCACTGTACGTAAATGCCTTTCGGCCACTTTTGGCCGTTTCTTGCATTGGCCGTTGTTTCCCACTTCCGTGGGTCACGGCACCCACCGTGTCGATTTGCGCATGCCTTGATTCGCGTCAGTGCGTTTATCTAGGATGTCCGACGAGTCTCCGCGGGTATATTCCACTCATTGGTGGGTTGCCCCCGCGTCCGCGATGTGACGGCTTGCGCCGTCTGAGGTCAGTGGACGAGCGCCGATGCCGCCCGGTCGAGTCCGGTGGCTCGAAATGTCTAGCGGCCACAGAGAGCCCCCTTCCCCTACGTCAGCGAGCGTTGCGGCCGGCCACAGCCGGCGGACGCTAACTGCTGCCCGACTACGGGCTGGGCACACGCTGACGGGTGTATGCCCCACGGGCTAGGTGCGTAGTGCAGTGTAGTGTTTGTATCGTGGTTATCCGCATAATAAACCCCTTTACTATGAAATGTATCGCTTCCATGTGAAGTGGCTAACAACGTACACTCGCGGCGAGAGTCGTGGCTCGCTCTCGAACCCATTGTGGGCAGAGTCGCTCGGCAGGGCAGTTCGGTGGTGCGCGAGAGCAGTGAGAATAACGACGGCACGTTATTCTATTACTCATTTCTGTTCCTTAATGCTAACGTCAAGGATTAAGGATAGGATAATGCCCACACATGGCGCGCGCCCCTCGTTCGTTCGTCCTTGTGTCGTCGTGCGCTTGCATTCGGTACCGTAGAACAGCCCTCGCGCGGAAGCGTCTGACAGACACCCTGCTTGGGAGAAGTCACAGCGGCTGCGCATTCTCAAGAAGCTATAGGCGCCGATGTGGTCGTGCGCAAGGGCCTACGTTTATTTGCATGCGAGTTTCGGTGGCAGCATGAGCCCGCGAGTCGGGGAGCGCCGGTAGATGGTGACCGAGCAGCGCGGAAGCCCGCCTATTCTTTTTTGGCTGGGAGCTCGGCCTGCGTGCCGAGGCCACACACTGATGACGATGGCCCGTGGTGATGATAGTGAACGCTTTCAGTCGACGACAAAGTGGCCGCTACAAAGTCATTATGGATATTGGGAGGTATTGGCTACGAGTGTGCCACTCCATCCCCAGACGACCTGCAGATCCCGCCACCGCTGCCTCGAGTCGACGAGGAAGCTGCTGGTGGAAGTCTACAATGCTGAGGATGACTTTGCATCCTCCACTAACCGCGAAGAAGACGACGGCCTCTTCGATGCGCATGGCGACGATTACTAGCGCCGCAACTAGGCAAATGAACAGTGATACTTAACCTTAGCTATGTGTCCGGCAATGCTCACGCACACATCAGCTTCGACATTCAAGTCTTGCGCGTAAGTGCAAGCTTCCCTGAATTTTCTTGCACCGGAACAAAACCACGTTTGGCGAAACGGAACCGAGCCGGTTTTTCTTTGTCGGTTCGACTCCCTGCTCTTGATAAATGCCATGTATGCCGCTTGTGGCCGAGTGTGAGAGAACTTAATTTATCGATTCTAAACGCCGAGTAACATTCGGTGACCGGCACATTCGGTGACCGGCTATTTTGATGCTTGCAGGCGAAAGCGCGAGAACGACCCCTGAAACAAGCAAGCACCAACGAGTCGCGGTACCTTACGGATCCCTCCGTGGACGCGTTCGGTTGGCCAGAAAGTCGTGAAACTGCAGGCACCTAGATGTGGCTCCACACGGATGAAATGCGGTTATTGACTCTGTCAAGCGTATTACCTCGGGAAGAGTGCAAGAAACAGTGCAAGCGGATAGAGCGCTTTCGTTTTTCGACGTTATGGACGAAAGGGAAAATGCAATCAGAACAATAGTTGTGCAACTCTGCCGGCCTGATGAATGGCCGTGAGGGGCATTGAATTCGCGTCCCGGAGAAGCCGCACGACTGTCACTCGCGCGAAACTGGCGGTCAAAACACGGGAGAAACTGTTTTAAAGCTATGAGCGTTTTCACTGCTGAACGCTGCATTTCGCAGCATGTCCCTGTGGCAGCGGACAGACAGAGGCCGTGGCAAGTGCCGGTCAGTCCATTTCCATTGGTGCAGCCCTTTCGGGAAACAGAATGGCCCTGGCGAAGGATGAGCGAATATACTAATATAGCACAAATGATCGACAACTGGAACGAACAGGTGAGAAGACCACTGGACTTTGATGCTCAATGGTTTACATAAATTTTAGCCGACAAGTGCAATTTTGCGCGCCGAAGTCTGGCTATCTCCGAGTTTTCTTCCGAAACAATGTGGAACCAGCCCACACGTTTGCTTGTAAACGCATAAACGAGAGAAATGGTTGGCGCAAAAGAAGCTGGTCTCGCACAGCACAAGGGGGGCCTGCGTTTGTTGCCAGCAAGCAAGGCCTTCGTTAAATTTTAAAGGCATTTCACGGTCTCCAGGGTTCAAGCTGGCTCCCTTAAAACGCGGTCCCTTCTTTTTGCTAATTGAGTAGCTCTTTTATCTAATGTATGACGGCTAACATTTTGCGGGAAAAAGTGAGCGAAGCAACGAGAGCGGTCGCCCCACGCGAGTGAGCGGGTGAGGCAGGCACTCACGCTGGCAGTGACGACGGGCCCGTCTTCCATGAGTCCGTCCGGCGGCAGCAGCACACCTAATGAGTGCGGCTCCGCCGTCGCGCCCGGATGCCCGCGTGGGGCTCGCTCGAGCGTGCGCTGCGACGAACCCCGAACAGACAGGCCGCCGCTCATTTGTTGCCGCCACACAGGGCTGACCAGGCACTCTTGACACGCGTCGTAGCGAAGCCCTGACCAGCTTCTTCCGCGTGTTTCTTGCGCCGCCCGAGCGTCGCTGTCGACCAGCACAACTGGGTTTCTGCAATCACAATCCTCGGCTTTCGAGCTTCTGTCCCAGTGAGACCCAAGGCCGCATAAGTTGGCCCTAGAAGCGCGCATTGATATTGTGTACGAGGTATCTAGCCGACTAATCCTCATCTGACGTTTCTCAATACCACAGCGGGCCTGCGTCAGGGCTGCAGCCAAGGGCTACCTGGACTGACGCAAAAACGCTCCCCGAGTGATGGCTCTAGAACCCCGATTAAAGGTCAATTCTGTCTCTCTTCCAATGTTTCATTACCGGAGTGAAAGGGGTCGCTTTTGATTGGCCGGATTAAATTACGCACAGCCTTTTCGGACTATTCTAGTGGACAAGGCATCGTGGCAAAATGCACTCGCCAAGTTGCTGCAAAGGCATCTAGCAAGACTACACGTGGATGACCCGTTTCTTGTCAAGAAGTCTGATGTAGTTGTGAATTTTCTAAAGGAGTGTACACCTGCGTCGTGCTTCTCTATCGATGTTTCGGACCTTTTTTATAGTGTGCCGCGCACCGCCGCTATGGCAGAGGTAGAACAATGCATTGATGCCTACGGACGCGTTAGATTTCAGAATGAATGCGCTATGACTACCAGAGATTTCCTCGACCTGTTAGGCCTGTACTTAAGGTCATTGTACATAGACTTTGATGGTGCATTGTTTGTGCAAAAGGAGGAGGAGGAGGAAAAAACTTTATTCCAACGCAACATTAAGCGTCGAGAATGTCCCGGGCCAGGTTCACCAACGCCAACTGGTCCGAGAGCTGGTCCGAGGCTAGCCAAGTCCGCCACGTTGAAGGAGGTGGGTGGGGAAAATGTGGGGATTGAATTGCAATGGGGCAGGCGAAAATGCAGTGTTCTAAATTAGTGTATGGTTCGGGACAATTGGGACATGCTGGTGAGTGTCGGATACGGTAGAGGAAGGAACGAGCAGGTGTAAGGATGGTATTTAACTGTATGCGTCGAAGAATGCGTAGTTGCGTGGTTGTTAGAGATTTGTCTGGAATGGGAAGTGTACGAATAGTTTCTCTGATGTTCTTGTAGTGCAGCTTTATTCCTTGTTTGTAGTGGAGAGTAGTGTCCCACGCCGGTGGATAAGGCCAGGGAATCCCAGGCGCCCTGTGCAGAAGTTCGCGGGCGAGGCTATGCACTACCTCATTGCCTGGAATTCCAGCGTGACCAGGAATCCACCTCAGTGTGACAAGATGGCATCAGCATCGGATCCTGCATTGCTCCTGTTTTTTGCGACATCTACTTGGCACAGGGAGACCGTGTGTTGGAGGGGAGCCTTAAGAATGTTGGTGTAGTCAGTTGCTTCAGATACGTGGACGATTTCCTTGTGTGCTTGGCTTCTGGACGCGATACTGATGGCATTGTCCAGAATGTGTTGGATGAGTTTAAAGCAGCGCATGAGGGGTTAGATTTCACGTTTGAATTGCCCGCAGATAACTTTCTTCAGTACTTAGATTTAAGGCTTAAATTCCAACAGGGGCACACTTGCTGGTGTTACCATACCAGGGGAGAAAAACCGCTGCTTCCTTTTGATTCTGCGCATAGTAAATTAGTAAAGCGAGGTATAGCCAGAGGTTGTCTAACGCAAGCGATAAAAAAATCGTGTTATCATGCCATGGGAGAAAGCCTTGACATCCAAACAGGCAGGCTCAGAAAAAGTGGCTATCCGGTTTCTTTAATCGGTTCTGTAGCAAGAACGGTTATGTCCGCTGTTGTTTATGGAAAAGAATCGACGGCTGACAGACCAGATAGACGTGCGGTAGTGATACCGTATATTCATGGTTTGTCGCATCGCTTGAAAAAAATAGGGGGTAGACATGACGTACAGGTAGTTTGTTCCGCACCACATTAGCTTGGAAGCATGTGCAATCGGTTAATAAAGCGCTGGAGACCAAGAAAATCGGAACTAGTAGAGTACAGATAGTGGCTGTGGGGTTGCGCACTTGCGGAAGTTTGTGAAGTGCTCTGTTTGCATAGTTTACAAGATCCCGCTTGCTTGCAAAAAGGCATACATAGGACAATCAGGACGTTGTGTGAACGAAAGGTTGAAGGAGCACCGTGCGCAGTGTCAGCAGGCGGCTATTTCTGGCAATCTGGCACAGCACTGTGACAAGTGCAAATGCACTCCAGATTTCACAAACAGGAAGGTGCTCTTCAAATCAAGGGACAGGGTTACAAGGGAAATATGTGAAGCATTTTCGATGGTTTCTGGCCTCGAAGGCGAGTGCGTCAGTGCTCCGTCAGTCTCGTTGCTGGAAAGAGAGAATGAGTATCTAAAGAAAAAGAATGGTTGTATGAGGTGATATGATTCGAACACGCACTGGGTGGTGAAACGAGGTGGCAGGAGTATTTCTATGTTGTCTTGTTTATTAAAACTTTTCGCAGTTGTTAGTAGCGCATCTACCGTTTCGTGTGTCCTTTTTTCTTGATCCTGTCGCCGTCGTGTTAAGTTCAGTGCTATTGTTACATTATGTATAGATACCAACTAGCCCAACACCAAGCTTTATTGAAGAGCCATCCTCTTGGTAATCGGAATCTGAATAGCCGATATATCAATTAAAAGCATACCACTATTACAGACTCACAAAGGGCATTAAACAGTTTTATGGAGGCACAATTCCAAGCGCTTCGGTGAGATATTCCCATGCGTAATGCAGAAATTTATCAGTGTCACCTGGACCGCAGGATACAATGGTCTGAAATCGAACGATGCACTATGCAAGAGTCACACGAACTCACGTACCATGCTGCTTTTGACCACGACTACCACACTGCCCTCTTCGAGAAACGTTAAAAACGAATTCCAATCCTATGTCTAGCAGCACAATCTGTCCCCTTGCTACAACGAGGTCTCAATGCCGAAGAATCACAAACTCTACGGCCGAAAAACCAACACAGTAATTGAAAACCCATTTGCGTTAAGGTGTTCGGTGGGAACGTCAGATATTAACTAAGAACTCTGCTGAAATAGGGGCAACATTCACCCTGTTGCGCGCTACTACCGATGTCCAAGGGTATGGCCAGGGGAGAACAACTCAAACATAACATATTTTACTTCTTGGTGGCATGGGAGGCAGACTTGACCAGCTCGTAACCTCGCGATCAGCGCGAGCTGATTGAGAGGGCAAGGGAAGGAGCTGCTGCGTCAGGTGCCGTAGACTCAGGTTCCACCTTTGAGCTCCCTGCCATCACTTTACCCCACTTTCGTAAACCAAAACTATTTCTTCCTGAACAAAGATCTCCTTTCTCTCTCGCTCGCTCTCACTTTTTGAAAAAAGCAAAATTGTCCAGCCCGGCCTAGACGTCACGGAATAAACATTTTGATACACTGACACTGACTCCTGCTCGCTCAAACTGACCGACGCCTCGCATTTGCACCTTTTGACGCCTAAATTTTAAACCCCAGAAGCGCAGAGAGCCTTTGTCTCTCCTGGGATACGGCGATTAAAAACCCTGGTTGCTACTCTTTCTCTTTTCGATAACCTTTTGTGTTCGCGAAACACAGCTCGGAAATGGAGCAGCTGCGTATGGAAACACTCGGTGGGAGTCGAAGTACCGCTATCCCGCCTTACATCTTAGGATAGAAACGCAGATGTCTCTGCAACTTTTTTAGCAGCGATTAAGCTGGCATTGGGCCGGCGAAAGTGCGCAGAAACAAACTGGAAGCATCTCCACTCCCTGGATGATGGCGAGGGTGTGGAGTACGGGGACTCGAAATGACATCCACGTTTTGCCCCGAGTGACATCGGATTTGCGCCCCGACCGTCATTCAATTTGAGCCGTGAGTAGCACCTTGATTATTCGCTAAATGAAACTGCAACTCACAGCTCGAATCGAATTTCACTTGATTTTCGCTTGATGGTGGTGTGTGCACGGATGGACGCGGACGGACATTAGGAGGTCATAATGTACTCCGCACCGTTAGAGGCGAGGGAGTAAGCCGTTTGACTCTCGGGTACAAACTCAAGGTCGTTGCCCGATGGGTAAGACGACTGACACTAACTCTGTGTGGTCTACCAGACACAGGCTCGAATCCTTCCGGTGCCTGTGTGAATGTTTGCGATTGTAAATGCTATTCGCACGGACGCGGACGGACGTTGTGCGGTCCTAAGGTGCTCCGCACCTAAAACCTCGCCATGAGATGACGTCATCGCGAGCGACAGCACCGCTCGGTTTTAAAGGGACACTGAAGTGAATTTGTCAAGCTCCCGTTTTTGCTTGCACTGTGTAGACTGGCTCAAATTAACACACTATTCATCGTTTATCCGGTTGACAAATCGGTAATTATTTTACAAAGCGCGAAAGAAGAAAAACTACTATGCGCGGTTTGCGGTGGCCGCACCAACTAAAGGCTGTGACGTCACGAGGGGGGGCACCGTGATTGGACGATGCCCAAGGTTAGCAATCAAAAGTTTCGGTTTCGGTTCTGTAAAACAACATGCTTGACATCTGATGGCGTTGTTGGATGGGCATTCTCGATTTCTCAATTATCGCCGTACCGCGCTTCTGCCATGTTGTCGGCTGTCAAATGTCTAAGATAAACCTCCCAGGGCGGCTTGGAATCGTAGAAATCACTATAAATCACTACGTAGTGATTTCACTGCGTAGAAATCACTGCGTAGAAATCACTACGCAGTGGATGAACGCCCTCCGCGTCACCGCAGACTCTCAAATGCCATGCGCTTTTCCCCCATATTCGGAGCTTGCCTCACTCATGTCTGTTCGTAAAAAGCTAGTTTGCACCAGGCCAAGGGTGTGCTGATTCAGGCCTGGGCCCACTGCCCGCAAGCAGTCGGTGCTTGTGGCAACAGCACGCCAACGAGAACTCGCTAGCGCGTCATTGTCAGTATGCGCGCGTTCTGCGATCTCGCTGGTGGAGCAGTGAACGTTACGGCCCAAAAATGGTGAACTCAGTTCAGAAAACATGGGCCGCATACGAAAAAATCAACTTACAAAAAAAAAAACATGTACCCTTGGGGATTCGAACTTGCGACTTTCAAGACAAATTCCAGCACCTCAAACCGCTAGGCCACGAGCCTTTTTTTTTCTTTCTTTATTGTCTAGGCCACGAGCCGGGGTTGGCCGGTTTGTATATATAAGGTTTATAATGTATGACCAGTTTACACTTTTATTTATTTTAAGCATTTTAAGTACTTTATGTGACTATTTGTTGTATATCACTCCTGCAGTAAGTGTCCCCCGAACTTCCACAATATCTCACGTCTAGCAATTGCATTTCTTTGACGGAAAAGCGTTCGCAGATGTGCGGTCGTGCTGCTGACCGCTGTGCTTGTTTACCCAGCGCAAAAAGTGCTTCCTGCTCCCTAGTTTTGCGCTGTACGGTAAAAGTTTCAGGTGATTTTATTTTCTTAGTACCTATATTGACTTCGCTGACTCTTCTCCCGCCTTCAATTGGCCTTAGATTTTCCTACTAGCGTAAAGTCAGCGAAGCGTCGCATGTGCACTTGTGCAGCGCTTGTGTGGAGCGACCCGGACTCTGAGTTTGACACAGTGTACAAACTAACAAAGTAAGGAAAGGCACATTCTTTCATTCACAAAGGTGTTGTGTCTTAGTTTCAATTGAGCGAGCGAATAGCGACGACCCGTCGGCGGCCGGCGGACGAACCGCTGGTGACGCTGGGCCGACTGACTCGATCGGTAGGTCGGCTGGTCGGCGAACCGCGCAGTAGCGCAGCCATTTTCCAGCTCATCTCCTGCTGACGTCACACGAAAACGCCACAGAAAATGGGCGAGCGTAAAGAGAGGAGGACAGCATTTTCGAATTGATTTTTCTACTAAATAAATTCGCGTAAACGCGGCCAGAGTGGTCGAAACAATGCCTACGGACTCCGAACTACAATTTGCGCTAGTAATCCCGCAATGTTTACAAATCACTTCAGTGTCCCTTTAATAGAGAGTTATAGCAGATCGGAAAAACGGTTCCGGTACGGTACGCGGTACCCGTTACCGGGCCGTACCGGGGAGGCTCGTTTTAAGAGTTATAGCTACCGTAACTACCGGACATGCTACCGAGACTGGGAGCGACTTGCGTTGTAAGTGATTTGGCAATTCTTCGTGAGTCTGCGGCGTATCCTGTGCTGAAATATTAGTTTTCAGTTCTCAAAAGCGCTAAAGGCAGAATAAAAAAATATCCAACGCCCCTACGGAGATTCGAACTAGCGAGTGCGTGAACATGAAGCGGGCATTTTACTTCTGCACTATCTCAACGGGTGGCGCCAGCTGGTCAAGATGGGCTCTCAGTACATACGGCTGGCTGCTTCTAGTTTTTCGTTGTATTTGAGAGTCCCTCTCACTGATACCGCCTGTTCCTCAGCCGCCGATTTGTAGACGGGCCCCATGTTGATATTAATACTAGTTATGTAGCCGGATCGTCTTTATTTAACCTAAAAGAAGCTATCGTACATGCGTCGCTCGACGACACAATCCACGGCAGTTGGGTCGGGACCGGGTTTCGCTTGCTGCTTGAGCTGTCAGAATCGCGCGGATTTCACTTGTTGCAACCTCATTTTTCCTAAACGATACATATTTGCAATCCGTTCGACTAGGCGTGAGCCAAGCGTTCGTCTACCAAACTCTTCCAAAGCGGCCGTCCGCTTTGGAACAACGCACACGGTACGTTTCGGTACCGTCCGGCCAAGTCGCTCCGGTTTACGGTAGGGTTCTGCGCATGCGCGGTGGGGTCCAGACGGTAGACTTTACCGTACCGGAACCGTTTTTCCGATCTGCTATAACTCTCTAATAACACTCCACCTTGCGTTGGTGGCATGATCACTTGCGTGTACTTTTCCTCGCCAGCTCAGGTGCATTCGCGCCAAAGTGAGAAGCACAGAAAGCTCGCCCTACAGATTCCGAGTTTGCGAAGCCAGTTGCCGCAGGTTCTAGCGCGTGTTAAGGCGATCCACTTTGGGAAAGATGTGAAAGCCGCCCGCCGCGGTGGCTTAGTGGCTGAGGCGTTGTGCTGCCGAGCACAAGGACGCGGGTTCGATTGCCAGCCGCGACGGCTACTTTTCTAATGGAGGCGAAAAGCAAAAACGCCCGTGTGTACGAGATTTCGGCGCGCGTTAAAGATCGGCGCACGTTAAAGATCCGGGGCCCTCTACTACGGCGCGCCTCATCGCCTGCGCTGCGTCGGCGCATTAAACCCTACAGTTATTCAGTCCATCAATCAATCAATCAATCAATCAATCAATCAATCAATCAATCAATCAATCAATCAATCAATCAATCAATCAATCAATCAATCAATCAATCAATCAATCAATCAATCAATCAATCAATCAAGCAATCAATCAAGCAATAAATAAATAAATAAATAAATTAAAGATGTGAAAGCCTGCCGACAAAACGAACCGGACCTGCCAGTCCCACAGAATTTTCAGCGGAAATTCGGAAATTTATGTGAGGGGCAGCAGCCTGGTCTCCGAGAAAGGGAGAAATAGGGTGACAGGAGAAGAGCGTCACTCCTGAAGGGGAAGCGCGAGAAAGGATGCGACCACTTCGGCCCAATCCTGAATATCATGCAGGTGAACTGCGGCGAAACTTCACCGAGTTGCAGAAGATGCGGAGTTACGAGCTCGCGCACATTATAGAGACTTTAGTGTCCGAGGGTTCATTAGGCTTAGGGAGCCTAACGATGACACCATGCTGAAAACTACCTAGTTTCGAATCATCACCGCGCAGAAAACTTGGCCGACTCTCCAAGCATAAACACGCATAAACTTAGCCGATCCAAGAATAAGCTAGGTGGGACCGCCAGCTGCGCTGTTGGCCAGTCTTCGCACTACTAGTGCGAAGTTGCCCCAGTTTTTTATCACTGTAATAACAGCACGTTAGCATTGCATTGATACGACCAAACGGAAATCGAGGCGCCAGTACAATCGTCCGGACATGTTTTTTGGCGGTAACACAATCGCCGAAACAAAACTGTCTGACCTTATATAAAAATTTCCAGAAAGTGGCTAAGGAGTCGCCACTGTTGAATACGTTTCCGTCAATATATCTCGACTATTCGTGCGAAGTTTGCGGTGAGATTGGTAGTGTTTTCATCGTGCCGCTCCCTGTAAAGTGTTTTGAAGCGATGGGCATGTGGGTGTTGAACCTAGAGACCGCTGGAAGAAATCTTAAAGTAAACTCAAATGGACAACCAGCTCGGCAATACGGAAGAGAGCCTATGTAAACTTAAGAGCCAATGTGTTTGGGTGGAAATTGCGGCGTTTTGGAAAAACCAGCGAAAAAACACGTCAAATTAAGGAAAGGACAATACAGTTGCTGAACTAACAACTTAAGATATACTTGAAGAATCGTACGATCAACCGACCACTACGCGTGCACAAAGTTTTCCGCACAGACACAGGCCAGATTCATTGCAACCACACCAGTCAGCCTTGCACGAATGCAATTTTTAAACCAGGCACAAATTTTAAACCAAGCTCAAAAACGCGTCCACGTGTTTTCGAGGGAAGTCCGTGCAATAGTGCTTGTTCTTAAATGGGGCATGCAGGCAAAATACAGGAATATTTATTGTGTTACAGTTTCCCCAGCGCTTGTCCGGCAGCAAATGATGCCGTACTCACTGAGAAATTAATCAATTTAGGTTAAAATGTTCCTTCTCCCGCCAAATCGTGCGTTTCCGGGACGTCTGCCATGAAGTCATAAGTGCGCGTATTCGAACAAACTTCTACGGCGTCATTCGGTTCTGCAGCCTTGCTGGCCGTCACTCTTCCCTGATGGCGCTACCATATTCTTCCACCGACCCGGTGTAAAAGCGGTTCAGAACCTCTTGCCGGCGACATCAACACGGGGAGTTATTGGAGGGGCCATTGATGCGCGACTAGGTGTGCAGGGAACAAATACTAATAACACAAAACCAAGTTTTGTTCAACAATAACACAATATTTATATGTTACCAACGATATATATTTCTCAATCATATTTACTTAGGCACAGCGTGCAAAGAATTTGTGAAAATGGTATTCATTCGCAAAAAAAAGTGCTATTCTTCGAGGGTGCCATAAAGCGCCCTCTGAAGAATGGCACATGCCATTGCTCTGTGATGCAGTCCTTGTAGTGTTCGGAAAGGCGCGCGTAAAGTTAGTCTGCTATAGGAAACGCCCCTCCCGTGTTTTGGTGTTGCGAATTCGCATTCGTGTTTCCTTATTAATTTGGTGTGAACCTAAATTTTGCTGTGTGTGGAGTTTCGAGGTGCGTTGCATCGCAGGTGAACACGTTTAGTACGGTGCCCGACGAGCACGGTGTCTGTTTTAAGCGATGCTGCTAACGGTTAGCGTGGAGCGCTTTCCTTGGAACCCACGAAAACAATGTGCTGTACAAGGTTGCAACAGCAACTCCCGTACGCCTGGCGTTTCACTGCACCGTTTTTTTAGGTGCGAAGTACCTTAGGACCGCACAATGTCGCCCGCGTCCGTCCGCATACATTTTAAAATCGCGAAAACTCACACAGGCACCGGCAGAATTCGAGCCTGTGTCTGGTAGACGAGCCAGAGTTAGTGTCAGTCGTCTTATCCATTGGGCTACCACCATTTTTTTTATTGCCTGGTTTGGGTCAATACATACATTCAAAACATCAACAAAATTACACCACGTGAAAAGGCACTAGCACATATCTTGCTATTGTGTCAGGTTTCAAAGGCGGTAGTCTCGCCACACTCTCCAGCACAGTCACCCACTCGGGTGGACTAGGCTCGGCTTTCTACACCTCGACTATGTAGCGGACATTTTCACAAAAACATTCCCTCCCTGGCCTCGCATCTACATCATTGTACCGACGGGCCATGCGAACCTTCCATATACCGTGTAGGGCCGGTAACATTATGAAGTCGTATGGAACACCCCCTTAATTTTCTATGCCTAAAAACCTAATTCCATGACTATCCACAGGAAAATTTTTCTTTAAGGTACGCTGTAACACGTCCCATAGGAAGATCCCGTCCAAACAATCTATGAACACGTGTTCGATGGTCTCTGGCTTTTTGCATGAGAAGTAATCAGGGCCCCAAGGCACAAATCAACTTTTCTCAATCACCCATGTTTTTAAAGAAAAACGATTTAACATAGACAGGAGCTGGCATTCTTTTCACCCGCCGAAGATCCCGGCCTCACACGGTATAGGGACCTGTAAAGTTGAAGTTGAAGTTCTTTATTCCAGTCAAGTACAACGGCTGAGGAGGTGGGAACCGCTGTACTCGCACCTTGGCGGAGCTCCCAGCCCTTACGACACAATCAGCGGGGACGAGGCAGGGGAACAAAATGCAAAATGCAAAATGCGAGCAAACAAGAAGCACGCAAACAACAACAAAAAATAAAATGCAAGCGCAATACAATATTTGTTTAAACCAATTACACAAAATCGGGGTTCTCATGCTGTATTGTAAAAACGTAAAAGCATTTTCCGGAGGGTACCGTAACACGTAGAGAGAATGGATAAATCGTCGAAATCATATTTGTTTAGCGCTAAAGGCAAAGTGTATGATAGAGTCTGGAGACCGTAATTTATGCGAGCAGGTTTTATGTGCCAGTGTTCATGGTGTTGTGTGTAATGGGAAAATAAGTTGTCGTGTAAGCTAGCGCTGTCACTAGCGCTAGCGCTAGTGGGGTCGGTAAAACCGTATCCACGAGGTCCTTATACAATTTCTTCCTCGGCACATGAGATAAATATTCCAAGGTGAAGCGGGCACAAGGAAACCTTGTGGCATCGACAACTTCACGTAGGTATCCATGGATTCCGCCAGCATAAATACAACAGGAAACAACCAATTCGGGCAGTGCTGCACCCAAACGAACCTGACACACTGTTCGCAAAAAAGGGTCACCTACATCTCGCAGAAAAAGGAAACTGTTGACTACTTGGCGCCAGAATAAGTGCACCAAAGAAAGTCCACCGGAGCGCACACGACGGAACAAGTTTGTCCGACTCGTTGGCTGCCTTGTGGGACCCTATCAAAACACGGCAAACACATGGTGCAATCTTTGTACATTGGCACACCCGAAGTGTAATACCTGCATCACGTACCACAATTTCGATACGAAGAAGAAATTACAAACAGCAGCACGTGCAAAAAACGGGTAGCTGCTTCCCCCCCCCCCTCCCGACTTTCCGGCCTTTTCCCGTATCTCGATTGCTTGCCTTCGCCAGGACGGGTCACTATCCCGATAATTTTCAAGCGGGACGCCTATGTACTTCGTGGGCGTGACTACCCAGTTTATTAGTGCAAATACACCGAGCTTCGATTGCCATTTACCCCGCCAAAAACCAAGGCGCTTATCCCAGTTAACGCTGCTGCCGCTATAATTGCAAAACCTTTTTAAGATATCAATACTCTCGTTTATGCTACTTGTATGCGTGCAGAACAAAGCGATGTCATCGAAGTAAGCCAGTACGCGCACTTCGCACGCTTGCAAAGCAAAGCTCCGAATTTTAAGGCTGTGGACGATGTGGCGCCAAAAACATTCAATGTAAATGGAAAAGAGCAAAGATGATAGGGGGCAGCCCTGTCTAACCGAGCGCCTCACTCTAATGGGAGCGCTGACAGATTTGTTCACTATAATACATGTGCTGCACTCCTTGTATACGCCATACGCACTCTTTCGGTAATAATTCTTTCTACATTCACATGCTCAAGAATTTTCATCATTATTTCATGTGCTACCTTGTCAAAGGCCTTCTCTAAATCTATCTGTAGCATTGACACAGCTTGATCCATTTTATCACAACAGTCTAGGATGCATCTGGCTACATGTATGTTTGTTGGGATTGAACGGCCCTTTATCCCACATGTCTGATGGGTTCCAACTATATCTTGAACTACTAACTGCAATCGTCTTGCTAGGATTTTCATTAGTATTTTATAATCCACGTTAATGAGGAAAATGGGGCGATCCGCAATGACCTTCCTGAGTTTCAGTCTATCAGATTGTGGAATGAGTACAGTGTGAGAGAGAGTGAAGGACGGTGGAAGCACTTCGTTGTCGTGCGCCTCAGTAAAAAGGTGACAAAACACTGGGCTCAGCTCACTTTTGAAAGGTTTATAAAAGGCTGCTCCTAAGCAGTCTGAACCTGGTGTCTTTCCAGGGCTTAACTCTTCAATGGCCTGACTATTATCAGCAACGGTAATCGGCGCTTCGAGATTAGTCCTGATTTCATCATCTAGCCTGGGCAACAAATCCATGAATTCGCGTTTAAAATTTTTAAATCGCTTGAATAAAAAGAAAACAATGTGTCATAATGCTCTTTAATTAGGCTACGACCGTAAGTTAGTACCCGAGAGTCAAACGGCTTACTCCCTCGCCTGTAACGGTGCGGAGTACCGTAGGACCTCCCAGTGTCCGTCCGCGTCCATCCGTGCGCACACCCATATCAAGCAAAAATCAAGCGAAATTCGATTTGAAGCGCGAGTTGCAGTTTCATTTAGGGAATAATCAAGGTGCAACTCACGGCTCAAATGGAATGACGGTCGGGGGGCACATCGGATGTCACTCGGGGCGCAACTTGGATGTCATTCCGAGTACCCGTACTCAGCACCCTCGCCATCATCCACAGCGTGGAGATGCTGCCATTTTTTTCCTCTCATTTCCACAAGGTAAGCAAAAGCAAAAACTCCTACTGTTAATACGTGTATGCGTGTTGCGCATGGGGAAGTCGTGGTGCTCTTAAAAAAATATGTGTCTAAAGCTTTATCTTCTGTCACAGTTATCGCTTGATTTCACCCCAGGTTTGGGTCGGAGCAAGTGATGTCAAATACTTTAGGACTTCTCAGCGTATTCCAATAGCGCAATTATTGTGCACCACTCGGATTCAAACGATTCGCTTCAACTGACTATCTCAGTGCCTTCTCTGTTCCATTACAACGTGATCGTTGCTTCGTGCGCTTGCATGCGCAAGCAACCTCTCCGTCGCAGTGCCGCTCTGCGCTGCGCTGCGCTGCGCTGCAGCCACACCTTTCCTGCTATTTCCACTCACTGCCGTCACTTTCTTTTGCATGGATCCATTTTTTTTTTTCTCTTTTTACTTATCTGTAGCGACACTTGCCTAAAAACATTGGCCGCTTATCTGCTCCTTTCGTTGCAAATGTCGTCAAAAGACGATAGTCTTTGTAGACATTTGCCAAGGAAATGCCCCGCCTTTGCTTTCCCCCTCACCTCTAATGCTGTTCCTGTTCCGTCGCGCTTATCCCAAGGTAGACACACTAAAGGTTTGCTCAAGGCGATTTGAATTTACCGCGTCCCACTGTTACAGGCCGGGTTCCTCGATGCCAGAACTGCAGTACGGCGGAGACGCGCGTGAATCGAGGCGCCCCACTTCAACTTTTATAGAACGGCGTTGCCGTGCTCCACGTGCGTTCCAAGCAGAACGTGGAACCTAGCTAGTGGAACCTTTCGTTGCTGTTGTCGCGTGATTTTGTGTACGCCACCAGGAGGTGGCGCGGGCAACAGCGGGCGGCGGTTTTCTGCAGTAGATGTAGAATATAATTTGCTATCGAAAAACAAAGCATAAATGAACGGTGTAATAATAAAGGAACGCTGTAAATATCCCTTGTGTACTAATTCCCTGTCTTATATTTGCGTAACCTCTTGTTCTTGTTCAACAAAGTTGACAAGTATGAACATATAAACGGGGTCAGACGTTTACGTTTGGCTGTGGGTATTTGACTATTGCGCAGTAAGCATTTTATTTTGGCCCGGTAGCTGGAGTCACAGACAGTCAGACAGACAGACGGACAGACAGACAGACCAAAACTTCTGGGTTTAAGTAGCCCAAGAAAGACTATCGTCTTTAATAAGAAAACCATGAAATTGCAGGCGTGAGTCCTGGGGGAAGTCCTGTAGAAACCCATGTCTACTTGATAAGACGCCGGGACAGCTGCGCTTCAGAGTGGTGTGCTCGCTGCACTTTCATGAATCGACATTCCTGCGGCCCGGTTTTCTGCGTCAAGACGCAGTGCCTACCATGCTTCCTGTTCTCCTGCTCTGCGAAGTAGTTCTGGTGTTCACTTTCATTGCTCATAATGCTGTGTGTAACGAGTAAAGTCAAATTTTCGGCGCTTAAAGAAAATCGTAATGCATGTAGTGCCCACGAACATTTTGTACTTATTTCGATACGTGCTGGTTTTGTACAGTGTCATAAAGTTGCTTTATGTTTATCCTGGAATAAAATTGAAATGCCATGTTTATGACATGACTATGGGTTATTTCTTCTATTAGCACACAAACAGCGCAAGCATTATATAACCTTGATCTATACTTAGGGCGCGCACGCAGCCTGCGTATGTGCGACGCAATTAAACAGCCAAGCAGTGGCGTGGGCAGAAATTTGTATAGGGGGGAGGGGGGCATGTTTTTTATATGAAGGGGGGGAGGGGGCGGGCAACGACAAGTGTAGTCGAGTGTCATTCTCTGGTCTGTATCCCCATGGAAGAAAAAAAATTCGGGGGCTGGAGGTACAGTCGGCCAAATCTTTGACTGGCGTGCACGAGCGGCGACTTTTCTGTGCGTCAGCGCCATATGACGGAGCCAAGTTGCAAACTGTTTGAGGCTAAGCGCATGCCCAGAAAGCCGCGCTAAGTTGTGCCCATCGTCCGCTAGGCTGTTCCTTCCTTAGCGCGTCACCCCTTATGAGCGCACTGCAAACGATCCAGGCAGCCTGATAAAGAGAATGGGTTTGCTCTTATTTTATTTTCCCAAGATCAACGTTGCAGCAATCAATCGTGTAAATTTCAAGGTACGCCGAACACGCTCACTCATGAGATAAGCTGAAGAATAGGGTTTATTCATTTTTTACTTTGTGACGTAAACGCTTTCTCGTGTGTATTAAAGACAGTTATCAGTCGTATGCGCGCTTGATATCTTGAACGTGGCTGCAAAATTATAGGGCCGCTGTGAACCTATGATCAGTGAAGCTGCTCTGCAGGTTGTGCTCGCAGCAGTTTTCGGCAGTCACCAAATGCCACCCCGAATACCTCAAGCGAAAAGACTCCAAATTATAGGAATGTCAATGAGCGGCTTAGCACAGCAACTGGAGTGGCTGAGGCTTCAGTGGGAAGAATAATATGTGCCTACCGGGAAGAAGGCCGGATTGCTGATGCTCCTCGCTGCCTCACCAAAAAAACAACCGAAGAAGAGGACTTACAGATTGTTTCCTGGGTGAGTGACAGTCCGTTCATAACAGCGGGTGAGATAAGGGCTGTCCTTGGCCTAAATGTTTCTAATGAACTTATTAGGCAACGACTAAGAGAAGCAGGGATTATAAACAGGATTGCTGTGCAGAAACCCCTACTCTCTGACAATGCCAGAGCAAAAAACTCGCCTTCGCTCAAGAGCATCTACAATGGACAGTTGATGACTGGCATAACGTCGCGTTCACAGACGAAAGCAGCTTCTGCACCCAGTGGGACCAAACACAAAAAGTATACCGGCCAGTCGCTACAAGGTAAATCATTTTACTTTTGGCTTTCCACCCGGAGCCTTGTTGTCTTACATACCGTATTATTAGTTTTGCTAGCGACGGTGAATAATTTGCATTTAACACTGTTTTTTTAGGTATGATCCTCGTTACGTCCAGGACGTCAAGGCGAGTGGCAGAAGATCTGTGAACGTCTGGGGGGTCGTCACCAAAGATGGCCTCGGGCCCCTCCGCCGCATTCATGGTCGGCTGTGCTCCGAAGATTACATAGCAATCATAGATCAGCTGCTTCCTCATGTGCTGGATGGACCATACAGCGACGGAAATTTTCTGCTAATGCATGACCCCAATCCATACTGCACAAAGAGTGACAGCGCACCTCGAAAGCCTTGGTGTGATGACGCTCGATTGGCCGCCCAAGGGCGCGGACATGAATGTCCTGGAGAACGTTTGGGGAATTTTGAAAGCGAACTTGTCAAAAATGGGCCTCCACACAGCAACTTCTGATGAGTTGTGGGAAGCCATCAAAAGCCAGTGGGAAGTGCTGAAGGCCGACACCGACCTCGTACTCGCACTGTACGACTCCCTTCCACGCCGCATGTCTGCCGTGGTAGAGCTTGGCGGCGACTTCATCCGCTACTGAAATGCCTGTGCAAGCCGCATATTGCTACACACCTTCACTGTTATTTTTAATCATGATCATTGAATGCTTTAAAAACGCATTTCGTGCTGTTTCATTCAGATGCAAACAACGGGATGCAATATTTGTGACCCTAACGAAGAATATTCATTGAAACCCTGGCAGTAAATGTGTGAGTAAAGAAGAGTTTGCTAAGTAGCTACCATTTTCGATAACATCCCAATGTCTGTCTTGCCTTTTGAGATATACCGGGTTACATTTTGGCGACTGTTGCGAATTGCCGCGAGCACAACCTGAAGAGCAGCTTCACTGATTCGAGGTTTCACAGCGAACTTACAGATTGGTGCCCGTGCTGAAGCTATAAAGTAGGCATCTACAGAAAAAAAAAACCGAAAGAAGAAATAAGTGACCCATGTTCTTCGGCTTATCTCATGATTGGGTGTGTTCGGCGTATCTTGAAATTCACTCGATTGATTGCTTCAACGTTAATCTTGGGAAAATAAAATAAGAGCAAACCCATTCGCTTTACCACGCTGCCTGGATCGTTTGCAGTGCGCTCATAAGGGGTGACGCGCTAAGGAAGGAACAGCCTAGCAGACGATGGGCACAACTGAGCGCGGCTTTCTGGGCATGCGCTTAGCCTCAAACAGCTTGCAACTTCGCTCCGTCAATGGCGCTGACGCACAGAGAAGTCGCCGCTCGCGCAAGCCAGTTAAAGATTTGGCCGACTGTACGTGCTCGGTTCCCGGTTTGCCACCCACTGCAACAGCAGCGGCGGAAGACATGAATACAACATTAAGTTTCATTGAAAACGCAAGATGTTTTCAGCAGCACCGAGGCGAATCATGCGACATTATGCTCAAGTACGTTTCTATAGTAACGAGTCTGCACTAGTTAAGCTGGCGTTCACTTGAAGTATACTCGCCAAGGGCTGGCCAAAATGCGTCGGATGGCAATGACCTGAGCCCTCAGTAATCACAGGCCTGTTCAAGCTATTTTAAAGTCAAATGTTTCCACTAGTGACACCAAGAAGACGTCCCTTTTTGACCGGATCTCGCGTGACATCCGGTTTCTTTTGTTCCGCCGGAAGTGTTCTCACCTCACACAGAAGGCGCTAAGTCCTATGAGCTGTTAAGAGCCGCCATTTTCTGAACGTATGGGCTTGCCATAGAGTTTCATACTAATATATACTAGAGGGAAATCTGTCACTGCAGGCGCGGGCCGCCGTGGGCGGCGCCATTGCCGCTAGCGACGTTCGCCGCTTACTTGGCTTAGCGCGCCATATGGCTTCTTTTTTGTCTCCAAGCCAAAATCAACAAAAAAAAGTAAGATTTTTTCTTGTTCATCGTGCATGAAGCTTGTACATAATCACTGCAAGGTAATATTTTTGGAGGTTCAATTTTATAATAACAAAACAAACTTGATGAACTTTATACGGTAGTATTGTTGCTTTTTTGTAGCCAGAGCCAACTTCTCAGCTTGTTCATGAGCCATGCCAAGGACAACGTGCCTGCCCGGTACATGACGGAACGCTCGCTGAAGCGCAGCTCCCTATACAGTAGCGCCAGATTTACCTCCAGTATATATTAGTATGAAACTCTAAGGGGCTTTTATGGAAGCTTTGCTACCAGTTACATTTACCTTGCACGGACCGTTCTCCGCCCTCCCTTTGCTCTCATCGTGTTTGCACCTGGCTTGTTTTTGTTACCGTATAAAGTAAACGTTTCGTGAAACATGGGGTATCCTCCACAAACAGGGTCACGTAAGACAACGTCGCTTACGCCAATCGGCCAGTGTCGAAAAAGGCAACAAAGCGGCGGACTGCTGTGCAGCTAAAACAAGCATAGTGCACCCAGTACCAACAGCAGTGCGCGTCGGTACTTCTATGCTTACGTGTATTTTCGTAACTTTAATTGTTTACCGCACTATTGTTACTACTGCAAAATTAATATGCATTACAGTTAAGCGCAAATAGCTCGTTCGGCAAGCTTATAAACAGTGCCAAATTTGCGTTTGATATTGCCGGCCTCAGCCAATCGCTCAGCTTAGCCCAAATGACATAACTGGTTCTGTGGCTGGAAATGAGCTCACATGGACGTTCCCTTTTAGGGGCGAAGCACCTTAAGGCCGAGGCCTGTCCGTCCGCCGTCCGGCGTCCGTGCTCACGGCACAGCACCGTGCAAATAGAAACATCTGTGAACAAAAGGTTCACAAAACGCTAACAAGAACAAAATAAAAGGTCAACTAGAGTTAGAGAGAGACGAGATGGAGGGAGAGAGAGACACAGACGCACAGCACCATGTAAACCGAAACATCTGTGAACAAAAGGTTTCCAAAAGCTTAACAAGAACAAAATAAAAGGTTCACAAAAGGTTAGAGAGGGAAAGAGAGAGGGAGAGAGACGCACAGCACCGTGTAAATCGAAACATGTGTGAACAAGAGGTTCACAAAAGTTTAACAAGAACTAAATAAAATGTTCGCAAAAGGTTACAGAAATAGAGAGAGAGGGAGAGGGAGGGAGGGAGAAAGAGAGAGTGCTCCTAGAGAGCCGTGCGGCGCATGCGCGAGGAGCATTGAATTGGATTGGAATTAACTGACATATATTGGATTGGATTGGACTGGAAATCGTTTTAGCAGCAGTAAGCACTCTCACGGGTGATTTACGGTAAGAACGATCCCCAGTATTTCGCCCAGTCGTCATCGTTCACTCCGTAGAGATGCGTGATTTTTTTCCCCTAATTATGCAGCTTATATGAGCGAAGTGTGCGTTAAAAGTGGTGTCAGTATGATTCTAACGAGGCAATCTTTCGAATGAACCAGACTTGCGTTTTGTCTGCATGGCCCCTTGAAGGGGGGGGGGGGGGGTGCTAAGGAGAAAGTGTACTTACATGTACACTAAAAGCAGCAGCTTCTGGGGGCATTGCATGTAGTGGAAATATTTGGTGGAAAAGGGGCCGTGTCCCGTCCTATAACAGCTACGAGGTTGATATTTTATGATAATAAAGCAAGCAACAGCTGAAGATATTGATTTAATAAATAATTATTGTGTAAAAGGAGACAAATTGCAGGAATAATTATTTCATACCATTTATTGGACTGGGGTATCAACTTCGACATATCCTCAACGAATAGCAAAGAGGCGACTTGCAATTATTGTGAAAAACAGATAAGAGTGTGATAAGATATTGTGAAAAACTCAAATAAGAGAACACAACATCGTAGCGGAAAGATATGGGCCGTCCATTCATTAATGCAGCTAAATAAATACGGACATCCGTAATTAGCACTCAACCAGTTACCTTAAGTCACTGAAAACGTAAAAAGCAAGATAAAAGACAGGGGCAACATCACTCACCCTCTCATAAACTGAATGACCACGCACAATGGGACGTTCTCGGGTCTATAAACGTACATAAGCTCGTTGTCGGTACATTATGAATGCTAATTGCCTTCGCTGAGTTCAGCAATGATTGAGTGAGTGATTGATTGATTCATTGATTGATTGATTGATTGATTGATTGATTCATTCATTCATTCATTCATTCATTCATTCATTCATTCATTCTGTGGGGACTCTTGTTGCCCTACGCCTCGCCTGCACAGGTTTTGGCGAGCTGGGAGCGGCAATTTTGGGCGGCTGGCGCACCACGTGAGTCGTGACCCTTTGTGACCCCATGCGACGCGCCGAACCGGCTCGCCGTGCACGTGTGCGCAAGCGCGCGGGGAAGAAGGACCAGCTTGTCGCCTTACTTCGTGCCACCCTATTCATGACCCGGGAAAGACCTCCTCTCCCCCGCCGCCCTCCTGTACCGACCTGCGGGACGAACGAGCGTTCCGCCCGGGGGTCTACTAGGCGATTTGGTCGGAATCGGTTGGCTCGGCAGTACCTGCTCCGAATGCCCCAATGACGGTGAACACAGTTGCCTCCACGGGACTCTGCTAAGAGGCTCTGCCCTCATCGGTCGCGCGGGATGCCTCCCCTGCTCCCGCGGCCGTGATGACGGATATCGAGGTATGAGTCCCGCGGCTTGACCGAGCGAACGGAGCCAGTCTCCCCGCAAGCGATAGGCGTATTGTCTGGTATATGCCAGGCAATAAAGCCTCACTTTGGATTGCCAGAGTCCGTCTACCGCATGTGAGTACCAGCCGCATTGTGCAGGAGCATTTAGCGCAGCTTCGAGTGCTTCCTTCAGTGGTGTCCTCAAATGATGTCGATGCACTGCGACGACTGCTGGACCACGTGCAGTGTCATGTTCGTGAACTCGCGGCTCTGAAGGTTTCCTCTGCCAAGTATTCCACGATGATGACTGATGTGCTACTGAGAGCCTTGCCATCGTTTCTTATCACTGACAGATAGCACACAGCTCGCACAGATCAAGCCTTCGAGAGGGAGAGCCCTCCGTCGGCGGAGCAGCTGCGCCACCGGCGTCCTTTGACGGTGAGTTTGACGCGCTTTTAGACCACCTTCTGATTGAAGTGGAGTGCCGAGAACGGAGTGGAGTTGAAAGCAAAAAGGAACAAGCCCCGCCTAAAGCGCAAGGTGGAAAGGGAGGTTTGGGCATGCCGCCAACGGCAGCTGTGCTAAATTATAGCGCCTGTGGCGGGTCCAACTGTTTCTTCTGCGACTCGGACCAGCACTATACGCAATTATGCGACGGCAACATCAGTCATAAGGATCCGATAAGGAAGTTGGCTGCTGACAGACGATGCTTTCGGTGTACTTTTAAAGGACATTTTTTCTAAAGAGTGTCGCCGCAATGTCACGTGCGCAAACTGCAACGGGCGACATGTATCATCGGTTTGCGATCTTACCTGGCAGAGCAGATAACGTGAGGAAGTTGGATGCCAGTAGCCTTCACTCCAGCAATCTACCCACTAGACACGGAAATACTGCTGCAGAATTGTCGGCTCGGGATTTATGGGGGTCGGCAGTGTGCGTACGTCCGTGGCATCGTAGATAGGGGAAGCCAGAGCTCTTTCAACCGAGATGTCTCCCGTAACCTTGGCTTACGGAAGCTTGGGAAGACCAGCTTGGAACTGAACATCTTCGGTCACGATACGTCAGCAACAAACGAATGCCGCCTAGTGGAACTGGTCGTCCGCAGTCAGTACAATGACGAACTGTTCTCTGTGGATGCCATTGAAGTTCCTCCCCGCACGGGGCACCTTGAGCAATCTTGGTGACGGTATTGGCAACACCCCGGACCCCCAGCCGCAAACATACGCTGGAACCAACCGTGGGGATGTGTTGAATGGTGAAGGGTAGAAACCACGAACGGTGACCGTCGTAGCCCAGGTCAAGCTCCGGCGGATGCGCTGCCTGTCTGTCTACCAGGCAGGGAGCTCCGGGACCTCTTCAGCTATCAGGGTAAGGCTGACGAAGAAAGTACCCCCGTCTCCCTGCTTTTATAGTATGCTATATCGTTAATACTAACCCCCCCCCCCAAACGTGATCGGCCCCCGAAAAGGGGCCGCACCGAAGAATCTTTTCCTGCTTTGCCTTCCATCTCGCTCCTAAAGCCAGATAACTACCCGCGTTTTTTGATCCTAGAATCTGTAGACAAATCGAAGCCGGCTACCTCTCAATCTGTATTTCTTGTTTCGAAATTCCTTGAAGGTATCATCTGCAAAACATACGACGCCAAAAAGCTCAAAACTGGTGAAGTGCCAGATGAGGTAAAAACTCAGTAGCAATCCACAATCCTCCTGAAACAAACCCGCATGGCAGATCTGGAGATCAGGATCACACCCCACCGCAGCCTCAACAGCTCTCAGGGTGTGATCTCTGAGGCAGACCTCATTTCCGAAACCGAATCCGACCTTCTGGAAGGCTTAAGGGATCAGGGCGTCACGGCTGTTGTGGGAATCGTGGAGAACCGCGATCCCGAGTCGGCGCGCGCTTCGGGAGAGACTTGTGCGCTGAAACCGGGCCGGCGCTCCACTGGCTCTTCACCGTCCCCCGAGAGATGGCACCACCGATCTGTGCGGCCATAGGCTGGCAGGCGCGGGTGGCGCGAACGTGTGCGCGAGGGAGTCGGCAAAGTCTCGGCGGAGACCCGGTCGCGGCAGGTTCGGCGGAACATCGCGGCGAGTGCGGATACCATGTCTCTCAGGTGGGAACCGTTCTTTGTCGCGCGCCGTGGGTGCCTGCCTCCCGTTCGCGGTCACGACCTGGACGGCGTGATTCGTGAACGCCGTCGAGCCTTGTGCTCTCATACTTTGGGATTCCCCAAATAAACGGCTGTGCTTCGGCACTACTGTCTACTGTGTTCTCGTATCGGCGAACCTCGCTGGGCTGCCGTAGGCATGGGAGCCCGCGTGGTTGACACGCCGGGAGCTAGCGTGGGGGCCCACCCCAGAGTGCTGGCAAGGTCCCCGAGGAACCTCATATATCCCACATGGCGCCCAAGGTGGAGCTCGTCTTCAGACGAATTCGAGGTTGCTAGCTCCCCGAGAAATGCGTTGCTGCAGTCTCGTCGGAGACCCGGTCGGGGCGAGATCGGCGGAACATCGCGGCGATTGCGGATACCATGTCTCTCAGGTGGGAACTATTGTTTGTCGCGCGCCGTGAGTGCCTGCCTCCCGTTCGCGGTCACGACCCGGACGGCGTGATTCGTGAACGCCGTCGAGCCTTGTGCTCGCATGCTTTTGGACTCCCCAAATAAACGGCTGTGCTTCGGCACTACTGTCTACTGTGTTCTCGTATCGGCGAACCTCGCTGGGCTGCCTTAGCCATGGGAGCCCGCGTGGTTGACACGCCGGGAGCTAGCGTGGGGGCCTAACCCAGAGTGCTGGCAAGGTCCCCGAGGAACCTCATATATCCCACATGGCGCCCAAGGTGGGGCTCGTCTTCAGACGAATTCGAGGTTGCTAGCTCCACGAGAAAGGCGTTGCTGCAGTCGTAGCCCGCTACGCTTTGTCCGGAAGACTTCGGACGAAACGCCCCGCGCCAGTCGGTTGCAGGCAGACAGTTTTGATGTCCGGTACAGCTGTGACGGAAAATGTGTAAACCTGCCTACACGCACCAGACGGTACGTCAGAAGGATACCTCCGAGCACCGCAGTCGCGGTCCGCTTGCGAGACGGGGGGTACGTAGACCTTGTTCCAACATGGCGGTGGGTCGCCTTCCTCGTAGCGCCGTCCCCGCGCAGTCGCGCCGGCGGCACCGGTTGATGTTTCCCGGAGGCGCGGCGAACACTACCGAGCGAGGGTGCGGCGTTTGGGAGTTCGCAAGCCGCACGGTAAGCCCGCCGCTACTGCGTTTCGAATCCGAGGCGGAGTGTTAGACGATTTGACGCCTGACAAAGAGCGAGGGGGATCGCTGAAGAATCAGTCTCCTCTCGCTGCGGGGGGAAGCGGGAGCAATGGGACCGTTGTCTCCGCGCTTTCGCAGTGCGTACGTCTCGATGCCGTGAAGTCTCCGCTCGAGATTGCGTTTAGGGAGTAAGAGCTTTGCGCGGCTCGGCAGCGGGCTCGTTGGTCGTGAGAGATCGCCAGTCTTAGTAAGAGACGGACTTTCAGGCGACCTATACCGGTGATGTGCGCCCGTAAGCCGCTGGTATTGCGGTTGTCGCTGGCTCTACGGCAGCTTGTATTCCTGCGAGTGAGTTGCAGGAGCCCTGCCTGCTTGATACTGACGCTGCTTTGCCGACCAACGCACCAGGCCGAAATAGCTCGGACGGGCGTTTCGATGCCGACAACCCGTAATAGCCAGGCGAGCTGCCTCCAGGCGGGGGTGGCTGCTGGAGCACAGTTGCCGGACTCGTAATTCTGCGAGCAAGCGAACGTGCAAGGGGGAGTACCTTCGGGCATGGAGCTTTCCGGCCGGTCACTGGAGGTTGCGGAGTCCCGCTGCTCCCGCCTTCAAGTATGTCAATCGTCTGTACCAGTCGGTGAGAGCGAGACCTGCATGCAGCAAACAGATACCACCTGTAGCCACGCCAGTCACCACTGCCACGGACAGCGAGGATGGCCTGCTGAGTCACTGACGGGGCCGAGCGCGGCCCGCGGAGCTGCCGCCAGTTGCTGCTCCGGCCCGCCGGGCCACGGACTTTCCGGCAGCCAACAGTTCGGGAGGACCTGTGGTCGAAGCGGCCACGGAAACCAGGAGGCGGCGGGATCTGGCGCCTACCGAGCCTTCGGGCAGCCGCAGTGGGCGCGGCCATTTCTGTTGCCACCTCGAGCTGGGAGGGGGGGGGTCGCATCATGGCGCGACCCCAGCTTTCGTCGGCTACGGCTGCAGGGTACCCCTGGGCCGGCCAATCTGCTGTGCTGCCTAGCTGCGAGGGACTCGGGCGCTCGGCCCCGTCAGTGACTCAGCAGGCCATCCTCGCTGTCTGTGGCAGTGGTGACTGGCGTGGCTACCGGTGGTATCTGTTTGCTGCAGGTCTCGCTCTCACCGACTGGTGCAGGCAGGAAACCTGTGGTCGAAGCGGCCACGGAAACCAGGAGGCGGCAGGATCTGGCGCCTACGCGAGCGGCGCGAGCCTTCGGGCAGCCGCAGTGGGCGCGGCCATTTCTGTTGCCACCTCGAGCTGGGAGGGAGGTCAATGTGTTTGCGGGTTTGTGAGGCGAGCATCGCGACGACAGCATCGTGTGGCGAACCCTGGGTTGTGGACTGGCGTAGGAGTGGCGTTCGGGGACTGTTTTGCTGACTTGAGGCGTCGTGACGAGTGTGGGGTAACGTAGCGTCACTCGAGCTCAAGTGGCGTCCAGTTTTAGGGGGGAGGAGTGTGGGAATCGTGGAGAACCGCGATCCCAAACCGGCGCGCGCTTCGGGAGATACTTGTGCGCAGAAACCGGTCCGGCGCTCCACTGGTTCGTCGGCGTCCCCCGAGAGATGGCACCACCGATCTGTGCGGCCATAGGCTGGCGGGCGCGAGCGGCACGAACGTGTGCGCGAGAGAGTCGGCAGAGTCTCGGCGGAGACCCGGTCGGGGCTGGTTCGGCGGAACATCGCGGCGAGTGCGGATACCATGTCTCTCAGGTGGGAACCGTTCTTTGTCGCGCGCCGTGGGTGCCAGCCTCCCGTTCGCGGTCACGACCCGGACGGCGTGATTCGTGAATGCCGTTGAGCCTTGTGCTCGCATGCTTTGGGATTCCCCAAATAAACGGCTGTGCTTCGGCACTATTGTCTACTGTGTTCTCGTATCGGCAAACCTCGCTGGGCTGCCGTAGGCATGGGAGCCCGCGTGGTTGACACGCCGGGAGCTAGCGTGGGGGCCCACCCCAGAGTGCTGGCAAGGTCCCCGAGGAACCCCATATATTCCCCACTGTAAAGCGCATATCCATACGCCGCGATGACAAGCAGATAGCAACTAACCACATTATCCTGACCTTCGATCGATCCACCCTGCCAGACTCCGTAAATGCCGGGTACATACATTGTTCTGTCCGCCCGTACATCCCAAACCCACGGCGCTGCTTCAAGTGCGAACGGTTCGGGCATGGCACAAACTCTTTCCGTGGCCGACTTACCTGCGCTAAGTGCGGTCGGCATGACCATCCCTCAGACAATTGTGAATCTGAAACCTTCACCTGTGCCAACTGCGAGGGATCCCATGCAGCGTACTCGCGAAAATGTGAAAAGTCTAAGCAGGAGAAGCAGATAATTCATGTCAAGGTAAAAGAGAACATCACCTTCCCAGAGGCGCGAAAGAGGTTCGCCTCTTTACCCCTGGGGAGGTACGCCGACACAGCTCGCCGGACGGCGGAGCGGAGTCTTGTTTCGGTGGGGACCCATTACGCGAGTCGGAGTTGGTCCCGCCCCCCTTCCGTGGGTTGTATCCGGCGGCCCAACCCACTACCGCGCCGCTCGCTGAGCCAGGTGCGGCTGTGGTAGCATCCACGTCCGGTGGAGATGCTGCTGCACCCACTGTTTCCTCCTATCCACCGGCCCGAAGGAGTTGGAGGAAACCGCAGCAGTTCCCTAATCCGCCGCACCGCCTGTGCCACCCAGGGCGCTCCTGACGCCCTCGGCGGTCGCAGCAAAAACGAAGGGCACTGCCAAGTTCGGGGGGTCCGGTACGCGTATTCCCAAACCATATCCCGTAGGGGCCCAGGCCAACCACACCCCCTAAGCAGCGGCGCAGCCAATGAGGTTGAGAAAATTGCAATTTTTAACCTCCTTGGACGCAGCACCGTGACGTCACTACCTATATGTGCGCGACTTCATGCGAGGTGGATTTTTTTCTTTTTTCCCCCTCCCCTTGTTTCGGCTGCTTTGCGGGCGGCCGATGGTTTCGCTCCGTGGGCGGGGCTGACCTGCGGCGCTGGGGAAGTTGACGCACATCGGGTAGAAGTTAACCTTTTGTACCTGAGCCACTGATCTCTCCGCGCTCTTCTTGCGTGCCTGCAAGTTGAGGCTGACCTCCGATCGTGTTCCTGGATAAGCGCTCGGCTCGGTGCTCGAAGTGCGCGCGCGCGGATGGACGCTTTCACGTACATGTGGCAATTACACAATTTCCGGAAAGCAAACACTCTCATAAAAATCAAGACAAAAATGTGTTTTGATTTTTTGTGATCGCGCTGCTTCGCGGCGGCCGAAGGTTTCGCTCCTAGCGCAAGCCTGGTGTACGGGCTGGGAAGATGAAGCTCGCTCTCCGCGCTCTGTTGTGCGTCGTCAGTCGCTCGTCTCCCATGCTGTTTCTAGTTAAGCTAGCGCTCGGCGCGGTGCTCAAATTGCGCGCGCGGATGGATGCTTTTGCACGTACATATGTAGTTATTCTTTACGTTCCGGAAAGCAAGCACTCCCAATAAAGTGAAGGCAACAATGTTTTTTTAGGGGCGAAGCTCCTTAGGGCGTGGGTCTGTCCATCCTCGACGTATGTATGTAGCCACCTCTAGTTTAGTTCTTGGATTGTTTACTAGATGGCGCGGCTACCTTTAGTTTAGTTCTTGGATTGTTTGCTAGATGGCGGTACTTGTATATGATGAAAAGATGCGCTTGGATTGTTTACTAGATGGCGGGGAGCGTTGTAATAAAATCCGTTCGCTGTTGGCGCGCGCTCGGAGTCGCCCGATGGATAAGGCTGCAGATGTGCGAGCCCGCGAGGCAGAAGCGCTACGTGAAGCTGCGCGATGCCGCCGCCAAGATCCTGCCGTACGAGAGCGGGAGGCCGAAGCGTGTCGTCTGGCTGCGCGACGACGCCGCCAAGATCCCAGCGTTCGAGAACGAGAGGCCCAAACGTCACGGCAACGGCGCGAGGACCCTGCCGTACGCGAAACGGCACGGCTGCGGCGCGAAGAGGATCTCCAAAACGTCAGAGAACGGGAAGCGGCGAGAAAGCGCGCGTATCGGCAGGCAGACCCCGATGCAGTGAGAGCTCGTGAGGCGTCTGCAAAACGCATCAGGCGAGCTCAGCCCCAAGGTGCCGACGCGCGGTTTAAGCGGACTTTCAGACGTTACGTTCGGACACAGATGTAGTGGGCGAACTTTCACTGAAGAGTCACGGTTTTACCGATGATTTCCCCTCAGGAGCTTCGCCCACTCATCATCATTCACCCCGTGGATATGCTGTGAATTTTTCTTTTGTCTTGGGTGGTCCTTCGGACTCCCTACCGAAGCGCAGAACGTTTGCTCTCATTCGGTCGAAAGCACACGCGTACGTCGGTCGCTCGTCTGCTGCGAACATCATTGAGCGTGTTATTCGACCTACTCGTCTGTGCCTAGCACTCGCGCAGAACTGCCCATCACAAGGTCCGTTCTCATAATTGTGTGCGCCACGCGCGTGCCCCGCGCATTCACGCGATGGTCGCGAAGCTTATAACTTCTGTTTCATAGATAAGCACGAACAGCCGCTCGAGGTCGTCAGAGATGAGCTCGGGTCAACAAATCATGAGTTTGTATTCCACGCGAACCGGCCTACCGAAGTAGCAGTCAACGCCTTCATGGACACGTAGAGCGGGTGCACCAACACCCTGGATTGTCCAAAAGGTCCAGAAGCGGGCGAAAGGTATGTTTTTCGATACGAACCGTTATAGTACGCGCGGCGGCGTTTTGCAACTTGTGTTGTACTAGTTATATTTTTATTCTTGCTATTTCTTTTTTATACGTTTGTATACTTTTTGCGTGTGTGTGGCTTACAGTTGAGGCGCGAGCTGTGACACAATGCGCGCGAATTAAAAGGCCAGACACTACAGAAATCTATATATGTGGTAGCTAAAAATGCGTCGCAGGAAACAGACACAAACTGCACATCTATACCCATCAGTGGATGTCGAAAAGTGACAATTTTTTGCCGCTATTTGGACTCCCAGATCACTATCGCAAAAGTAGTGCGCCAAGGAGATAACTTTTTTTTACTTAGTTTTATCTCCGCTGCGACTACCGTGACTTCAAGCTCACACGCAACTACTCATTAGTCCCAGCGAAAAGAATATACGTATCTGAGTGAGTGTAACACTTTATTAAATGAGAGGTCATCTGATTTTTGCATACATCTGATTTTTGCATACATCTGCATATCTGCATGAGAGGCCATCTGATTTTGCATACATCTGCATACATCTGATTTTTCCCCACGCCAAGACGTCTATTCACTGCTTTCAGGCTACCCCCGTTCTTTACAGCGTATTCGATCCTCTCCATATTATACTTCCGTATGTCAGCTGTCTTGCGCTTATTGATTAACTTCGAGAGCTCCGCTATTTCTATTCTGTCAGCTGCGGTAGAGATTGTCATGGTTTGCCGCTTCCCGATTAGATCTTTCGTCTCCTGTGAAAGTTTACCAGTATCCTGTCTAGCCATAGTGCCCCCGACTTCTACTGCACACTCCGTGATAATGCGTGTAAGGTTGTCGCTGGCTTCCTGTGTCGTAAGCTCGGCTTCCTCGTTAAGAGCTGAATATCGGTTATGCAGCGCGATCCTGAATTCTTCTCTTTACGTCTTACTGTTAGCTCATTGATCGGCTTCTTTCGTACTAGCTTGTTGCGGTCCCTCGTCAAATCTAGCCTAATTCGAGATCTTACGATACGGTTGTCACTACACCTTACCCTTCCGAGCACTTCCACATCCTGCACGACGCCAGGGTTATCGCATAATATGAAGTCTATTTCATTTTTGTGCTCCCCATTCGGGCTCCTCCAGGTCCACTTCCGACTCTCCCGTTTACAGAAGAAGGTATTCATTATGCGAAGGTTATTCCGTTCTGCAAACTCAACTAGTAGGTCTCCCCTGCTATTTCTACAGCCCAGACCATAGTTCCCAACTGCCTTGTCTCCAGCCTGATTCTTGCCTACTTTAGCATTGAGGTCCCCCATAACTACGGTATACTGTGTTTTTACTTTAGCCATTGCCGATTCCACATCTTCATAGAGGCGTTCCACTACTTGGTCGTCGTGGCTGGGCGCGTAGCCCTGCACCACCTTGAGCTTGTACCTCTTATTTAGCCTAATTACAAGACCTGCTGCCCTTTCGTTAATGCTATAATATTCTTCTATGTTGCCAGCTATGCTTTTATTGACTAGAAATCCCACTCCCAGTTCTCTTCTGTCCTCTAGACCCGGTAACATAGGACGTGTCCATTTTTCAGCACCGTAAATGCCTCGCCTGCCCTCCTAACCTCGCTAAGCCCTATTGCATCCCATTTAATGCCCTCTAATTCATCGAACAACACCTCTAGACTCGCTTCGCTAGATAAGGTTCGCGCGTTAAACGTTGCCAGATTCAGATTCCATTGGCGGCCTGTCCGGATCCAGGGATTCTTAGCACCCTCTGCTGCGTCACAGGTTTGACCGCCGCCGTGGTCAGTTGCTTCGCAGCCGCTGGGGGCTGAGGGCCGAGGGTTAATTGGCGTATTCATGGGAGGTTGTGGGGACTGGGGGGGGGGGGTAATGCACTCCCTCACCAGAGCAGGACTGGCCACCAGGGTGGCCAGTCCTGCTCTGGTGAGGGAGTGCATTACCGGCAATGGTCGCCGGGGTCAGGCCGCACCCCAAGCCCCTTTGTGCAATTCCATCAATACGCGGATTTTTTTTTTTTTTTAATCCGGTGGGAATTGTCCGGCACCGGGATTCGAACCACGGTCCTTCTGCACGCGAGGCGGGTGTTCTACCTCTACGCCATCGCTGCTGGAACTGTATCACCCGTGAAATGAACTTACTGCGAATGGCTAGCTGACCCATCCGCCCATGCGCCTCGATAATCCGTAAAGCGTGCCAGGGGAAGCGCGGGCAGCTACGGGTGCCGTTAAGAGTGTTTATTTCACGCTGGGTTCGAGCCACGCGAGAGAAGATAGAGATGGCCATGAGTGTGAACACCAGACGAGGTGAAATGGAGGCGCCTTCTTGAGTGGCGCCAGCGGGGAGCCCTGGACACCGCGCTTGGTACTCGAAACGGGGCTTGTTGCTTCAGAAGGGGCGTCACCACGGCCCTCCCTGCTACACACTAAACATATTTACTCCCAAAAAGGTGCCTTCAGCTTGTCGCCGCAGGAGACCCCTCATAACAGAATATTTTACACCCTTTAGGGTGCTTGGATTCTGTCGCAGCAGGAGCACCCTTTGTGATGCACCCCAGACGACGGGTGCCTTATAACACCCTTTTCAGCCTAAAATATCATAGGGTGCTTACTTAGCACCCCAATATGTAGGAGCTTTTCCTGCAAAAGCACGCACCTAAAGGGGTACAAAAAGGGTGCGTCATCCTCGGTTCACAAATGGCGCTGCAGGTGTGAAGCCACATATGGCCCAGTATGACACACAATTACGGTATGGAACATTCCTGCTTTCCAAGCTCCGTTCTATGAGACATTCCATTGAAGCTCAACGTCAGCTGATAATTTACTTTAACTTTCTGTCCCACCGATTTTTAAAACATCCATTTATAAAGTCTAGTATTAGGACCACATCTCAGTACAGAAATCGTATCATTAGAGGTTGTTGATTATTCAAAACGGTGTTAAAAATTCAATTGAATGTTCATTTTGCTAAACTGCAGCGCGCATCCTTCGAGTTTCACTGTACAGCATAAACGTGTTATGCAGTGAAAGCAAGTAGGCGTGCAACGCATCAACTGCACAAAAGTTCTTTGAACCTTAAAACCCTTGGTTTCTCAGCATCGCATCAAACTTCCAATCACAGTAGCAACCCGCAATGTTTAGTGCCTTATTCTTGAGCTCAGCAGAAAAGCTCAATATTAAGGCAGACCAAATGCAATATGTGTACTTACCTCCGCACAGTGGCTTTATTCTACCCATAAAAGTTGGGTCCCCACTGCCACTTATTTTATTTTACATTGTTCTTTTTGCTTCATGAAAAATGACCCCACATAGCAATACCAAGAACTGTAAAAATCACAGAACAATGCATATGAGTTCCCTGGTGAAGCCCATGGGTGAAATGTGATGACATTGTTGCTATAGCAGTATTTTATCATGAGTCTAGCTTGTACATGGTGCCTTGCATTATGTCCCTGCTGGTGAATGTGGGGTCATTTTTCAATGTTGCAAATGAAAAGCCAACAGACAGTGCCCATTAGTTTAATCTAGTATTACGAGGTGCTTCATGGGAAGCATCAAACCCCAGCTTTAGTGTTGCTAATTTCCATATTTAGGTTTTTTTCTGCTTTTCTTAATGACATTTTTGTTTTGCTGAGAGGGTGCATAACCAATGAAAGCTTGTCTGGAAACCTTTGGTAGCTATGCAATTGTTAGAAAATATTTTACTAAAGAAGGCAGCTTAAACTGAGAATAGTTGCATTTAGAAACATTTAAATCAATTTAAATTGATCACAAATTTCTGGCTCTTTTTACGCAAAGCTGCACATGGGATATGAAGTGGACCGCAGAGGAGTGAAAGGAGTCTGGAGAGGAGTCTGGACCGCAGAGGAGTGAAAGGAGTCTGTAGAGGAGTCAGAGGAGAGGAGTCTGGATTAGCTTTGGCAACTTCGGGACATTTATTGTGCACTCAAATCTCCCCACATGCATATTTTCACTTTCTGCCTCCACCAGGAAAATGGCCACCAATTTAGAGAGCTATTCTTACTAGTATTTGACGTACATTTTAAAATAATCTCAAGTATTATAGCCACAAAATTATTCTCTACAACAGCACCCAGCGGGTGCTGTTATAGAGGGATTGTGCACTACACCAGACACTGTACTACACTGTACTACACTACTACACAAAGGAAGCTAATACTGGTAGGATGTTTCATACCACAATTACTGCGTGTTCAGAGCTCACGTGTGAAGTACAGATACTGCTGCTTTAGCAAGAACCGAGGATGAGCACCCTTCCTGGTTCTGAATAAAAAATAAACATGGAAAATTGCTTTAAGCAGGATTAAGAAACACGGTTGAAAGAAAGTCAGCAAAGCAATTCTTTGAAAATATGTAAAGCAATGGAAACAAATATTTATTTCAACTTCATGTCTACAAAAGAAAATCTCATTAAGGCTGGTAATGGCGTATTGGCTAAAAAAAAGAGTAGCGAGCACTTATATAAATGGTACAGGGAACCTTGAAGCCAAAAATTGCTTGCGCACTTAAACTAATCAGTGTTCAACAAATTCATGAAAATAATTCAATGGATGAAAAAGTAGCGGTAAACACAGGACACAGTTGAAAGAGAACAACGGGACAAGCTTGTCCTGTCGTTCTCTTCCGTATCCTGTGTTTTCCGCTGGTTTTTCATCCATTCAAACATGTACCAACTAGCACAGTCCGACGCCTTTGTATCATAAAAACACGGATTGTCACTCCTTACAGACAGTTGGAAAAAAAGAAAGTAGAAAGCAGGTGACAGTATTAAAATTACAGCAGATTGGTTAACTTTTAATTTTAAGTGCTAATATAAAAAAGGGCTCATCTCCCCGCGAGGGGGACTCGAGTAAATGCGTCGCATAGGGGGTGGGTGTATTGCGTTAACGTTTAGTGTTTGGGGAGTTGGTGGTAGTGAATGCGTTGTATCAGCAGCTTCTTGACGTAGTTTGAATGAGTCAAGGATATAAGGCGCGTTCGTAGCCTTTCATTCTGTGTCGGTTTTGTGGCGCATAGGGAAGAGCACCATGTACCTCGCGTTCCGCCCACAGGTAGTGAATGCGTTGTATCAGCAGCTTGTTGACGTAGTTTGAATGAGTCAAGGATATAAGGCGCGTTCGTAGCCTTCCATTCTGTGTAGGCTTTGTGGCGCAGTGGGTAGAGCACCATGTACCTTGCGTTCCGCCCGCAGGGTCGTGGGATTGAAACCAGGCGCCGGTAAGTATTATTTTTTTATATAGTGTAGGGGGAGGGGTTCGGACCTGTTGTTGAGAGCGAGGAGGGTAGCGTGATGCGGGAGAGGAGGAGTGGGGGAGAGGGCGCACCTGGAACGGCTGTTGCGGACGCCGAGGCACGCCAACACCGGGTGACATCGTGAGTTAAAGAAATGCTCTGCATTTAAAATAGTGGCTTGAATGAAAGTGAGCAGCAACCGAAGGACCATGATGCTAGGCCCACATTTCACTTTGAAGCAAAACATCTGCTTTCAACGCTACATAGGCCAAACATGAAAGGAGGCAACCCTTTAGGCCCGCAAAAACATACCATAATTTTTAAAAAAAGCTACAATTTAGTTGAGAAAAACTGACCACAACAAATTGGAATTGGCAACTAGATACAGTTTCAGACATACACAGCGACATCATATAAAAATACATGGTTTCCGTACAGAGACTGATCAAAACAAAAAGTGAGAATTACATATATAAAACTGGCATCAATGTGTAAAGCAGCTTAATGAAGGAAGACGGTCTTCACTTAAAACACTCTAATACTGTTATGAGAAAAAATTCAGTACATGTGTAGTCTCCGGTTCTAACGGCAGATATGAATTTTCTTTTCGTGTATAACTAGTATCTTAAAAATTTATTCGAACTTGCAAAAATAACTGCTGCTCAGGTGCAAATAAAGATTGTAATGGTGAACTGTGCACAAGTAAAAGATCGCAGTAAGACTAACACCATCATTCAGTTCCCGAGCAGAAGAAATGACTATTGAAATTTCAGGCTTGAAAAGTAGAACCACAAAAATCTCATTTTGTTTTAAAGACGATAGTCTTTCTTGGGCTACTTAAACCCAGAAATTTTGGTCTGTCTGTATGTCTGTATGTCTGTCCGTCTGTCTGTCTGTGACTCGATTCAGCCACCCGGCCAAAGCAAAACAATGCCTGCGCAATAGTCTTGTATAGTCATAGCTAAATCTACCCGTCTATGTCCGGTGTAATGTTCATACTTGTCAACATTGTTGAAGAAGAACAAGACATTACGCAAATATGAGACAACAAATCAATACAGAAGTGATATTTGCAGTGTTCCTTTGTAAAAAATCAAACATGCTTGACTTTTGCGAAATTAAATACTTCATCAACTGCAGAAAAAGAATTCACTCCGCCGTCGCCTGCTGTCGCCCGCGCCACTATAGCTTCTGGCGCCATTTTAAGAAATCAACCAACAACAGTTACGCAAGGTTCCACTAGATAGGTTCCACGTTTCTGCTTGGAACGCTCGTGGAGTAGAGAAACGCGGTTCTATAAACGTTGAAGTAGGGCGCCTCGATTAACGCTCGTCTTCGCCGTACGGCAGCGTTCGCATCGAGACACCCGGTTTGGAGCAGTGGAACGCGGGAAATTTAAAATGATTTAAGGAAACCTTTGGCGTCTTTATCTTGGGAGGAGCGCGACGCAAGAGGAACAACATGAGAGGTGAGCGGGAAAGCGAAGGGAGGCATTTACTTCGCAAAAGCCGATAAAGACTATCGTCTTTTGACGGCAGTTGCAACGAAAGGAGCAGATACGCGGCCAATTTTTTCGTTCAAGACACGTAAATTGGTGAAAACGACCCATAACTATGATTTGGTACCCTCATCTGGTATGGTTTTCAGGCAATGCTTACATCTCAGTTCAGTACCTTCAGGTGGTGGAGATCTTTGAAAACTCATTGCGGGCAAGTGGGTTGTGTTCAAGCTCTCGTATCTTGCCAGCATATACTGGATTCCGCCATTTCCAAATCAACGTGACGACTCGAATGTGGTGGATGCAAGAAAGAATGAGCACACGCCAGGGGCGTAGCCAAGGGGGGCACACCGGGTCCATGCCCCCCCCCCGACATGTTTCGTGCCAAGGCTGGGGTGCGGTTTAAGTAGTCTGAAAAACCACCTGAAGTCGCCTGCAGGCGCGGAACCGGCAGTTTTAAGGACATTCTTGCTCATATAAAGCTGAAAACAAGGGCTACATCAACATCTGATCCCTGCGCCCACTCCAGATTCTGTACCTGTCAATATATACAGCCCGGCTGCATTTCGCGCCGGATACACCGACAAGCGCCGGGAACCTGCCGCGAGCCGATCGAAACAGTCGCGCTGTTTCACTGGCGGAACAGCACGGCCGGGAAATGGCAGAACAGCAGGAAAAGCCTCATATAGGTATACATGTGGTCGGGAGCGTGTCATTCCTTGTCTTTACACTGGTACAAAGTATAATCACATCACAGAACATGTCCCTGTATTTTGTTCAGTCAACTATCAATACTTGATATGTTTATATTTCTATCGACATCGCATTTCATTGACTATTGCAGTTCCATAATTTCTGCTGCAAGAAAAGCATTGATCGGTCCAACTTGTATTTCCTCCACATCAACAAAACTATACAATTCTCTTTATTGCGAGCTTTGTTTTTTTGGCCTTATTCCATTGTTTCCCTGACCTCCCTCTTGGTTAGAATCAGCATTCTGTATTTGCTTAGCCCAAATTTTACTGAAGCCATGTCTGTTTCGATTTAACCGATAGAAATATAGTGAAATTTAAGAAACGTGAAACAAGCTCAACATTCAACAGCAGTGCAATAAGGTGTTCCGCTAAGCGCAAGTTTACTACTCACGTTACTAGCACAAAAAATAACAAAAGGCGAGTATTTAAGGAGAAGACGCACGTTTGCTAGCTTCACCGCCATAATATACGAATACGCCGCATGTACAGGTCCGCGCAGAAGTAAACGGAGCACGGGAGTGGTGGACGAACTGCATCGCTGCGCCGCGTATGGGCGCCGACGGGAACCATGGAGCGCCGGTCACGGCCGGACTGGAGGAGCGGCGAGCGCGCACTTTCATACGGCCTGCGCACCCAAGATGAAAGCGATACAGAAGATTCTTGACAGAGTGAGGGCGCTCCGAACCAACCCTCTACCCTCCCGATCGACGCATCGCCTCTGGTCAAGTGAGCCGACGACGCTTGCCGCGCGTGTTTTGGATCTGCCACGGAATATCACCTGTACTAATGTATACGTTCGCTGCTGTATCTCACCAAGTAAGTTAATTTGTTGTGCGGTTCAATTGCGTGATTAGAGAGTTTTAGCTAACCATTTTTGACAGCCCGCTCCGGTGCTGACGGCCCGCGCAACCCGACCGGAGCGTGACCAGCAGAAACACTTTTAAATAAGCGATTGCCGTATCACTCTCGACGGGGAATCATTCGCGTCACTGGTCGTGGCCTGTGCTTGGCCAAACCAAGACTTCATCCTAAAGAAAAAATAAAACGTGATATTTAAGTCACGCAGAAGGCCGCGTTTATTGCCTGTTTCGCCATTTTCATATCATGCAGTCGCGGATAAGATATCATCCTAAATAACTTCAAGGAAGCCGTTCAACTTTCGTACAGCCATGACAAGGCGGTTTTTTTTTGGAGGGGGGGGGGAGCAGCATAGAAGTAGGCTCGGGCTTCGGTCGACGTTTTTGACTTCCTTTCTAAACATCGTTGAGGTGTGTGAGCTGTTTACCTATTCAGAATCGCTTTCCTTGTTTCGTCGGTCATGTTTCAAGCAAAGAAACACGAGTTCCCAGTGGCGCACTCGCCACGCAGGGTGCAGCCAGCTTGAAATACCGGGCTGGAGCGTAACGCCAGCGAGTCGAGCGCTCCCGCTTGCTATTGGAGCTAAGCGGACCGTCAAAAACTGTCTGCTAAAACTATGTTTTTTCACTCGATTTCTTATTGCGCCATTCTAATATTTTCAGGGTGCATCGGGTTAAACCGTGGACTGGTCGGCATCGAAATGGTGTACTGCTGTGTGCCATTTTGCCGCTCGCGCCCTGGGAAAAGCCGAGGAGTTTCGTTTCACCAATTTTCAAGTGACGGAGAGCTGTGCGCGAACTGGCAAAGGAACATTGCGAGGAAGGATTTAATTATCAACGATAAGTCACCGTCTACGGTCGTGTGTAGCCAGCACTTCCTTCCGACTGACTACGCTTCCGGGTGCCGCAGAAAGAAACTTTTGCCTGGCGCTGCGCCCACCGTTTTCGAAGGCTATCCGGCGGACACGGAGCCTCCCGCGAAAAGGCCTCGCAAGGAACCTGTTCCTCCGGTACTTCCTGCAAAACAAATCAAGCATGAAGCCCAGCCACTGCCAGCGGAAGCAAATGCGTACGTCGAATACCTCGAAGACACCAAAAGCATGCGCACGCAAACCAAGAAGAACGATCACCAACGTGCACGTCGGTACCTCTCCACAATCTCGAGGCTCCGGTCTCAAGTAGCATACCACCGTTCCAAGAGTCGAAAGTTACAAGACAAACTCGCCAAGGAAGAGCAGCGCAGTGCGTTTTATCGGGCAAGCAAACATCACGCTTCGTTGAGAAAAATCGAGGCGGACTCGCGGAATGGACACAAAAAGGCCGTGTTCCTGCTTCACCAAATTGCACGATACGAGAAGCAACATCTGACGTACCCGGAAGAGGTAATTAGAGAATGCGTCATATGGAGGTTCCTCGCACCGAAGGGTTACGACCATGCTCGATCGTCAGGGCTCCTGAACTTGCCAGCAAAATGCACCCTCCAAAAATACACTCCAACCACTCCAACCACATCTGGAATGAGTGCTGCAATGCGAACTAGACTGGTTTACGAAGCGTCACTTCTGAGCAGCAGGCAGCATATGGCTTCATTAATTATTGATGAAGCCAGCATTAAGCCAAAATGCATCTATGACAGGAAAGGAGATGCCGTGTTTGGTTTTAAGGACAGACCCGACAGCAGCTCGTCGAACACCCAGGGGATTTTGGCGAACAGGGTTTTGTGCTTTGTTCTTTGTGGCACTAACAGTCACTATAAAATACCTTGCTCGTATTATTTTACGAAGCAGCTAAGTGGAAAAGACCTTTCCCAATGGACGAAGGAAGTCATCGCCGCAGTCGAGTCGTGTGGCTTCAATATCATTTGTATTGTAACCGACAACTACTCAGCAAACACCACGCTGTTCGAGCACATAGGCAATGGCTCTTTGCGCACGGTTACCACGCACCCGCATGACCCTAACCGGGTAATATTCCTTAGCTTTGACCCGTGCCATGTGATAAAAAATATCCGAAGCCAGTTCCTTGAAAGGCAGCTCACGGATGGCTGCGACGTTATAAGCGGTACATACGTACAGAAATTGTACGAGTATCAGAAGCCGCTGACTGTGAAACTTTCTCGAAACCTAACACGGAAACATGTGTATCCGACGAATCTTGAAAAGCAAAATGTGCTGCGTGCTGTCCAAGTGTTCTCGCCACAGGTGTGTGCGGCGCTACAACATCTGCAGGAGAATCACCGTGAAGATAGGGCCCTGAATGATTTCAAGGACGCTGGTGCCACCATTCATTTTATGAAAACCGTTAAGGAATGGTTTGATATCCATGATACTTCCTTTGCTGGAAGTGGTTACAAGACGCCGATTTGCAGTCCACACGATAACCGTTTGCTGTGGCTCGAAAACACGTTTACTGTGTACATAAAAAATGTGCAGTCGTGTTCAGTCGCCTCAGGCAAAGGCGCTCTCACAGAAGAGACTTTTGAGGCGTTGCTATTCACAACGCAATCCACTGTGGAAACAACACGCTTCTTGCTTCAAGAAGGCGTCAGCTATGTGCGTACTAAGAACCTAAATAGCGATCCGGTTGAGGCACTCTTTGGACGAATTCGACAAATGTGTGGTGGCAACGACCAACTGGACGCCAGAGCCGTTACGGCTGCCCTTGATCGGATTGTGAAGGCTAAGGCATTATGCACAAAAGAAGCCGAAACGCCCGATATTGATGCTGAAGAAGTGGCAGCCACACTGTCTGAAAAGTTTCACGACGAGCTGGAAGACCTGGCGCAATGTCAAGCCCCTACACCAAGGTCGGTGACTTACTCCGGCTTGTCATATGTTGGCGGCTACATTGCCAAGTTAATAGCAGATTTCGGTTGCGGATCCTGTGAAATGCTAGTTACAACATGCAACAAGGACAATCCTTTGTACGCACTGTTGCAAGGCCAAGACAGGAGCGGGCTGTGCTACCCAAGGCCAGAGTTTCTTACTCTTTCGAACAATTTAATTAATATGTTTGAGCGAGTGTCAACGCATCTGCCAAGGACGAATACGCTTGAAGTACTTCAGCTACTCGTCGAGCGTCGGCTTGAACGCGCGCCAATACTAAGCTGTCCAGAGTGTGTTGACGACAGCCATGCGAAACGATCCGCAGTGCTAATTGCCGAAAAATTCATGAGAATACTTCTCATAAACCACACAAAAAAAGTCACCGACTCACAAGACAAGCCCTCCAATTATGCCCACAAGCCGTCCAGAAAATTCATCAGGCTGTGAGAGAATGAACTCTCGATTCTCGACGAGAAAGAAAAAAAAAAGACTTTCTGCGAGCTGCTGCTTGCGTAGTAATGCAATTTCTGTATTTTTATTTTAACTTCGTGCTGAAGTTTGCTAAGATGAATGTTTGTAGTGCAGCAGGTGTTATTAAATAAGAAGTATTCGAAACAATCGGTTCACATATTTTTTTTCATGTGCCCCCCATTAAAATTTTTCTTTCAAATGTTTATGCTTCGACGCTTCCCGAAGGTACTGCTACGTTGTTTATACCTATTCGGCAGAAAATTCAGAAGGAGGATGGAATCACCTATTTCAAGGCGCCCATGCAAACTAGCACGGACAGGTATCGTCTGTAGCCACGGCAGGATACAGGAGCAGCAAATGCCCGCGCCGCCGCACCGCCGTTCCCCAGTACCTCGATGCGCGCACAGCGCGCGAGCATCAAGGCACCCAGCGAGGGTTGGTCCGCTGCCGCGAACTAGCGGCGGTGAAAGGTGGGAACTATGCACGAAGCGCAGGCCGTATGAAAGTGCCGCCGGTCAAAGAATGTGTTCGCACGGCCCCCGCCGCCCTATCTGATATGTTTAATCGCCGCTCTGCTGGCGTGTCATGCTCGGCCGGATGGTCTTCAAAAGGTAGCGCTGGGCTATAGGGACCGGGCAGCTGGACGGGTGGCGCCACCACTCGGCGCTCCGCTCGTCAGTGGAATGAGCCGGTGCATTGGACTACACAGCCTCCCGTTGTTTTTGTCGTGTTTACTTCGGCGCTTTGTATGTTTTGGTGGCGTTGTGAGCAGACATGTGAGATGAAACGAAGTCTAGACAGGTGTGTTGGGTTCTTAGATGCAGTAATGACTACGTAAACTTGTCAGACGCGTCTAAAGTTGGGTATCGGCTGCAATGGCATGAGCGCTTTTTGCAGCGACCTGCGCTTGGCTCCACCCGTTCTGACCTCGAATAAAACTACTATTATTAGTATTATTTTTTTCTTAAACGCACTAACGGCTACGCAAACTTATTGGATGCTTGTAAAGTTGGGGAAGGGCTACATTGACTCGAGCGCTTTTTGCAGCGCTCTGCGCCTGGCTCCGCGCGATCTGAGTAGGAATAAAACCATTAGCAATATTAAAATTCCCTTCTACCACTTTAAATTATCTTCGCTGGTTTCAATGTCTACGGTTTCCACGCCAGCCTTAGCGCTGGGATACCTCGATACGTGTGCTTTAAATAGAAAGGCACCTGCATACGAGATGGATTACCGTGTACGTAGAAATGTTGCGGTAGTTTGCACTTTCTGTAACCGTAAACTTTGTACCTTCGGTTTTGGCGAGCGACACTGTGACAGCATGGAAGCCTGAAAGCCGAAGTGGAAATCCCACGTTTGTGGTGGTCATTTTATCAAGAGCCAAAGTTATTCGCCAACTCAAAAGCCCAAGCTACAAACCATCCCTCCTCCCCTTCCCGTTTTACCACCTGCGTAGAATAAATGCTGGCACCGATAGTTAAAAAAATGTGGCAGTGTTAACGTCAGCCGGTGTTTTTTAATGCTAAAGTATTCTTTACAGAGTACCTAAAAAATCGTGTAATGCCTGGTGAAGACACCAAAAACGCGCGATTAGTTGCCTCAAATATGGGTGCATGAGCCCGAGTCCTCCACCACAGACATATTTTCGACACGCTGAAAAAGTTTAGATTTGGAGAGGGGGCATTGAAGTTCAAAATTAAACAGAAAAATCATCTCGCCCTCCATTTAATGATTATGATGGTTGAACACAAAGCTTTCTTCGTGCGAAATCAAATGGGAAATGGTCAAAGTCAAAGACGCTGCGATTAAAATACCAAACTGCGTGCTTGTCAAATTCGACGCTTAATTAGTCAAAGTTCTAATCCAGAAGGCAACCAAGGAAACCCATACGATAGATCTTTGCGATAAACGATCATCGTCGTTAGACGGAGGTATGCATGATTTTTCAATCGTAGGTGGCAGCTTGTAAACCAACCGCAGCATTCAGTTGTGAAGCTGAGTACAGGTTTCGGGCACCGTCCTGTCTTGCGTCCTTCAGCCACGCAGGAATTAGTTTCTGAAAAACCATTTACCAACTAGCCAGCAACCATTGCAATTCTTGTGAAGCAGTGCCACGACAAGCAATAACGTTCTACTATCATGCGGTATTAATATTTATTCTATCAACGATTCCCGATGACTGTAGTAAGAGCATTTCTGTGAAATTAAACACGTTTCAGCCGTCGGTAATGAAGTTACGGAAGCGTCGCCCATCACAATTTCTGTTTTGAGGTAAATCTTCGAAGACACCCCCAAACTTTGTCTTTCGCTTGTGCACGACGTCGACGCCGTTTCGTCATCAACTGCCAAAGGCCAGCGCCGCAGCATTCCTAGATCGGTTGCACACACCCCGGCTTTGTGGGAGCATTTAGCGGCAATATGCTCCTCGATTCGCGAAACTGCATGCAGGCATGAAAAAAATTGCATGAAGCAACGAACTTTCACTTCCAGCTTGACTTCCAGCTTGGCGCATTGAGCGTCGTCTGCTATTTGTAAATACCGAGTATGGGCGTAAATAACACACATGGTATCCCTCGTAAACGTCACATCCACGCTCAAGATTTACCGATTTGAAAAATGCCCGTGGGGTTACGTACGCTTTGCAAGCCGCACCGCAGAAAAACGACTGAAAGCCATGCACAACTACGCTGTGCTGACCGCCACCGGCATTCCACTGACGAGCGGTTCGCCACGGGCGGCGCTGTTCGCTGAAACGACGGTGGTGCCATACAACGGCCGCCCGGTCCCTATAGGGTGGCGCTGGCTGCATTGGCGCTCGCAGGCATCAGCGGTGACCGAATCCCCTGCTCATGAGCAGGACGAAGCTGCGCGCGCCCGCAAACGTGCCTTGTTGCGCGCCGTAAAGGGCGGCATAAAATTGGAGGCCGCTGCGGTTTGGCATAGCATGTCATTGCGATATAATTAATTGTAAGCCGGCAACAAAATTGCCATGTACAATATAGAAAGCACATTCACATACATTTTTCTTGTTTGGAAAAAAAATCTCGCTTACGAGATTTCTTCTTATTTTTGGGTTTGTCCCAAGTTATTGCAGCCGGTCAGTCCTGGTGTGTTCTGAAGAAAGGAAAATAAAAAATGTCCATGTGGTGGAAATTTTGTATTGGAGAACACCATAACGAATAGGTACAATCCTTGCCCTCTATTACAGCGGACCTCATACGGCGCATATTTTGTTGTCGCATTAAAACCGACGTTGTTATTTTTAACGAGCACCTTATATTTAAGAAAATGGTACAGGTTTAAATAAAACTCCGCATTGAATTAAAAGTTAGCTTCACCGCATGGCCTCAATGTCTTGCAAAAAAGCGCTGTCAAGGCCCCAAAATGACCGATGACGAGTTTAGTCGTCATGGCCGATGGCGACCATACTGTTAATCGGTTAATTTGGTACAAAAACTTATGACGGCTATCCTCGTCAATGGGAGCGAGGGTTAATGCGACAACAAAATATGCGCCGTATGAGGCCCGCTGTAACAGCAGGCAACGATTGCACCTCTTCTTTACGGTGTTCTCTAATACAGAATGTCCACCGCATGGACATTTTCTATTTTTCTTTCTTCAGAACACACCAGGACTGACCGGCAGCAATAACTTTGGACAACCCCAAAATTAAAGAAGACATCTTGTAAGCGAGATTTTTTTTTCGTACAACGAAAATGCCCGTGAATGTGCTTTCTATATTGTACATGGCAATTTTGTTGCCGGCTTACAATTAATTATATCGCAATGACATACTATGCCAAACCGCAGCGGCCAACAATCTTATGCCGCCCTTTACAGTGCGCAACAAGGCACGTTTGCGGGCGCGCGCAGCTTCGTCCAGCTCATAAGCAGCGGATTCGGTCACCGCTGATGCCTGCGAACAAAAATGCAACCAGCGCCCCTCTATAGCCCTGTGCTGCCTTTTGAAGACCGTCTCGCCGAGCATGACACGCCAGCAGAGCAGCGATTAAACATATCAGATAGGGCGGTGGGGGCAGTGCGAACACACTCTTCGACCGGCGCACGGCCGGACTGGAGCAGCGGCGAGCGCGCACTTTCATACGGCCTGCGCACCCAAGAAGGAACCAATACAGCAGATTCTTTACAGTGGGGGCGCTTCGAACCAACCCTCTGCCCTTCCAACCCGCCTTTCTGTTAGTCGACGCATCGCCTCTGGCCGAGCAGCTGTGTGTTTTTGACAGTGCGCTTCGCTACCGGCGGGCCGCTCAGCCCGACCGGAGCGTGAATAGCAGAATCACGTTTAGCTAAGCGATAACCCTATCTCCCTCGACGGGAAATCATTCGCGTCACTGGTCGTGCCCTGTGCGTGTGCAAACCAATACATCATCCGAAAGAAAAAATAAAAAAATAAGAAATGATATTTCAGTCACGGAAAGTGCCGTGTTTATTTGCCTGTCTCACCATTTTCATATAATACAGTCGCTGATAAGATATGAAGGCCTCGCATATTTTTCTTCATGTGCCCCGAGTTAAAATGTTTCTTTCAATTTTTTGATTAGGCGCTTCCGAGTGATAATGTTAGGCTGTTTGACCCAATTAGACCGAAAATTCAGAAGGGGGGAGGAGTCGCCTATTTTAATGACGCACATGTAAATTTACACGGACAGGTATCGCGTGTAGCCACGGCAGGGCTAGAGCAGTGGCAAGTGCGCGCGCGCCGCCGCTCTACCTACCCCGCGCGTGCTGTAGGTCAACCGGCGAGGGTCAGGGACCTTAGCGAGGGTTGGTCCGCAGCGACACGAACTAGCGGCGGTCAAAGGTGGGAACTATACCCGAAGCGCAGGCCGTATGAAAGTGCGCGCCCGCCGCTCCTCCAGCCCGGCCGTGACCGGCGCTCCATGGTTGCCGTCGGCGCCCATACGCGGCGCCACGATGCAGTTCGGCCTAGGGTGCGGTTGTCCCTATCCGCACGCCTCGCGCGGATAATTTTTAAAACAGTCCGCACGCCTCGCGCGGATAACTTTTAAAACTGTCCGCACGCCTCGCGCCCGAATGCAGCCGATGTAGCGCCGTGTGCCGAGTTTCTTTTTCCGGGTGTCATTATGGACGCACCAGTTTCTTCCGCTCTCAACTTGGATGCTATCCGCGTGTTACGTTGTCGTGGCTGGTTACTTTAGTGTTCGCTATAGTACGATGATTTCCTTACTTAAACCAAGTGCAGCGTCGGTCCTGAGCCAGCCAGCTCACGGGTGAAGCCGGCGTGCTAAGCCCTCGTCGGAGAAACGGCGACCACGACGACACCGACCCATCTCCTGAAGAATCGAGGACGAAGTTTGCCATCGCTAGTTCTGCACTTCCTATCCTACAAGCCACGATGCAACAATGTGCCAGAGATCACCACACGAACAAATGCCGTGCTGTGATATGACGAATACTGTGAGGTGAAGATGATTGTGTGCATCGGGGCCTAGAGCTCGACGTACTACCACATTCGTCTTGTGATTGCGGTGACAGCATATGGTAAATGCGCGAATGAGGTGGGGCCGAGTGCAGGGTGTGTTCTCTGCGCTATCGCCCTTCATGTCGGCGCATTCGGCGGCTGAGTGCGATGCTTGCACGGGCAGCGATTGTTGCAGGCAGCCGTTGCAAGCAATGCGCGGTTGCACTAGTCAGCTACGGTCGCCTTGGCGTTTGTTTAGCGCCCGAGGTTCTTTCATTCAACGTAGCTGCTACCCGCGTAACATTGAAGGGAAAAAACGCAATTATCGCACGGAACTGATAACCTGAGCATGCGTGTGGTATATTCTGTGCAGACCTTGAGTGCTTAGTATTGTTCTGCTGGTGCTTGCTTGCTACTGCGCGTATTAGTTTTCAGGCTAGAGGAACAGGCACAGTGCCAAAGCGATACTGAATCAAGTGTTCATTTGTTTTGAAAACAACACAAGGGTACGTATAATAACGCTCACAGCACAAAATAAAATCTAACGCTGTTTGCTGTCCTTTAATCTGCCCGTTTTTTTTTATTGTGAGCATTATGGTTTACCCACTAGCTGACCCCCTCATGTCCTAGCTGTGCTAGATGTGATGAGGCATCAAAGACCCTTCGAAAACACTGCGTATGAAAAATCAGTCGACTTCTTGCCTATAAAAATTTAGTTCGAAATTACAAGCGCTCCATTTTAAAGCACTCGCTTTCGTGGAAACTGCTGTTGTGTGAAACGAGTCTGATGCATTTAAACAACACACATCATTGCCACATTCTTTCTAGGTAGTGGCACATTATATGCACTGCTATTATGAGCGCGTTAAATCATTATAAATGTGGTATTCATGCCTAGAGAGAGAGAGAGAGAGAGAGAGAGAGAGAGAGAGAGAAATCTGTACTATATAGGCAGTCATAGTCTAGATTGCCTGGCCGTCTCCTAATCTTCATCAGAAGACGGCCAGTCTGCAAATCTACCAGAGTTCCTCACTAACCCGAATGCCATGACCACCAGAAGTTCTTGCATAGACTTCACGTCCACACCATGATCCGCGCTCAGCCAGTCTTCCCAGGAAGCGTGTTGCGTCAGGTATAGTGGATGCACCCCCAACAGAGGGGTAGTACTGGTGGGGTGTGAAGGGCAGTTGGTTGTCGGGCAAGTGGGGCAGGAGGATTACATTTGTATAGTGGACACGAGGCTGGGCAAGAAGGGAAGGGGTTTGTGCATTTCGGACCGTAGATGCAGCTTCACGGGACAGGGTGAGGTGGGGGACCGGGAAACACTGCCTACTGGCACTAGCACATGTGCAATATGTGGGCTTGGATATACAAAGCTTCTCAGCAAAACTGTACATGATATACAAAGCTTCTCAGCAAAACTGTACACAACTCAGGGTCTGCTATAATGCCAAAAAGGGCACTGGCAAGCATTTCATCACACGAGTTCTGGGTGTGTCACGTCTTTCCTTTGTCATTGTTCCAGCCATGCTGTTTTTTCCTGTTGTGCAGAACCAACACACGGCCACTGTTCTTTATTTTATCACATGATGCGATATGTGTTGACCCCTAGCCAAAAATTCTGTGTGCGTGCATCATGTGTCGTTCAAAATTTTTCTGTTCAATATACTATATATGGTAATAGAGGAGCTAGAGCCAAAAGCAAACACTTCAACAGCTGATAATTCCAACCTGTGCCACCAGATCGTTTGTATTATGAGTGCATGAGACGGCGCACATATTAAAAGAGTAGTTACTTATAATGTTCAGTTCTTGCTACGAGACTGAACTGGGCAAACCTTTTTAGACCATAGGTAGTGCAGGTGTTTCAAGATATGTACTCGCTCATGTTGTGCTGTTTATCAATGTCTTTTTCTTGGGTTGATGTTCTGCCTTTTTTTGCACCGTTTTGCCTTTTGAATACGTGCGAAGCTTGAAATTGTTTTATGAAACAGTAAAGTTCCAACTTCTGAAAGATTACATACACAAGAAGCTATTTGCATAGTTGCTCAAATTGGAAATTTCATGTCAGTAGTCTTTTAAATCGCCTTTATTCTTCACAGGGGCAACGAAGATGAGAACAGGGCTGCTTTCGACATAGGTGCCTTTGTAACACCACTCTTCACTCAGCACAAAGAAAAAAGTAAACAAAATTGCGTTTCAGGTTGCTATAAAAGGACCATTACCTTGTTCATAATTTTTTAATGAAAAGGGAAATAGGTGACGTCAGTGCCAGAGGAAGGTGCCCGGACATTTTCATTCATGTCAACGGCAGGTAGAATGCAGTAGCTTCTGGTGGTATTATGCAAAGGGAGGGGTAGTAATGTGGAGTCATAAGCGTGATTGTTAAACACATTATTGTCGCATTTTATTGAGTGCCGGAATCACCACAGTTGAAACACCTTACATGATACAATTTTAATGTTGAGGCAGTGCTGTTGCCTAACTCACCGTGCTTGTGATGTCAGCTTGTGAAATGAGAGCAGCCTTAGTAAAACTTTACTGAAAGAAATGCTGAAGATAAACTAATCTGAAATCCACTTTTACTCGCTAGTAACTTTTTTCCGAAAGAAATTGAGCACAATAAAGCTTTTGCCCAAACAGCATCATATTGTTTTCATTTTTTTTTTCTGGATCACGCTCCTCACCCTTTCACCCGCAGACGATAACTCTGGGTGGTTGATGTTAGCCTCAACTGTAGCTTATGGTCTAGTTTTTAGGTGAAACTGTGCAGACATTTAGAGAGTGCGTTTTGGATGGAATCGGTGCAACAGAAACGAAGAGAGGGCAAGAAACATAAGGACGGTCGCTGGTCTAACAACTCATGCTACACTTGTTGGATTTATCACGTAGCCACAGCTTTAGCCATGAAAAACATCATGGCTTCTGAGTGCACGACAAACTATCCCACTGCACTACAACTAACCTGAAGTTGATATTGGAAAGTGTTCGGTATTTTTCAGCAGGCTATTTAACCGAAAATGGTACCCTGGAGCCAATGTGCAGCGAGTTCATACATAGTTTCACTAAGCCTGCCTGTGCAGAAGGAGCTAACATGAGGCCAAATGTGAAGAATATGCAAGATTTTTCAAGTGACAAAGATTAAGTTGACTTAATTCCTCAACCATATACTGGGTCTTTACAGTGACATTTCACCCGTTGTCCACGGGTAGTCACAAGATTCTCCACACCACAGGAATACATGTGAGCAAGAAATGCCAGATTGCCTCTCGGGGAGTTCGTAGAGAGTCCAGGACTGATAATTGAAAACCCCTACCGTTGTTGCATAATGACTTTTGTTGAGCACTATTTGGCTAGCAAGTTTTTTCTAAAAGGAAGACCTAAATGGGATTGAGAAGAAAAGGTAGGAAAGGCGGTAAAGGAAAGGACAGTGAAGAGTAATGGAACGGTGACGGGTCAACAACCAATAGACTATCTCCACTGCACACACTGCCAAGAATGGCCTTGGTCCCACAGTGGATGATCAGCACCCTCCTCGGCAATGGGCCGGCCGGTCAAGACTGCGTTTGTGTGAGAGGAGCTTCCTCCTCCTGGAAACAGCGCAAGGCAGGGAGGGAGCAGGACATCAGAGGGCAGAGATTTTTGAGATAAAGAAAACAACAGAACCTGACGGCGGTAACTTGGCAAGGATTCACATAAGGTGAAGGGAAAATGTGGTCGGCAAAGTGGTTACAAACATTCAGGCTGTGCTCTTGCAACCACTGTATAGAGATCTTGAACAGCGACCATGGATACGCTGACAAACTCAAAGCATCACCAAGCTACTTCAGGTGCTTCACTGTGTTGATTGAACTAGCATACACGTTATCTTGCGTCGTACAATGCTTACAGCATTGACAGCACAACATACGTTTAAGAGTACGAGTACAGGTGACGACGTCTGGGTGGGTGAGGTTGCGGGGGTGGTTCCCCCTCCTCTCAGTGGAATGGCTACTTCTGTGTGCAACACAAAGTGGGCCTGAGAAATAGTAGCAATGGCTGTACACCACCACGAGGGAAGGTGTTACGGTCAGAGGAGGCTCGCTGTGAAAATGAGGATAGAGCACCAAGTCCACTAGCAACCGGAGGAACTTCGCTTTTTTTTCCTCTCATTTACAAAGTTTACGCCGTCACCGCAATCACAAGTCGAATGTGGTAGTACGTCGAGCACTACAGCCCGATGCACACAATCATCTTCACCTCACAGTATTCGCCATATCGCAGCACAGCATTTGTTCGTGTAGTGATCTCTGGCACATTGTTGGAACGTGGCTTGTAGGATAGGAAGTGGAGAACTAGCGATGGCAAACTTCGTCCTCGATTCTTCAGGAGATGGGTCGGTGTCGTCGTGGTCGCCGTTTCTCCGACGAGGGCTTAGCACGCCGGCTTCACCCGTGAGCTGGCTGGCTCAGGACAGCACACAACGCGAAGCCGAGCGTTAGCAGACCGACGCTGCACTTGGTTTAAGTAAGGAAATCATCGTACTATTGGCGGTGAGATGTTTGAGTGGCGCCTCCTGGCTCTGACGTCAGCTTAGGGACTCGCGCCGCTGTCGTCTGCTACACTTGGGCCGCTGCTACACTGGCACCGCTGTGGTGCGCTTGTAAGGGATCGCCCGCTTCGATCTTTTAGGGCATGAAAAAGCGTATTTCCAGTAATTCAGTTATTGACAAATCTTAATAACTGCAAGCTGTATACCGCACAAGTTGGCAACGAACGAGAAGAGAGAGACCAACTTTCTTCAGAGCATCGGTCAGATGATCGTGTGTAACTCATCTTTTCTAGCTTATTTGCGAGGTTCAGGGCTCAGAGCTCCTCGATAGGTATGCAAAATGCGTAGGCCCCCCTAAAGTATTCTCGAAATGTTCTTATGAAGACTCAACAGTGTAATGCTACGCACCAAGCGGCGCGTCCATACATGCGCATCGCAAATCAGGAAACAAAGCGGTTGTCTTCTATTTCTTTCGTTGTTGTTGACTTGTATCAGGTGAATGTTTTTTCTATGCCCAACGAATTAATTTTGCTGCACCGTCACACATATCTTATTAGGAGGTTTGTGGATGTTTGAGAGGCGCACATAGTTTGTGTGGATATTTTCTTCAGGCTGTAAGGCATACACTAACTTTTTTAGAAATTGGCTTTCGATATGGCTGCATACAACGTGCATATTCGCAGCGTGCGTTTATTCACGTGCAAATGCAATGAGAAGGTTTGTGCTACGTCACCGCGAAACGGCGCAGACGACGTTGTCCAGAGTACTCGAAGGCGACTTTTCCGCCCCGAATTTCCATCGTAACTAATGAACTGAATCTCAACCCGAACAGTTACGACATGATTACAGCGTTGAATGCTTGATATACTCTCTAAGAAACGCAAGAAATTGTGTATGTGCCGATTTTCAGTATTATGAAGAATCATAACCGATGAATATCTCCAAGCAGCTATTTATTGTTTTCCAACCCCTTCAGGCGTAAAGAACAAATCCTGGCCTACTGGGGGTGATGTTCCACGAACTGAAGAAAATTACTCTTACTCTCTGTCCTGGACTGAGGATACCGCCCACTAACCAGCTCGATTTTACTGCAAAAGTTTTCTCCTCCTCCCCCTCCTCCTCGTACTCTTGAGTGCAGTGTTACTATAACGCATATCTGAATATTGGGAAGGCATGGCTGTCTGAAATATGTACCGAAATGTCCGTCAAGGTCTGAAGAAACACATTGTTGTTGTATTTTTACTGTAATTGTTACCTGTTCTGATCAAAAAGCATCCATACTGGTTAGAAGCCTGCACCAGCACGTGCCTATACACACCGTAGGTTATTTGGAACTCAACCTACATTTTTGCGCCCCATAGTGCATGTCGGCACACTTTCATGCTATGACAACGTAAAGTGATGTGATACAATAATTTCGAGCGTTCGGCAAGGTTGCAAAAAATAGTTTTACCTTACATACGATCGATTACCAGGAATCGTAGTGCCTTCTGCCAAAGCCGAGATCCCCGAAGGCCTGAAGTTAGTTTTGGCCTTGCATTTCGCTGTTGTCGGTTTTTAGACTCTGGATGTTTCCTTTGTTCGAAAGATTTGTGAATACAGAAGCTGACGCCTATAGCTCAGGCTCTCCGCAAGAGACCGGCTTCGCAGGAATGTGGCCCCGCCATCAATGTTTCTTCCGAAGCAGTGTCGAAAACTGTACTGTAAATCACGCCTTGAGCTAGTGTATGCGATTGTAAGTCTTTTATTGTAATAAAAAGTTGCGCATACGAAAAATCTGGTGCGGACAAACATCAAAAGTCGACCGAGCCCAAAGAAACAGCAGGTAGAGCGAGCCCGAGTGAAGCAGACGACAAATGCGAGAATCCCTAAGCTGACGTCACAAAGACGCCCTTTGCAGCGCCGCCCGTGGTCGCGCTCACGCCAATAGCGAACACTAAAGTAACCAGCCACGAAAACGTAACACGCGGATAGCATCCAAGTTGAGAGCGGAAGAAACTGGTGCGTCCATAATGACACCCGGAAAAAGAAACTCGGCACACGGCGCTGCATCGGCTGCATTGGCTGCATTCGGGCTCGAGGCGTGCGGACAGTTTTAAAAGTTATCCGCGCGAGGCGTGCGGACAGTTTTAAAAGTTATCCGCGCGAGGCGTGCGGACTGTTTTAAAAATTATCCGCGCGAGGCGTGCGGATAGGGACAGCCCTAGGGTGCCTCGATGCGCGCACGCTCCGCTGAGGGTGAGGACAACCGCGTCGTCTGCTAGCGCGACCGCCATTTTCTTGCATCCGCTAGGCGCGGGGCGCGCGTTTGCTGCGTGACGCGCCTTGATAGTGCTGGTCTCGCTAACAGTGTGGGCTTGATTTGGCTTTACTTTTGATATACATTCTTTTTCTAGCGTAGATGAACAGAAGAGTAAGGTTTTGGTGAAGGATTCTCTTTTTTGAGGTGATAAGCGAAGGTATGGTGAATGCCTTTCTTTTTTTACGATAGGTGACACGGCGGAATACTTCGCGCCGTCGTGTCATACCGGCGCCGTGAACTTGCTGTCGTTGCGTTTATATATAAGCATAGCAGAAAGTAGGCGGAGTACACGAAGGAAGGGAACTGCTGCATATTCAAGTGCGAATGTCCGGCACGCTTACAGCCACTGAAACTATTATTCGGTACTTACATATATAGGATTGCCTGGCGGCAAAGTGTGTCATGCATGCACGGTGCAATCTGAACGTGATTAATTGATTGGTGAGGTTTAAAGGGCCTACGCTACATAGGTGATGAAGCGCCGTAGTGGAGGGCTACGGATTAATTTTGACCACCTAGGAATCTTTAACATGCGCCGAAATCTCGAACAAACGGGCGTTTTGTATTTTCGTCTCCATCAGAAAAGCGGCCGCCGCGGTCGAGAATCGAACCAGCGTCCTTGGGCTGCAATCTAAACATAAAGGCTTACACGGATGTAGGAAGATCATTTAATACCTTGAAGCAAAAATACACTATGCACAAAGTGATGAACGACATCCTCCACTGCTGATACATAATGCATTATGTACAAAATGATACAAACACACTTCACGGCAGTTATAATACAGGCCATGATGATTACGCTCGAATGTTTTCGAACTTGCTCTTTGAGGTTTTGAATTGCGTTCTCAGCATGTGTGTGATGTTCTTGAAGTGCGGTGTATCTTCTTTCCAGGTCTGCCAACTGCTTTTTCAACTCAGCTCAATCCCTTTGTGTCTCACTAGCTGTGAGAGTTTTATTTGTCGAGTTTGGAATTTCGACATTCAAAGCTTTGACACTTGGGCTGTTGAGTTGGAGGTTTTCTGATGACGTCTCTTGTGATACCGTCTCTTGTGATACCGATGGCGTCTCTTGTGAGTTGACTCGGGGAGGATTTCCGCTGTCTGATGATGCGTGAAGTTTTTCAGCGGGGTTGTCCACCTCTTCATTGTTGGATGTGGGCTCAGGCTGCGTTCTGTCTCCGGGTGGCTTTCGCTGCTTTGGACCGATTTTTAAAGTAATGTACGCACTCATACGAAAACACGCAGTGAATGAAATGGTAAATGCCGACCTCTGATTGGGAAAGGCGTTAGCACAGCATTTGGCTTCAGCTCCTTCCAACCATCTGCACGGATTTGTTCAAAACAGGATCCTTCAAAGTGAGCCTGAACGCTAAATTGTCAATATAGGTGCCTTTTGCTCCCGAGAAATAAGAATAAATGACGCGAAATCAAGCCAATCAAACAAACCGGCATCCACGCGTATCGGCTCACATCCCCACATGATTCACATCATAGAGGTGTAATTAACACATTTCTTTTCACCTCCATGCGCTACTTTTATGGCATGATAAGGGGCAATAAATGCCACGTCCGTTTGCATCGATCAAAATATAAAAAGGCCGCCAAAGCATGATGAAACATCCAACATATACACGTAAAACCGTGCGTCTGGTATCTAGAAACAGCCACACAGACAAGCTTACAATAGCCCCAAATAGATTTTGCACTGCTTGGAAGCCGGGTACTTGCACTGCATATGCAGGAATGGTTCGTCGGCTGCCACTTGTCCCGCTTGATCTTCACCGTCCACAGAAGCCGCCTTTTTGGGTCTCTAGGAAACGAAACATGCTCCAGAGATTTTTAGCGCTGCTAGAACACAAGAGAACGCAGCACCCAGACATTCTGCAAAGAGATTTTGTGAAGAGCGCCGCTTTTCGCGCGCCTAGCGCGGGAGTCGGCGGGGGCGGGATGCAAGAAAATGGCGGCGGCGCCTCCCGAGAACCGGTCTTGGCGGCGGCGACCCCTTCAAAGAGTGGCGCCACCCTCCGCAGAGCGGGCGCGCATCGAGGCACCCTAGTTCGGCCTAAGGTCCCTGAAAGAACTAAGGTAGCGCCAACTGCTCCCTCCTTCTCCGCTGCCCTCCTCTTTTTTTTCTCCCCTCACCCGCGGCGCCGCCGTCCCTTTAACTCCGCGGCGGGGCCGCCATATTTGTTGGCCACTTGAGAGCAGACGCCCTCGCTACGCTTCAGGGCGCTCGCTGCAGTTTGCTCTTGTTTTCGCGCCGAAATCGCTCTTTGGTAGCATTTATAGGATTTCTAGAGCCCCGTTTTACCAACACGCACTGAGTGATAGTGTTTTGTTTTATATTTTTGTCTACAAGGGGATATTTGCGGGGCGGATGCCGCTGGCGCATACGCACAGCGCGGTTTTTGTTTACGTGTGCGGCATTCTGTAACACCTCAGGATAGCTCGTGAATGCGAAAGGATCGAGCGTGGACATTTCAAACTGCTCTGTTACGGTAGTTCCGTTATTGCATTCGCGTGACTGTGGTCGTGCAAATCACTGCACAGAGGTCTTGCGCACGGTTCGCGGCAGTATACAGTGCGCTTCATTCGCAAATGCCGTAGTTCGAGCGCTGCGCTGGCGTCCTTGCACTCGCCTTTCTTGCGATAATTGTGCATCCTCAGCGGCGTTCACTCTGCGCCCGCTTTTACTAACGACCTACAGCCTACCTTAATTCCGCGCAGTTTAGAGTGCTTTGCCGTTTTTGTAGAAATGTTTCCTTCACCTTCATGTCGTTATAGGCTGCTGTGAGTAACTAAAAACATACACATGCTGTTGTGCGTGTGTGCACGTACAGCGACGTGAAAAGCCCCTGCTTCCCCGACTTCGCAGCCGGATACACTAAACTACACTCGCGGCCGTACGTTCATGTGCGAACCTAGTGAAAAACGCAGACTTGTAATTCTGGGAATACGCGCCAGAGAAGACTGCGATCAATCGATCGGGTAAACTGAAATTACAGATTTGTGGCCTCTTATTTCTCATACAAACCAGAGATCGAGTCCCTCTAGGTACAAATTATGTAACTAGTTACTGCAGTTAATTAATCATGCAATACGTTTTTTCACCGGGCGCGGTCGTTTACAGCCGTTATTAATGGAGGCGCCTGGACAGAATTGTTTGGTGCTGGGATATATTCTGGCAGATTTGTACATTGCATTAACACAGGGATACACCCGAAAGAAATTCGAAAGAGGACCAATGTCACGATGATTATCAAGAGAAAACAATAAATCACAAAAATGAATTGGTGCCAGCAAATAGATATTTTATTGGAACAAACTTCCGTAATGACGTCGTGCAGGTGGCTTGTGCTGCTTACGTGGCTTCCCGTGAGAAAAAATGTTGGGAGTGGCATTTGGGTTTAGTTTTTTTAACGCCAAGCTTCTCCAATATCCGTTGCTCAAATTGATCCGTGAAATAATCCTATTGAGAAGGGAAAAAAAAATGTCGCCACCGAGTTTGAGATGCGCCACAAACACTCCGCAAATATAGGCAATAATGCATTGCAGAAGGGAGTTAGTGACTGTTCTCCCGTAGCATGGTCAAATTCGTGTTCGCGCATCTGCTCAGTGCCGCGTCCGCTCAACTCGCTACACTAAACCCGTTTAGCAAGCGCTTTGCTGGACAAAAATACGTCTGCTGAAAATAATATAGTCGCCCAGTGTGTTTTGGTTCAAATCGCAATGACTGGATACGCTGCGCCATTGACTACTAAGATGAAGTAAGCGCGCACACTGCAAATGTACGGCATCACGTGTAAAGCAAACGTAAGTCGTAATTAACGTTCCTCTGTGCATACACGGAAGAAAGGGTGTACAGCCGTTACGGTCCGAATATGCAATTGAAGTGCTCATTCAAACGTTCGCGAATTTAATAAAGCGATAACAGAAATTGCGCATCAAACGTACGTCAACGGCGCGGTCACTATATTAGCTGACCTTAAATTGTTTTACCTAGCCGCAATTTTTTTTTCTCGCAACAGCCTCAATTTTCGCCGCACCGACCATGCCCATATTACGCAGCAAATCACTCCGATGTCATAACAACGGGATTATAATACCACCCGGGTAGCTAACACACAAAACATGACTTCACGCCAAAAAGAGCGTACACGCACTCGGAACGCACACGATACATGGTCAGACGCAAGCTGCCGTCGGCCAAAACAAGCATGAATTCAGGTGAACAATTCTCGCGTCACGAAAACCTTACGACAACTGACTGAACATGCTACGCCGCTGATATTGATGCTGGAAGTTTAGCGCGCACATGACAAATACACGGCCTCTTATCCAAACCAAAGCTTACGACGGGACGGACTCGGCGCTGCGCGCAATGCCTACTCAGAACAAAGCGTGGACGACGGTCGCGAAGGGAATACGCATTTCTTTGTAAGTGACCGCTCAAGCTCGCGCAGAATTTAACAGAGCAAGAACAAGCATTCAGAAACTTACCTCGCAAAAGAGTGATGGTAGCGTCGGCCTGAAGTATGCCCGTTCAAATCTATGCAACCAATCTTTTCTCCTTTCTGCGTCGCGTTTCCCGGACGGAATAACGAAGTCTTGTGCCCTGCCTGACGATATTCGCGCTGCCTAAGGCACAACACATCGACACCGAGAAGCAACCTAAAACGACACCGGTGCGACATTTTTTCGAAACGAGCAGCTAATTCTTACTTTGCTATTAGCTGGCGCCTACGATAAAGCCGGTACTGAAGCACGGTGGCGACGGTGGCTCGGAAGCCAGCAATGGCGTCGCAGCGGCGGCGTTGCGCAATGTCCCAGCCGGCGAGGCCTCGGCGAGGCGACCCGGCGGCGGAGCAAAAAAAAAACAAAACCACGTGACTTTTCCCTTGGCCAATGGCGCGCGGCGTTCGCCGGCGAAAAAGAAAATGGCAAAAAACGAAGTAAGAGAGGAGCGCGGGCGAGGGCGAAAGGCGGCGAGATCTAAAGATGGCGCTACCTTAGTAATTTTAGGGACCTTAGTTCGGCCACCGCTACCGTGCTCCGTTTACTTCTGCGCGGACCTGTACAGTCCACTGAGATTCGAAGGTTATCGCGGGAAAACTACTCCTTCAAACGAAGCAGAAAGAACACCAGCTTTAGCAAATATTCCATGCAACTTTCGTCATCGTCGGCGTAGATAAAGGGCAACCGAGTCCAAGTATGTGCTTGATGACAACGAATATACAGCTTGAAACCAAAAGGGTGGCAAGTCAGTCGTGCGCGCCATTGTTGTATCATGGAACAGCCAACAAGGGAGCGAAGAGTGCAAAATCTTGATTTTCATGGTTCAAACGAAACCGTGGGCTGGTGGCACGCTTGGCCGCTCGATGCCGGCGCGATAACCTTCAAATCGTGCTCGACTGTACTTCATAGCTGATAAGAAAACTTATTAGTCCCTTTTCTAAAGGAAAACCTAAAACACGAGAATCTTGATAGTAAACACCCAGTGTTGGCCTCCACTTCTGCCTGACGAACAGCGGGTACCGCGCGCCACTCACGAGCGCACTCATGATCCCGCTCGCGAGCGCGGGTCCGCCTAACCACCTGCTCGGCGGACGAATAAATCACCCGTGGTCTGCCCATAGATCAGTGAATGGGAATTTAGGTGATCATCATTAGCATCATCTAAGCTCCTAAAGGAGGGCTTTACAGTTAGCGTTGAGCATACACAAATCGCATGTTAAAGTCAGCTATTTCAAGCTTCGTTCGAAAAACAACGCGCAAGATGCCTTGCCTACATGTTTCCCCGTCCCATCTTTTGGTCGACCGCGGCCCCCCTCCCCCCCCCCGAAAAAAATTCCTGGCTATGCACCTGGCACACGCCCAATCAGGAGTACGTGTGCAGAATGCACGTCGGTAGTTTAAAAAAAGGGTGTAATGTATTGCTGACCAGACTCAATGCTTACACGCATCTTGGAGCAGCAACGGCCTTGGCAGATGTGTTTGAGTGGTTTTCCTCTCTCATAACATCCAGAGTGCTTTTAGGAAAAGCCCCACGCCTTGCAATTCGCATGTTCCAGTTAAGGATAATGCAGCTGACACTTTACACTTTCAAATCTTTTTCTTTGTGGTAGGATGTTTCTTTATTGGCGGTACAGCACTAGCGTGCGTAAATCGCAGCCTTCAGAACCCCAATCAGGCCTCTTTAGATGGTACAGTCAGTTACATAACTATTTGAAAAAGTGGACTGCAAGGACTGTCAATTCACATGATAAACATCCAAAAAATGGCTGAAAACAGAACTGGTAAGGCTTTATCAAAGACTAAACTACAAATGTAATAACATTTTTGTGTCACCACCTAAGAAATATGGCTTCACCGTAAACATGACTAACACCAGGAAATTCGTATACATGATTAACTGCTACGCGCACATTATGATTTTTGGTGAAACTTTGAGTTTTCCGAAATTAAAAATAAAGGTTGCCATTTAGCGGCTACATGTTAGGTTATGCATGAAACACCAATAATTGTTACGCGGGAGAGAACTTGTACATTCAAGTGATCGAACATTATTCAAGTATGATAGCCCACTGTGCTACCAAAACTGTGTTTGAAAACTTGCGTTCTGGCAGCCAAACACTGTTGACAATGCATGTGGCTCTTGTGCGGTTGAATGGAGGGACGTGATGTGCTCAGACCGTCCAGAGGTCTAAAACAGGATTACACGTGATTACCACACACGCCAGAATGGAAATGAATGGGTGCACGAAAGTTACAACTCGGGCAACACAACATTCAGCCAAAATCAATGAACGCGTACAGCGGCACCGCACACATGGTGAGGTGGCTCACGCCAGAATGGAAATGAATGGGTGCACGAATGTTGCAACTCGGGCAACACAACATTCAGCCAAAATCAATGAACGCGTACAGCGGCACCGCACACATGGTGAGGTGGCTCGCCGCAAACGCAACGAAGCTTGCGAGGCGCGCACATTCGCTCGCTAACGATTCTCCCTCGCCATTCCCAACACGGCACAAACGACAGCGGTGATTAACGAAGCCGTAAACGCTGGGCAGCACAGTTTAGAGGAGTAGCTGCCCGTGTTCTGGTAAACTACGCGTAAGACGTGGTTCGCAGTGGTGAACTCTGAAGCTGTTCAATATAGTGCTGCGGAATGGGAACCTTACTGCGTTACTGAGCGCCAGTGCGTTTAGCGCTCAATGCAAGCACCACAATCTTCTTTCGCACATCGCCTTTCTAGAGGCGAGCCCTCTAGGTTCAACCTAGCCAGTTCAGTTAAACAATTTACCAGACGCGGACTCCTGTTAACGAATCCTTAAAGCGGCGATGACAGCTGCAAACGACACCCAGTGACAAGAAAGGCGGCAAATGTGAGGAGACAGCTTACCTGACAGGAAACGACGCAGAAGAGTGAGCGACATTCAGGGGTAAGCGCCAAACGAAATTAACCATCTTCAGGTGGCAAAGTTGTTCTCAAATACTTCATCGCGAAGTCGAACACGACAGACATAACCGAAGACGACGAGGGGCCCAATTAATCATAATAACTGCGCTTGTTTAACGGCACACCACAGTCCACAATCGACGAAAGACGGGTCATGGTGGTCACGGGGTGATTAAAAAAAACAGTTCCCGAATCCGGCCACGCCGCCACACGCCATACTCAGGGTACCGGCCATTGGCAGGGAGTTGCGTAAAAAAATTAAAACGAACACAATAAATAATTGCCTCTTTTGCTGAATATAACAGTAACATTAAGTTTATTATTTATTGTGTGTATTATAATAAAGAAGCTTTTAGATTTTTAAAGTTTACAAACACAAAACGCGAACTGAAGTTTGTGGCGCTCGATTTGAACGTTAAAAAAGCAGCAGATGGTAAGATAACACTGCGCAATGAAATTTGGCAGTGTTGTAGTGTAAGTAATCGTATTATTATTTGGCGTCTGTTTATTTAGCGCCCGATTTCATGCCCCCTCCCTACCCAACTTTTGTTTTCTTTTGATATCTGCCTTGTTCTCCAGCGTTGTTTGGGCAGGAGAAACTAGGTGGTCTGTTTATTGGATTTGTACACATTATTGACGGTCGCTAACAATATTAACGGAATAAAATTGTAATTGCTAGTTCGATATAACTCCACTGAGCGACGAGAATGACTGCTGTTAGAGGGGGCTATGATTGTGCTGGTGGGGCAGGAGAGGAACAGGGAACGATGGAATGATGATACAGATGTCACAGTTCAAGGTTGTGCTGTGCTCCGTGCAAGGCTGTAGAAAAAAAAGTGGGAGGGGGAGTGTTATTGTGTCGATGTTCGTAATAAGCAAGGGCTGATATTTTTTCCTGCTTCAACGTCGGTGCCGCCGCTGCTTTTTATTGAATTTGGCAAAGAGAGGTCTTATCGTAAACGCCTTCATTTTCGGTTGTATACTGTTGAATCCCCTCCGTGGGGTATGGGCTGTCAGCATCCCTATCGTCATCATCGTCTAAATAATCCTGTCATTAAAGGTCAGAACCCCGTTCCCGTCAGCCATGACACCGAACCCTGCTGCCTGTCTTCTCGTGCCTTAACATATGGTGCCGAAACCCGGAAACCAGGGACCTTTAGACCGTGCTAATTCAAGCGCGTGAGAGTGAAGCCTCCGAAACCACCAGAAGAACGCAGATCCGTGCTACCGATACATACGCAAGTGGAGAACACTAAGCCAGCCTGCAGCAAGCCGCATCGACGGCGAATAGGAAAGGGGACCACTGACCTGAAGATTCAGGCCGTATATCGAATACGAATTATCCATGCTCGAGCGAAGGCACACCTAAATGCCCCATTCATAAGACAGCCCGAATCACGCGAAACAGCATTCCCCGCCCTATACAAGAAGGTAGCAAGAAGGCATCGTGCCTCGAAGCACCGATGGAGGATGAAGAAAAAGACATCCGCGATCTCTCACGTACTCGGCAACAGCGACACTAACCCGTTCTGCACCCCTCTAGTGTCATCGTCGGGGGTGAGTGTATGTGGCGGGTTGATAAGAAGACAAAGGCGTCTAACCGCCTACTATCACCATCATTCGGAAAGAGGGGAAAGAAGTAGAATAAACCCCGGTTCAGCTCAGCCATGCATTCATGTCCGCGTCCTCTTCTCTAACATTATGGTGCCGAAACCCGGGAGAGTGCGTTGAATCCCCCGTGTGGGTATGTGCTATCAACGTCCCAATCAGCATCATTCTGTAAATAGCACTGTTATCAAAGCGGAGCACCCCGTTACGATCAGCCATGCCACCGGGCCCTGCTGCCTGTCTTCTCTTTCCCTAACATTTGGTGCCGAAACCCCGCTAGATGCAATCGACGAAGTGTGGGAGGTCGCACCAGTGCGCCAGCATGACTCGCTGCTCCAGATTAGAGTTGGAAGGCCTGAGCTAGCTGTAACCATGGCTGACAGCGACCGCATTTGACCACCGACTCCCTCGAAGGCACCGACGCCAACACTGGCGTTCCTACCGCCGGCCTCGAAGTGGCCTGTGACTCGAGGAGCAAAAAGGCGCGGAAACACACTTTTGCACCGCAAGCTGGCAGTGCTCAGGAGCCCGAGCTTTCGTTGAAGTCTTCGGACAACCTTCGGGATTCGCTCGACTAGCACTGCTCCGACTAAGACTTGGTATATAGGGTACGGGCACAGCAGCCTCCAACGTTTGAACATTAGCGGGACGTAGCTCCAGCAGAAAAGCTCCGGAATGGGAGCTAGATTTCCCACAGTGCGCGGTTTATGCCTGAACCCGTTTGTGGGAGACGCGTATTGCGGCGGTGGGAGTACGTTGAATCCCCTCCATGGGGCATGTGCTGTCAGCATCCCTATCGTCATCATCGTCTAAATAATCATGTCATTAAAGGTGAGAACCCCGTTTCGGTCAGCCATGACACCGAACACTGCTGCCTGTCTTGTCTTGCCTTAAGATATACTGTTCCATTTGTTTTTTGTATTTTTCATTCGGGAAACAAGATTTTAATGAACAGGAAAAATGATTCGATGCTTGTTTGTTTATCATAAAATGCGAAACACTGATTCAAAGACTGTACAGATTTGCGTCAACAGTGTTACTGCATAATAATACGAGAACTAATTCAAATCAAATCAAATCAAATCAAGTTTTATTTTTCAACATTGGTACAGTGGACAATGTTTACAGTCACTCTGGCAAGAAGCTGTAGAGACAGCTTGACGGGGCCAGAGTGGCGGTGCAGCTGCGGCAACTTTGGTAGGAAACAACACATTAAATAGAAACAACATTACTATACACTGAACAATCATAGAAAATCATCTTTGGGAAATATAAAACATATTGCGGAAAACGTTACTAAGAAGAGCAAAAAAAAAAGAACAAAAAACATTGTTAATAAGAACATCACTACAATTTATCGTCAAAAATTAGAGAGTGCAATTCGTTGCGACTAAACCTATCACATTCAGCAGTATGTGGGTGCAAGCGGTTTAGCATCACAGGAATGTTGTGACTAAGTGACTGTAAGTAGTAATCGGTGCGACGCCGAGGAACCACATATTTATCTCGTTCACGAGTTCGACCTGTTTCAGTTCGCAATGATAAACCTGATAATTCAACAAGAAAAGCATGGTGGGCAGTGCTCGAAAATTGAAGATAATACAAGAGGCGGTACTTATACAGATTCTGAATGTTGATTATGTTGTGTTGTTCGAATAACTGTTTGGTGGTATGCAGATAGGTGGCGAGGCAGTGGAAGTGGTAAGCGAATATATCTACTTAGGCCAAGTTGGGACCCCAGATCCCAACCATGAGGCAGAGATAATTAGAAGAATCAGAATGGGGTGGGGTGCATATGGCAGACATTCCCAGATAATGAATAGCAGCCTACCATTGTCGCTGAAGAAGAAAGTGTATGACAGCTGCATATTACCGGTACTCACCTACGGGGCAGAAACTTGGAGGCTGACTAAGAGGGTTCAACTTAAATTGAGAACGACTCAGCGGGCAATGGAGCGGAAAATGCTAGGTGTAACATTAAGGGACAAGAAGAGAGCGGAGTGGGTCAGGGAGCAAACTGGTGTTAAAGACATATTGGTAGAAATTAAGAAGAGGAAATGGACGTGGGCAGGGCATGTAATGCGAAGGCAAGATAACCGCTGGTCGTTAAGGGTAACAGAGTGGATCCCTAGAGAAGGCAAGCGCTGCAGGGGGCGGCAGAAAATTAGATGGGCAGATGAGATCAAGAAGTTTGCGGGGATAAATTGGTCACGGTTGGCACAGGACCGAGGTAATTGGAGAAGACTGGGAGAGGCCTTTGCCCTGCAGTGGGCGTAGACAGGCTGGTGATGATGATGATGATGATACGGAACATTGCTAATGCATCGGATTGCTTTTTTTTCAAGTAGTAGGAGGGTATTAATGTTCTTTTTAGTGGTAAATTCTTAGGTAAATTCAATTTCGTTGAAGGAATCGATGCCCTGGCGTAAACATTTTATTTATAGGACTACAAGAGGCATTTAGTAGCGTTCTCTTCCCGTATACCCAGATGTCGAAATAAATTTTGTGATGCAAATAAACCTTGTGATGTAGTGCAGAGTGGGATCTAAGCATTCAGCATGTTTTGTGCAATTTCGCACCCTCTACCAGCATATTCGCACCCTTTCTTTTAATACCCAAAACATAGGGTGCTATGGTGAACACCCTAAATCGGCCATAAATACAAATCAGCACCTTTTTCAGCTGATGTTGCACCCTTTTAAACGGCTGTTTACACGCTTTATTTTGAAGCACCCTCATGTCAGGGTGCCGGAGCTAAATTATGGTTCTTAAAAGGTGCAAAAGGGTGTAAAATGTTGAATGCACCCTTTCCGCACCCTTAAAGGGGCACTGACACAAAAATTTTGCATCTTGTTTTTTTTTTGTTGCGATAAGTAGCTAGTGACCTACTTATAACCTGTAGAAACCTCATTTGCTTCAGCGTGCGACGGTTGTTTAATTAGAGGCATTTTCAATGCGGCCAGTCGCAGTTTCGGTTTCAGCAAGTGCCGCGAAACGATGGATTTCGTGGATTTTGTGTGAACAAAGCTGACCACGTGACCGTCGGAGGGATATCACAGAGCAGAGCCGGCGTAGCACTGTCGAATCCGCATCGACGGCAGTTTCTGCGAATGCCCCCACGTATTGATCTCGTGAGGAGCTTAATTAAAAAGCGACCGTGGATGTGACGCAGGCGCTGCGAGTGCAAATGCTACCGCGGCTAAAAAACGACGCGCGACGCTCGGGACGGTGGGTGGCAAGACGCGCGCTGGGAGCAGCCGGCCGGTCTGCCTACAGGTCCGCCTACAGATGTGTTCGGCTTAGCACTGCGGCGGATATTCGAGTGCCGCTTTCGTAAGCGGTGCAGATGACAATTTTTAATGCAACCCGCCATGGCATCATTAACTCCTTTCTCATGTAAGCCACCATGGTTGGGACTTGGAGACAATTTCGTGCAGCGGTAACAAGCTATCACTCGAGCTACCTGCGACGGACTGGGCCACTTCGCGGCCGTGGCCGCCGCCTGCACAGCGACCGTACGGCTAGCTGTGGGCTTTTCGTGCCTCCGGCGTGTTTTCGCATCCAATGGTAATAAACAGTGACAGAAACAGAGTGCCTGGAATCGCTGTAGAACTTTGGTCGCGGCCAGCTGGCCGATGAGCTGACGAAATCACGGCGCCTCCGCCGCCAACGATCGGGTCGTTCGTTCTCGAAAGCAGAAGCTCCGCCCTCCGGCCCTCCGATTGGAGCGGCGAGCCGGGCGAGCCGGCGAAAAACGCCGGCAGTGCGGAAGCGGCAACCACAAACTCGTGACGTGTTTGGATGTTGTTTATTTACACAATACCCTCGGGATGTCGATTGCGCGTGGTCCTCTGCTGGCTGCTCGGTTGCGTTTCGCACACTTTAAAATTGATTTTCAATATGTTCTAGGCTGTATTCGCCGCTGATATTTTGCAGATGATGTATATGTGTTCCCACCAATCTATCTCCGAAGTTATCTCGCCTTCAAAATTTTGTGTCAGTGCCCCTTTAAGGGTGCAAAAATGAAAAATGTTTAGTGTGTAGCAGCAGGCTCAGTGGGGTAGGAGGGGCGCCGGAATAGACGGGCACACCGGCCGCTCGCTCACCTAAACGCATTGATGAATCCTTGTGTAAAAAAATCATAAACGTTCAAGCCAGCTTCCTTGGCAAGAGAAACGTTGCCGCAGTCGGCTTTGGCTCGGGGACGTAAACGCTACCGATGCCAGCGTTTACGCTCTAGACCGCACCGGAGCTTCAACGCCTTCGCTCCTGTTTTGTGACGAAATGGCTACGTTACGAAAAAATGAAAGAGAAATAGGTAAGAGAAACGCCCGCTTTATTTACTTATTTCTCAGCAAATGACGCATCGTTTCTCGCAGAACAAAAAGCGAGAGAGCGTGTGATCTGTTAGGTAAAACGAAATTCCATTCAGCCTTTATTGTTCCTTCAACAAAAGACTCTGTCGAATTTAATAGCGAGGCGGTCGATGCGGCACTCTCGGAACCCTGATAAACGACATAATGACCGCAGTCGCTGACTTGTGCGCCTCAGTGGCAGTACTGTAATGCATTGTCTACTGACACTGCGTTCAGCTTCTGTGACGGCAAATGCTGGGTCCTGCATAGCCTGACGCATGCGCTCGACGTCTCGGACAATAAATGGTGTATTTAGTGACACTAGCCTTAGTGCCTAGCCTTCAAAGTTAATTTGCAGACATAACATTTACCAGGAACACACGGTGGGGAAGCGGGGGCGGGCATTCTTCACAGGCGCCTTATCATCCGTAATGCGTTGTCGATGCTGGTTTTGTCTTTTCTTTAAACGAATGCTGAGCTCTATGCTGTAGGTCTCATTAAAGGGGCCCTAAATAGGCTTCCGAAGATCGCCATTTCAATCGCGCAATCGCTAGAGTACCCCTTCACGACAACGTGTACCAAATATTACACCTCTGCGTAAAGCAGGGGCCGCACAAACACGAAAAAAAGATTTCACTTTCTCTCCTGGTTCACCAACCATACCTTGCCGCCACACTTGCGCGCTCTGACGCAGTTCTTTCCGGCTCTGACGCGCCTCTATGACGCACGAGACACTGCCCAGTGCGGCGCCGCGAACGCGAACCACGGCGACAGCGCTCACCGTGCAACCGGAATCTGGTGGGCGGAGCATGCGCGTCGAGTGCTAAAAAAAAAAAGCGCGCGCGGGGCTTGGCGCAGCCAATGACTGCACGTACATCAAGGAGGGTGATGGATTGCCCTGTTTCTCTCGGTGGTCTTGCGCCGGGTCGGTGACGTCGCGGCTTCCACAGTGCTTCGGAGGAGCTACTAGAGGAGGAGAGCCCCAGGCCTTATGGGCGGCCCCTTTTAATGAGCGATAACTCGGCTAATACTTAACGAATATAAACAATTTTTGCGGGATGACGTTCCTTGGATAGTACTCCAGTGACTGCGCACGCAAAATTGTAACATTTGGCAGCCTATTTAGGGCCCCTTTAACCTCACGCATGCGCTTGGCTTCTTAGGCCTTGCCAACTTGGCGTTTTTTCCCACGGAGATAAAACCGCTGAGGGTAGAGGCAGCTTATCAGGCTCAGTAAACAAGGCTTCTGTATGTACGCCGAAACGTCTTTTTACCTTTTTAAAATAAACCTTTAATCGGCTATCACCAGTTTCTTCAACTATGTAGAGATATACAGCTCTGTTGTAAAAATTATCTGGAATACCCTCTGTGAAGCTGGTTGGAGAGCGAAGCCGTAAACGGCAGCCACAACGATTACCCATTGCGCTGTCGCTTGAATTGCACATGCACTTCAACGGCCTGCGACTTGGCTTGCGCGCTACTTGGTGCCCCTACAAAAAGTCAACCAGAGACCACTGAAACACACACCCTTCATTACTTTACAACGGTAATCACGACTGCTTTAGGACACCTCTGATGCACACTTTTGCTCCCTTCCAACCCTTTTCCTCCTCGAAATGACGTCACGGCCTGTTTTGTATGCAGCCGACTTTGCTCCTTGCGGAGCGCCTTGCGGAGCAGCCGTAATATTTACCCGGAAACGGATGCTGCGGGCTTCACATTGTGCACAGGCGCCTTATCAGCCATCATGCGGTTTGGATTGATTCGGTTTAGGGTTTAGTGCGCCGACGCAACGCAGGTGATGAGGTGCGCTGTAGTGGACGTCTGCGGAATAGTTTAGACCACCTGGGGATCTTTAACGTGCGCCGAAATCTCGAACACATGGGCGCTTTTGCTTTTCGCCTCCATCAGAAAAGCGGCCACCGCGGCCGGGAATCGAACCCGCGTCCTCGTGCTCAGCAGCACAACGCCTTAGCCACTGAGCCTCTGCGGAAGGTCATCATGCGGTTTTGATGCCTGTGTTGTGATTTTTAGGGGCGAAGCTCCTTAAGGCGTGGGTCTGTCCATCCTCGACGTATGTATGTAGCCACCTCTAGTTTAGTTATTGGATTGTTTACTAGATGGCGTGGCTACCTCTAGTTTAGTTCTTGGATTGTTTACTAGATGGCGGTACTTGTATATGATGAAAAGATGCGCTTGGATTGTTTACTAGATGGCGTGGCTACCTCTAGTTTAGTTCTTGGATTGTTTACTAGATGGCGGGGAGCGTTGTAATAAAATCCGTTCGCTGTTGGCGCGCGCTCGGAGTCGCCCGATGGATAAAGGCCGACCTCCATGCAGCGAAATGTAGGCGAAAAGGCGGCGAACGTCGCCCGGCGGCGGCCGCTCCGCCGCCGGCGTCGAAAATACGGCTGTTCGTCGGCGATCTACGCGAGCTAGATGTCGAACGCGCATAGACCTAGTATTTGCAAATTTTCCACTGCAACCCATACAGGAACCGCTCACCCTTCATTTTACGGACCATAAAGCCGTCATAATGAAGGGACATCGCAAGCCATCCATCCTCTCTAAGAACAAATAAAAGTTGATTTGTATATATACACACACAGTGTTTCGCACGTCTTTCTTGATGATGTAGTGGGTGAACTTTCACTGAAGAGTCACGGTTTTATCGATGATTTCCCCTGAGGAGCTTCGCCCACTCATCATCATTCACCCCGTGGATATGCTGTGATTTTTTTTTTATTCAAACAAATGCTGAGCGATTTGCTGCATACCTGATAAGCGTATGAGTGTTTGCATGCTCACGGGTTTCTGCTGACGCTGTTTTTAACCACGGAGATGAAACCGTTTGGAAGCAGGGGTATAAAGCTTGGCTGTAAAATTTATGGGGATGTATCTATCACCACCTATGGGTCCCTGTGACCAACCATAAAAAGGCGTAAAATAGGGCATAGCCAGCTATTGAAGTGTTTATTTATCGGACGCTAAGATCTGCAAACCATAAAGTTATCTTTAAACGGTGCCCGAACATTCTATTGTGTTTACGCTAATTCAGGCTAATTTACGTGTTAAAGAAATATGTGTTTTTACTTCTGTAGACCAACCGCGGCAAAGCTCTTTCGTCTGGCTACAGACCATTTTGCAGCTCTAAGTCTACACATTTGAAACCTTTTAGCCGCTTCCTGCCAGCTATTGGAAGGTGTTCGCCGTGAAGATAAAGAGAGGCAGTCGTCAAAGCTCCTGCGATTGACTATATAGCAATTTATGACTGTTTAACTTAAGACGTGTGACAATTTCGTAACACTTAGTCGGCTTTATAAAAGTATTTCCACCTGGTCGGTGGAGATTTTAAGCATTCCGAGCCCGTGTAGCATAGCGCGAAGCAGCTTAGTTGCGCCGCGGACGGAGAGACGTGTTTCGTAAAGAAGGGAGGATGCCCTCGTACAATTTGCGGCTTAAAGGGTTGTGGAAGAAGAGGACATCGGCGGCCAAGACGCAGCAGTTGTTTGAAAAAAAACTCTTAAAGCGGGGGGTAATTGTCATGTGTCAGGGCACCCCCCCCCCCCCGAGAGGGGACGCATCAAACCCCCGAAAAAACGAGGAAAAAGAACAAAGGAACGGCCATTTGAAGTGCGCGCCAGGAGCGCGCCAATCAGCAAGCGCCAGCGCCGACGCACCGAGGAATCATGGGCAAAGGTGGCAGCACACTGGTCGGTTAAGTGCAGAAACAGCGGTTCTTCGCATTTTATTCAAGGACATGGGACGCACGGCAACTAAAGACGGCGAACACGGTTGTCATCGCTGAAGATACCGCATTCCTGAGATGCTGGTTGTCGCAAACGCGCCAAGGGGAACCGCGGCACAGTTGCGGCTAGTAGATCGAAGGTGTCTTTAAAAAGTACGCCTCTCGACATTCGTTTTAGATGCAGAGCATCTGATTCACTCGCCTTGTCCCTCCGGCGTCGTCGTCGTTGTTGTCGTCGGCGTTGTCCACCCCTCCCCCATTCTCCTCGCCACGCCAGCTGCGCTCTCCGCCGCTCACCCCCTCTCCTCTCCGACAGCGAACACTCTCTCGCGAGGGGCATTGGATTGGATTCGATTGGATTGGCTTGGATTGGATTGGATTGGCTTGGCTTGGCTTGGCTTGGCTTGGCTTGGATTGGATGTGGATTGGATTGGATTAAAGTGGATTGTGTTGGATTGAGTTGCGTCATAGCCGCGGCACGTTGTGTCATAGCCGCGGCAGACGCGCTGGGGCCGGCGCATGTGCAGTACTCTCTCTTCCGCGGTTTCCTCTCCTTCGGGCGCGCTGCGCATATAACCGGTGTGCCGTTCTCCGGCGAAGCAACATCCATTCTTGGCTAAAACACCTTTTATACGCCAACGTCGTCATCGACTGGGACCGGCTTACGCAGTCCCCTCAACGTTATGCGCGCTATAAAACGCGGTCCCTGCGGCACTCCGCCTATGCGTCGCATCTACACAGGGGTTCCCGCGAGGGGAGGTGGGAGTTTTTTTTAAATACGGCTAATCAGTGTATAATTATTTACCCAGAGATAACGGCGTCATTGGCAGGAATAATTATGATAATCTTTACTCGCACAATTAGCATCTCTAAGAAAAACCGCAATGAAGGGCGGAAGTATTTCCAGCTCCCAGTGACCTGCGATTGTGTAAACAGATGTGCGGAAGTCCCCACAAGTCGGCTACCCACAAGAGGAGGGGGTTTAGAGTGAAAATAGGGGTATGTACCGACACATGCGGGTTCATACAGGAATCACGTAAAATATCTTGGCAGTGTCCTACACAGTGTCTTGGTGTGGTGCGGTGAAAGGAGACGCACACGTCCTTTTTGTTATAATTGCTTCCATCATTTAGACTTTCACTTATCAATGAACATGTGCTACGCGAAAAGTTGTCTGGCATTCACTACAAACCAGTGGATGCATCATACTGGCTTTTAGTTGGTTCAGAAGCAAATGAACGAGCAGTGACGATGAACAATATGAGGATGAAAGGTCAAAAAAAAATTTGCAGTAATTTCAGTGAGGCCGATTTCTCATTAGGTAGTTATTGTCAGCCTTCCTTATTTATCGGAAGAGTGGTCTATTATTTTTTCCACTTTGGTTCTTCCCCTAGATTCCAGCGCCTAGAGGCCATGTCGAAAGCGGCTAAAGAGGACACGTGTGGAATCCAAAATGCCTCCTAACTCGCACGCACGATTTCAAAGACCCCGCAAAAGAGCAAGCATCTTCTCAAAGGGCGTCACGGCCAGCTGCAAGATCGGAATCAGGTATGTTGTCACCTACGTTACTAGAAATCGACCTGTTGCAAGCTAAGGTAATAATACCGTGAACACTGGTTTATATTGCGCTGGGATTGCTTGCGGCACTTAGATTAAAAATTAGACACCTCAATCATAGTATTAAAATGGCAAAATGGCAACGCAAAATGGCATACGCTAGGGACGTCACTCGGGACTATTTCGACTGGATTATGTTCTGTAATTTGTTTTCACTCCCTTCTTCCTAAAAATGTACTTCAGTAGTAATGATAATAGCCTTCATTGCCATAATGAGCATCGGCAAAAAACACCTAAATGTAGGGAGAGCATATGTACAGCTGTCAGTCACGTTATAGGAAGCTAAACAGATGGGTAGATGGCCCTTGTTACGATTCTTCGCGTCGCTATTCTCTTCGCACGTCCTGCAAGTTTTGCGGAGTGCCCCGGGATCTAAGAAAGCTAAACGTAGCTACTACTACAAGCCTGCCTCGGGAAGATCACAACGTTCCGGAGAACGGCCGGCGTCACTCAAACTTCGTCGTCTGCAAACGGTTCATGTAGCGAATTGTCTCCTAGGGAGGACGCTGCAGCCGAGGTCTCCTCTCCCCCTCTTTCAGGCTCAACGAGCCCCGCTACTGCCGGCCCCTCACGAACCGTAGAAAGAGTGTTGTGTGTCTGTACTATGTTCGGGCCGTGTGCAAAAGCACTATGGAGAACCATTTGACCGTTAAAGCTTGGGGCCTAAATACGCGGTGCCCCGAACACAGAGATTCCATTCGCTTTTGAGAAGTGAATCCACGCTGTCGTTCTGCTCGAGTCCTTTACTGTAATCTCCCCCGTAAGTGCATTGTTCCTGTGTTACTTCGGCTCATCTCTCGCCATACAGCAAATCAGTTAAGTTTGCTTCAGATTCTTGTCGCCATTACCAGGGCAGCTATCTTTGCTGGCCGCTCATCACCACGTTACAACGCATGACGGAGGCGACTGAGCCCAGTTCGAAGACACTTTCCTGAATGTAACAACTGGTTGCCAGTGGTGGGATGGCAACTTCGTGTGACCCTACAAGTGTTTAGCTGCCTAGCCTCGACGGTCTTTTTGGCTACGAACGTGGTATATATGCCATAAAACTGCGATCAAGTGGTAGCCAAATTGGGTTTTTCAGTGTCTCAACTTTTCAGCATTGGGTACAAGCCTGGAGGCTGAACTTTGGACCACAACATTTCCACGCGTCACCACCAGGTTGGGTAAGCGACCAAGGAAGTGCAGAGTTGGTAACTTTACAGCCTATTGTGTAGTTAGCCTAACATGTTAAATGCAAATTGCTAGGCTACATCGACACTATGGGCCCAAGTAGGTGTTGCAAAGAGCGAAGAGGTTGATGCCCGCAATCAGCACAGTACACGGCTATGATTGTGTTCAAGAAGTACGAGTGATGTTCTGAGTCAAACTACAAAGGCAGGCCATAGCACGGGGCTGCCACAAGCGATGTAGGCACATGGTCGGCCCGCATATTTTGTTTATTAATGTCCTTCCCACAAGTAGCCACATGACGAAAAGAAAACACAGGCTGAACGCTGAAATTCCAAACTTCTTGTGTCAAAACAGCCCAAACGTGCACAAATCAAGGCAGAGTCACAGTGCACACACACGTCATATTATACCGAGCTAATACAGGGTAATTGAATCAATACATCGGGATGATCATACGCAATATCCTTGCTGAAAATCACTGCAGATATCTGGCTGTGTTTAGTGGCCAGTCTAGGGCCACTGCCTCGTTTTTAAGCATTTATTTTACGATATTGTGTGAACAGAGGGTGCCCGCAAGATAATATTGAGGAAGGGTGAGCGTATATCAAATATTGAGGTTATTTGTTGGCTCATTGCCACCGATAAATCACACACACCTTGAATTTTCTCGCACAGTTTCTTCAATGCACCTTATGTCTGCGCTTGTTTCCTCGCTGGACGACGTATACCCTGGAGACGGCCAAGCTCCAGAAGGCCTCCTCCGGCTTTGTGCAAGCATTAGAAAAATACCGGACCAGGAGAGGTCTGCCCTAAATGAGCGGTTTCGGCTAAGAAAAAACAGTGTCGAGTATGTTAGTATGGGAGTGCAGGTGAACACAGATGCTGCAACTCGAGTTAAAGAGACACTGACTAAGGAATTCATCGTACTAGCCAACATTAACACAGAGACAAATGTAACGAGGAGTCGATACACACGCTAGAACTTCAACTAAGTTTATGCAGCAGAAGCACGGAAAACGTCTATATGTACATGAAACGTGGAAAGGGTGAAAATACAGCGAAAACAAACAAAGGGTTGCACTCCAGATTTCTCGCACACGCGCGCCTTGTACAGGTCTTCCTCGCAAACAGGTTGTTGTTGTTGTTGTTGAAAACGTTTATTAAGAAAAGAGGGGAGGGGAGTTGGGTTAAAAAGTGGAGCACCGGGTGGCCATCCTATTCCGGTAGGCCGCGGGCTGTGGCTGCAGTCTTCACCCGGAGAATCAGGGCTTCCTGTTCTTCAAGCTGGCTGCAGCGCAGCGCGCGCTCCCAATGCTCAGGAGAGGGGGAGAGAGGGATTGGACGGACATGTTCAAACTAGGTGGGTGGTGGTGTTGGGAGAGTTGCAGTATGGACAGTTGAGTGGGTAGAGGGTGGGGGAGACATAGTGAAGGCGAGTGTGATTGTGGTACGTCTGTGTTTGTAGGCGGCGCCACATGCGGGCGTCGGCGGTTGTGAGAGAGCGGTGTGGGGGGGGGGGGGGGGGCATAGAGTCGTCGGGAATTCCGGTAGTGCTCTAAGATGTCGGAGTACGTTGGGGGCAGGGGGTGGAGGGTTAGGTCTTCGTGGGCCGGTACGTCGTTGGTCTCTTCTGGGAATGCCCGGTAAGTGCCCGAGGTAGCCCGGCGTGTGCTACCTCGTTCCTAGGAAGAGATGTGTGGCCAGGGATCCACACTATACGGGTCGTTGGGAGCGATGATCGGCGTGCTAGGATGCTGGAGCTGATGCGAGTGATGCGCCCCGTGGCGTAGCGGCGGCAAGCGGACTGGGAGTCGGTCAGCACTGTGATGTCCGATGAAGCTGCGTTGGTGATGGCCAAAGCGATTGCAGCCTCCTCTGCGGTATCAATGGATGTGGTCGGTATTGTGGCAGAGGCTGTGATGGTGTTGCTTGAGTGGATTACTGCTGTGGCATGGGCCGGGTATGTGCGGTATGGGGCTGCGTCAGTGTAGTAGGTATCGGGGTCGGCGCAGTACTTTTTGAGGAGTAGGCGTGCGCAATGTTGGTGGTGACCTACGTTGTAGACGGGGTGCATATGTTTGGGTAGTGGAAGAACATGAATGGCATCTCGGGCTGGTGTAGAAAGGTTGCAGAAGATTTCGGGGGTTAGAGCTGTAGGGTGGACCAGGCGTTTCAGGAGGTGTACAGGACGAGAAAATTTTGAGGCCTTCATTATAGGCAGAGAAGACGAAGGATGCGTCAGTTCACCGTCCTTGGCGCTGTCCGCAAAGAAAATCGGTTTTTGAGAGAGGAGGTGAAGGCTGTGCACGAACGAGGGGTGATAGCCGCACACGCGTGTAGGTTTAATTTACGCCGTGTGATATCGGTCGGCGCTGTGATGTGGTTTTGTTATATGAGAAAGTGTGACGTGTGAGATACTATTAGATGCGACTGCATCTCATTCATTCGCCTTGTCCATGCAGCGTCGTCGGCGTTGTTGTCGTCCGCCCCTCCCCCATTCTCTTCGCCGTGCGAGCTGTGCTCTCCGCCGCTCACCCCCTCTCCTCTCCGATGCCCCTCTCTCGCGAGGGGCATTGGATTCGATTCGAATGGATTGGCTTGGCTTGGATTGGATTTGGATTGGATTAAAGTGAATTGTGTTGGATTGTGTTACGTCATAGCCGCGGCAGACACACTGGCGCCGGGGCATGTGCAGTACTCTCTCTTCCGCGGTATCCTCTCCTTCGGGCGCGCTGCGCATATAACAAACCTTCTCTAGGTGGCGTGGATATAACCGGTGTGCCGCTCTCCGGCGCCCTTTCGGTCGACGGTTGCTCTCCGCTTGCGCTTGAACCCCCCTCAGCGTCGCATCACACCACGGTTCCCGCGAGGGGAGGTGGGCGTAATTTTTTTGTTTGTTCTCGCTGAATATTCACCCTTTCCACATTTCACGTATATATAAACGTTTTCCGTGTTCCTACTGCATCAACTTAGTTGAATTTCTAGCGTGTGTTTTGACTCCTATTTACCTTTGTCTCTGTGTTAATGTACGCTAGTACGATGAATTCCTTTGTTAGTAACCAACTCGCCAAACTTAGCGCCTTAGTTGAAGCGGCATTGCTTGATCTTTTCCCAACAAACAGTTCTGAAAAGGCATTTACGGGTGTTGAAACCAGAAAGATCCTTTTAACAGTAGCAATAGGTGCAAAATATGAAAGTATTAACTTTGAATGAAGTGTTCTACTTCGAGTAACAGTGGTGCTTTTACGCATAAAAACATTTATATCTGTTGAAACTTTCGATGAAGACGACGCTGAAGCTGGCACCGAGCTCAGCAGACGCATACACGAAGAAGATGCAGACGACCAGGCGCGGCTACAAGATGGATGCTTTATGACGGTTCTCTGTATATAGTGTAAATACATCTGCTTTCTATTGACGACGGCCTCCTCCCTTGCCTCCCTGGACGTTATTCCACATGGTGCCGAAACCCGGGACGTCAAGGGACACGACGAGGTGAGCCATGGAGCGGAATTTATTTCTTCGACTGCACTGCTCACCCCGAAGCGAAGAGGAGGCGTCGAAGCAGATGAACCGGCTGAAAGTTATTCAGGAAAGCCTTGTAGAATTCAATCAGACGCTGATCGCCGAAATAACGCCCACCCTAGGAAAAACCAAAGACGTCGAGGCCGCAGTTTCGTTAGCGAGGCTTCAGCATAGCGCCGACCGACTACATAGGATCAATGAGATGCTGGAAGCTCTGGCTCACGGAGCCAAACTTGACGGCCAAAACGAAGACGCTCTGGAGTCGTTGAAAAAAGCGCGCAGAATTATCGCCTTACTAGAAATAAGACTTCAGGAGCGAAAGGAGAACGCACCACCCAAGGAAGTTGTGATACAACAGCAAGACCGACCCGAAGGTGGATCGATTAGTACCACAGACAGTAATGAACCAAAGGAAGAGACCGGAACCTACCGCGAACACGCTACTACAACGTCATCGATGGGTACTACAGTAATAGACCATCGGACCCAAAAATTTTCACCCATGGCTATATCGCCAGCTCGAACAAAGCCATACACCTCTATGAGCGGCCACTCAAATAAGAAGGCTCTTCGTGAGACCACTGTGCACATCTCGCTTGGATCGGAAGACGCCATGATGCCGGAAGCGCCAGAGCAGGAACGGAATGCAGGCCATTTAATGCTCCCGAAATCTATGACAACCACATCAGCACCAGAAGATAACATCTTGGAAGACACACCGGCTTCGCAGTGTTACCAGCGAAGCCTACGCCCTTGAGGTCTTTGAGAGCTCCCCTGCGGCTTCAAGGCATCGTACAGTCATTATGCGAAAGGACCTTCATGAAGGGACCTATGTCGCGCTACATGAAGATGGGCTAAGCGAAAGAGTTGAGATGAGTTCTACGAACGACAACCGAGATACGCTACTACGAGGCAAGCCTGATCGTGTGACCGAGATTTGTGGCTGCACTGGAGGTGCGTATGGCACAAGACGTAAACACAGCCTACTCACCGATTCACGCAGCAAATTTTCCGAGATACCAAAGGAAACCACTCTCACGCCCCAAGATGTGCATTCAGCTACGACAGAGGCGGCAAAAGTGCATCAGCTTCACCTCTACGAAGGAACGGCAGCAAAAAACGAACTGGTCAATATAGCTGCTCATAAAAGCACGGGCCATTCAACAGGGACTGCAGAACTTCACATTGGACTAAAACCTACTGTAAAATACGGCACATTGTTAGGAAAGGGATCAAAGAATTCTGCTCCGATCATGATGAAGCCGACGATTAACCACGCCACTGAACTGGTTCAGAAATCAAGAAGGTACGGAAGACGTGGTTCCACGGACGTTTTCGCTGCACACAAAGTGAATATAGATGTTTCGAACCTAGGTGTTAGGTGCAAACACCAGACCTCGATGAAACAACCTCTGAAGACTACGCACCCACAGAACTATGCAGGAACATATGCCTGTGGTTCATCGCCTGGCCTGATGATCATGAAGAAACATAGGCCAAAAGTAAGGAGAAAGGTGAAGTCGAGGAGAAAGAGAAGGCCGAAAATAAGAAAAAAATTAAACAATCAGACATGGACTGGACACGAATGGCAAACTGACTGGACATCATCACCGCTCGTACGAGCTCTTGAACGCTGCTGTCACTCCTCACACAATATACTAATGGATTCACCCTGGGACGTCACTACCCCCTTGTTGTCCGCACTGTTCAGCGACTTCTATCGCGGACCTAAACCATTTAATCTGGCACTGCACTGCATTCTCAGACCATCGATATATTATCAAAAATGCCCTCCCAAATGGTTCTTCACCAGCTAATCCCACATACCATGACCCCCAATTCCTTGCCGCGCTAGGCACTTTTTCCCTTGAGAGCGGTCTGGCTCGAGTAGTGTGAGCCGGGGCCTACAACCCATTTGGTCCCTCAAAGTGGACAATTAGATCCTCAATGGACAATTAGATCCTCTACGGCCCTTGAAGATTCAAGAAGTGCTAATCCTCCCTCCCTGCTATTCCCATTTCCCCCCTCTGGCCAACCGGCCGTCCCTTCCCAATAAAGGACTTTACTACTACTACTTGTGGGGCGGGAAGACGTTGAAACTTTCGATGAAGACGACGATGAAGCTGGCACCGAGTTCAGCAGACGCATACACGAAGAAGATGAAGACGACCAGGCGCGGCTACAAGATGGATGCTTTATGACGGTTCTCTGTATATAGCGTAAATACATCTGCTTTCTATTGACGACGGCCTCCTCCCTTGCCTCCCTGTACGTTATTCCACAATATCGTTTAGGTGCTTTGATATTTTGTTTGGATAAAGCTTGACTTTGGGCTAGTTGGGTATGCATGACACCTTGAAAAACAGCGCAAAAAACTCGGACGTAGAAAGGTTACACGCTCGTGTCTGTGTAACCTCTCTACGTCCGAGTTTTTTCCACTGTTTTTCAAGGTGTCATTTTCTTTCGAATTTACGACACAACTGTCGATTGGTATTTTTATTCCACACTTTGTGTAATGGCTGCAGTATAGGAGGCAGCTATAACTTGGCCTGGCAAGGCCGAAATGCTGAACGAGTCGAAGTGTTTTGCTGTATACAGAGACGTTCGTGTTGTGCTCGACTGAATAGAGGTAGAAGTAAAGAAATTTCACTACGCCTCATGCCATATTCTAACATTTCAAAGTCCTCAGTGGTGTCTCACCATCAGGTTTGATTACATTCGTAAGGGACTGCTTTGGCGGGCGTGCATCAGATAAGAATTCCGTAGAGCGCTCAAACGTGCATGAAATATCAGAGCCCCTCAATGATGATGTTATGGTTGACAAGCGCTTCAACATTCCAGACAAATCCACTGCCTTCGAATGGCTTTCGACCAACCACCCTTCCTGCGCAAAGAAGTCCAGTTTTCTCGAGAAGATGCTCAACAAACTACGCATTGGCAGGGCAAGAGTGGATGTTGAGAAGCGATGTACGGCTAAAGCTGTACGGAATGTTCAAAGGCCCCTTGTGGTGAGAGATTTCGACAGTTGCCGAAGAGATAATGATTGTGAGTGCTGGCGTTGTAAAACTGTCCGCTCCTATTATTGCCAGCAAGTGTTTTACTCCGTAAAACCTCCAAATCCTGTAAATGCTGAGAAAGCGAAGTTTGATACCTAGTGTGAAAAGCGTGTCGAGATTTTGGCGCACCTTAAAGATTACCAGGTGGTCTAAATTAGTCCGTAGCCCTCCCCTACGGCATGCCTAATAGCCGATAGCCGAGGTGTAACTTCGGCGCGTTTAACCCCCAGCAAAAAAAGGTTGGCCTTTCTGTGTTGGATCAGCTTGATCTTGATTGACGCCATTAAACAATCCTATAACCAAGATTAAGGCGATTACATCCTAAATTTTAAAATAACAACACCCGAGTTTGCAAACATAAGTACTTGGGCCATACATAACCTTCTCACTCTGACTTTGCTTATAACCGCCATATTAATGTCATACTCACATCTGCCAACCACTTCTTGCCTTTGGTAAAGTACAACCTTAAGCATACTCCATCATAACCTGGCAAGCTTGCTTACATTATAGTTATTCGGCCAAAAAGCTGAATATGCAGGTGCCATATGAGACAGCGACAACGCTTATCAAAAGCGGCAAGGCTATCAAGTAACGAAATTGAAAACCTTTAAAACCAGGTCCTTTGCCCCATCTTCTGAGGTTATTCTTATCATACCGGCCTCACGGCTTTCCATTTTGGTCCATGCCCTACAGTTGTGCCACTTCTATGCAAAGTTGCGCATATGTCGCCGTTTCATAAATGTAGCATCACTTTCACTTCATGATCGTTTTTTTCGCCACCTGCCTCTTTCCCTCAATGTGACCGTGCCTCTTTATGGTGAGAAGTGAAGTGCCACACATTAAATACACCGGATCATTCATACAGTGGACAACTGTCAATTAAATTTCCGGTATACATGCGATCATGGTCATTTAAAATTTGCCCGTTCTGACTTTGTTGTAATTTTTGTGTAGTTATTTTGTGTATTTGCCTAAACTTGTAATGATTTTCTAGCAGCTGCTTATACATTGTTTGCTGTATATTGTATATACTCGCAATTGTGGTGCATCTCTTTCTTTGTGCAGAGCACCCCATCTTCTGTAGAGTGCCCTCCCAGAGGGGCACCGGAATAGTTCGGGCAACTTGCAATAAAAACTGAATGCCAGCTTCATGAAATTCAAAGGTACATTTTGTACAAACTGGATATTCTTTTTCCTTTTCACTTTTCATGGCATCAAGTCTATGGAATGCTCAGGACGCGAAACATTCTCCCACGAATTCGTTGTTTGATTAGTTCTGCCCATCAACCTCGTTTGCCCGACTTTTACTAATATTCCGTTATTCCCACTAGTGACTTGAACACTCCAAATGTATCTTGGGAAAACAAATCGGACCGTATTGCACCCGTTTTAAACCTGGGCTAAAAAAATTTCTTTCTAGACACGTGGTCTGTTTTTTTCTTTAGCGCAGTTATGATGCAGTCGCCTAGATGAACACACACAACCGCCAACATCCTTAATCTTGTTCTAACCTCCAGGCCACATTACCTTTCCAGTATTGCGGATTCACCCGCCTTGAGAGACCACTTTATGTTATTGCTTAACATCAACTTACAATGTCCCAAATTCTTAATCAGAGACGAACACGACTCGACTTTACGAAAAAGGCAATTTCAGAGCCATTGACGATGAACTATCCAGCTTCCTTGACACCTTCGTCGCAGATTTGGCCGTCGCTCTGTACAAACCAATTTGGCCATGTTTGGTGATAGAATTAATGAACTAATAGATAAGTACATATCCAATCGCACTATACTGTCTACTGATAACGTGTCATGGTACTGTACCCACTTCAAATGCTTGTCTAACCAAAAAAAAAAAAACGTTTTTACAAGTTAGCCAGTCTGTCTCTCAGCTCTTTTAGGTGTAACAAAGTGTACTGTTGGGCTAGTTGGTAGTTCATTTTAAAAAATAGCTACAGCGCGAATAGGAACGAGGACAGAGAAAGACAGCGCTCGTCCTGTGGTGTTTCTCTGTCATCGTTTCTATTCGCGCTGTAGCTGTTTTTAAAATCTGTTAGGCGGGCTGCCTACAAAGCGGTAGCCAAAAATTATATCAACGCTCTTAGAAATGCCAAAAACGTTTTTTGATTAATACAATTGCATCGATGTTAACGAATGACCATAAAAAGTTTTGACGCGTTATAAACACTAGAAAAGATGGCCACTCTTTAACGCTTTCTCATAACAGTAATTCTTCTATTCCATCTAACGGGTGTGCTGAATAGGGAATAGTCTTTTCATGCAATTTTTCTGAAACTAGTATTGTCCTACTACCCTTACCTCGCAATTACAATCCCAGCCAGATGCCTCCACTTCCCATCGATTCTTGTGGTGTAGAAAAACTCATAAGGTCATTAAAACCATCAACTGCACCTGGGTGCAACCTGATCAGTTCAAAATTTCTGATCACTACTAGTTTATATTTTTCCATTATACAAATAAATATTTTTCAGCAGCCACTTGATCATGGGGTCCTACCAGCTCAATTGAAAATCTGGAAAGTGGTTCCACTCCCCAAATGCGGTAACAGACACTCACCCCTTAAGTACCCCTCTTTTTGATTAGCTAGTATTATATACAAACTAACTGAACATGCATCATTTTCTAATCTGGCTAAAATTTTGGAATCACATTCTTATTTTTCTCTCTTACAACACGGCTTTAGCAAAATGTACTCATGTGAAAAGCAGCTTTCAATGTTCACTCATAAAGTGCATACTTTCCTTCACCAGTCCTTTATTGCCGATTGCATTTTCCTTGACTTTTCCAAAGCATTTGGTACGGTGTGACCCAAACTATTGTTGTTTGAACTGCGTCAGCTTAACCTTGATTCCCAACTTTTATGTTGGCTTGAATTTTTTCTTCAACCGTTCTTAGTTTGTGTCGGCTAATAATTTTAACTCTTCCCACTTCGGTCTGCGACGAGGCTCAGTGGTGTGTCCTCTTCTTTTCCTTATTTATACCAACACGAGTTTCTTCTAACCTTCATTTGTTCGCCGACGACGGGGTTGTGCTCCGGCAAATAACTTGTGACCACGGCATACTCCCCTTGCAATCCGATCCTACCCTTTTTTTCCCGAATACGAAACTTTACTCGCGGAACGGAACGCTAAAAAATGTAAGCATTTACGCGTCACCAGATCTCACCAGTCCCTTTCTTTATTGAAAACTTTCGTTTAGATGACGTGCCATCTTATAAATACCTTGGTGTTCAGATTTTAGCCCACCTCACATGGACCTCTCACACCGAGTATGCACGTTAGGGTACCTCAGACGCAACGTTTCGAAAGCCCAACCATCACTTAAATTAGAAATGCACAAAACATTCATTCGTCCCGAGCTAGAGTACGCCGCATTAGTGTGGGATCCATGTTAGGATACCCTAACTAAATCACTAGAAATGCTACAAGAAACTGTTCGTTTCATTCTTTTTAACTTTAAGTAATAGCACTGCTAGCATAACTTCGATGAAATGTAGCCTTCAACTGCCACCATTATCGTGTCGCCAAAAAATTTTCTGTCTCTGTCTGTTCCATAAAATATTTTATCACCCACAACTACGTCATCAGCTTATTTTGCCTCCGCATTTTATCTCGCCCCGCTTGAATTATGCTAGGGAAGTTGGAATACCATGTGAAGAACAAATGCATATTTACAGCTTTTTATACCCAAGAGCGCAGTCGAATGGAACCACGTTCCTGCATCAACCGCTGACATTATTGATCATGAGTCATTTAAGAATGCGGTAGCTAACATTGTATTATTATAGGGTACTTTTTCTTTCCCATTCCATTGTTATGCATTAGCTAATATTGTATAATTAGAAGCCAACTTATTATCTTTCTACTTGCCTAACTATGCGTTAGCTGTGACTATGTTTAGAAGCCATTTTTACTTTTTATGTTTTACTGATTTTATCATTACTTTACGGTATCTAACCACTCGCTTCGCCAATGCCTTATAGCGCTGATGATACTGTGAATACATCAATAATTATCAGCGTAAATCTGGGATTTGAAGTATTCACGGCTAATGTACGGCTTTATTTGATCATGACACACACAGTTCGAGCGACGAAACTAGAAGACTTGTTAGTTTATGACGTAACATTTTTGGCCACCTACCCACACACAAAAAAACGAAGATCAGTGCGTAGTGATAGAACTTAAATATTCAGAAACATAGTAATATTTTCGGACACACAGTATTTCCGGAAGCACAGTAAGTGGAACCAAAATCATACATTGCAGTCAGTGATAGCCAAAACAAGCCCCTTTGGACCCCAAACGTCTCGTACTTTTGGATTGCAGGGAGGGTTAAAATAAGCACAGCCCGCGCCCATGAGCCCTATAGAGAATCTTAAAACAAGTCGCCGGAAACTGGGGGCTAACGTTGTTCATTTTCACTCAGTGCTTTTAGAAACAACAAAAAAAGCATGCCGTGAAGAAAGCGAACACGTCGGCTAATATATGCAGCGTTTTCGGCCGTGTTCAGCAACGATGAGGGCTCTGGAAGCAATGGTGCGCAATATTCGGTGCTCGCTTGTCCCAAGTTTCCCAAGTCGTCCGTGGTGTTACCGGATGGACTGAAATTTCGCCTCACTGCAGGCGATGGGGCAAGGACGGATCCACTCACCACGTGTTGTCTGGCTCTACAGGGCCACGCAGCAGCGAGCGGCCGGGCTGCGGGGCGCCGGTCGATAGCCGTCCATGTTCGCAGCTGCCCGCTGTAGCTGACGGGGCCGCTCTCAGCGCGCTTTCGGCGACCTCTACCGGAGGGAGCCAGCTTTGCCCCGAAACGCGGGAATCGCCCCGACAGCACGAAAGTCTGCACTCATTGTGTAATATCATGGCTCCTGTTATTACGCGTAAAAGTCGTCGTTTTTACTAGCCGCCTGATGAGAAGATCCGGTATCACTTGGAGATCTCAATATGTGCGTTTTGTTATGTGGATTTCTCCACCACGCAATGTTCTCAAGGTCACATTTTTCGGACGTTTTTTTAAAAATTTCATTTAAAAAAATTACGCCCACCTCCCCTCGCGGGAACCCTGGTGTGATGCGACGCTGAAGGGGGTTCCGTTGAATGTTTCCGTTGGGTCGATTAGTCGAATTGCGTGAAACGCGTAGAGAACGTGAATTGCGTTTCAATCACATCGTTGGGTTTCACGCGAGGGGATGCGGGCGTAGCGCACCCGAAGGAGAGGAGACCGCGGAGAGAGAGAGTACTGCACATGCGCACAGCTCGCAGCGCCGCCCACCGGCGGAGTGAGAATGCGCTGCGCCACGCACCCGCCGGTATTGGGCGAGAGTGTTCACTATCGGAGAGAGGAGAGGGGGTGAGCGGAGGAGAGACCCAGCTGTGCGGACGCGGACAACGACGACGCAGGAAGGACAGGGCCGCCGGCAAGAGATGCTCCTCTCAGCGTCACTTCTAAAAAATCTACGGGCCCTCTGGGTAGGGATAAGTGGGGTTGCACTGGTGTAACAAAAGCAGCGAAAAGAACAAAATAAATACAAGGACTGAAAATGGCAGAAATAATTTACATCGTTAGAGTGGAAAGAAATAGGAAAAAATCAGTAGAATAATAAGAGCACCTATTGGTCCAGTAAGTAGAACGATCTACACAGAGTATCACCACACGTATTATTACCCCACGCCATTTTACAGCGCAAGAACTGAGTGAAAGGAGGCAGTGGAAGGATTCACATTATACATTAATATTATTGCTCAAAGCATTAGTAAACTTTATGGAATTCGGTTCAGTAACAATGTTTGATGGTAGATTATTACAGCATATTCTGGTACCAGGAACAAATGATTCGGCAAGAGCAAGGGTGCGACAAGTGATGCGTTTGATTTTGCATGGGGGATCTCGACGCGGAAAAATGGCTGTGGGTTCACAGATGAATTGGTTACGAAGGGACACGTGGTGGCACAGTTAATGAAACAATTTTAGGCAAGATATGTTGCGACGATACCATAAGGGTTCGGGTTCAGCACGATTTTCGAATGTGGTTTCGCTGGTATAGGGTGAGTAATCATAAAACATGAAGCGGACAGCATGATTTTGCAAGGCTTCTAAGTCATTTATTAGATGAGCGTCACGCCATGAAGTTATGGCGTGACGCTCAAGCATCGAGTAGACTCCATGGCGTCCGAGAAATGAGCTGCGTCTGTGTGTCGTCGGTCAAAGCCAGCCGGCGCCCACGACTGTTCACCGCGGTGCGGAGCCGGGTGGCGTCGAAGCGGCGACGCAGCACGCGAGGAAACAAGCTTCAAGCAGACGCCTTGTAACGGAAGTTCAATGCTAAAATGACAGCAGCCTCGCATAGTAGTTTATTCCGTCGCGTAGAATGTGTTTGTAGCCCGCTTTGATTTTAAAATGAACAGCGCCTCATGCACCCATAGTAGAACGACTGGATTGCAGGGCAGGCTGTATCTAATGGGTTCAGGCAGGGGACACACTAGAGCTACACTGGGCGCGTTCTTGCTCCACCCGGGCGCTCTCCCTGTCACACGAAGCTGTGGGGCTAGGCCGCTCCGTTTGGAGGGGAGGAGATGATTGTTCATTGAAAGAGCATATCTGCGCTGGGAGCTCTGGGGGTTCCTACGGCTCCTGCGAGGAATGTGGGCACAAACGTTGATCCGAGCCGGCCAATAAATGTCTCTAAGGTCTTAAGCGGGTTGGTAATAACGACAAAGAATGCGGCACCCCGAGCACATACCACTTTTCCCAGCATATCTGTCTTCCTGCTCTTTGACACCAAAGGGGAAAGTTTCATTTGGCGGTAAGTAATTAATTAAATTTCTGTGATCCCTCATTTCTAGCCTCCTTTTTGCAATACTTTGCAACTGTTGCAAGGGTGCTTTGGCACAATTGTTTTTCCGGCGAGTCTCAGGAAGAGCTTTCTTTCCGAACAGTTTTGTATGTACCAGTGTATCGAACCGGAAAAAATACCGGTTCGGTTACGGTTCGGGTTCGGGCCAATTCATTTCGTTCCGGTTCAACTAGATCAAGCTACGAACCGGTTCGCAAACCGTTTCAGAGCTGAATTATTAGCAAAGTGCAAAAAATCAGTTGTGTACCTCAAATTCACCATAAAACTCAAGCATATTTGTCTTCAATAGAACTACTGTTTTTTTAATAAACGTGGGTAAATACTACAGTCGATTTTTAAAATTTAGGCATGACGTAACAGAAAACGTAACAGCCTCTTTTTCAACACCCTTTCTGTCGTCCTAGAGGCCGCACAAAGCCACCGCCAAAGACATGACTGTGTTATCCGTTGGCACCCCTTGCTCAGTTTTATTGTACCGCTTGGATGGTAACACTGACTTTAGACGTTGCCCCCGTTCTGCTCAAATTAATTCCCTGTTGCGTCCCTGCTGATGCCGTGTAGCAGAAAATTTGAAGGTTTTTCACTGTTTCTCACCACTTCTTATGAAAACGACATTTTTGAGGTCATAGTGGAGTTTAACAAGTCACCAAAGGCAAATCTTTCAAGTAAGGCAAGGTAGCGATTCGTTTTCATGGTCCCTTGAGGGTCCCTGGCCAAGCGTGTAAGAAGACGCGGCGGAAACGTGTCGACGACAATGGGCGGCGGCCACTTCGTTATTGGGCTTACTGCGACAATCAAGAGCGAACGCTCCCTGCCTCCCCATTACAAAGCAATCAACAAAGAAAAAATCTTCCACGTAAAGAGGGCGCACACACGCACGCGCACACGCACCTCATCACCTGTGTAGTATCCGCGCGTTAAACCTCATAATCCACTAATCAATCAATCTTCTCTTATCCCCCTGTAGTAGGTTTAGAAATTTTATTTCTCCGGACCCTTCGCCCTGTTTGTCTGGCTTTCTTGTTGCGTGAGGTTCGCCTCGCTTGTATAAAGCCGATGCTTCGAACCAATAAGGAACATGTATATGCGCCCCTTTCTTCCTGCGTCCCGTTAAAGCCAACATTTCAACACTCTTTAGCTGCTACAAGTCGGCATAGGCTTGAACCTAGGCGGGCACACAGTGCCACAATCTCGTGGACCGATTGCACTTGCACCGTCGCAGTGAGGGAGAGAGAGCGACAAACCATTCATTGAGCCTTTAAAGGCCCCTTAAAGGGGCACTGACACAAAAATTTTGCATCTTGTTTTTTTTGTTGCGATAAGTAGCTAGTGACCTACTTATAACCTGTAGAAACCTCATTTGCTTCAGCGTGCGACGGTTGTTTAATTAGAGGAATTTTCAATGCGGCCAGTCGCAGTTTCGGTTTCAGCGAGTGCCGCGAAACGATGGATTTTGTGGATTTTGTGTGAACAAAGCTGACCACGTGACCGTCGGAAGGATATCACAGAGCAGAGCCGCCGTAGCACTGTCGAATCCGCATCGACGGCAGTTTCTGCGAATGCCCCCACGTACTGATCTCGTGAGGCGCTTAATTAAAAAGCGACCGTGGATGTGACGCAGGCGCTGCGAGTGCAAATGCTACCGCGGCTAAAGAACGACGCGCGACGCTCGAGACGGTGGGTGGCAAGACGCGCGCTGGGAGCAGCCGGCCGGTCTGCCTACAGGTCCGCCTACAGATGTGTTCGGCTCAGCACTGCGGCGGATATTCGAGTGCCGCTCTCGTAAGAGGTGCAGATGACAATTTTTAATGCAACCCGCCATCGCATCATTAACTCGTTTCTCATGTAAGCCACCATGGTCGGGACTTGGGGACAATTTCGTGCAGCGGTAACAAGCTATCACTCGAGCTACCTGCGCCGGCCTGGGCCACTTCGCGGCCGTGGCCGCCGCCTGCGCAGCGACCGTGCGGCTAGCTCAGTGAGCTTTTCGTGCCTCCGGCGCGTTTTCGCGTCCAATGTAAATCAAAAGTAATAGAAACAGAGTGCCTGGAATCGCTGTAGAACTTTGGTCGCTACAAGCTGCCCGATGAGCTGAAGAATTCACGGCGCCGCCGCCGCCGCCAACGATCGGGCCGTTCGTTCTCGAGAGCAGAAGCTCCGCCCTCCGGCCCTCCGATTGGAGCGGCGAGCCGGGTGAGCCGGCGAAAAGCGCCGGCAGTGCGGAAGCGGCAAACACAAACTCGTGACGTGTTTGGATGTTGTTTATTTACAATCGCGCGTGGTCCTCTGCTGGCTGCTCGGTTGCGTTTCGCACACTTCAAAATTGATTTTAAATATGTTCTAGGCTGTATTCGCCGTTGATATTTTGCAGATGATGTATATGTGTTCCCACCAATCTATCTCCGAAGTTATCTCGCCTTCAAAATTTTGTGTCAGTGCCCCTTTAAGGGGGCGTGGCGACATGCGTAGCGGCGACCGCGGGAAGGCCAAAGTCGGTGCTTCAAACCCTGCGCAGGCTGCCAAAAGTCGACGTTTTCTCTCCTCAGCCTTGCACCCTACCGGCTCGACCATCAGCAACGTACCACACTTGATTGCAATATTGGTGTGCAGTCGTTTCACCATATTGTAGCTATGGCGTTGTGCTGCTGAGCCGAAGGACGCGGGTTTGATTCCTGGCCCCGGCGGCGTCTTTTCTGATGGAGGCGAGAAGCGAAAACACCCGTGTGTTTGAGATTTCGGCGCAGGTTAAAGATCCCCAGGTGGTTCAAATTAATTCTGAGCCCTCCACTGCGGCGCGCCTCATCAGCGGTGTAGTGGGCGCAATAAATAAAACACAATCAATCAAATATTCCAATTTTCACCATGTTGTGACCGCGATGAGAGCGTCCAGAGTGTTTTGATTCATTTGAAGGGGAAAAGTGCGCGACAGATTGCGACATCGATGGCGCATGGAACAAAGAAGCTCCTAATGAGACTGACCACCCGTTATCAATAACAGGATGGTCGATCCGCTTTGTCGTGAACCGGAAACCGTTATTTTTTTTCGGTTCAGGTCCGGGTCGGATTCAGCCAGGTCAAAAAATAACGATGGTTTGGGTTCGGGTCCAGTTCCGGCTAAAATACCGGTTAGATTCCGGTTTTCGGTTCGGTTCTGTTCCAGTTCGACACCCGGGTGTGTACCGATCGCGGCTCTGCCAGCGCCGAGGAACGATAGAGGGTTCTGATTCTCTTCCCGTTCTTCTGATGAGTTGCAAGCAGCCAAGACTTTAATGCGGCTGTCATGGCCGAGTCCGCCTAGATTTACGTCTGTGTATACGACCATCCACCGAGAGAGAGCTTTGAATGATACTCCTACAATTTCATTGCATAGGTATCCATTATTTCAAGATTTTATGATTAGTGCTTTTTGCGCTGATGGGCGTGTCGCTAGCTCCACGTCCACTCATTAATCATCAACGTCATCATAATTATCATTATCAGCAACAACAGCCCCCCCCCCCCCCCCCCCCCACCTGCAGGACGAAAGCCTACCCCATCGACTTCCACCCACTTCTGTCCCGCGCTACTCCAGTCCGTTCCTTGCCTCCGAATTTTCTTATTTCGTTTCCACATTGAGTCAATGGCCTTCCCTTTCTTGTAGTCTCGTCTCCGGTGTCCATTCTGTCGCATTTGGGGTCCACCGGTTGTCAGTTCGCCGAATACATGGCCAGCCCAAGTCCATTTTTTCTTAACTTCAGCTATAATATCTTTTCTAAGAGTTTGCTCCTTTATCCAGGTTGCTCCTTTTCTGTCCCTAAAAGTTGCTTCTAGCAATAATTGCCCCATGGCACGTTTGGCGCACATAAGTTTGTTTTCCAGTAGTACAGTAAGGCGCCAAGTTTCCGCTCCGTATGTCGTCACCGGCAAGATTCATTGGTTGAAAACCTTGCTTTTTAGGGATGAATGAATGAATGAATTTAGTGTTAAAATAGAAAGGAGAGACCACCAGCACGCGTAGTTTGTCTTACCTAAAAGTGGACACCAGCGTGCCTGCGTGTGTGGGGTGTGGGGAATGGGAAATACAGGCAGACAGGAAAAGAAAAAAAAGAAAGGGAGAAGATATATATGTATGTATATACGAGACTAATAACTTCATATATGTACAATATATGTATACAAGACAAAAGACTCAACACTATATATGCAAGACTAAAGACTAAATACTGGAAATTACAATAAAAACAATAAAAAAACACTGTCACAGATGCGTTTCTTAACAGGGGAGAAAGTGGAGAGCCGGGAGAAGTCCCGAGGAGGCATCCAGGTAGGAACCCAGGCCCCCGTGGACTCCGTCCCGCTATCTGGCACTACCCGGCGGCCACCGAGGGTCTCTTCGAGGGGCCGAGCCCTTAGGGTGGACAGCACTTCAGCCCTCCGTGCCGCAAACAGGGGCCACTCAAGAACGAACTACGGCAGGGTTTGGATGGTCGCCCGGGAGTGGTGACACGGCGGGTCGTCAAACAGCTCCAGGTGGTGTTTTCGCTCGGCTGCCCACACGCACCCCACGCGGAGGCGCACGACAAACGAGCGTTGCTGTCGTGGCAGCCGTGTGGCCCACATGGGTGGTGGGGTCTCTCCAGCGGCCAACTGACAATCTGGGTGCTGGGCCCGCACATGTCGCCGCGGGCGCCATCCGCAGCTGCCTGGGCCGCCGCGGGCAAAGGGTGCAACTGGTGGGCGTCGGCGGCCCGCTCGTTGCTGTCCAGCCAAATGTGCCGAAGCAACCACTGCAGCGGCAGGCGAGCTCCCCATTCAGCCAGCCATGCCACCTTGTACCCCATGGGCAGCACCAGGAGTGATCGCAGGTCGCCCTCCAGGATCCGCAACAGGCCCCACGGGAATTGATAGCAGAGCGCAGCAGGTCCAAACGAAGGCTTACGCCCACCATTTCGGCCGTGGCGGATGACGCGGCGTACTGCAGCCGGGCCTGCTTGGTGACCCACACCACCATTGCTTCCGTAGGGGCTGAACCCTGCCGTTGCCGCATGGAGCCGTCCGTGTAACCCAGGGTGTGACCCTCCAGGTAACCCCACATGGCGACCTGGGCCAGCTACAGCATCCCCGCAGTGTGACGTCCGCCGCTTGCTGCGCAGGCCCGGAATCTCCACGTGCACACCGGCCACCAGGGCAGGGGGCGGATGGCGGTAGCGCACACTCATGATTTACCAGCGCAAATTAAACGGGACGAGAGAGGAGTACACAACACGAGGAGTACACAACGGGCGGTAGCGCACACTGGTCTTCCAGGGGAGCTACTCGCCATGCATGTGCAGGCACCTGGCCCTGCGGCGGGACTAGTCACCCGACTGCACCAGCGGCGCCTCCGCCCGTCTGGCCGACAGCTGCTGGCCGACATTGGCCAGCTTGGTCCGCACAGCGTCCAAGGCCGCCTGCACGTGCAGCACGACGCCTCGGCAGCCGCCTTGGTGCCCAGCACCCACGGGGCCACCACGTCGTCGGCAGCGTACACAGACATAAACACCTTGTGTGCCCCTCTCCTGGAAAGGCAGGTTAGCAGTGCTGCCATGACCAGGTTGAAGGGGAGCGGACTGACGACTGAGCCCTGCGGGGTGCCCACGTCCACTGGCCGAGGCACCGACTGGCGCTGCCCACCTGCACCCGCGCCGTGCGGTCCGTCAGGAACGCCTCGACGAAGCCCCGCAGCTTGCCAGCAATGCTGGCCTCCTCCACGGCTAAGGACATGGCCGGGCGCTGCAGATTGTCGGAGGCATCCTTGACGTATAGTAGCACCAGAAATAGAGGTAGCTTACTTTTCATTAGTTGCGAGTGCCTGCTGAGTGCACCCCAACCCATTCCTATTCTGCGCCGGATTTCCTTCTCGTTGTAGGGATCAGCACTGATCATCTGACGAAGGTAGTTATATTCTTGATTGAATGTGGGGTTCAACGCGCCGAAACTACACAGGTTATGAGATGCGCCGTAGTGGAGGGTTCCAGATTAATTTTGGCCAACTGGGAATCTTTAGCGTGCGCCGAAATCTCGAACACACGGGTGTAATAGCTTTTCGCTTCCATCAGAAGGCGGACGCCGCGGACGGGAATCGAACCTGCGTCGTTGGGCTCAGCAGCACAACGCCTTAGCCTTTGAGCCACCACGGCGGGTGTAGTTATTTTCTTCTACGTGTTCCAGTGTTTGGTCGCCTGTGCTGAAAAAGACGCGTTCCGAATGTTTATCTATCATTACTTTAGTTATATTCCTATTTATCTTTTGCCCCACAGCGAAGCTCTCTGATTGGAGTTCTTCAATAATTTTTCGGAGTTCTGCCGATTCACTGAACAAGACATTGTCGTCTGCAATCCTCAAATGACTCAAGTATTCTCTAGTTATCCGTAAGCCTAAGTTTTCCCAGTCAAGCCTCCTAAATACATCGCTTGAAAACAGCGCGGAAGACGGGACGGAGCAAGTAATAGACGACACAAGCGCTGTGTCTTGCTCCGTCCCGTCTTCCGCGCTGTTTTCAAACGATATGATGTACCAACAAGCCCTTCAGTTCATCCTAAATACACCCTCAAGACACGCTGTGAACAATTTTGAACAGATGGTATCTCCTTGTCGCCCTCCCTTTCGGATCAGCAATCTATCACTTTGTGTGTGGAGGGTAATCCTGCCCGTGCACTCCTCAAACCTGTCGTCTAGAAGTGTTAGCTTGGTCTCCTGTATGCCTTGGTCCTTTACGGCGTCCATCACCATGGGGGTGTTAACTGAACCAAATGCTTTATCATGGTCTATAAATGTCATATAAAGCCGCTTATTATACCCTAAGAATTTTTCTATTACTTTGACATGCATGCGATCCATTGTAGAGTATTTTTTTCTAAATTCGGCCTGTTGGCTGAATTTTGGAAGTCCAGGGTGTCGTTTGTGCAGGTAACTTTTTGTGTCGTTTGTCTGACCAGGGTGTCGTTTGTGGGGGTCCTATTCTCGACGTACTAAATTGATCGTGAACTGTGAATTTATCGGAAGCCTTTTTCTATTGGCTTTCAATTTTGATCACGTGCTTCCGGATGACAGCGGTTGTGTGTGTTTACGTAATTTTGACATTTCATGACGTTTACTGGCACCGGTTCTGAAGTTTGCCTTATTTATCTTTACTGAAAGCGCATAATTCTTGGCCGGCAATCAAAAACTAGGCTAAATGCAGCGAACAGGAGAAGGTAGGCCTATCTTTGCTGTTCAAAAACAATACGGCTTGTGTGTCACGCCTTCTCTGTGATTGGCTCAGACGGCGTGACGTAACTTAAAGAGTTGGGGGGAACGTTTACGTCACACATTGGCAACTTCAGCCTGCGTAAAAGTGACGTGCTGTTACGTAACAGCTTGAACGTGGCGGCTGCAGTCGACGTGAAGTAGAGCAAAAATTTTCATCAACCTTCGACGCCGTGAAATCCCCGTGAATTTGCAGCAGGCGCAGTTTCGCATGACGCGCGGTTTAAAGCTGTTTCCTACAGAAAAAATAATTGATTGATTGATTTGATTGATTGATTGATTGATTGATTGATTGATTGATTGATTGATTGATTGATTGATTGATTGATTGATTGATTGATTGATTGATTGATTGATTGATTGTAGGGTTTAACGCGCCGACGCAACGCAGGCGAGGAGGCGCGCCGTAATGGAGGGCTCCGGATTGATTTTGACCACCTGGGGATCTTTAAAGGAGCCATGAAGACATCATACAAGTTGGGTTTATTAGAAAGACTCGCTTAGTCCCGATAACAATGATACCAATATCGTCGCAATCTTCGAACAAATAACGGAGATATTAAAGAAAATGTGTGAAGCACTCGCGACCCCCTAGTCAATTTCCCGCAACTTTTCTATGACGTCACGGAACCTTGTTTGTGCGATTGGCGGCCGCCTAACTGACCTGTCGCGACGACACATGATTGGACGTCTGTAATGGGGCCTCTAGTTCCATTTGACCGCATCACTTGATTGCTAACGTGCAGTTAACGCACTGAAAATTATATTTTATTGCTGGCCCGTATGACGTCATTCTTGCTCATAACATGTCAGTTTGGCGCAAAATTTGAAATTTTTAAATACTTCTTGCTTTTGTTTTCGTTAAAAAACATCTTTTGTGGCTCTAATGGAGCTGAGTGAGATACTGAATCCTAGTTCTTTAAAATAAACGAAGTTGTATTTTCTCTTCATGGCTCCTTTAACGTGCGCCGAAACCTCGTACACACGGGCGTTTTTGCTTTTGGCCTCCATCATAAAAGCGGCCGCCCTACAGAAAAAACAAGAGTTTTGACTGTTTGCAAATCAGTGATCAGGGATCCTATAAATAACGTGCTGTATTTTATTTTTGTGTATGGCAATAAAATAAAAATTATTTCTTTGCCGTAACAGCAACATAAGATGGCAGTACAAGCCTGTCCATGACACAGAACACCTAATGCATCCCATTTCTCCACACTCCTCCTAGTAATTTGGCGAGTGGCATGACCGAACTCAAAAGAAAAATAACGAAGAAAACTGTCTGTTTATTCATTACTGCGCTGATTGAAGTCGAGCTTGACGAATGAGTGAATTGGCGGCATCGTACACTCCGCGGTTACCAGGCGTAGCGCTTCGCTACCTCTATGCGTCATACAACCCATGGTCACGGCCGTCTTGTTCTGTGATCACGCCATGAACTTGTAGCTGCAGACGATATCGTGGCAAATATAGCAGCAGACGATAGCGCGACGGCGGTGGCAGCCGGGAAGGTGAAAAGGCAACGCAGCTTGCATTGAAACACAGATCTCAACTATGCAAGTAAAAGCAATTGGAAGAAATAAATAGGTACTGTAAAAAGATTGTGTGCGTTCTTTGGGCCCTATTCTTGACTGCACAAATTCCCAGGGAACTGGAGAATTTGCAGGAGGTCTTTCCTGATTGGCTTGCCCTTTGGTCACGTGCTTCCGGTTGACAAAGAGGTTGTGTGTGCTGTCGTCATTTTGACGTTTTATAACGTCTACGGGCGCCAGTTCTAAAGTTTGCCTTATCTCTCTTTACTGAAAGCGCGTAATTCTTGGCGGGCAATGAAAAACCAGACTAAAAGCACCAGACGTGACAACGTAGGCCTGTCTTTGCTATTCAACAACAATACTCATTGTAATATAGGGTGTTGCGACGATAATTCGAACACTAAATTTTTTCCTGAGCGAACAACCGCCCTGTCCGCGCTCAAACTTCACACGAAGGCCGCATTTTGTGGACTATTTTGTTTGACACCGGAAACAACGACGGTACTTACCTGTTTATCCTGAAAGTAAATAAAAACGATTTTTGCCTATGGGGAAATGGCGGCTGATTTGGACGTGCCAGCCCGAAAACCGGGTTTTCTGATCGTCTGCTACCTCATGCCTAGGTGCATGTTCTGATCGTCTGCTGCACCATTTGGTTCCTTCCTACCGTGAATCCCAAACGTGCGTTTCGCTCTGTCTACCCCAGGTGGTTCCCTCGTTCCAACATCAACTTGCGCTGGCTCGCACGTCCAAATCAGCCGCCATTTTCACATAGGCGAAATTCGTTTTTTATTTATTTTAAGGATAAACAGGTAAGTACCATCGTTGTTCCCGGTACAAAAAAAATGGACCACAAAATGCGACCTTCGTGGCAAGTTTGAGCGCGAACAGAGCGGTGGTTCGCTGAGGAAAATTTTTATTAGAGTGTTCCAAATATCGTCGCAATTCCCTGTACACGCCCACTCTGTGATTGGCTGAGAAGGCATGCCATAATTTAAACAGTTGGCGGGAACGATCACGTGACGCATTGGCAACTTCAGCCTGCGTAAAAGGGACGTAATGTTACGTAACAGCTTGAAACTGGCGGCTGCTTTTGCCGCAAAATAGGGCAAAAAACGGCCTTCGGCGCCGCGAAATGTCCAAGAATTCGAAGCAGGCGCAGTTTCGCATGGCGCGCGGTTTAAAGCATGTTTTCCACCGAAAGAAATAATACTTTCGACTGCGTCGAAGTCAGGGATCAGGGAGCATACAAATAACGTGCAGTATTTTGCTTTTATGTTTGGCAAAAGTGAAAATTATTTATTTGGCGTAACCGCAACAAAAGAGGGCAGTGCAGGTCTCTCCATGACAAAGAGAACCCAATGCAACAGAGTGGCGAGCTGGGCAAGTTGGTATGGCGTCATTCTGGGCAACCGCGCGAAAAAAAAAAAACGTGGACAAAGGGAACGGACAGGACGAGCGCTGACTCACAACAACACACTCTATCGTACCCCCTCTCCCACATCGTCAGCACACAACACCTTAACATGAAACTCATGAAGAATAAACAGTGGGCCACACCGGGCTGATAATAGGATACAAAACATCGAAACATCAAGAATAACGGCATGTGCTAGCCAAGTACGCATATTCTTTGGTTGTATCTTTCAGCAAAGGATAGCAGCCGCATGCACGGCCGTGGTCTGCCAGCCGGGAGTAAGTGGTCGCTTTTAGCGACCTTCTATGCTCGCCTAGGCGAGTGTTGACCCATCGGCCACTCTGACCTACGTAGCTCTTGCCACAAGACAGAGGAAGCCGATAAACTATACCCGTCTTGCACGGAACAAAGCTTCAGAAATCAGAAAACAGAAAAACTTTATTGTGCAAAAGTCAGATAACATGTGCGAGATATACAGAAAGAGGTCCCATAGTCAGAGACTGTAAGGGGACCTCTTGTGCAATGTAGAAGTTAAAAATTATTGTAATGTATATAGCAGAGAGACAGAACTACCGTGAAATGCTATTGAGACAAATAAAGTAACAATATACGCTTGTAATCTCACAGAAACAAATGAAAAACAAGAATAACACGCTTATTACATGAGCAAGTGATTACAGAACGCAATTCACAATGAACAAGAAATAATAAAGAAAGAGAAAAACAGTCTAGTTATTTGGCATGATATGATTTTTTAACTTCGATTTAATTATATTCAGGGAACGAGATGCTTTAATTTCACAGGGTAAACTATTCCAAAAGGAAATTACAGAAAAATAAACGGTTTGCTTGCCGTAATTAGTCCGAACTTTTGGCAAGAGGAATGTATTGTTTAGGGAAAACCCTGTGACATTCCTTTTTGAAAGATTAGCATTTAAGGGCGGAATTTGATTGTTTGTAATTCTATACATATAAATACCAAGGTTATATTATAGGTTATATTATATTATAGGAATGAATGCCATCATGCCAGCACTTGTCATTTTTAGGGTACCTGTTACACTGATTATTTCATCCGGAGTCGTGGGAAACAGAAAGAACGAATGGGGTAGGCGATCTAAGACCACTTCATATAATGAAGGTTGGGTGGAGCTCAGCGATGTCAGTTGGGTTACTGTAAGTGACATCATTGTGAACAACGGTTGTTATTTTATCCGAATATGGGTTTCTATTCAAAAAGAAATTAATAATTTCCCTTTTTTTCTGATCCTATTTTTGGCCTCAGGTATTTTTTGCTCATAATACTTTCTTTTAGCGTCTTTTAGCTGCATGTTTATTAGGTTGCAAATTTTTTTGTAACGAGCAAGCAAATTCGTGTTAAGCGGTTGCCTTTTGGTTTTTTTGTAGAGGTTGTCACGTTTGCGCATGTCTGTTAGCACTCCGCTCGTAAGCCATGGATTTGGTGGTGATGCTATTATTTTTTTGCATTTTGTTTATCTGTACAGGATTGAACATGTGATAGGAGCAAAGATGAAAAGAGGGTGAAAGTTTCTTGTGCGTCGGCTTGAAGATAAACTTCAGACCAGTTAGCGTTAGCAACGGCATCGGTAAATTTCTGTTTTTCCAATGTATGCGGAATAAAGGAAGGTGTTTTGTTTGGTCTGTGTGATTGCCCCCTGCGCAGCTGCGCACTTGAGCACACATCTTGGTAAGCTTATGTGGCGGAGAAAAAGCCACACCAACAGCATAGCGCTGGGCTGCATTTTTTGCCCATGGGTGGTATTTGTCAACTCACTCATAAAGATCACAACCAAGGTATGAAATATAACGCATAAAAAATACAAAAACACTTGGCATGTACTATAAAAATTAAGACGGTTGTTTGGCAAGAGGCTGGCAAGAGAAACACATTTATGCAGGTCAAAAATGGCGTCAAGACAAGGCGATCGAGTAACGTTGATCCAAAAACGAGCGAAAGGCTGATGTAGAGCTAAAGAACATCACATATTTTTTACCGTATATATTTATTTCTTTCAATCGCTTTTAGTAACATAGTTGGGCTGTCTACTTCAATGCAAACTTTGTTGCGTTATCACCTTCCTGTCGGCCACCGCCGCCACGCCATCGTCTCACAGAAAAATAAAAAAATTAGAAGACAGGACACTCGGGCTTATCGTGGCCGAATGGCCCGACTCTTGGCCCGTCCGGCAGTTGGCGCAAGTGGTAAAAAAATAGATATTTAAAATTAAGCTAACACACACTATTATACTTTTAAAATTTTGTTACAGATTAGACTACGCACTTTTATTTATGTAACAAGTTGCATGGCTGTGAATGTAAATTTTCGTGTTTTTTTGTGCACGATATGAATGGAATCCTGGCCAAGCCGCAAGCGCAGCCACCCTTTGGCTCTGTTAGCACGTGCGTTTCTGCAGCCTCGTGCTAACCACTGTTGTGGAGAAGGAAACGGCTAGTGCTTTCTTTGGGACAACGGTTTTGCATCGTGAACGAAAGGTGAGACTTTTTTTAAAGTGCTGGTGTGGCGGATCATATTTACGTTTCCTTTTACTGCAAACTCTGCGAGCACAGCGTAGCCTCAGTGAAATCAGACATAGCTAGTTCCGCGTGTTTAGGATAAGAGCTTAGGAAACGCCCCGGAAACGCGTAAGATACCATTTTGTTAGCCGAACATAATGATATTTTAGGCAGGTTGTGCCGTTTTATCAAGCGCTGAGGGATGTCAGCGGTACCCGCCCGTCGTCGCACGTAGCGTTTACGTGCCGCAAACGACGGCGGTGAGTTGCGGAAGTGGCCGGCCGGCCAGAGGTCCGTAGGCGAAGCAGGCGTTGTGCGCGGTCGCTGCACTGAATTACGTGAGCCGCACGCTGCGTTTTATTATACTAGCTAGCTATTACCAGCTTGGCCAACTGTTACTGCTATTATTTATTATGACCGTGATGCACTGCAAAGCCGTCGGGGCGAACGTATGTACACGACGAAGTAGCCGTATCTGCATTATTTGGCTTATGTGGGCATAACCAGCAGCCGTACATTCATCGTAAAGTTTTACACGTGCGTGCATACCAAGCTGCCAGCGTACCAAGCGAACCCACTCACCGACGCCAAAGACGCGCGCGCGTCGCTTCGCTTTGTCGCGTCACAGTGCGGTGAAAACGCGTCTTTAGTCGGCAGGTGACAGCTTTGCTCGAGGCCCGCCGAGGTGAGTATGCAGTGAATTGAAACCTTCAAATTTGGTCTTCGTTCTACATCGTATATCAAGTCCAATACCGCAGGCATTGCATAGAACTGTTCCCCACTTGCCGTTTTGAATGCAGAGCATTTCTTTAACTCATGATGTCACCCGTTCTAGGCGTCCGTAGTAGTCCGCATCGCTCGCAGGTGCGCCCTCTCCCCCGCTCCTCCTCGCCTACTCTCCGCTCGCATCGCGCACTCTCTCCGCGGTCGGTTCGCGCCCAACAGGTGGGGGCGCGCGCGTCGCGGGATCAACAACATCTGTGGCGTGATCGTGACGTCAGCATCGCGCGCGCGTGGCGCGATCGTGGCGTGATAAAGGCGGGTGTCGGCGAGGCTGGAACGCACTCATCGCCGCGCTCTCTCGTCAGCAGTTGCCACAAGTGCAACAACATTAACGTAACGCAAACTACTTAACGTCGTGCGCCCCCGGAAATGCTCTGCATTTGATCGTGCCCCTCGCGAGGGGGATGTTTCACTGCGTCGCCATGCGAACAGTTTTCTGGCTATGTCATTTCCGTGACGGATATCACATCAGTAAGATCATGGTGGACCCCGGCATAAAAAACACTTCCGTGTTAAAAGAGACGAAGTGCCAGCATCACCGACGTTGCGAGACGATGACGCGCGCACGCTACGTCCGAGTAAACGCGCGTTCCGTGCCCGCGTCGCGCAGCAGCTCGATCGCATGGCGATTCACGCCTTGTGGCGAATGCTGCAAAGTAACAGTATTATTTTGCTTTCCAACCAATTTTGACGAAACTTCATGGGCTTGTTTTCAAGAATTTGATCTTTTTTCTGTAGTCTGATTTTGGCTAGTTTCATAAAGCATGTATAGTGCAGATTGAACCTATTCAGCCGGAGGTGTGTGTGTTCTTGTCATCTTTTTCAGCCCATGGCCTCTGGGTGTCATCAGTACGACGCTCACTGCTGCCTGCAATGGTGTCCACACAGCGGACAAATATACCTTCGCCAGGTGCCCGTTCTCGGGATGCGTTTCTTTCGCGGGCCCGTGGGGCAACAGGTTTGTTTGGGCTTTGTAATACGTTCATTTCGCTCTCGCTGGTCGTCCTAATTTTACAAAAAGACAAAGGGATTCAGGCTATGTGAGCAGCATTATCATTTTTGTTAAACCAAACAATAGCTGAATTGCATTAGGAATGTGCCTAACCAGTGTGGCGAAATTACAAAGACCCATATTTTAAGTATTGTTAATAGCGCGACCGCATGATTGCTGAATAGAATAAGAGAACTTATGTTGTAAATAGGTGGCATGCGCTGGAGGTAATGCTTGAGAACAAGTTGCAGTGAAATTTACAGACTCTTCGCAGGTCATCTGTCATCGCAAACAGTTTGTGTACTAGATCCCCTATCCCCTGTGCAGGGCTACAGGTGCCATCAAGACAGAGCCAACCAGCCAGCTGCATTTGTCGCACCAGACATGGCGTAAGCACTTCATGGCACAGGACTTCATGGATCCTGCCCCCGTATGACTCGCAAAAATGGCCGTGCCAACTGTTCTCCCAGAGTTATTCAGTTGTATTAATGATTGCCTGCAATGCTTCTTGCTGCCTTATTGGTGCTCCTGATGGGTACTGCAACTATATTCCATCTTTTTAACCTTGCCATTAGCACCCGGAAATCGAACGCAAGTCTCGGCAATCAATTAGGCGTGACAACTGAAAGCCTATCGTTGACACAAGGAACAAACTGTTTTGTTATCTCTGAAGTGCCTCATCTCATTAAAAGCACTCAGAACAGCGTCATCTCCAAACTCCACTCGCAAATTATTGTTGTTGCTAGCACTAATATTGTAAAACAGTACATCCATGAAAATCCTTTTACAATATGACGACTGCCAGGGTAAGAGGTCATGCTAAATGTCGTTGTTTGTCACCGTAAGTGCCGCGTTTTGTTGGAGTGACCGAGAGGAAGAGAACCATGTTGGGACCTACGTTGTCAAATGCGCTCATAACGTCCTCAGCAATGCCTGTCCTAGGTGAGAAGAACTTCTTGCTGGGCTTGTTGGCGAATAGTTTCCAGCGCCTGTGTCGTCTACACTGTTCCTTTAACCGTGTTTTTTGTTACGCTCCAAATGATGGCTCTCTTGCTGCGCCTCAGAAGTTCGTCGGTTCTTAGTGTAACCCCTCAACAGGGAAAACTTTAGTCGGGTGTTTTTTTCTGGTGAATTGCGTACTCGCATCATGATAAGTAGATGCACCCGTTGTTAGGGCAGTGTACGCCCACTGTGTAGTGTCCTTTTCCGGACTCTTTTTCAGGTGAAGCACAGCCTGAAATAATACGCAGTGGTCCCATGATGTGGCTCGTAAATCAAACTGCACTGTAATTCTTGTTGTAATCAGGCAGATAAAATGTATAATGCCATGCTGAATGCACATATGCGGTGTAATCCGCGAGCATATAGGCGGCACATACATTTTTAACCTCTGTCATAGCACATGGTGGATTGCGAAACACGCCTGATGTAAAGTGTACTCTAGTAGCATTCCTCACTGCCTGGTGCCTGGTTGTAAGATGCAAAGCATACTAATGTCAACTTCAATTGTGCGTTTTTGCGCTGTACTGTTGAAATTATGCTCGACTGCATGTTCGAAATGGCAAAAATGTGGCACCTGGTTCCACAAATGTTGCCGCATTACCTTATGGGACCCTGTAATGTGTCGCCATTGTCTCATACACAAGAAGCATAAACTGTTTCCCTCTTTCTTATGTTAGACTGTTCGTATTGACAGCGGAAGACGTGAATTTGTGTACCCTGATCGAGCCTCGAACCTGTCGTTTGACTACGTACACGTACCTAAAATATCCCTGCCTGGCTCTTTGCCTTTACTGGGAAGGCAACGCTTTGTGAAGCTAACCCGGCTTCTTGAGAAATTGCACTCTTGCAAGGAACCAATAGGAAATGTTATTTTTTCCTCTTAACGTTTTTGCTTGTGCATGTCCACGCAAATGTGATTTCTGTTCAATTACTGCAACTGATTTGAAGTTGCCCAGAGGCAATAGACCTCATTCGAGTTCATCGAATAAGCGAGGCCATCAAAGCCTCTTCGGTAAACGGGGCGCAAGTGTTTCCCTTCTCTCACATCCCGACTGGAGAAATTGCCAGGCTAAAAAACTTATCTGCGGAGATTGTGGTCGTAAACAGCTGCAAGTGTCCTAGTGTCTAGGTTTTGATATGGTTGCTAGTTTTGTATGACTGCAACAGCGCACACAGTCTGATGGTGTCGTAGATACAAGTAAAACTCTGGATGGCTGATTCTTCTGGGTTTTCTGCGTTTTCGATTACCATGGAGAATAAATCCTTTGAGTGGATTGATGGTTGTAGGGTTTAACGCGCCGAAGCAACGCAGGCGATGAGGCGCACCGTAGTCGAGGGCTCCTGATTAATTTTGACCACCTGGGGATCCTTAACCTGCACCGAAATCGCGTACACACGGGCGTCTTTGCTTTTCGCCTCCATCAGAAAAGCGGCCACCACGGCCAGGAATCAAACCCGCGTCCTCGTGCTCAGCAGCGCAACGCCTTAGCCACAGAGCCACCGCGGCGGGTCCTTTGTGTGGTTGTGATACCTTTACTTGTGCATTTTTTTCATTCCTGGAAGCGTCTTTTCTTCTCACTACTGTGTTTTGTCTCTGTTGTGGTGTATTACCCACTGTTGATTATTATATGTGTATTGCAAAGAATGATGACACTTTGAACTTGTTCCGTTTAGTGCCATGCAATAAATATTTCTTCATTTATGAGGTCTTTTATGTGGCTTGACAAGATGTGAGCACACTACAGAATTCTTAACCATCTGTAAACGGTACGGCAAATGGCAATTTCACATTTAAAAAAAATTGTCAAAAGCCTGCGGGCACCAATCCGGAGAATGATATATTCAAAGAAACACTAGGAATTCATGAAAGCGTCCGAATACCGTACCGAAGCCCGTCGCCGTGAGCAGCGCTTTCCTGCCATTCAAACTACCCGCTAAAATCGCTGTCCGCGAAACCGAAACCGGAAGGGAACAGTTAGTAGTTTGTCTGCGCGCTCGGCGCGCTACACTACACTACAGTCAATTCGGCCGTAGGGCTCTATGGAAGTGTCCTCTTGTACTAGTGGGGCTCTTCGATTTACAGTATCGGACTCACCGCGGACTCCCCGAGAAGCAGTCCGGCATTCGATTTTCCCATGTATCACTTAGAAAAAACAGCGCCAAAAAACGATACGACAGGGAGTATAGACAAACACTTTCGTATCGTTTTTCGGCGCTGTTTTTTCTATGTGGCATCATGCACCAACTAGCCCGTCTCAGTTCACTTGTGCAGTTCCCATGTATCCCTATGGCTTCGGGGAATCCTCGGACTACCCGCGGACTATCCGCGGTGAGTCCAAGGAGGTTGTATAAAACTTCCTTGGGTGAGTCCGAGAGTGTAAATCGAAGAGCCCCAGTATTTCTTTCTCTATGATCGTCTGCTGTTATGTTACAAGTTTATGGCGTGATCACAGATAAAGACGGCCGCGACCATCGCTTGTATGACACATAAGAGCAGCGAAGGGCTACGCCTTATAACCGCGGAGACCCATCGGCCCCATCGGTGCGATGGGGCCGATTCACTCACTAGTGAAGCTGGACTTCGATCAGCGCTGTAATGAACATAAGAGTCACTTTTCTTTGTTATTTTTCTCTAGAGTTCGATCATGTGACCCAGCAGCTTACTAGGAGGAGCATGTACAAATACCATGCATTGGGTTCTCTTTGTCATGGAGAGGCCTGTACTGGCCTCATATGGTGCGGTTACGCCAAACAAATAATTTTTATTTTATTGCTAAACATAAAAGCAAACTGCGTCCCGAATTTCTGCGCCCCGTGACCGCCGGTATTTCGCGGCGCCCAAGGTCGGGGAAATTTTTTGCCCTATTTCTCGGCAAAAACAGCCGCCATTTTTAAGCGGTTACGTAACATTACGTCACTTTTACGCAGGCTGAAGTTGCCAGTGCGTGACGTGATCATTCCCGCCAACTGTTTAAATTACGTCAGGCCTTCTCAGCCAATCACAGAGACGGCGTGTATTACAAGGAGTATTGTTCTTGATAGCAAAAACAGGTTTACGTTGTCATGTCTGGTGCATTTAGTCTGGTTTTTCATTGCCGGCCAAGAATTGCGCACTTCAAGCACAGAGAAATAAGGCAAACTTTGGAACTGTTGACAGCAAACCTCATGAAAAGTCAAATTCATGACAGCACACACAGCCGCTTTGTCAACCGGAAGCACGTTACTAAAACTGAAAGCCAACCAGAAAAGATTTCCGGCAAATTCCCCAGTTCCCTAGGAATTTGTGCAGTCGAGAATAGGCCCCAAGTGCGAAAAACGGCTCCCTTACCAATCGTCCGGAGAGATCGTGAGTTGAAAAGGGGGTGTGGCCCCGTCTTTCGCCGCACCGGGGCGCTCGCCACCTATGCGTCAAATATTCCGCTGCAGCTTGGCGCGACCGAGGAAACCCGCGTTTTCGCAGCTTGCAGTCAAATTGAGTCGAGCAGCCAGCTATAAATGTCAGGTGCAATGCAATATCCAATAACATTATTATGGTTGACTTAATATTATGTGGCGCACAAGTACAAAAATTAAGCAGCAGTCACCGGAACAAAGCGCAGTCGGTTCTGGCGCTCTCTGCTGCGGTTTCGCGTCCTTATTTTTATTTTTTTAGATTTCTGGATATGCATTTACATGCCCTGCCCCTGGCAAACCCCTCACGTCCCAACCCAACATTATTTACAAGAGTGGCGACTTGCATAGGCATCCGTGACATAAACAAAATATTAACATTGTTTCTGATTGGTGTGCATGTCACGATAGATTTTCTTGCCGCGGCTTTTTAAGGCAGGTTTATAAAATAGTAAGCATGCAAGTCCGACACAAACCAGCCGTGGTACATTTGACACCACAGTGAAATGCAATGCAGTGTCAGTGAGTTTTTGGGAGGTTTTAGTAAGCGCTTTGTGAACTAATATAGCGCAAATGCACGGCAGTTTAAAGAGCTAAACATCGTCTGTAAAAACTACACGATACATCATATAATATGAAGCTGCGTAATTATCGCTTCATGTGCGACTTATTTTTCTGTGCTTGCAATTGAGAATGCTTTTTGCTTGTATACGTGTGCGCGCAGAAAGGTCAGCTCGATTAGTGGTTTCATATAAATTGAACGATTAAATGTGCTAATCCGCTTTTTTATTGTGTGCAATCGCTTTTAAAGTTTGTTTTTTTATTTCTTTTCGCTTTTCGGATTTCAAGTTCACTTTAATTAATTACCTCCATTTACACTATTTTAAAGATATTAAACATCTTATCGTGCCAATTATGCTCTTCTACCCAAACGCAGGAGTTTACACGGCTGGTCGTTTTCACGATATTTTTGTACGTGTTTCCGTAGTTCTTTTCAGCGCTTTTTTATTTTAGTATTCCTTTTTTGGAGGACTTGTATAAATGCTCATTTCTTTATTTTGCAAGCTAGCTTTTATAATTTCATTTCTTTTTCTCCTTCTTTTAAGATTCTGTGTGACCAATTATCTCAATTCACGCTATTATAACGATTAATTAAACGTGTTAACTCCGTCAATTATACATGTCTGCGCACATGTAGGGCGTAACACTGGTCAGTTTTCATGATTCTTTTATTCGTGTTTCCGTCGTTAATTTTTGTTGCGACTTTTTATTCTTGTCGTCGCTTTGCGTGGGAGACGTTAGAACACATATTTTTGAATTCGTAAGTTCCCTTTTATAACTTCTTTCTACGTATTTTATTTTTGTTTTTAAGATTCCGTTCAATCAATTACGACTACTCTGTTACGTGATGAACGAATAGATGGCACCACGCAGTAGAGCCAAGTGCGTAGACGGCGGGACTGAACCCACGGCGTACGAAAGCCGGCGGCGGTAACAGCCCCCAAAACGAGGCCCCACAAGTTTTATTTCTCGCCTTGTTGAGTTCTCGCTCGTTCCAATGAAGGACACATCCATTACAGGTGTTCTGTGTCAGCATCTTCGGCAGGAGCTCAGAATAAAGCGGGAAAGAAACCCGCACATGCACTCGTGCCAAGACCGGAAAAACTGCGGCGTTGATATGCCGCGAAATGCCGCATAAACAGCGGCCCAACGGGCCGCCGTTTATGCGGCATTCGATGCTTTTTATGCATAGCTGCGCGCTGCCGCCTGGCGGAGCGCGGGAGAACGAGCACGCTTACAAAATTTGGCTGGGGCGCACCGATTGGAACGGCCGGAGTGAACGAGCGGGGGGTGATCTCGGAGGCCATGGACTATGCACGGCCGGACACAACTTTCCTCAAGAGGTCGAGTTACCGTCCGTGGTATCGTCTATAAGATGCGACGGTTTTCCTCCGCGACACAAAGTATGCTTTAGAAACAAAATGCCCACGAATGTGTCTTGAGACCACAGTAAGTCCTTGCATTCACCTCTTTCTTTAAATAACAGCCTCCGCTACCGCCGAAAATTTCGCAGGAGTCATCATAAAAATGTTAGCGGTTGATGTAGCCCGAATCTTCTGCAGTGCAAATGAAGTCCACGATATCGCCTACGCTTTGATTATAAAATGACAGAAATGACGTTCATTAACGCTGCATGGTATTGCCAAGATCACTGCCTCAATTTAGCAATTTGGCTTTCAAAATGGCATGTCAAGCAGAGACCCCTTGCCACACTCGCTCCACACTGCCGTGTTTGCCCTCATGCTACGTGCGATGCGCGCGAACTCTTAAGGAACTTACCGGAGACAAAGTGCTACTACAAACTTTGTAGTGTATTGCTTCTTTATTCACATCAGCATGGTTGAGGCGACCAAGCCACTCCGCTCGGCGCTTCGTCGAGACCTCCGTCGTCCTATCGCATTGCCCGTGTTCAACGTTTGGCATTGAGAAAAAAAGTAAGGCTCCAATCCACGCATTGAGGGTGGTTAAAACAAAGATTTAAATGACACCCACAACAATTGCCCACGCAACGTCACTTGAATTCACACACGTGGCTCTACAAAGAGTGAAACCATAGATTCTGCAGTCGTTACATGGAATTCGTGGGGGCGGCGTACCGAGAGCAGCAGCAGCGTTGGCCACGCTCGGGGTAGAGGGGCGGACACCGCCGCTGTAACCCGGCCGTGAGTTGGGAGAAAGAAAATGGAGAGGAGCGTCTTTCGAAGGATGAGACAACGGAAGCTAGATTCAGCGTCTAAAGGTCCAACGAGACGAAAGGTCCATCGAGATGAAACGTCCAACACTGAATATTCCGTCTCAATGGACTTTTCATCTCGATGGACATTCAGGCCGGATTCGAGCTTCAGACTCGGTGGATCTATCGTCTCGTTGGGCATTCAGGCTCGAATGGACCTTCCGTCTCGGTGGATCTTTCGTCTCGTTGTACATTCAGCCTCGATTGGACCTTCCGCCTCGGTGGATCTTTCGTGTCGTTGGACATTCAGACTCGATTTGACCTTCAGTATTGGTGGATCTTTTATCTCGTTATACATTCAGGCTCGAATAAACTTCCGTCTCGGTGGATCTTTCGCCTCGTTGGACATTCAGGCTCGATTGGACCTTCCGTCTTGGTGGATCTTTCGTCTCGTTGGACATTCATGCTCGACTGGACCTTCCATCTAGGTGGATCTTTCGTCTCGTTGGACATTCAGGCCCGATTAGACCTTCCGTCTCAGTGGATCTTTCATGTCGTTGGACATTCAGGCTCCTCGATTGGACCTTCCGTATCGGTGGATCTTTCGTCTCTTTGGACATTCAGGCTCGAATGGACCTTCTGTATCAGTAGATTTTTGGTCTCGTTGGACATTCAGTCTCGATTGGACCTTCTGTCTAGTGGATCTTTCGTTTCGTTGGACATTCGGGATCGATTGGACCTTCGTATCGGAGGATCATTCGTCTCGTTGGACATTCAGGGTCGATTGGACGTTCAGACTTGGTGGATCTTTCATCTCGTTGGACATTCAGGCTCGACCGGACCTCCCATCTAGGTGGATCTTTCGTCTCGGACATTCAAGCTCGATTGGACATCCGTCTCGCTGAATCTTTTGTGTCGTTGGACATTCAAACTCAAATGGACCTTCCGTATCGGTGGATCTTTCGTGTCGTTGGACATTCAGGCTCGAATTACCTTCTGTATCGGTGGATTTTTGGTCTCGTTGGACATTCAGGCTTGACTGGACCTTCTGTCTCAGTGGATCTTTCGTTTCGCTGGACGGTCGGGCTCGATTGGACCTTCCGTGTCGGTGGATCTTTCGTTTCGTTGGGCATTCAGGTTCGATTGGACCTTCAGTCTTGGTGGATCTTTCATCTCGTTGGACATTCAGGCTCCATTAGACCTTCAGTCTTGGTGGATCTTTCATCTCGTTGGACATTCAGGCTCGATTGGACCTTCTGTCTTGGTTGATAGTTCGTGTCGTTGGACATTCAGACTCGATTGGACCTCCTGTATTGGTGGATCTTTCATCTGGTTATAGATTCAGTCTCGATTGGACCTTCCGTCTCGGTGGATCTTTCGTCTTGTTTGATATTCAGGCTAGATTGGACCTTCCCTCTCGGTGGATTTTTTGTGTCATTGAACATTCAGAGTGAATTGGACCTTCAGTCTTTGTGGATCTTTCATCTCGTTACACATTCAGGCTCGAATAGCCCTTCCGTCTCGGTGGATCATTCGTCTCGTTCGACATTCAGGATCGAATGGACCTTCCGTCTCGGTGGATCTTTCGTCCCGTTGGACATTCAGGCTCGATTGAACCTTCCGTATCGGTGGATCTTTCGTCTCGCTGGACATTCAGGCTCAATTGGACCTTCTGCATCCGTCAATCTTTCGTCTCGTTGGATATCTAGGCTCGATGCACTTTCTATCTAGATGCATCTTTCTTCTCGTTGGACATTCAGGCTGGATTCGACCTTCCGTATCGGTGGATCTTTCGTCTCGTTGGACATTCAGGCTCAATTGGACCTTCAATCTCGGTGGATATTTCGTGTCGTTGGACATTCAATCTCGATTGGCACTTCCGTATCGGTGGATCTTTTGGCTCGTTGAACATTCAGGCTCGAATTAAACTTCTGTATCGGTGCATTTTTGGTCTCGTTGGACATTCAGGCTCGATTGGACCTTATTTCTCGGTGGATCTTTTGTTTCGTTGGACATTCGGTTCGATTGGACCTTCCGTATCGGTGGATCTTTCGTCTCGTTGGACATTCAGGCTCGATTGGACCTTCAGACTTGGTGGATCTTTCATCTCGTTGGACATTCAGGCTCGACTGGACCTTCCATCTCCGTGGATCGTTAGTGTAGTGGGACATTCAGACTCGATTAGACCTTCAGTCTTCGTGGATCTTTCATCTTGTTATACATTCAAACTCGAATGGACTTTTCGTCTCGGTGGATCTTTCGTCTCGTTGGACATTCAGGCTCGATTGGGCCTTCCGTATCGGTGGGTCTTTCGTCTCGTTGGACATTACTCTCGATTGGACCTTCCGTCTCGGTGGATGTCTCGTCTCGTTGGACATTCAGGCTCGATTGGACCTTCCGTCTCACTGGATCTTTCGTGTCGTTAGACATTGACTGAGATTTGACCTTCAGTCTTGGTGGATCTTTCTAGTTATGCATTCACGCTCGATTGGACCTCCGTATCGGTGGACCTTTATTCTCGTTGGACATTCAGGCTCGATTGGACCTTCAGACTCGGTGAATCTTTCCTCTCGTTGGACATTCAGGCAAGATTGGACCTTCCGTCTCGGTGGATCTTTCGTCTCGTCGGACATTCAGGCTCGACCGGACCTTCCATCTAGGTGGTTCTTTCGTCTCGTTGGACATTCAGGCTCGATTGGACCTTCCGTCTCGGTGGATATTTCGTGTCGTTGGACATTCAAACTCGATTGGACGTTCCGTATCGGTGGATCTTTCGTGTCGTTGGACATTCAGGCTCGAATTAACCTTCTGTATCGGTGGATTTTTGGTCTCGCTGGATATTCAGGCTTGATTGGACCTTCTGTCTCAGTGGATCTTTCATCTCGTTGGACATTCAGGCTCGATTGGACCTTCTGTCTCGGTTTATAGTTCGTGTCGTTGGATATTCAGACCCAATTGGACCTTCAGTCATGGTTGATCTTTCATGTCGTTATACATTCAAACTCGAATGGACCTTCCGTATTGGTGGATCTTTCGTCTCGTTCGACATTCAGGCTGGAATGGACCTTCCGTGTCGGTGGATTTTTCGTCACGTTGGATATTCAGGCTCGATAGGACGTTCAGTATCCGTGGATCTTTCATCTCGTAGGATATCAGGCTCGAATGAACGTTCCCTCTCGGTGGATCTTTCGTCTGGTTGGACATTCAAGCTCGATAAGACTTTCCGTCTAGGTGGATCTTTCATGTCGGACATTCAGGCTCGAATGGGCCGTCCGTCACCGTGGGTCTTTCGTCTCCTTGGGCATTCAGGCTCGAATGGACCTTCTGTATCGTGGATTTTTATTCTCGTTGGACATTCAGGCTCGATTGGACCTTCCGTATCGGTGGATCTTTCGTCTCATTGGACATTCACGCTCGATTGGACCTTCCGTCTCAGTGGATCTTTCGTCTCGTTGGACATTCAGTCTCGATTGGTCATTCCGTATCGGTGGATCGTTCGTCTTGTTGGACATTCAAACTCGATTGGACCTTCCGTATCGGTGGATCTTCGGTCTCGTTGGACATTCAGGCTCGATTGGACCTTCCATCTCGGTGGATCTTTCGTGTCGTTGAACATTCAGAATTGATTGGACCTTCAGTCTCGGTGGATCTTTCATCTCGTTATACGTTCAGGCTCAATTGGACCTTCCCATCGGCGGATCTTTCACTTCGCTATACATTCAGGCTCGATGGGACCTTCTGTATCGGTGGACCTTTCGTTCGTTTGACATTCAAAGCTAGATGGAACGTTCCGTATTGGTGGAGCGTTCGTCTCGTTGAATATTCAGGCTCAATTGGACCCTCCGTATCAGTGGATCTTTCGTCTCGTTGGACATTCAGGCTCGAATGGAGCTTCCATATCGGTGAATCTTTCGTCTAGTTGGACAATCAGGCTCGAATGGACCTTACGGCTCGGTGGATCTTTCGTCTCGTTGGACATTCCGCCTCGGTGGATCTTTCGTGTCGTTGGACATTCAGGGTTGATTGGATTTTATTTATTTATTTAGAAATACTGCAGGCAGCATCGCTGCCCAAGCAGGAGAGGGTTACAAAAGGTGATTGTACAATGCATGTTCAAATGCACCAACACTTGTACATTCCATAATCGATAGGGGCAAACAGTTCTATTGTTCTATGGTGTTAGGAAAAAAAGACTTCTGAAATATTTTAGTGCGGGCGAAGTACGGACGTATGGTCTTGCTGTGATTGATCCTCGATGACCTTTGTGGTGCGGGAAGCAGATAATCTTCGCGTAACAGGCCGGTTTTGTTATCGTACAGTAGATAAAAAAATTTGAGGCTGGCGACCTGGAGGCGGACTTGAAGTGGCGGCAAGGCGAGTTTCCTTATCATATTTGTTACTGATGACGATGTTCTGTAATCTGACAAAATGAACCGTGCAGCAACACACTGGATACATTCAATCTTGGTAATATTTTTGGCATGAAACGGATCCCAAACTATTGATGAGTACTCGAGGACTGGGCGAACCAAGGTGCGATAAGCTTCTAATTTAATATTAGAAGGACATCCTTTCAGTTTTCTTCTCAAAAAGCATAGCTTCTGAAAGGCTTTGTTGCAAATATTATCAATATGCGCATTCCATTTCAGATTATTAGTAATTGTTAAGCCCAAGTATTTCACAGACGTTACAACTTCGAGATCACGGTTTTTAATAACATAAGTGTGAATAAACGGATTCTTTTTGTTGTAAATACCATCGAAACTGATTTTGAAAAATTAATTTCCATTCCCCTCTTATCACACCAGCCCACGAGCTTACAAACATTTTCATTCAGTACAGCCTGACAAGAACCACTCTTGATAACAGAGTAAACAACACAATCATCTGCAAACAATTTGACCTTTACACCGTCACCAATATCCTTTGCAATATCATTGATGTACACTAAGAACAGCAAGGGTCCCAACACTGAACCCTGCGGCACTCCTGACAAGACACGTAGACTATCCGACCTAACACCGTCGCATTCCACAAACTGGGTACGGTTTTCAAGGTAAGCCTTTATCCATCGAACTATAATGTCGGGTAAACCAATCTCTGTTACTCTAGCCAGAAGTAAATTGTGCGGCACCCGGTCAAATGCCTTTGACAGATTTAAAAATACAGCATCTATTTGTTGGTGATTATCAATTGCGGTTGCGAAGTCATGAATGACACTTACTAGTTGTGTTACTGTGGATACCTTGCGCCTAAATACATGTTGGTACTCCACAAAAAAGTTGGTATCCTCAAGGTGCTTCGATATATGGCTTGCTATTATATGTTCTAATATTTTGCAGCAGGTACTAATCAATGAAATTGGCCTGTAGTTTTTTGCGTTTAATATGTCACTTATTTGGGTATGGGAATTACCTTCGCTGTCAACCAGTCAAAGTGCTCTGCATGAGCGATGCCTCAAAAAGTACATAGAGTTAGTGCGAAAGTATTTCAGAATATCGTTTTAGAAAGATGTTTGGTATGCCATCCGTGCCGCATGACTTTTTTACATCAAGATTTAAAAGAAGTGCGAATATGCCTTCTTGGTGTAATACCAAATCGGGAATTGGAATGTGTGTTGACGATCCGCAAGATTCATTTTGGGTACAGAGGAATGCTGGTTGCGAGAAAGACTGTAAAAACGTGGAATTAAATTCATTTGTAATCTCTTGAAGAAGAGTGGTGGTTTTACCATTAATCTTGAGCTGTTTGGTCTGCCGCTTAGTGTCTGATAAAAAGCGCCAAAATTTCTGAGGCGATTCCTTCAGGAAAGTTGAAAGCGTTTGGCAGTAAAACTTAGAACGTGCAGTACGCAATTTGATGAGCAGGTCATCCTTCATGGTGCGCAGTTCAGAAGTTTTTACCTTCGCCTTGCGCTTTCGAGAAATTCGCCGCTTTAGTTGAATTATCTCTCGTGTGATCCAAGGGTTGTGGTGCCTAATTTTCTTTTTGCGCGGTGGAAAGTATGCAGAAATACATGACGTGACCAGAGTTTTAAATCTGTCCCAGAGGTATGAAATGTCGCCACCAAGCTGAAATTGATCGAGACTGAAGTGCAAGCTGTCTAAGATAGCTTCATCGTCTGCGGCCGAAGAATCAGGGAATGTTTGGACAGGATGGGTTATTTTCTTTTTTCTACGCACATCTAATGACAGCTGGATGAGCTTGTGATCGGAAATTCCATCGCACGTAGTTACGGAAGAGCTTTCAGGAAAATTAGTAAATATTAGGCCTAGCGTTGATTGGGTTGTTTCGGTAATGCGAGTGGGACTTTTTACTAATTGCTCTAAATTGTAAAAAAGTGTAGAATCAAGGAGCAGGCGTGCGCTCTCCGTGTCTTGAGTGCCAGAAACTGACATCTGGTTCCAATCAATGCACGGCAGGTTAAAATCCCCAGTCAATATTAATTTGTCTTTTGGGCGAAGAATACACTCTAGGTGAGCATTTAGGGCTGGCATGTAACTTGATGGGCTTTTGGGAGGCCTGTAAATGACGCTAAAAATAGCAGATAAATCGTGATAATTGATGCGACACTAAATGCTTTCGTGGTCGGGAATATCCTCGAGTCGAACGCAGTCAACTTCATTTTTTAGAATTCATTGTTGCATTCTATACGAATACATTGTTGCATTCTAAGCGTGTCAATGTCTGTGACAAACGGTTCGGATTTGGATTGGATTGGAGTATACTTCATTTATGCCCGCAGGTCGGCGTTTTTGCGTGCCGTTACTCGCGAGTCTCGTTCTTTTCGAGCACCCTTAGGACCTGCTGGACGGCCCAGAGTTGATGTTCGCGGTCGTAGCTCTTCGCGGCTTCTTTCGGCCGTGGCGGACAAACATTCTGTCGCAGACAAGCTACATGGAAATGCGGCCTTGTAAGCACACCCATTTAGTAGCATGCGCCCTTTTAATGCGTCTTCCTTAGCTGATTATTTCAAGAGTCATAAATATTACAGTCACGTTTATATCGCACTTTTGCATGCCCCAATGATTCTGCAGTCCATAAAATCCGGATGCTCTAAGTGCGAACACGTGAAGGAAAGCAAATGAGAGAAACATGCTCTTAGACAAATTCAACAGCTGTCGCCTTGCTGATGAAATTACGGAAGCCGATGACCGCCCAACCATGTTTCATGCCGCGAAATCGGCGGTGCACTTGCCAGGTCCAGCGGCACGTAGCAGAAGACGCGTCGCTAGCAGACAAGAGAAGCGCGGCAAAAATGAACTCAGTAGCCGCTGTGCGTATAAACCGAACCTGCTGGACACGTGCTAACACGTACGGTTTCGTAAGTTGAAAGAAAATTTTGCCGAGACTTCATTTTAGCCAGAGAAATGCAGCAGGGGCTCCCGCATTTAGGAGAGGGGAGACTGCAGAACGGGCCGGCGATCTTTCCGTATACATCTTGCACGCCTAGAAAACACCATCTCCCAAGTACCAGATCGAGTTGAAAGTGGCGATCATCCGACAAAGCTGTTCCACAGTGCGAACCGGATCCGAGACATTGGACATACCTGTGGAACGACCTTTGTGGGTGCTCCCTCCGACATTACACTTTGAATGTCGGCGCATCACGTTTGCAGCCATTCGATCATTGTTTCCCCTATCCCACAGTGCCGAATAAAGGTGCGGTCAACATGTTCGAAAGGCATAGTTGGAGTACCGCAATACACATCACTCCCTTCTCCGCGGCCTTACAGACAGGCCTCATTCGATGTAAGTTTTTATTGATGGGGCGTGGTCGGCCAAAGCGGTGGCGGCATCGCGCACTGGCGGGAGGAAGTAGAGGCGGCCTTTTGCGACTACCACAGAGAACGTATCGAATGCAGACCGAGCCCGAACTGCATGCCGCCTGATTTACTTGCAGCCTTTCCCACGGTACCCGGCGACACGAAAGACCAAGGGAGATCGCAAAACAGAGAAACTCCCTGACCAAGTCACCTGGACCCAGGCGGGATTATCGCCGAATTCCATCAAGCGTTTCACCAAGAACTAGGCCTCATTTTAGCGACCGTTCTCGAAAAAAAATCACGCAATAAAAGCGGCTCCCTCACTCCATGCCGGAAAGTCGCCTAGTTCTAGTCCCCCAAAAGACCAAATCCGATACTTTACCAGCTGTGACTGACTCCCGCCCAATCACATAATTGTCGACCGACTTTAAAATTCTCGCCGGTATCCTAGCTCAATGCGTCGAGATGGCCCTCCAAGGTGTGGTTGGTGAACATAAAATCTGCGGCTTCAAAGGTCTAGCCACTGAGGCAAGCCGCGATCGCTTACCAAACGACATGCTATGCAGAGTGCAACACTTGTTTTGTATGCAGGGTTTTGTGACATTACAAAAGCGAATGTGAAAATTTCTTTTGAGTACTTCGTTTCTTCGATAGTGCGGTGATGGCGGACGGAGCTCAGTGGCGTAACCACACAGCCAAGCTTCAGTGCAAGGATTTCGTAACAGTGATACCAATTTTAACCGAAACTTCAAGCAGTTTAGCTAACTAATAAGTAAGATAAAACAGTCGCCATTCACCAGCGATATACTCGTTCAGCCCTTATGATTTCACATGAACTTGTATGCGAACGCCTTAAGTAGGGCAAAGAAGATAAAGCTTGACGTCATTCAGAAGCGGCGAAGTGATGGCTAAAAGCATTGGCTATACTAGTTGGGTCACTAAATACTTCAGAGTTGCGTCTTATTTTTGTTAGGCATGTTGGGTGATCGTCGCCATTAAGAAATTGTTTATTAACCTCCCAATTGCGCCTATTGTCATTTCCATTTTTGAGATGAAATTTTGATAAGAGCCCCGTTCAGCGTGCCTTATCAAAGTGGACAATGTGTTGGAATGTTTATTTAATCGCGATCGTAAGGCAGTATTAAAAGGCTGCGATTAAATTTTTGTGAATGTTACTTTTCTTGTTTATTGATTTCATTAATGCCGCAGTAATCCACGGGCTTCTGGGTGAACGACACCAGTGCACAGCTTTAATGGTCGTCGCACGCTGCTGAATGCAGGCACTAAGTTTCGCCGAAAACAATTCGAAGGCTTTTTCAGTGCACTTTTCTTCGTTTACAGGCTTTAAATCAACAGCTTGAATGACTTGTGTAAAGTTCTCCCAGTTAAATGATGTCTTGCAAGCGTTGTTACTATTCCTAGTGCTTTTGGAAGGTAAACAGAAAAACTTGGGATTATGATCGGTAATTGTGTAGTCAATTACTCCGGCTGTTCAATCAGTGAAAATAATGGACGGGATGTGGTCTATCAATGTGCCAGAGCCTCTTAGATTTGATCGAGTTGGGTACAGAATTGAAGAAGACACACCAATGCTGCGCAAACATTGCATGTATTCATAACATTATTCACTGTCAGGATCGAAGATATTGTTACCCGCCGCTGTCGTGGATGACGACGACGACGACGAGGGACGTTTTTGTGCTCGGGAAGGAAGACGAGGATCACGTCTGATTCCGGCCTGCTTTGCAATCTGCAGTAAATACTGGGAATAGTGGGAATACATTGTTCTCCTCGTGTATCCTCGTAACATCTTTTGTTCGAGGGGCGGGGTATCGATATCCTCCGGCGCCCCTGCTCTGCATCGTCTCTCCTTGGACCCAAGGCTCCAGTTGGGGTTCCAAGCTCTACCAACAATTATGGAGCTACGCTGTGGGTGCACGTATTCTGTGACAACCATGCAGCAAGGCACTCAAACATTCCCACCAATGGCTCTTCCTCCCATCGTCATCTCGCAGCCGCGTGACCCCAGTAAGTTCTCCGGCATCGGTAACGTCGACGTTGACGACTAGCTGAAAATGTATGAACGCGCCAGCCTCCACAACAGGTGGGACCAGACGGTCATGTTAGCCAATGTGAATTACTACTTAAAAGAGCCCGCACTTGTCTGGTATATGACAAACGAGGAGACCATCACAAGCTGGGACGAGTTCAAAGATGAGCTGAGGAAATTGTTCGGCCAGTCTACGGTTCGCCAGATTGCCGCAAAAAACGAACTCGCATCCCGAGCCACGTCTGCGACGGAACCCTACGTTTCGTACATCCTAGACGTGCTGGCTCTAGCCAGAAGGTTGATCGCAACATGCCCGAGTCAGAAAAAGTCAGCCATGTGCTTAAAGGTATTGCCGGCGATGCTTTCAATTTGCTTGTCTTTAAGAACTGCACAACTGTGGACGCAATGATTGCTGAATGCCGACGCTTCGAGGAGGCAAAAAGCCGCCGGATCGGTCAGCACTTCGCCCGGCTGCCGAATACTGCCGCGACATCGACGTGTGAGGACACGCCCCTACGACATCCCGAAGCGGCCCCATCTCCGGCGTTAACACGACTTATCCGCCAGGAGGTCGAAGCCATGACCCCTGCTACTTTGGCACCGTATCTGGCTGGACCTGATGCCGCTACTGTCTCGCTCATTCAGACGGTCGTCTGTGAAGAAATCGACAACTTGGGCGCGTGGTCTATTTGCGCTTTTCATCATACCGGCAACTGCAATCCTTGCCCCGCCCAACCTGCCAGGCGTCAGTATTTGTTTCCTCGTGCTCGCAACCCCGGAGAATGGCGCACACCTGACGACCGACAAATCTGCTTCCGCTGCCGCGGCGTACGGGTTTTCCGAGTTATCGGCATTTTGGAACTCCCTCTCATCGATCTCCGTCCTACCAGGCGCAAGACATCTTCCCCGCCGATGCCTCCACCTCCCGACCTAGCCGCTCCCCTTCCCCTCACCGCCGGGAGTCGCCTTCGCCGCAAGCTCGCCGCTCGCCTTCTGCCGCCTAAAACAGTCCCCCATCGTCGGAAAACTAAATGGTGCATCGCCGAGAGGTAGCGCTGAATGAACGACCCCGCCCTCAAATCCTCTGTCCACTGAACCTGCCCGGCCCAATCTTATCAATGTAAAACTCGATGACGTCCCGGATCAAGCATTAGTTGACACAGGCGCGCACATATCTGTCATGAGTTGAAAACTGCGCAATGAACTTAAGAAAGTTATGACGCCTGCTCCACCTCGCATGGTGCGTGTCGCCGTTGGAAGAGTCTCTACTATACTCGGCATGTGCACTGCACGCGTAACAATAGACGATCGTCCCATTTCTGTTTTGTTCAATGTGCTTCCGCAATGTCCCCATGACCTCATACTGGGCCTGGACGTTTTGGGCGAACACGCTGCCCTCATTGACTGTGCTTCGGGTTTCGTGCGCCTTGAACTTACACAAGTAGCTACAACGGCCGACGACATGCCCTGCCACTTCCGCTCCATGAAATTCGTTAGGTTATCGCCGCGAGCTGCCACGTGCGTCCCTTTGCAGTGTTGTACGTAACGGCGTTCCAAGGAACGGCGTTCCTGGAACTAGTTCCTTTTTGGAGGAACGGAGGAACGCCACCGTTCCATTAAGGATCGGTGGAACTGTAACGGTAACTCGTTAGATTTTTGAAGGAACGGCAGGAACGGCGTTCCTGCCGTTACATCACTAGGATTTGGCTGTTTTTGATGCCAAAGCTCGAGTACAAAAATCACAAGTAGTCATGTTTCTCTTCCTATATGGTGCCCCATTTGCCCGCCCTTCAGCGGATTGTGCTTCCTCGAAGGTTAAAGGCAGAAAAATAACCACGCAGTGGTTCGCAGCTTAGGCTTGCTTTCATGCCGGTTGAGCTTACGCGGCGTTCGACGGGTGAACAGCGCTGCCGCAAGGATGCTTTTCACCTTTCATCGTTTGTCTGGGGTGGCCAAAATGCACGTCTGGCCGATAGAATTGTTGGCGCCGCAGGTTCCTTGTGAAACCACCCCTTCTGTATATTGTCAGGGGTAATTACAGCATTAGTGCTCGCGAGGCGCGGGTGCGTTGTTGTCGGGGCAGTTGCGCTCGCTGTGAGGTCATTCAAAGGGTCGCCGGCTCTCGAAAGAGCTGGGCGCACCGCAGTGTCTCGGGATGTTGTACTGCTCGAAGTTACAGAGTACGCGCGCAGTTCGTCACGGCGCGGTCTGTCGCCGATCTGGCGGGAATGGGCCGACGGGAGCGCAAGGTGCTTTTGTATTGCATGCGTCGTGTTGATAAAGGGCAGTAATTCTGTCACTGTTGGGCATATTTTCGTCGCGCGCCGTATGGACAATACCTGAGAGAGGCCGCCCGACGGTCAACTTCCAGCGCTCAGAGTTGCTGTAGTTGGTCGGTTTCAAGTTAAACCTGTGTTATACTTGTGCCTTGATGAATACCTGGAAGTTTGAGGGAGAGTGTTAGTGTGGATCACGTGATTGTTTGTGCACAAATATTTGGGTTTTGTTGCCCTGGCCAATCAGCGGCTCAGTGTGTGTTAGAACTTAGTAGGTCCTCGAGGCTTGGTTTTAGTTTAATAAAACCGAAGTGCTTGGTGTTCTTGGACAGTCAGAGCGAGAACTATAAAGTCCATTTACAGAAGCTTGAGTCCGGTCGGTTGACAGAACCAGAGCGAACGCGGAGCCCCTCGTGAGTTAGCTAGGTTTAGCCAGAGAAGACTCTGGTTTAGCTGAGATAATTTAAGCATTTCTGTTTTTTATGTGAACTTCGTTTATCGGGGGCGCAGGAATCGCGCGGCGCGGAGACTGACCATAAGAGAGAGAGATAGCTGTTTTTTTTTCGTTTTGTTTGAGCAAGTAGCAAGTTGGGTCTTCGTGGGTCTACCGGACATTTGAGAATCATCGAACGCCATCTTGCCTGCTCCGGCACCAACCTGGATTCTGTCGCCTGCTGCAATGTGTTTTCTTACTCTCAAATTTGTGCTGTACGATCCGCAACGCTGCACTTTTGTAACCCCCTTAACCAAATCCTGCAAAGGGTCAAAGGGTCCTGTAAAGTATTTTAAATAAACTGTAATATTGAATCTAATGCAAGAAATTTAATTATCTTCCTACACGTGAGTAACTTTGTATTTGCACATCTGACGCGCAGGAACCTTACTGCGTCTAATATATGTGTTGCACATATAATAGACGAGCACCAAAAACGCAGTTAGACATGTCTGGGGTTTGTGCGGTGCTTCCTGAAAAAAAAATTTGTCATGGAGCGTTCCTTTGGATTCTTTTTATTTCTAGATAATCTGCTGCCGGCGGTGTTCATATTCGTATAATATACGTAGTTCGATTATAGTTTTGAAATTCTAACTCTATTTTACCTATCAGACCCTATATTTTAATTTAAAAAATCGAATGTAACGTTAAAGTAACGAAACGTTCCAATTTTTGAACTGGAACTGGAACGCGTTCCTTTCGAAATAAAGGAACTTGTAACGGTAACTCGTTTCAAAATTGGGAAGGAACGAGGAACGAGGTTTCGTTCCTATTTTAGAGGAACGTGTACAACACTGTCCCTTTGTCACTTTGCCCTCCAGTTGAAGACGGGGATTACGTGATCTCGCCTATCACGGACATTTTGCTCTCACGTGACGTGACCCTTCCTCATACCGTCGCGAGAGTTCAAAACAACCAAATCAGCGTCCCTGTTTTCCATTTCGGCCACATTCCCCAAATCCTCCCAATTGGAATGTATCTTTTAACTCTTTCTCCCTTGACACGCTCAGACATCTTCAGTTTGTCTGCGTCAGCGTCCCCGTCATCTTCCCATGGTCCACACCCTTCCGGTTCTTCTGAAGACCCTTTTGACCAGATGATCGCCGCAAATCTCCCGTCTGCACAAGCGGAAGACTTTCGCCGCGTGTTGGCCCGTTATCGTGACATTTTCGATCTCGGCAACCGTCCCTTTGGCCACACCACTCTAGTGAGATACCGCATTAAAACGGGCGACGCAACCCCTGTCCGTTGACGGCCATACCGTGTGTCTGTAAGCGAACGCCCAGTTATTTAACAAGAAGTTGATAAAATGCTCGCTAAGGACATTATCGAGCCCTCGGTTAGCCCATGGGAATCACCCGTCCTCTTAGTGAAGAAAAAAGGATAACACCTGGAGATTGTGTGGAATATCGGCACCTGAATGAGATAACAAAAAAAGACGTATACCCGTTGCCCCGCATCGATGATGCCCTCGATTCCCTTCATGGTGCTCAATATTTCTCATCGATCCACCTGCGTTCAGGTATTGGCAAATAACTGTCGACGATATGGACCGAGAGAACACCGCTTTTATCACGCCAGACAGATTTTATCAGTTTAAAGTCATGCCTTTCGGGTTATGCAATGCGCCAGCAACCTTCGAGCGCATGATGGACTCGCTCCTTCACGGCCTTAAGTGATATAACTGCTTGTGCTATCTTGATGATGTTATCGTTTTTTCTCCAACATTCGAAAGCCGTCTTCAACGCCTCTTCGCAGTTCTCGAGATTTTTCGTTCCGCTGGCCTTCAACTTGACGCATCCATCAAAGTGCCATTTTGGACGGCGACAGCTTACCATCCTTGGTCATGTCGTTGACGCCACTGGTATTCAGCCCGACCCTGCTAAAATCCGTGCCGCCAAATACTTTCCCCAACCTATGTCTGCGACAGATGTCCGCAGCTTCGTCGGGCTGTGTTCTTACTTTCGGCGTTTCATTAAGAACTTCGCCGATGTTGCCCGACCCCTAACAGACCTATCGCAACATAACGTTCCCTTTTCTTGGGAACCTCTGCAAGCAGAAGCTTCCTCTGCTCTTATCGTCCTGCTAACCAGACCTCCCATCTTGGCACATTTTGACCCTTCTGCCCCTACGGAGCTCCGCACAGATGCAAGCGGCTACGGTATCGGAGCCGCCTTTTATCTCGGAGTGCGTCTATTCAATAACTGAATCCAGAAGCACCATGAAGCACCATCATCCGGAAGCACCATGAAGCCTCCCTCCTATCAGCGGGCAGCAAGCAAAGGTTATTCTCTTTTAAAAAACTGGAGAGACGTCTAACGGGTACACGGTGTCAGCTGGATTATTGCGCAAGAGAATATCCACACCTGCTGAAACACATCGGGAACTTTATGCCTCAGGGCATCTCCCCGCCACCGTACGGACCATGGTCAAGAGTTCGTGCTACGTCACTGACCACCATGCCCTTTGCTGGCTTTCGCCTTTACGAGATCCTACTGGCCGCCTTGAACGTTGCGTTTTGCGTCTCCAGGAATACACGTTTCTGTTGTGCACAGATCAGGAAAATTACACCAAAACGCACACTGCTTGTCCCGATATCCCGTCGATCAGCCCGACATCATCTGCCATGACACCGACGCCGTCGTTTTTGACAATAACGTTTTGCACCATTTAGCCGATGAACAACGCCGCGACGACTCCTTACGGTCCCTAATCGAGACTCTATCCTCTAACCTCTCGGACCCATCGTGCCGCCTTTATCACCTCTAAGACGGTACTTTATATCGACGAAATCTCTCCTGCGACGGACCTGAGCTGTTACCGGTCGCACCAAACCAACTTCGCCTAGACATACTTCAACAGTTCCACGATCATCCCACAGCTGGACATCTTGGCGTAGCTCGCACCTACGACCGTATCAAGCGTCGTTTCTTTTGGCCGGGTTTATACCGTGCTGTGAAACGTTACGTTAACGCCCACGACACCTGCCAACCCCGCAAAACACTAACTTCTCTCCCAGCTGGGCCGCTTCAACCATTGGACGTCCCGTACGAACCATTCTTCCGAGTTGGCCTCGACCTCTTGGGGCCCTATTCCCTACGTCGACCGCAGGTAACAAGTGCGTTGTGGTGGCCACTGATTATGCAACCCAGTATGCCATCACCCGTGCTGTTCCTACCAGCTGCGCCACCCACGTCGCAGACTTTCTGCTCAACGACGTCATTCTCGTCCACGGAGCCCCTAAGCAGCTGCTTGCTCATCATGGCCGCTACTTCTTTTCCAAAGTTATCGATGAGTTTCTCTGCTCGTGCTAGACTAAAAATAAATGGGCAACCGCTTACCACCCCTAAACAAATCGCTTAACGGAGCGACTCAATCAAACCCTGACAAATATGTTATCTATGTACGTCTCCCCCGACCACCGTGATTGGGACGTTGCTCTGCCGTACGTAACCTTCGCGTACAATTTCTCTTGCCACCACACTGCAGGGTATTCCCCGTGTGGAAAATACCATCGCCACTGTTCTCCGGAGCATGCACGAAGACAAAGAAGACCCCGAGATGCGACGGAGATGCTGAGGGATAGCTCGCTTCTCGCGGCACGACGCTCGCCCCTCGCGGAATCGAACGACGAAGACACCATGGGTGCCACGAAAATAAACCCTCTGCTTCTGCTTGGAGAGCTTCATTTTTCGACTCCCGCCACACCTTGGCTCAACACCCCGTTTTACCTACTATACGGTCGACACCCCAATATGCCATTGGACACTTTGGTTCCCTCGGAGGCAAGCCCCACTGAATATGCCCATGACGTCATCGGTAAAGCCGACGCGGCTCGTCAAATTGCACGCGCCAGTCATACGACATCCCAGGCCTCCAGCAAGCTTCGCTACTATAAGCACCATTCCACAGCCACATTTCATCCAGGTACCCTCGTGCTTCTGTGGACACCGACGCGTCGTGTGGGCCTTTCCGCTAAACTCTTTCCTCGCTACTCTGGCCCTTATCGAGTCGTGCGCCAAGTCACTGACGTGACTTAAGAGATATCCCCACTCCAGCTCTCGCCTGCCCAGCCCCCAACAGACATTGTGCACGCTGTACGGCTCAATCCACATGTTTGCCCCAGCCTAACAGCTCCGGGACGGCGCCTCGTGGGGGGGGGGGTTGTTACCTGTCGGTGTCGTAAATGACGGCGACGACGACGAGGGACGTTTTTGTGCTCGGAAAGGTAGACGAGGATCACGTCAGATTCCGGCCTGCTTTGCTATCTACAGTACATACTGGGAATAGTGTAAATAATTGTGTTCCCTCTTCTATCCTCGTAACAATATTAATATTTATAACCCCGCATATTATAATATTTTTATTTTCATTTGCCAAGGTGTTTAAAATTTTCTCGAGCTGGGAACAAAATTCTGAGTACGAAGACGACGGGCAACGATAAATGGATGCAATTATAGAGTTACGCTTGTTTATTGATAAGACGCTGTGATGAAACTCAAACCAAACTGTTTTGCAAAGAAGATTAATAAACGATAAATCATGACGACGCGTATATGATAAAGATGACTTGATAAGCATTGCGGATCTACCAGCACGGTATGTGTCACGACTGCAATGCTCTGAGGTATACCCCGGCAGCCCGTACAACGTTTCATCGCGGCGTGACAACCAAGTCTCAGATAAAGATATGAAAGAAAAATAATGATTGCTTATGAAAAGAAAACCGTGAAGATCATCGTAATGCTTACGTACACTGCTGACGTTAAGGTGGACGAGTGATAATAAACCGGAATTTTTCATGTAGCAACGATTTTGCTATGGCACAAGAAAAAACACTCTTGTCAGTGTTGGCTCAAAATACCAAAGCAATCGCATGTTAGAATATGCTCAGGTCATCCACACAAGAGATGCGATGCACACGACTGTCGTCAGACTTCCTAGCTTTAATTGTGCAGTTATCAGTCCAAAGATGCTTCCATTCTTTATCCTTCTTGAGTGCAAGCGCTTGAGCAAGAAGTCGTTTTCGGTCAGGCGTAAGGTGGTCTTTCACATACAAAAGGCTGCTCGCGCTTTGCGACAACCCGATAGCCGCTGTGGTTAAACGGGCCTTCCTAGCCTTACTTGAAAATTCGGCCTTCTTATCTCTCGAGCATAATCGCGCGATAATAGCGAGTTTTAGCTGACCGTTTTTTACGGTCCGCTCCGCTCCGATAGCAAGCGGGAGCGGCATCGCGCATGCGTGGCGCGCCTGCCCGCTAACGTGGCCCTCGTTTCGCTGCGCGGGCCGCCACTACCGGAGCGGACCGTCAAAAACGGTCAGCTAAAACTCTCTAATGTTGGTTCCATTCTCCGCAGGGACGCGATGAGCGGTATCGATATCGGACGCAGTGACTGGAAAGCCAATCTTATTGCCAGTGGCTAGTACAATAGCCAAGGAATTTTCGCCCTTCGTTGTCGCCAACGAGTTTTTTAGTAAGCATACTAGAGAGGGAACTGCGCCTGGTAATCAATGTCGTCGTGGGGGTTCATGGGAAGACCCCCTTTTTTGGCTTGGGCTCGGCATGACAATTGCATTCCTAAGGTGTTTGGGGGATTTGCTTTGTTCACTATGCATTAACACCTCTACGAGCTACGAGGAAGCCGAAATCCTCTCTGTTCTGTGGTAGCCGTTTTCGGTGAAACAGCAGGCAGTGCGTGATCGACCCTGACGTTCGTAATGCCGCAGTCGAAGGACGTATATGCCGCCGCGGAATTTGTATCCGATGAAAGAAAACAAACAAAAGGTACTTCGCGAATATAAATCGTGGTCACTGACAAAAGTCAAAAGGAAAAAAATTCACGTTTCGGAGCCCATAGGGTTTATGTTCACAATAAAGCGGGCAAGAGGCCGTCGTCAATTCATATGCAAGATATGGCGCAATGACTTCGTGTAGATTGCAGGCATGTTGCCATCAGTCCGGTTGACAGTATGAGGTGTGATGAGTGACTCGAAGAAAAGACGGGAGGCGCAATTTCTTTCCTTTGTTATGATAGCGGCGTCGTCCCAACGTATGCGGTGATTGTGCTGGCAGGCGTTCTCTGCCAGCGCATTCGTCGTTCGATTTTCTTTTGCAACGTCACGTTGATGCTCCTTCATTGTTCGTGAAAACTTGCCCGTTTCGCCGATATAAACGCAATTGCAGCCAGTGCAAGGGATTTTTTATACGACTGCCGGGAACTTGTTACTCTCCATCTTGTCCTTTAGGGTCACGAGCCTGCTGCGCAGCTTGCTTGAAGGCACGTGCGCTACACGTAAATCGTATTTAGAAAATACGCGGCAAAGTGCCTCAACTGACTCCTTGAACGTAGGGAATGGCGGCGCGCATGGTGGCCGTCTTGCTAGCGATTCCGTTCGGTCGTAGAATCTGATTTTCGATTCGTGCCACAAAATTCCTAGGGTATCCATTTGCCGACAGCTCGTGATGCCCAGTCGTCAATTCTTCCTTCAATCTCTGTTGATTGGCTCTGGTAATCAGTGCGGAGACGACAGACCTCTTGTGGGTAATTGGGTGGCATGAGCTGTACTGCAGGTAGCGCCCGGTGTCTGTCTTCTTGCAATAAACGGTGAAGGAGAGGCAGCCGTTCGAGCGACGAATGAAAACATCAAGGAACGGAAGGCACTCCCCAGTCTCTCGTTCACACGTGCATTGTATGTGAGGCTCAACCGAATTTAGGGCTTCCAAGAAGCTCGGCACGTCATCCTTAGGGAGGATGCAGAAACAGTCATCAACATATCGTAGAAAGACCTTTGGAGCGGGCTTGAAGTTGTCCAGAACCTTCTGCTCGACCGCTTTCATGACAATGTTGGTTGCGGTGACAGATATAGAGGCGCCCATAGCTGTTCCGTGGATTTGCTTGTACATTTTGTGCCCGAAGGAAAAATAAGTGTTACTGAGACACAAGCCAAATAGCTCGCTCAGTTCAGGCACGTCGAAGGGAGTCCGGTTGGCGAGTTTGGCGTCCGAACGCAGGGCTTCCATGCAGGTTTGCACTTCAAGGTCCGTTGGAACGCTAGTGAACAATGCGGTTACGTCGGAAGATACCATAACCTCGTCTTCGCGCTAAGTCAAGTCCCGTACCTTTTCTACAAAATCCTCTGAATTGGCAATATTCGTCGTTGTCCTGCCAGCTAACGGGCTCAACAATTTGTGAAGATACCCGGATAGCCGATAGAGCGGAGACCTGGTGAAGTCCACGATCGGCCTGAAAGGAACGCCAGGCTTGTGCACCTTTGGAAGGCCGTAAATAGCGGTAGCGGATCCGTTTGTACACAACAGGCGGTAATACAAATTTTTGTGTTGCGGAGAAACTAACTGAAACAGCCTTGAAAGCAGCTTTTGAAGCTGAGTCTGCAGACTGCCGGTAGGATCCTTTGCAAGGGGGGCTTAGGTATCCGCGTCCCTCAACAGGTGCAACATCTTGTCGTGGTAGTCGCTTCGGTTAAGAAGAACGGTGGCGTTACCCTTGTCAGCCGGTAGAATTGAAATGTTGTCGTTGTTTCGGAGGTTTTTGATGGCTTGTTTTCGAAGCCGTAAATCGCGTCCACGGTGTTCGCTTCTTCCAGCTCGAGAGAACGCCGATGGCCCGCGTGCGTGCCTCATCACGTACCCCCGGTGGAAGCTTGCCCACGGCTTGCTCCACGGCGCAGATAACTTTCTTCGGGTCAGGCTGAGATGTCGTGTTATAGTTCATGCCAAGGCGCAGAATTGAAGATTCCGCAGGCGTTGGCTCATCATCATCATCATCACCAGCCTGTCTACGCTTACTGCAGGGCAAAGGCCTCTCCCAGTCTTCTCCAATTACCTCGGTCCTGTGCCAACCGTGACCAATTTATCCCCGCAAACTTCTTGATCTCATCTGCCCATCTAATTTTCTGCCGCCCCCTGCAGCGCTTGCCTTCTCTAGGGATCCACTCTGTTACCCTTAACGACCAGCGGTTATCTTGCCTTCGCATTACATGCCCTGCCCACGTCCATTTCCTCTTCTTAATTTCTACCAATATGTCTTTAACACCAGTTTGCTCCCTGACCCACTCCGCTTTCTTCCTGTCCCTTAATGTTACACCTAGCATTTTCCGCTCCATTGCCCGCTGAGTCGTTCTCAATTTAAGTTGAACCCTCTTAGTCAGCCTCCAAGTTTCTGCCCCGTAGGTGAGTACCGGTAATATGCAGCTGTCATACACTTTCTTCTTCAGCGACAATGGTAGGCTGCTATTCATTATCTGGGAATGTCTGCCATATGCACCCCACCCCATTCTGATTCTTCTAATTATCTCTGCCTCATGGTTGGGATCTGAGGTCACAACTTGGCCTAAGTAGATATATTCGCTTACCACTTCCACTGCCTCGCCACCTATCTCAAACTGCTGTGCTGTCCCGAGGTTATTGATCATTACTTTAGTTTTCTGCATATTAATTTTCAGGCCCACGGTTCTACTCTGTTCGCCCAGTGCAGAAAGCATGCTTTGCAATTCGTCCCCCGAGTTACTTAGCAACGCAACGTCGTCAGCAAATCTGAGGTTACTGAGGTATTCTCCATTAACCCTTACTCGCGTTAAAAAAAAAAACTACGCAATTTTGGAATTGCACATTGGGGCTTGGGGTGCGGCCTGATCCCGGCGACCATTGCCGGCAACGCACTCCCTCACCAGAGCAGGATTGGCCACCCTGGTGTAGTAACGGCCACAACCTCCCATGAATACGTTGGCTCATACGATGACAAATTTAGGACTGCATTCTTGGGGTGCGTTTCCTTCTTTGGCCTTAAATATTCCAGTTTCTTACTTTGAGAAACTTCGCATTGTTCTTTCCTGTTGCTTGCGACGAAGTTGGCGTGAAGCTGGATGTCCCGGAAGTCATCTTGAACCAGGTGTTCGAGCTGCCGCCGAGCAAAAAATGCTTCGGTTTCCAAGCTTCTTATGTTCTTGCGGCATTCCTGGACCCGTGCAGCGAGCAGCTTCTTCACCGCCTGTCGAACGATCTGATTCCCCCATGGCGTTTTTACGGGTGTCTTCATTCGAAGCGACTTAGGCATCAGGTTCTCGTACCTGGAAGCAATGTTAAAGCTCAGATGCGTCTTGAAGGCGGCTACTCTAGAAGTGAAGGAAACACATCGCCGTATCTTGGTAACAACCTCTTGTCCTTGTTTGCTCCGATAGCTAACGTAGTCGAGTGTTCGACGAAACTGCGTCTGGTCAGGGGTCATATTTGCGAATATAAAATCGTGGTCACTGACCAAGTCAAAAGGAAACAATTTGACGTTTCGGAGCCCATACGGGTTCGTTGTTTACAATAAAGCGGGCAAGAGGCCGCCAGATATGGCGCAATGACTTCGTGTAGATTGCAGGCATGTTGCCATCAGTCCGGTTGACAGTATAAGGTATGGTTTGGATGATGAGTAACTCGGGGGAAAGACGGGAGGCCCAATTTCTTTCTTTTGCTATGATTGCGGCGGCGTCCCAACCGATGCGGTGATTGTGCTGGCAGGCGTGCTCTGCTAGCGCATTCGTCGTTCGATTTTCTTTTGCAACGTCACGTTGATGCTCCTTCATTCTTTGTGAAAACTTGCCCGTTTCGCCAATATAAACGCAATTGCGGTCAGCGCAAGGGATTTTGTATACGACTGCCGGGAACTTGTCCCTCTCCATCTTGTCCTTTAGGGTCACGAGCCTGCTGCGCAGCTTGCTTGAAGGCACGTGCGCTACACGTAAATCGTATTTGGAAAATACGCGGCAAAGTGCCTCACTGACTCCTTGAACGTAGGGAATGGCGGCGCGCATGGTGGGCGTCGAAGTACCAAAAGCTACTTCGATGAAGACAAGATACGACAGATACGGGTGCCTGAATCCGTCCTATCTTGTCATCGTCAACGACTGTTTAACGCCACGTTTTCTTTTTCCTTGTTAAACTGCAGCTGACGGTCGGTGCACCGGTTCACCACGAAGGTGACGTTTTAGATGCGACGCTCAGAGCATCTCTTGTCGGCGGCCCTGTCATTCCTGCGTGCGTCCGTTGTTGTCCGCGTGCGTCCGTTGTTGTCCACGTGCTTGTTGTTGTCCGCAGCCACACTCCCCCTCTCCTCTCCGATAGCGAACACTCTCTCGCGAGGGGCATTGGATTAGACTCGATTGGATTGGATTGGATTGGATTGGATTGCAGCAGGATGGAAAGTTGGGCGAGTTGGTGTTGCGACATGGTGACTAAACAGCGCAGAAGACGAAACACAGAGAAGAGCAAAAACAGGACGAGCGCTCGTCCTGTTTTTGCTCTTCTCTGTGTTTCGTCTTCTGCGCTGTTTAGTCACCATGTGGATTGGATTGGCTTGGCTTGGATTGGATTGGATTGGATTGGATTGGGTTGGATTTGGATTTGGATTTGGATTTGGATTGGATTGGATTAAAGTGGATTGTGTTGGATTGTGTTGCGTCATAACCGCGGCACTCTCTTTCCGTAGTCTCCTCTCCTTCGGGCGCGCTGCGCATATAACCGGTGTGCCGCTCTCCGGCGGCCTTTCGGTCGACGGTTGCTCTCCGCTTGCGCTTGAACCCCCCTCAGCGTCGCATCACACCAGGGTTCCGGCGAGGGGAGGTGGGCGTAACTTTTTATATGCACGCCGCAAAAACTTTCCAAACTCTTCAAACAACTTTTTATTTGAAATAATGGTAAAGTTATTAAAATAAGAGTCTATAAGGAGTTTACTCCCCAAATATTAACATTGTTCGTAACTTTCACCTTGGCCTGCAAAATAGCAGGAACAAACGTTCCGGGAAGAATACGCTTTACTTCCTTTTTTCTTAGTTTTAAAACAGCCTGTTTTATTTTCCACTTACATAATTGCACTCTATTTCTCGCGTTTTTGTGGAATGTTGTTTACATTTGCGGTGTCTAAAACTTTGCAATCCAAGCCAATAACGAAATCTAGTCGAGCGCATGATCTAATGGCGGTCTGTGACGACAGAGACGGCCTTGATGTGAGGCGCATAGACGTTAGCGCCACATTCCTCTCTAGTGTGTATTGTAAAAAAACTGTGTGGTTGTCGCAATGCCTTTCACCTCAACATTTGTAAGTCATGAGTACTGCTCAATATTGGACAATAGTTGGGTTAATTTTTTGTTTTTATCCTTTAGCGTTCTGTTTTCTTTGGCGAGGATCTCATTTTTTGTTTTACCGTTTCATACAGCTAATTGAATGTCTCCATGCTTAATTTCAATTCTTCAATTTCCTTACGAAGCGACTGCATCTCCTTAGCTAGCTCTGCACAGGTTGGCGGCATAGTGAAACATGTACTTACAATGACTAGAGGCAGCCGTGGCGTACGGCTAGGCAGAAAGAATGGTAGTTACAACTCGAACGGTAAACCAACCTGAGGCAAGGGGATACACAGATTAGCGCGTGCCTGCAGCCGCGACCACTGCTGCCAAGTGAAGCGGAGCCGTGGGCGACGTGGTCTCTTGTAGGATCCGCAGCCTCCAGGTGTCAGATGCGGCGGTCCGCTCACGGTGGCGTATCCGCTTGAGGAGAACGTGCCGTTGTCGCAGAAGCAAGCGAACGCACGCCGGTGGCAGTTGGTATCGGAATCCGTAACCTGAGGCAAGGGGTACACAGATTAGCGCGTGCCTGCAGCCGCAACCACTGCAGCCAAGTCGGCAGGAACGGCGCAAAAAGTAGGGATGTGCGATTCCGACAACTTCCTCCCGATTTACTTCCTCGTGGCAGCCCTTGTTCTGCAGACCAGACTGAGCGGCCCTGCAGAAGGGAAATCGAGGCGGCGCGCGGATCAACAGTCCTCAAGGCAGCTGGCGCGCTTCGCCGAACACGTAGTTCCTTTCGAACAAGCATACCAGCTCCGAGAACTCTGACGGGAACTCTTTCAGTTCGTCGAACCACTGCGAGAAAACATGTTTTTAGAAATTGGAGCAGTCCCTGGTCAATTTACGAATCCGTTGAATAATCATCGCAGGAAGGCTAAAGCGCAAATGTGAATTAACGTCGCCTCCAATAAGTTCGGCAATGCGATCTTCTGGACGCACTTAGAAACATTTTGAGACAAATATATGCTCGAATACAAAAAATAGACAGAAAAATTGGCACAGCTTGAACAAAGCTGGAGAAACAAAAAAGCTGGAGGTCGACTTAGCTTCTCCTTACACTGACAGCGGAGCCCAAGCAGCGTTGCCTAGTTACCGCTCCGGAATCCGAATGACTCTGGATTCATTTCACCTTTTCAAGATGCCGAAATAGAATGGAAATAGAATGCGGACAACGATTGAAATAATGGAATGAGAATGAAATTAAAGGGGTTGTAAAGAGCTTTCAAAAATTAGGTTTTGTGGGTAGTTATAACTGTGGAACCCTGATAAAAAACAATGCACTCCCGTTTCGTTGCGCGATATCGGCATATAGGAAAAAAATACAGTTACGATTTCACTGAGTCTTTCCTCCCCAACTCGTGAAGTGACGTCTTGGTAAGAAGCCAATCACAAAGGCAAGGTCGTCTGCACCACATGTCAGCATAGACCGGGCCCGCAGAAGGTGGGATAAAGCTACAACATTTGTGCCACGATGAACTCGTCGGTGGGCCATTATTCTCGAATGCGCAAATTCCCGGGAAATTCGCCATGCTCTTTGCGTAAGCGCAACGTAAGTAATCAGTGACGTGATGCACGTATAGCTCTGACGACATGCAGTGTAATTTGACGCGTCACTGATAAATGTCACAACTAAGCTATCAAATATTGCCCATAAAAGATATAAAAACCCTTCACATGTACTTAAAAATTAAGACGGTAGCTGAGGCTGGCAAGAGAAACATAATTGTGCAGTTCGAAATTGGCGTCAACACCACAATGCGATCGAGTAACATTGATCCCAAAGCGAGTGAAAGGGGATGTTGAGCTAAAGAACATCTTTTTACCGCATCTATTTATTCCTTTCAATCGCTTTTAGCAACATAGTTGAGCTCTCTGCTTTAATGCAAGATTTATTGCGTAATCACCTTCCCGGCAGCGTATTCCCAAACCATATCCCGTAGGGTCCCAGCAAGAAGGTTGTATAAAACTTCTGGAGTGGAGGCCGCCCATAGCGGGCAACGCGGGGAGGTGAAGTCGGACGAACCGGTCGGCGGCCATATTGCCGTGGGCAGAAAAGGCGCTGAGCCGGCAGGGACGCTGATGTGCGGTCGTGTATTTTTTGGCTTTACAAGGGTGAAAATGACGGGTAAGCCGGTTTATCGATTACGATATTTGAGGGCAGCCTGAATTTTGCCTTGCACCGGAGGTATTGACGTAATATATGGTTCAAGCAGCCAGTTCGCGTGTGTATATCTTACGGTGGTGAACAGAGCTGTCGCCGCGGGAAAACGCGTAGCGCTTGGCTAAAGACACCACCCCTGCTTTTATTTCAATAAATGTTTATTCTGTATATCTAAGCCTATAGGTCGCCCCCGTTAACATTAAAATTACCTCATGTTGCACGCCATAGCAAGAGATGCCGCATTATAAGGTTTCTATTGGTCGTGGCTTCACGCTGAAAGTGCGGGACACGCGACAGCGCGATTATTTGACGCTTGTTTCTTTTAGCGGCATTGCTGGGATTAATAAATGCTTATTTATTAATGATTGATGAATAATAACGCAGCACTTCCACCCGAGCAAGCTCTGTAAATACAGATTAGCGGTTCGAATGGTTTTTAGGGAGTACTGCAAGGAATCATGTGCATCAGGATATTGCAATCTTTATATGTACTGCACATGCACGTTTTCTGGTTCTAACAACACGGCCATTTTTGCGCTTGCCGAAGAAGACCAAATTAAGCACGAGCTTTTGATTGATTGATTGATTGATTGATTGATTGATTGATTGATTGATTGATTGATTGATTGATTGATTGATTGATTGATTGATTGATTGGGGGTTTAATCGCCACCTCGTCGACGCAACGCAGGCGATGAGGCGCACCCTAGTGGAGGGCTCCGGATTAATTTTGACCACCTGGGGATCTTAACGTGCGCCGAAATCTCGAACACACGGGCGTTTTAGCTTTTTGCCTTCATCACAAAAGCGGCCGCCGCGGCCGGGTTTCGAACTCGCGTTCTAGGAATGAGCAGCACAATGCCTTAGCCACTGAGCCACCGCGCGGGTCTATTTCCAGCTTTTCAATCGTATTTTGCAAAATGGATTTGGCACACACTGAAGCTCATTAAAGCAGTTTTAGTTTTTTTCGCGTGCACTTTACTGAAAGCATGATCATCATGCATACGTACATGTCTCACTCGCATTCACTTTTTCAAATCCAGAAGGTTACTTAATTGAATGCACGACTACATTAACCGCGCACGTTCGCACGATAGTAGCGTGCTATTTATAAGAAAACTACGTGCAGGATGTTACTCAATCACATTCACAACCTCGTTGACCGCGCACGTTCGCGCGATAGTAGCGTGCTATGGATCAGAAAATCACGCGGACGAAGAACGTTGGAGAGCATTGCCGTGCATCAAAGACTTCTACGAAACAGCGCTAACGAGAAATGTCAGAGTATTCACGTAGGGCCGGATGCAAATGAAATATATTAAACAAGAGTGCCTTGATTTTTGACGGTAACTGCCTGAGCAAGACTCTGCATTTAAATTAGTGCGGAAAAACAACTTGCGCCATACATATTTACAAACATGTGATTTCGCGCAGTCAAGTGACTACAGGACAACCACAACTACGAGCGAAAACATTCGCATATCTGCGGAAACAAGCGCGTACGGTATGCTCAGTAAGCGGACGTTAGGTGCTATGCCGATTTTCCCCTTTACATCACGCACAAACGGCGGGCAAGTATGCACTTATAACGTTATAACACTAGTAATGCCCTCGAGACCCAAAACATACAGGACCCTGAGTACTTACAGATGAAAGGTGATCCCCAAAGTCTTCGTCGCGCTATTAGCGCAGCCGAACGCGACGAAACGAGCAGACCGTTTCTGCTTTCTACCCCTTTGGAGCATCCATCCGCGAACGACGATCGCACGAACATGAGTTCTGCTCTTTGGCAAGACAGAACTCGAAGAACGACACACGGGCAAGAAAAAAAAGTCATTGTGTCTTCTGTTTATTTTAGTTGTTTGCACCCAAGAATGCAAATAATTAGCAGATGTGTGCGCCCACCGGCGCACGCACAAGAGCCGTGCGTAGCGCTTAACTTGAAAGACGAAGAAGGGAGCATAACTGAAACCACATACGTCGAAATGAAAGCGCGCAAGAAAAGCTCGGTGCGCTTGAAGCTAGCCGCATGAGAGAATCAACTTGCAAAACAAAACAAAACAAAACAAAAAAGAAAGGAACCAAAAATATAACGTAACCCGCCGCAAAAACAAGTACATGATGCGACGGGTGTAATGCGTCTGCTACGACGGAATGAGTTTTCTGCCCACGGCAAGATGGCGGTCGTCGGCGTCAGTTTTCGAGCGCCGTCTCCACTCCAGAAGTTTTCTACAACCTGCTTGGGTTCAACAGCAACCTCCTTGGGTTCACCAGATGGCGCCTTAAGCGTTAGCGTCCCGCAAAGCAAAACTGACGAAACGCTGTACTAAAACTCCCCGTGCGGTGCCGACGTAGCGTGCCGCAAAAATTTAACGTTTAACGTACGCAAAGACACAAAACTCAATAACTTTCTTTTAGCTCGCCCACAGCGTTATCGGGAACGCTAACCGTCGCGTAACGAGGCGTTATCCGTTTGTCATTGCGGCGCGCAAACTTTCAAGGGACCGAGAAAAGCTTTGTGAAGGTGGCAATCAAATGCATTCAGGTGGTAGAACACATAACGGGTGATGTTTGAGCCAAGTGTGAGCCCCATACGTTGTACGGATAATTTGTAAACAATTTTTGAAGATCGCCTCTCTCAGCCGATGAGCGCGCCGCCGCAGCGAGCCGACCGCGGCTGACGCAACGGCGAGGCGCCCCCCTGATTCGGCCGATCGTCGGTCGCCGGCAACGTCACTGCCATTGGATTCCGGCTGCTCTTCCTCCTTCCTGCGCGATTCCGAGGCAAAGGCGGGTCTGCAGCGATTGACGCGGGCCTAGGCGCAGGAATGTAGCTATAGTGTCGCGATGTCACATGGCTATTCCCAGTGTTTCCAGCGGCTTTGAAAGAAGCAGAGAGGGAGGAGGAATCAATCGGCAAGGGGGGAGGTGTACTTAATTGCTTCTGGCGCAGCTAATACTGAATGTAGATCAATAATTCCAACGGCATTGCATCGCTATATTGGTACTACGCGACAATAAAGGCCTTTTGTAACTTTTACAAACGGCTTTTCTGGGTCCCTTTAACGCCACAGCTAAAACGCTATCCTAAAACTCTCTACTCTTCGCTAGTGACAGCTGCGCGTTGCTGCAACGCAATGTGATACATGTTTCACTCTGCTACCTACACCCACACTGGATGCCTTGGCTTTCGAAAACTTTTTTTTTTCACAACGTCAAGATGAGTGCCTACCCAGTTCGAAGCCCACCTGTGACGTTTGTTATTGCGTGCGAAATATTGTCACGGTGTCTCAATTCGAGCTTGTGATGTATCCCCAGCCTGAAAGCAGAAAGGCACAATAAAGCCTAATTTTCATCTGTTCAGATGAGAAGCAGCACAGAATTCGCGCAGTTACTGTAGCATGTAAATATTAATCCTTAATGCTGCTACTGCTGTTGACTCACTAGAAAGTTCAACTGTCCTTGTGTTATGGCTCTAATGTTAATAGTAGCCACGCATGCGAAAGCGTTATACACAACGCACATTATGCCTTGTTATGGCTTGCAGTGATTGGCTGTCATTAGGCAGCATGATGTCTTGTGTTCATAGTGTCCCAGTTACCTGTTATAAAAATTACCATTGTGTCTGGGCCCTGTCTAATACATCTGTATACCTTTTTTTTTTCTTTGCCATTGCAGATATAGACAAGGAAGGCCACTGCTTCTGCTTAGTGAAATAGGAAGCTGGGGTACCTCAAGCATTGCCGGTGGTAAGTTACCAGCATATAGCTGCCACAGGTCAAAAGTGGCTCAACCTGTGAGATTGACAAGGCCTTTATTTCTCTGGCCTTCATAACGTTTACCGAGGACATTATTTACACCTCCAGGGCTTCTATTTAGGCATCGCATCAAACGCACCATTTTGGGCACAATAGAGGTATGACTCCTGCTGAAAGAGCAGGGAATTGCAAAGAAGCTTGAGAAAGGTGTGCAGCACCATTATGAACAGGATCAGCGAAATGACGATGACATAACTCTTGCAGAATACAGAGCACAGCCTGACGCAAAGCATTACGCGCGACTTGAACCATTTTTCTCCAGAACCGTGCCATCCTAATGGTGCAAGTAGTGTTTACATATGGGTGAAAACCATGAAGATTAGCCAGTTGCACGAGCAGCAGGGAAAGCAATAGAAAAACAATTTTCAACGAGGAAAATTTCGCTTCGAAGAAAACGTAAAGGAAATGGGTCTGGTATTGTGTGCATTGACTCTATGCATGAAACAACTGAGAAGAATTTTCAGCTTACTAATACTAACTACATGCAGGCTTGCCTTTTTACACAATATGTTTGCTGAGAATAAAGGTGTTGATATTTGTTGTAATTAAACGATTTCAGATGTTCCCTTCCCGAGTATGATCATTCTAGCTATATTTATGTTGTGCCCTGTTTGCTGACTCTTGGTTATTTTCAGCATGCTCCTAGGAATGGCAAGCCATGCAGCACCCTCGCCCCGTTCATTTCGTGGTGTGAATGCAGCGCAAAGGGAGTTGGACCACACACAACTTTGGTAATGGGCCCCACTCTGTGTTTCTACTACTCAAAATAAACAAGTTTTACCTGGACGTTTCGCCTCAGGCTGTCTCTACTACCTCTATGCAATGTTTAGCAGGTTGTGCAATAGAAACAATTAGCGTAAGGTGCATGCTGAAAAATGGCAGAAGATGACACGGCCAACAAGCAAAAGCGCCTGTCAGTACCCCGCTTGGGCACTTGTTAATTCTTCAGGCAGTGTTTTGTGCAGCACTGCAAGGACAAGCCAACTGAACCAAAGGCATGAGGTGAACAATGCACTTGTTTGGAAAACTATACTCGGCTAAAGGGGCATATGAACTGGAAGTACTGCTTGGCAACTGTCTTGGTGCGTGTTGGTTGTCACATTTATTTTGAGCTACAATGACTGCTTGTGCACCGTCAACCTTCAGCCTTTATACTAGTTTTTCCTTAGGTGGAATACTTTGAATTTTGTACAGTGTGTCTGCGGTACAATATGCTTTGCCCGTACTGCCTGCCATGAGATTTCACGAGTTGTCCGAGGCAAACGAGGGTCCATTCGATTTGCCTGCAGCACGCCAACCAGTTGAGGTGGTGCAGCACTTCGCCATTTGTTTTAGCAGTGCAGATTGTGGCACCCGAACTGCACTGTTAGATTCACTGGCTGTGCAGGTGAGTGTAAGACAAGTGCATGGATTTGTCTCCACTCCCAGACAAGAATGTGCAGAAATAGACCAAGAGTGCGAGTTTAGTTCCACTGCTTATGCAGGATTTTTTGCAATGAACTGATTGAGGTGCAGGCTGAATCAAACGAACGAAGAGTGCCTCAGTTTTCTGGGCAATAGCAAGTGGTGTTTGCACAAATTCAGGAACAAAGCTAACAGTCTGTGGGAGCAAATATATGCACAAATAAGCAAAGCTGGATTGAGAGTTCAGGTCGCTAATGACAGTAACTGATAAGACTAGTAGGAAATACTAGCCATGCAGGAAAGAAACAATATCAAGGACAGACGAGTCACAAGAACGTTTTTATTCATATATGAACAGATCTATAGCGGTATCCTAATTGCCAGGGTCAAATATTTTTCCGATGATGAATATGTAGACAGAAAACTAATAAATAAAAACCTATCCCGATATTTCTTGCTTTACAAGTCAAATTTCACACAAAGCCGAACATGCATTCATTCAGTTTTTTTTCTTCCTGCATTCACATATCCTATATTTTGCGGCAGCACACTAAAACATTGGCACAATTTCTGTGGTTTTCTGCTCCTTCCAGGCGCAGTCAAAAAAAGTGACGAGCTGTTACTAGTATTCTACTGTACGCATACGAGCGCGTCCTTTGTTACCTCTGCGTTCAGTGTGCGAAGGTCTACGCTTCAACGTCGTCGGGTGCTTCTTTCTGAGAGAGCGGCGCTTCGAACACGCATCCGTAAAGTCGAGGTAGCGGGCAGTACCTTGAACCTAAGAACCACGCCGCACAAAGATACATCATCAGGGGAAAATTTTCCGCGTGCACGCAAACGTTGCGGGCATTGTCGTCTGCCAGCCCTGATACGTCCTCGAAAGCAAACTGTGCCCGTGCTACAAATCACAAGAAGCGGGGCCGAAACTGACACAATTTTTAGCAGGACATCAACGACTAAAACACCGTACAATGAATATTTTCGAGACAAGATCGACACGTGCGCCTGAACGTTCAATAACACTACACCGCCATAATGTATGCGAACTTAAAAAAAAAAAAACTCATGCAACGTCACATCCTGTTTTCTGCTATGTGGCGTCATTTTAACCGGCCAATCAGAGTGCCGCTCCTTCTGGCCCGAAATACTTGTCTGCCCACTGTCTGCACATGCGTCCGTATTTCGCAGAAAAAGAAACAGGCCCCGGTGTCCGTCGTCTGCGCCGTTACCATCCCGGTTTTCGGCCGCGGCGTCAAAGTCAACATTTTCATTTCATTTCATTTTTATTTATCCGTCTTCTGTACAGGATTAATTTTCTGGTCAATCTAAGCACGCAGTGCTTGTAAAGAGACCAGGCAGTTGGTGAAACAACAACACATTTTCATGAAAAGTAACGCAATAATACTTTCGTATATGCACTGAACACTTCGCAGTGCATAAAACAAAACAACACATAAAACTCACACACAAAAGGAGCGTCTTCTTGCTCCCAAAAAGTCATCAAACCAAATTAAATGTTACAGAACTCTCATGAAATGAATATACCAATAGCACACTCACTTACAGAGATACAAATTCAATTCGACTTCGAAAGAGTACAGACATAAAATAACATGAATACAAACAAACTGAACACAAGGCGGTAAACAAATCACCACATGTCAAGTGGCATTACCTACTCAGTGTTTATTAAACCACCACACCATTTTGCAATTGCTTTGTTAAGTTTCCATTTCGTGTTTATCGTGCATAGTTCATCAGTTAATTCATTGAATATTTCCGGAACATAGTAGTTCCGTACTCTTTTTCCGTAGTTAGTGTACACTCGTGGTTTTACATACCTTTCGGTTTTTCGCAATGCCACACTCTTTCTTACCGCAACTCGAAACTCTTTTGTGAAATAGTGATTCTTACACACTACACATTTAAACAGTTCTTTCATTGGTAGTATACCCAGGGCTTGGTATTTTTCCTTTTTACCAACGCTATCTAAAGCTGTACCGTAGGTTATGCTTTTGACTATTTTTCGAATGACTCGATTAATTTCTTTTTTTTTGTTTTCCGAGCAAGTACCGTATAATGTGATCCCATACGAGAGCAAAGATTCAGCTAGCGCCTTATATACTGTAAGCTTAACTTTGAACGGAGCTCTACCTCGGAGGTGATACATCATTGCAGCAATAGACCCTATGCAAAATGCGCCCCGCCATCTCACGTCGACTCCGGTAACTAGGTCCGCCATTTTGGTACGGTCGTTTGAAACCGAAACCAATTAGCAAAACAGAAGGCGGGAATTGACCGCTCTTGCTGATGGACTACAATGCCGGAGCATTGCTTCGTGCCGCAGAGCACGCAATGCACAATTACCGGTTCAAATGGAGAAAAGGTACGTGAAGTTCCACGCTTTTGAACGAACTTTGTGACGCGAACTGTGCCGGCGCGAGCAACCTTTGTGACACGCTGGGCGCGGTGCGCTTGGAGCGAATATTTGTCGTTGGTTCGCTAAGCGCGGGGTTCCGTAGTCGCTGTCCGTATGAAAAATACAGCTGCGTTGGAGTTCTCTTGTACAGCCTTTGTATTCTAAATGAAGCCTGAGCGTGCGCCGCCTATTCACGCGACTGACAGCGGCGCTCGACCGGGAAAACAGTACCACACGTTGCCAAAATTAGGCTGTTTCTTTACTCGTCCCTGTGGCTCTGCGCCCGCTTCATTTCATTGTTAAATGGTACCGCTTAGCCCCTACACGAGCCTTTATCTTACCTAGGGCTGTAAGCAAACTTTTCTTGCCGCACTACGCCGTCGAAAATTTTTTCTGTGGCGGGCGCGCGCGGTATGGGAGTGTGTTGTTGGTTTCTTTACGTTGCATTTAGCCGCGTGTCGTTGCAGAAGTGGCGAACGCTGTTTTATGATGATCTAACGGTGGAAAATTCGAGCTTTTGCTCTTGGTTCCCGATTTTCCGGGCTGAAAGGTTTGTTGTTACGTCAAGTTAACTTGGTGCCCATTGTCATTCCAGCAACGATGTATTTACTGTCGAATATTTCGCGATTAAAATACACACTCACTCCTCTAGTTTGTCACACGCTGCATGCATGCCTCCGACGTAATGATAGTGGCCATTGATGTAGGTAGCTGAGACAATTTTCAAGTTTTATTCAAAAAGAAAACGGCCACAGTTGCATCAGGCTGCTGCGCATCAGCTTGAGAGCTTTTGCGTTTTTTTGTATCCACAGTGAAAATCCCAGTAAATTAAACTACTTCGCTGATTTATAGCGCGTGCAGTATAGCAAACTGTGGATATAAATGGAACAAAAAGAAGCATTCGCGCACCCCTGCATGTCGCGGTCTAGTAAACGCGACGTTGCCCAGCCTCTGCGTGCTCCTGAATGCTTGCTGGTAGCTCATAGGTGACCCTTCAGGTGCCATGCCAGTCCTTGTTTCTGTCACTGGCGGCAAGGGGGGGCGGGGGGGGGGGGTACGAGCGGGAAGCCAGAACAACTGGGGCAAAAAACTCGTTCCCAAGGCTACAAAGTTTTCTCCCAAGCGCCTGCACGGCACTTTGTTGCTGCTCGCATTGCTCCTGTACTCGATGTGCATCGCACAGACGCATTGGCGAGGGTAGGGAGGGGCCATTTTATCGCGGGCTTCTCCAGTCAATGTTTTGGACACTCGCTGGCTTGATGCCCTGCTGTCTCGGACGTCCCCACTGTTGTGGCAGCTCAGTGCACGCAAGCTTTGGTGGCGCCTCTTAAAACCTTCGGCTTGCAAGAGGGCGAGTAGGTGCACAGCAGCCAGGATGTGACTCCATGCTCCACTGCAACCCGCCGGGCACTCGCACGATGCCTCCCCAATCGCCCCACTGTCCGTCTCAAAGGTGAGGCACACAACTTAGGGCCGGCCACTTTTCTTCTGGGAGCGAAAGCAGCTGCTGAGCACATGGATGAGGCCCAACCTGCAAGAACAGAGAGAGTATCAGTAAATAACACTCAGTGAAGAACAGGACTAGTCCACTACAGTTTATGGTAAAGGGACAGAGCAGAAAGAAGTGGCCGCAAGGAAAAGACCCAAAATGACCAGATTTTGTGTCTTCCTTAACACTGTTGCAAGGGCAATAATCTACACCTCAAACAGCAATGATGTCAAAATTGTTTGTCAAGTTCGAGCGTGCAAGTATCTCTGCATGCTTTGTTAATGCATTTTTCAAGAGAAGGAAGTTTAACATTTAAAAACCTCAGCGTGGGTAATGATACCAGTACCCGCATAATCGTCTTCGTCATAACTTAAGCAAGCAATAATATGAGTATCTGGAACTCACTTCCAGGACCTTTCGAGATAAACAGGTAAACATTCGGGCTATACCTATGACCCATCGAATTAAAAAAAATCTTCTAGTTCAGTGAGTTCGAGCTAACGAGGTTTTACTGTATTATCTATTCGTGCACACCAAAAACATGCGCTTTAGAAACAAACACAACCACCCCACCGCCAAAAAAAGGAGAAGAAAGACACGCAAACAGATTTTTGCGCAGAACATGCGCAATAAATAATGAAAACACAAAAAAGAAAATTCAAGGCGTATGTGCGCTTTTGTAGTTGACTTCGCCGCAAAGCACGATTGCTTTGCGGCAAACGCGCGGGCGGACGACCGTCACGGAAAACGGCCGCAACCTTTCCGTAAACATCTTCGCCAAAAATCATCCCGTAAATTCGATGTACAGCATTTGAAAATACCTAATCCACCCACTAGCGGTATGGTCTGGCGATTGTCGCTTTCCTCTTTCAGAGTTACTGCAACAGGGTCGCCGCTACTCATTTGCATGGTAAACAACGGTGAACAAAGTGCTATACAAATGCTCATACCGGTTAACTCGCGTCAAGTAAAAAACAAAGAAGGATTTACTTACTGCGAGTCGCACGTGTTTGTCCGCACCGATGAAGGCGAGCAATGCGCCTCGGTGGCTAGGCGGCATGCCCTGCTCCGCTGCCGCTCGGATGGGTCTTTGGTGCGGCACCCCGAGTGGTATGAATCTTCGGACACAGTCGGCAGCGCAGACAAGTCCTTCGTCCACAATCCGCGGTCGGGAGCCGGAAAACGCCGTCCAGTTTGAGCCATACCGCGTTACCGTCACCTGCTCTTCCACAGTAAACAATACGAGACTTCCCGATCGGCGCCCGTACCAATATGGCCGACAGTCTCGTTTACATCAATGTTGCTAGATCACCAAGCAATTTCGCATAGGGTCTATTGACCTTAATTTGTTACATATATGTTTAACGTGGCTTTGCCATGTTAAACACTGATCAAAATACATACCTAAATACTTTACAGTTGTTTCAAGTGGTAAAGGCGGGCAATGGCAGGGGTTACAGTCAGAAGAATGCAATAAAATCCTGCTACTTAATGTTAAAACTTTATGTGGATTCCTAAAGCAGATAAGCTTTGTTTTCTGCTTATTTACAAAAATACAGTTTTCCTGAAACCAATCAAATAGTGTCAGAATATCGCTTTGTAGACATTCAAACCCTTCATCAACGTTGGGAACATCTATAATAATTGCAGTGTCATCCGCATACTGAAAAATGTTTGAATTTAATGGTAGAAGGCCGAGGTCTGTAACATATATGTTGAACAGCAATGGCCCTAATGTACTGCCCTGAGGTACTCCATATTTTAGTGGCTCGAAACTGCTATACGTTTCTCCTAGTCTAACACACTGAAATCTCTCAGTGAAATAGCTTGAAAAGAATTTTGAAAAATGCCCCCTAAAGCCTAGATATTGCAACTTCTTCAGCATAATATTGTGATCTATGGTATCGAAAGCCTTTGTTAAATCTAACATTAAAGCCAGAACTACTCGGTTGTTTTCTATCGAACTATTGATGCAATCGGATAGCTGTTCTAACAAGGACGTTGTATTTTTGTTTGGTGTAAAGCCGAATTGAGCATTGTTATTTAGTGAAAACCGATCGCAGAATGAAAGTAGCGCAGATGCTACGTACTTTTCCATTATGTGTGCAAGCGCTGAGAGGATGGAAATTGGTCTATAATTTCCGCAGTCACTCTTTTTTCCGTGTTTGTAGATTGGCCTAACAACGGATATCTTCATTTCTTTGGGTATATCTCCAGTGTGGAATATTCCATTTAATATTTTTAATAGTACTTCTTTAAGCACCATAAAGTTACTGCGCAAGTCTCGATTACGGATCCTGTCGAAACCCGGTGGCTTCCATCCCCTCAAGCCCTTGATAATATTCGACAATTCGACCTCGCCTATATCTGGAAGGAAAGCCGTGTTCGCGCATGTGCGTTTAGGCTTATTTTCAGTTGGCTTATCGCAATTTCCTTGTCTTAGGTTTTCCGCCGCATGCAAGAACGTGTCATTGAACATATCACACATTACTTTCTCGTCTACCATGGGGAAGTTCTTTTTTATCGTGTCTTCAACGCATGCGTGTTTACATCTGCCCATTAGGTCATTCACCAAGTTCCACGTGTTCTTTACGTCATTTTTATTTAACGAGAACTGTTGCGATAAGTACCTTCTTTTCGCAAGCCGCAATTTTGCCGTCACCAAGTTTCTTAGTGAACAGTATTCTGCTCTTTTTGTAGCATCTTGAGGTTCTTTCTTGCTTTTCTGCCAGGCCTTGTCCTTCAAGTAGCACAATTCTATTATATCTGGCGTGATCCATTTGTTGTCAGGCTTTCTCTGCCTTATCTTCACCATTTTAGGGGAATCATCATATATTCTGCTGAGTGTTTCAATAAATCTACTGTACATAGTTAAGTGATCGAGTGGTAAAAGTGCACTCCAGTTTGTATTTCTAATTTTTGCGTCGACTCTTGCATTATCGATAACCGGTCTTGTAAACGGTGTTTTTTCTTTGTTAATTAGTTTTTCTGACATGACTGCTAACACGACAAAATAATGGTCAGCTAATTTGGATTTAATGACTCCTGATGTGTATCGCTGGTAGATATGAATTAGATATGGTAGATATGAATATGGTAGATATGGTAGATATGAATCGCTGGAAGATATGAATTTTGATGAACAGATATGAATTACAGCAGTGACATTGTGTGGTGGAGCTCTACTTTCCCTAGAGAAGTCCACATTACGACCGAAGAATGGAGCCGTGGTTACGAAAGGAAGCGGCATGACGCACGAAATGCCTACACTAAGCGCAGTTGTAGGCATTTCGCAGTTGTAGGCACCTGCGAACACGGATATTAACACATGCGCACCCGCACCTTTCCCACAGCAGAGTCGTTCAGTACAAAAGCCAAATAATGCTTCCGAAGAAGCTGTGAAGGCGCACGCAGGTTGAGGTACAGCGGCAGAGTAGCAGAGAGCGATAACGTTGTTGCGCGCATTGTTAGCCGGGAGACTAGCGACATCTATCGGCAAGCAGCCGAAAGAGAAAGCGCTCGCCGACAGGTGAGTAATAAGTGGCCGATACCAAAACACGGCAGCTGGCAATCAAGTGACCTGTGCCGACGGCTTCACTGGTGTCTTGGGACAGGCAGGCTATACGAGGCTGCGCGAAACAATTGTTAACGTCGAGGCAATGCCTTTGAGCTCGCTGGTACGGCCTCATGCTTGCGCGGCTGTGCCTAAGGCACACATGGTGACACACATGGTGACACACGTGGTTGCTGGCATGCGGAGCACACCAGTGAATACAACCTGTAGAGCGTTAATAGTGTTGTGGTTGCTCTGAAGGGGAAAAAGTGCGTGAGAGGTTACGAAGTTATTCTTGAATGAATGATAAAAGTACGAATGACATTGACTGGTCATTATCAACAACGGGTGGTCGAACCGTTTCGTCGTCATCCGGTAACCATTATTTCTAAATTCGGTTCAGTTGCGCTTGGGCTTCAGCGGCTCAAAATTGAGATCGGGTTAGGGTTCAATTCACGCAAAAGACCGGTTCAATTCGGATTTTCGCTTCGGTCCGGCTCCGGTTCGACAGCTTACTTCCTAAGTAATTAGCTGAATGAAACTTGGCAGAAATAGACTTTTATTCTAGCGGACAAATGTGGGCCTGTCCGTTTTCCACATGAAGCGAAACACATCCACCCAAACCGCTCGACCAGCGAGAACAGCAGTCAGGTAGCATCGGGCCGCGAGAAGTCCACGTTGAAATCTCCGACCAGCAAAACAGGGCTGTGTAGCAGGTGAGCGCTTGAAGCATGGCTGCACGTGCGCCGCCTCCCCTCCCTTCCCCCCGTGCACGAGTAAAGGGCAGTGTTGCCATCGCTGGGCGTCAGACATCCGCTAAAAAGCGATGAGAAATCCGCCAGATTCCGCTAGATTGTAAAACATATCCGGTAAATTCCCGCTAGAGCCGATTTTATTAAAAAAACAGTGCAATTTCGTATGACAAATACCTTTATCATTCTTAAAAGCTCCCCAAAAGTACGAGAGCTGAAATAACTTATAAAAGAGTCTCACCAAAGAGTCTAAACTAGAGCACTGTAGGCTTCAGTGCTGCGGTGATCGTCATTGGTCAACGTCATCACAGATGAGGCTAAAAGTTATAAATGTTCGCACTGATGAAAAAAAAAGAACTCACAGTTCAACGAAAAACACATCGAGGTCTTCGTCGCCGCTGTCGTCGTCTGACACCATCTCCACAGGACCGCTGGTACTTATTGAGGGACGAGAAAGGTGACTTGGTTGCACACACGTTGCAGATGTCCCGATTGCACTAACAGCTGCCGCGGGAAGTTCGAAATGAGAACAACTTTTCTGGTGTCACTTCAGTCCTGCTCTTAAGACAAGGATGGCGTTTGTTGTTTCACTAAATGTCATCTCTACTTCGTCATTTGAATACGGCAGCACGAGCATCGACATGGCAAATCCGGCAAGCTCGGCGAACGGGTTTTCGCCGTAGGCGTCTTTATAGGACTGAACTTCACACCAGAACGACTGCGTGGACGATATTTGCTTCCAGTCCAGGAGGGTGATTTTGCTCCACTGGTTTTGAATTTTTTCGATTGCCTCAGATCCGTTTTGAAACCTCACGGATTTGTTCGCCTGAGATACGCGGAGCAAGTGAACAGGAGGAGCTCACCCTCCCACCCTCTGAAGTTAAGCAATTGCTGCCTTTTTAGAGGACACGGAAATAGTTTCTTGCAGGGCGATTTTGAACCGGTGCACTGAGTGAGGTATCCGCCAGAAATCCGCTATGTATGAAAATGGCCCGTCAAAAAATCCACTAGCCGCTAGAGTAACTTTTTCCCCGTCAGAATAAAATAAAACCCGCCAGATTTAGCGGAAAATCCGCTAAATTGGCATCACTGGTAAAGGGGCAACCAGTGATGTGCGCATACTTACAAAAATAGGTGTGAAAAACACGGGCTAAACCGTCACTCTGGAAGCCCTTCAAGCTGGACGGGAAAAAAATTCAGGGAAGCTTGCACTCTCGCGCAAGACGAATGGCGAAGCTGTTGTAGGTGAGCATTGCAGGACATATACTTTAGTTTCACTATCATTGTTCATTTGCAAGGTTGCGGTGCTAGTAATCGTCAGCATATGCATCGCAGAGGTTGTCTTTTTTGCGGTGAGTGGTGGATGCGAAGTCATCGCCAGCATTGTAGAATTCCACCAGCTCAACTAGCGACGCTTGCGCTAAGCCGCGCAGGGCCTGAACCATAGCGAAGTTGGAGGATTTCTTTTACGCGAGCACTGAAGGACACATCACCGCGCATTTGTACAAGTTTTAAATTGTTTATTTACATGTTCCGTCGTAGCTTTGCACTGCGCTAGTATAGTCATCGTCATATACATCGATATCGTCATGTTCCTCATGCCAAGCATTACATGCGCGGTAGCTGTTGACGACAGCGGTGGAGGCATTTCTTTTTTTTTTTTTTTTTTTTTGCTAAAGCCCCTGGGCGAGCCGGGGACGAGGCGGGCGCCGCGAGGCACGCTCTCACGAGCGCTCGGTATTTTCTCGCTCCGCGGAGTTTTTGCCTGTTTTTAATGAGTAGCATTCCTTGCCGAGTATCCTCCCCTCCCCCCCCCCTTCCCAGCCCGGACCGTGTAACGAAATTTTGAAAAAATAAACAATAAGAAAAATATTAAAAAACGGCGAAAAATGGCGAAACGTGTAACCCCCTGCGTTTCCACAATAATGCAGATTTCGCATAAGTTGCAAATGTTACCGTTATAATAACGTAAATGGAGATAATTGGTCGGACAAAATTTTGAAAAACTCTAAAGTAAAAAAAATGTTTAAAAAATTACGGAAAATGGCAAAACATATAACGCGTGGCATTTCCACAATAATGCAGATTTCGCGAAAGTGCCACCTGTAATCGTTATAATAGCGTAAATGGAGAAAATTGGTCGAAGGAAATTTAAAAAAAACTAAAAAACGTAAGAAAAATACAAAATAATTACGGAGAGAGAGAGAGAACAAACTTTATTTCCCGCAGGACCTAAGTCCAGGTCCTAATTTCAAAGTTCAATTCATCGGATCCACGTAGTACTCCAGAATGTCCGTGCGGATCCGGTGCACGTGTTTGTAGAGAGCTTCCTGGGCAGCCTGGATGTTTACGGTCGGCGGGGGAGACAACCAGAGCTCCCAGGAGGTGATGGTGGCGAGGGATGGGTCAAGTGATGGCGGGGTGCAGTCCCAATAAGAATGAGGGATGGATGGGTAGGAAGAACAGCTGGGACAGGAAGGATGACCAGGGCGCCGATAGATACGGTGAAGAATGTGATGGGAGGGGAGTGAAGAGGTTTGAGCCTGCCGAATTAGGCACGCAGCCTCACGAGTTAGACGGGAACTGGGGGGTGGGCATACAGGGTGCGTGATAGGCGTTGGGCGTGTAATTGGTAACGGCGGGAAGCGCGGTGTTGAGTACGAACCGTCGGCGGGTGGTACAAGGTTGGCCAGGACATGGGCGGACCCGGGAAAGGTACTCGGGTGAGCGCGTTTGCTAAGGCGTTTCCGCACATGCCAGCGTGGCCAGGAACCCAAACCAGTGTGAAGCGGGGCCGAGGATTCAATGCAAGTATCGGAGTGACGAATTCAGTAGTGTGTGGGTGAGTCTCATGGTGAGCGAAATTACGAAGGGATATATACTGGCGTGCTGGTAGGAACGGTAAGAGTAGCGTGCTCTATTGCAAGGGCAATGGCGTATTCTTCGAGAGAGGTCGAACCCGGCGGGGAAAGAAAGGAAAGCGTGGCAGTGTCTAAAGAAGGGAGTTGGAGAAATGAAGCCGTGCCCGTTGAGTTTGAGGGGATGTCGCTGGCGTCAGTAAAGTAAACGATGGAACCATGGGAGAGTAGAAAATTATTTCGTCTGGAGAGGGCCTGAACGCGCAGTGCACGACGAGCAGGGTGTCGATCAGGGTTCATGTTGCGGGGCAAAGGCTCAACCCGTAAATTAGTGAAAGTCGCCCAAGGAGGGTGCTCCGGTGGTATGGGGGGTAGTTGCGAAGTGGGGTGGTTAAGTGTATTGAGAATAGCACGACCTTGGGCAGAAGTCTGCAGGCGTTCGAGTTGGGCTTGGCGATGGCACGCAATGCGTTCTTCAAGAGTATTATATATCCCTAGTTCCAGAAGGGTGGCGCTGGGGGCGTAGGGGGGTACTCCCAGAGCGATACGGTAAAGTGTGCGGAGGGAGGCCTCGAGGGACGAGAGCTGAGATGGCGAGGGTTGCAAATACGGAATTGTGTATAGTATACGGGACATAACAAAAGCATCGATGACGCGGAGCAGGTGATGCTCGTGCAGTCCAGCTCTTCGGTTGGCGACCCGGTGGAGGAGATGGGATAGCTGAGTGATCTGATTGTGAAGTGTGCGCAGAGTCGGTACAGAGCTGCCCGCATAATGTAAGGTGAGACCGAGAATCCGAAGGGTGTCAACATGCGGTATTAGGCTGCCAAAAATTTGTACCTGAGGAAGAAAGCGGTCCGGGGCTACTCCACGCTTGTTACTGACTACGAGTAGAGCGGATTTTGAAGGCGAAATAGAGAGGCCGACAGACGTGACATAGCCTTGGATGACGTCACACGCTTGCTGAAGAGTGTCCTCCAGTTGGCCGGGACTGCCCTTGGTTGACAAGAGCGTGATGTCATCCGCGTATATAAAGTAGGAGAGAAGGGGGATGGCATCTAATAGTGGAGGAAGCGAAGCTAAAGCGATGTTAAAAAGGGTGGGTGACAGGATGGAGCCTTGGGGGGTACCAGCTGATAGATAGAACGGGGGGGAGGTAGAGCCCGGGATAGAGAAAGAAGCGGTATGGTTAGAGAGGAACGAACGGATGTAGGGTATACATGCGAGATCCGCAGTTAGTTTTGGCTAAGTTAGCGAGAATGGCAGTGTGCTGAACATTATCGAAGGCCTTATGAATGTCGAGAGTAAGGATGCCACGGAGCTGAGAGGAGCTACGAAAGCCATAGACGTCATGGGAAATACGGAGGAGGTATCCTGAGTGGATATGTAGTGGCGGAATCCAGTTTGGGTGAAAGGGAGGGCAGAGTTGTGAGAAAGGTGCCATTCAAGGCGCGTCAATGCCATACGCTCAAGCAATTTACCAGCATAAGACGTAAGCGAGATAGGGCGAAGATTTGGAAGAGTGTGTGGTTTGCCTGGTTTCGGGATAAAAATAATTTTGGAATGTTTCCAAGACGCCGGCAGTTCGCCACTGAGCCAGATGTGGTTAAAGAGAGCCAGGAGTTCTGAAAGTGCGCTGTCGGGAAGGTTGCGGAGTAGTTTATAAGTTATTCGATCTTCCCCTGGCGTCGTATTGCGACGAAGGGTGTTGAGCGCCCGGTGCAGTTCTGTTACTGTAAAAGGCTGGTCAAGGGGGGACGGCGGGAAGTCTCGGCGTGGAAGCGCAGAAGCAGGAATGTGTGTACTAGTAGGGTACATGAGTAAGCGAAGGTCCTCTGCTAGTGTGTTAGGATGTTTCTTTGTCGAGAGGAGAATGCGGGGAACAGGGTGGACCGGTCAGGAAAGTTGAATGAGCGAGCGGAGGAGGGACCAAGCCCTTTTGGTGTTCATTGCTGGATTGAGATAGTCACAGAAATTCCACCAGTTCGAGAATTACGGAGACTGGCGAACTGCGAACGCCGTGCATTTCCACAATAATTCAGATTTCGCGAAGGTTCAAAATTTTCCCCTCAAAATACCGCAAATGGAGATAATTGGTCGGCCGTAATTTTGAAATGCTAAAAAGTAAAAAAAAAATATTCAAAAATTACGGAATATAGCAGAACATGTAACGCCCTGAATTTCCCCAATAATGCAGCGTTCGCGAAAGTTCTAGATGTAATCGTTATAACTACTTAAATGGAGATAATTGGCGGATGAAATTTTGAACAACTATAAAATAAGAAAATACTTAAAGGTCACGAAAAATGTCAAAACGTATCACGCATGGCATTTCCACAATAATGCAAATTTCGCGGAAGTTTCACCTGTAATCGTTATAGTGAATGGAGATAATTGGTACAAAAATATAAAATAATTACGGAAAATGGAGAACGGTGTAACGCCTTAGATTTCCACAATAATGCAGACGTCGGGAAAGTTGCACCTATATCGTTATGGTAGCGTAAATGGAGATAATGGGTCGAAGGAAATTTTGAAAAATAATAAAAAACAATAATATGACAAATAGCAATTCGTATAACGACCTGCATTTACACAATAATGCAGATTTTGCGGAGGTTCCACCTATAATCCTTATATTAGCGCAAATGAGATAATTGGTAGAAACAAATATGGAAACTAAAAAAAACAAGAAAAATATAAAAAATTACGGAAAATGGCGCACCATGAGACGCCCAGCATTTCCAGAATAATGCAGATTTCGCGAAAGTTTCACTGCTAATCGTTATAGTAGCGTAAATGAGATAATTGGTCGGACAGGTCGGACTCACCCTCAAGACAATCGGCATAAGAATGCTACGCATTAGTAGATAATTCTCTGAATTTCTGCAGAATGTATTTTTTTTTTTTTTTTTTTTGCTAAAGCCAATGCCCGTGCCGGGAATGCTGGGCGGTCGCCGCGATACACGCGCTCACGAGCGCTCCGAATTTCTCGGTACTTTTTACTGCAACAGCGAGCTTACAGCTTGTACAAAAGCTCTGCTGTTAAAAGCCCCGTCAAAAGGTGATATCAGGAGTTCGTGTTCAAGAAGGAAACACAAAACACTAGCTCTCGGGTGGGAAAAATTTCGGTTGCATGCGGATTAGTCCACGTATAGGCGATATGTGGAAACCGAGACGTATACAGCTTCGCTGTGAAAACTTACGGTTCTTTTCACGCTTTCTGGCGAAATTATGTATTTGGTGGAGACCTTCATTTTGCCCACGAGAAAGCGTCTTTGGACACATTTTCATACGCAGTGCACTCTCAAAACCGCTGAAAAACGTACCTGTATGAATGCTGCACAAGGGTGACCGCACCTCTCAAACAGCACTAGTGAAGCAGTACTGCCCTTCAAGTATCTGATTCTCAGTGAAAAAGCTTTTTATTTAGATCGAAGTATCACACGGTCACTGAGGTAGCCGGTCGCCTGTTCGCAACGAACTACGATTAAGACGCTGGCACTGGCGGTGTCATTGAAGGCATTTGAGATTAGTCGTATAGCTGCGATAACGTACTCTGCATCCATGAAACCCCACTATTAGAATCTGCAACGTTAAAATTTCGGCATATCAGCAAGAAAAAAAAAGAAAGAAAATGTTGGGACCAGTTGGGACGGCTATTTTTGTTGTATTGAATATTGATACCAGCTACGTCCCGAAATGGGTTGGGTGAGTGCCCCAGAAGGCCCGTTTGCACCTCAAGATAAAATCTATCTGCAATAGAACTATGGCGACCACTTTGGACCCAGGCGCGCTGCAATTGTCCAGCTAACCACCGTTGCCTTGGTCTTTGAATGATTCTCACTCCACCCATTGCTTCAATAATAAAATCCTGTACGGACCTTCACATGACCCCGCGACAGATGGAAGAAGAGGATTTTTAACGTATCCAGGATGTCACATATACAATTAAAACAGGTGTTTGTAAATCCCCGTCACATGCAGCCAGGACAAAGCCAAGGCAGGGTCAGGCCTCATAGGAACGTATTTTAGGACGAGTTCGATTAGTGGTCTCCGATTTGCCAGTCCCGAATACTGTTTAGGCAGCACAAGGAATACCGTCGCCATAGGAATGGAATACATGCGGGAAGATAATTTGCGGCGCTCAGGTTTGCTTACGTGGTTTGGTTGCGAAAGCGTTATCGGCCTTCGAATTGGTGAATCTGCTGTGAGCCATTTTCACTGGCCCCTGAGTCGGTATGTGTTAAACTGGGGGAGGAATGTTGGCATCACAGCCACATGGGAAGTGGTGAATCAACGTGGAGCTGCTGACTACACCGGTAATCGTCATTCATCCGAATACCATTTGACACTACCTTATTCAGAAGACACGAATATGATCTGACAACTGGTATCTTTATGTAACTATCACACATGCGTGATGTAAGCATTCATGTATCGCCAAGGCAAGCCTTTCGCACTCAAAGCACGTAAGCAGACTGAAGTTCCCCTTGAAAGTTGTGCTCTTGTGTTGTGCAGGTAGCAGTGGAGTATCCGGCCATCTGGCGTCTCTGCGTTCGGTACCAATCACTGCCGTCATCGTCATTGGGAAATCCCTTGATTGGATAGCGGACAAGTCGCAAGAGCATTCAGAACCCCGTACTGAAATTCTGCGAATCTGTAATATGGCAGTTTCATCACACCAGCATGGCTCACGCGCGCGACGCAGAAGTAACGCATTGCCTGGGGAAACAAATGATAATGTTTTGCCATTAAAAGCCCCTGGGAAGCGGTGGTTAGTATGGCATAGGTGTAATGCAGGGGTGAAGACGCCTGCCTTCCACCGTGCGTCCCTGGGTTCACGTTGCGGTTTGTTTCCGTTTGAAGGCGCGTAGAATTTTGGAGCCATTCGGTGATCACAACGCCGGGTTTTTCGCTTCAGGAGACACACAATGCTTCCGCATTAAAAATGCCGTGCTGGGTCATGACCAGCCGGAGACAGCTCGGCACTAGAGTGAGACCAAATAGAAGGAATCGCCACTGCATGGTACAGAAGATTCATTATTGTTCAACTCGCGTTGTGGAAACGTAACGACGTTTCTAGCTGAAATAATGTGCGCATATGTTATCATTCATGCAACAAAGTTTGCTAATTCTGTTGAGATTTGCTCAGTGCATCCCCTCCCCTGTACAAGCTGTGCTGTTGCGCCATTTCATCTGTCTGAGGTTTACAAGGAGGAAACCGGTAGCCTGGTTTCCTCCTAGCTCTCCCTATTTTGCCAGTGCGGCAGTCTGAACACAGCTATAAATTAGGTAAAATCCAACCCTCCATTTAGAGGATTTTTCGAACAGAATATTGCCAGCCCGCATCACCAGGTGTGTACCACAGAACGAGCCAGTTTGCCTGGAGTGAGCGTGTGTTTTGGCGGGCTCGCTAGCGCGGCGGCGGCGGCGCCGCAGTGCGCGGCCAGGTAGGAACACTAATGAGGCCTTCTCCTTGGAAGGCGCGGGGGCGGCGTCCTATTACGGCGGCGGCGGCGCGCGCACGGGCTGCGTTTGGAAAGCGGGGAAGAGGAGAGGATCGATGGCCGGCCTGGCGACGACGGCGTGAGATGGCGCTGGCGCAGGCCGCGGCGGCGCGAGTGGCGGCCGGCGCTGCCAGAGGCTCGGATGCGGCGCAGGGCGGCAGCATGACCGTGGCGGCGCCCAACGCGAGCCTGGGCAATCTGACGGACGAGGAAGCCGGCGATGACGAATCTTGGGAGGGTGTGCTCAAACTGGTGCTCAAAACGCTCGCGTTGGTCACCATTATTTCGTCGGCAGTGTTCGGGAACCTGCTAGTGGTCACGTCGGTGATCCGGCACCACAAGCTGCGCATCACCACGAACTACTTCATCGTGTCGCTGGCGCTGGCGGATACGCTGGTGGCGCTGTTCGCGATGACCTTCAACGCGTCCGTCACCATCTCGGGCCGCTGGCTTTTCAATCAGACGGTGTGTGACTTCTGGAACTCGTGCGACGTGCTCTTCAGCACGGCCTCCATTATGCACCTGTGCTGCATCAGCGTGGACCGCTACTACGCCATCATCAAACCGCTCGAGTACCCGACCAAGATTACCGGCCGCACGGTGGCCATCATGTTGGCCTGTGCCTGGATCAGCTCGGGCCTCATCTCGTTCATCCCCATCTTCATGGGCTGGTACACGACGGACGAGCACCTGGGATACAAGATCGACCACCCGGACGAGTGCATCTTCGTGGTGAACAAGCCGTACGCTATTGTGTCGAGCAGCGTGTCCTTCTGGATCCCCTGCTGCATCATGCTCTTCACCTACTGGCGCATATACGTCGAGGCCACGAGGCAGGAGAAGATGCTCTGCAAGTCCCAGATGGGGCCCGCCGGCATGCTGTGCCGCAACTCGACCGACCTGCCCAATGTGCACGCGCCCCCGCACCGAAACTCGCACGGGGACGACCCCGAGAGCGGCCAGTCGACGCCCACCAAGCGCACCATCAACAAGATGAAGCGCGAGCACAAGGCGGCCAAGACGCTCGGCATCATCATGGGAGCCTTCATCCTGTGCTGGCTACCCTTCTTCCTGTGGTACGTGTCGGTGACCATGTGCGGCGACGCCTGTCCCTGCCCCGACCTAGTGGTGGACCTACTCTTCTGGATCGGATACCTCAACTCGTCGCTCAACCCGGTCATCTACGCTTATTTCAACCGCGAGTTCCGCCAGGCCTTCAAGGAGACGCTGCAGGCCATCTTCTGCTCATGTAAGGGCGACTCTTGCTTGATGACGCGTAGCCGTAGCCGGGCCATCCGCTTCGACTGCACCTACCGGTCCACGCTGGACGTGGCCGAGAGTAAGTGCCTGCGCGACTAGACGCCGGCGGAGTGCAACCTTTCCGCGCTGAGAGCTTGCGCTTCGCCCCCGAGACTGTGCGGGTGCCGGTGAGCCATGCTCCACCCCAGTCGAGCATGGCCCGCGCTGGGCCCCGAAACATTCCAGCCGCGCTCGTTCCTCCTTCCCCCCGTATGCCAAAGCCGCCGCCGTCGATCTGTGCCGTGGTTCGGTAGTGGACAGAAGCTAGAACTTGGCCACCTTCGAAGCGGACGTCACGGACTCGAAAAGCGATGTGCGCAAATACAGACGTTTTACACTCGGAGAATGATAAGTTTCTTGCAAATAAATTATGCCGTTAACGAATGCGTGTCAAACCCGGACAAGCGCTGCCGTGCTCTTGGTTCGCCGTGAATTATCAGATGCTTCCCAATGCACTGGAAACAAAATATTTTCAGGCGACTAATACCTAACGGGGCAGCTTATCAGTGCCATTGCTGGAAAAGCTGGCTCGATGAGGCTTCGTTTATTCTTTGTATTGTTTGTAGCCTGCTGGTTTGAGGGACCGTATTTTAGCCTCGTTGGTGCTCGTTACTTGCTTTCTGTTGGCGCCAAGGACCTTGTGGTAGAGGTTCTTCCTAGTTTTTTCTGGGATAGGCCGAGAATTTGTCGCTCTCAGTTTTCCTCGCTTTGTTCGATCAGCTGGTGTAAACGGTTAGGGGAATTTCGCTTATTCAGCCCAAATATGCTGTAGCTTCTTGCAACCTGCTACCACGCAGTAGCAGAAGAAATATTTGATGGTATTGCTCATCTCTATCACTCGTTGCACTGGTAGTCACGAATCCCTCACTCCGAATGTTCAATCGTAGCTCGGACCGCATCTTGATTGCACCCTAAAACCTCAGTTTGCAGAGATTAGCCCCCATAGGTATACACGAATATAAAAAGCCGTCACGGCTTGTATAGCTCTCACGTTTGCGGGCAAACGTAACTTCATACCATGACAAGAATTAAAAAACGACTCCGTCTAGGAAAGTATATACAAACGAAGATGTTTTACTCCCCTGGCCGGACTTGGTTTTTATTTGCTATCATGTGTGTTTTGCAGACAAGAGGGGATTCCGTCTTGATTTCTACTTGAAACCATGTTTTAAACATCTTTGTCTGTCCACTTTCAGTCACAGTCTATACATTATTTTTGTTTACGTACCTTTCCAAAAGTAATTATGCAGTACTCCTAGTTGTATTAAGTCGTACCGCTACTGATGCGTAGTACTCTCAACACTGAAGATGCTTCTCGATGCTCAAAGAACAGATTCCAGCAATCGATCTGCGAAACCGGAGTCTTGTATTAGTCGGCATTCAGATCGCCTTCACAGGGTTCTTTCTCTGACTACTTGAGAGCAGATGGCAACGCATTTTTAGTAAAAAAGCTTTATATATAACCTTGAAAATGATATGGTTTCCAATTCAAAAGGTTGGTTTTCGATCGTACTTAAGGCAACAACAAATACAAATAATATTTACTACTTCCCAGCATATAATTTAAGGCGTATTTTGTACTTTAGTGCCTCCACTGCCTCTGCTCACAACCAACGTATTCGAATTACAGTTTACAGCTTTAAATGATGGCAGTTCTTGGTACCGCTGAAATATGCGCATTGCCTGCCTGTGTCGCCATTCTTTTCAAAGCGAACACGCCCATAAGTACAATTTCTTACATGCTTCGACATTTGGGATCGTAGATTTTTTTAGATTATTATCTTGTGTATATTTTCGCTTGGGTACATGATTAACACTATGTTTTGGGACATTCCACTGCGGCAGGAGTTTTCTGGGGCTCACGGTTATGGACACCTGATACGATAGGTTGCTTGAAATGCCATTGCGGGGATGATTTAAAGCAAGCGTACGGACGTCAGGGTGGTCTTTAGTGGAATTATTACCGAGATTAAGGTCATATATATCCGTAACCGGCAACTACATCTCCAAACTTGAGCTGCGCACAATACGACACTGGGAACCCTATTTCTGTGCTAAGGCGTAAAAAAAGCGCCTGTCATGGCAACGTCCCACTCTGGTCATTGCCGCCTTCAGTGCTGATAGAAGGTTTAACGTGTCGCATTTTGAGGCGCCGGGATATCTTGGTGAAATATTGCAATTCAATATTCAATATTCTTGCAATTCACACTACACTACTGGTGATTGAAAAATTATTCCAAAGGGGTGGTATACGCAACGTCAGTAAAACTGCCGTCCGAAAATACAATATGGCCTCGTACAGTATGCCAACAAATATTACAGTTGAGATTACAGAACAAAACATATTTGCATGGGCGGAGCGTTGTACTTTGAGGACACGAAAATGATTTTTACACTAGACAGAGGACAAAGGTTTTAATGTTTTGTTCTCTGTGGTGCAGATTCTCGAAGTGTAGATAAAGGGAGGCAACAGTTTTCATTTCCACTGCGCTAATTGGTTGGGAACGACGAAGTGAAAGCACTGGATACAGGGAGAGTCTGTTGGTAGGCCGTTTCGCACCATTGCCTCCATTAAAAAACTCTTTAAACGTAACGTTGGTAACCTAACGCAACGTAAACCTAATACAACGTAGCCTAAACCTAATTTAAAACTAACTTGACCTAGCGTAACTACAGTTTAGTTTCACTTAGAAGAGCATGACGCTGCGGAACGACCTGCAGAAATGGTCTCCCCTCATCGTCATCAACACCCTGTTTAGTTCCACTGCTGGACAAGGGCCTGTCCCGTTGATATCCAGCCGCTCCGGTGCTGCGCAGCCCGAGTCCATTCTATGTCCCGAAGTTCCTTGTTCGTTCCTCCCATCGGGTTAAAGGGACAGCCGACCGCTTATTGCGGAGTACATGAGCTGTAGCTCATTATGTCACAAGCGCGTCTATTATAGATTGGGATTGGAGTCAGAAAGACGAAGACGACGACAAAAGGTTTCTCAGCGTAGCACGAGGAGGAGAGCTCGTGTACCTGTGCGCGATGGAGAACGCTCATTCGCCAGAGCAGCAAGTGGCATTCGACCACGTCTTTTAAAGACGATAGTCTTGCTTGGGCTACTTGAACGAAAAAATTGTGGTCTGTCTGTCTGCCTGAACAGAGAATTTATCAGGGCGCAACGGCTAGTGGTAACAGCGCTCCCCTAAAAACAGAATTATCAAGCCAGTTTTCATGCAACGTGGTCATACTACACTCTGCACAACAATTGTATGGGATGGGCTACAAGCTACTAAAAAATCAGTTCACCGAGACTTCACCAGCGTAACAGAAAGGGTTCATAAACTATACTGACCTCAATACGGCACAAGAGAAACACTCAGGATGTTGCTCCTGACCACTATAAAGCCCGTGGACCGGTGTAAAAGGAAGGTTTCTTCGAGAGTTGCCAACTCGTGCTCGAAGTGACTCATGAGAATCAACCGGACACGCCACAGCAGTAAGAAAATTGCCTACTGCGGCCGGGCTGGAAGACATGCAGCACCACAATTTCTCCACAAAACAAAAGCACCAGCACACATAGGAAAATTCACGAACACATCATTGGAACGAGTGTTCATTCGAGGTGTAGGTCCGAACATCTTGCTTAATACAGTCCAAAACGTTGCCTCTACACGACAGTGAAACAAGGAATACGCGATTCAGCCACTCGGCCAAACTGAAACATAAGCAGCACAGTAGGTTTATATACCCACAGCCAAATCTAAGCGTCTGAGTCCGGTGGCAATGTTCATACTTGTCAGCATTGTTGAACAAGGACAAAACATTTCCCAAATATGATGCAGAAAATCAATACATAAGGGATATTAGCACTGTTCCTTTATAACAAATTCGTGGACGCTTGATTCAAGTGAAATACTGCGTCTACTGCATAAAAACAATTCACTCCGTCGCCTACTGTCGCCCGCGCCACTATAGCTTCTAACGGCATTTTACGAAATCAAACGAAACAGTTGCGAAAGGCTCCATTAGATAGGTCCCACATCCCGCTTGGAACGCACGTTGAGTAGGGCAACGTGGTTCTATAAACGCTAAAGTAGGGCGCCTCGATTCATGCGTGTCTCCCCCTTACGGCAGCGTTGGCATCGATGCACACGGCGGTAAATGGCGGTAAATGGATCAGGGGAACGCGGTAAATTTAAGTTTACTTGAGCAAACCTCTAGCGTGTTTACCTTAGGAGGAGCGCGAAGGGGGAGGACAGCATGAGAGATGAGCGGGAAAGCGAAGGGAGGCATTTGCATGGAAAATGTTGACGAAATATTGCCTTTTGTCGATATTTCCAACGAAAGGAGCAGATACGCGGCCAATTTTTAGAGCTGCATTTTTCTGGCACAAGTTTGCATCAATAAATATTCCTTTGCCTTTTCCATCACATTTGGCTGCTACCATTCTTGGACCGCGACACTGGTGTAGGTGCGGAGTATCGGCCACATGTCTACCACTCCTTCTGGCTCGACAAATATGAACGGCTCGATTGGCTCGACAAATATGAACGGGTCGTGTCGTTCAATCTTTGGGATTCCGACCAGAAGCTTAGTAATGCATATTTTTTTCCATAAGAAGATGGTGCGAGGACATCGTTTCAGATCCATGAAGCTCGAGGCTCCGTCATGCGATGACTTCCACCAACAGCTTCACGATGCTTTCTCAAGCACGAACCGCAGACACCATGCCTTGAGGCTCCTTAAGTCGCATGTCCAACAACCCAACGAAAGCTTCGCTATGTTTGCTGAAGACATGGCACGTTTCTTTCGACGAGCTGACGCCGACATGCCCGAGCCTAAGAAGCTCCGATACGTGACGCATGGCCTGAAAGAGCAGCTTTTTACTGGACTTATTCGATATCCACTAGGAACCGTGCAAGAGTTCATTACAGAATCTAAGGCCATCGCGCGAGCGCTGGGGTATCGCTGCCGCCAGTACAACCGACTCGAAGGCACAGCTTCGACGCAGGCCGCCGTCCTTTCTGCAGCTAATGAGAGTTCACTGCGTGAGCTGGTCAGAAGCATCGTGCGGGAAGAACTGGGAAAGCTTAGCGTGAGCTCTACCTAGCCGGCCGTTACCTCCGTCGCCGAGGTCGCACGTGAGCAGATCCGACAAGCGATTGCCCCACCTCAACTCAAGCAAGAGCTTTTGCGGATGAGCTATGCTCCTGCGCGGCCTCCTGCGCATCGAGTTACCGGCGGCATCGCGGTCCTTTCCTGATCCTGGCGTCCCACCACGAGTACGCAAGACTGACTTGTGGCGCACTGCAGACAACCAATCGCTGTGCTACCACTGTGGTGAAGCGGGTCACGTGTATCATCGGTGCCCCTCCCGCGAGATGGGACTGCCTGGCTTTTCACCCGCCGCTCGCCGCGCTCGTCCTGGGGAAAAACCACCTGAGATTGACTCCTGTTTAGCAACGAGGCAAGAGCAATCTGCGAGGCTACGACCGCGCTCGCCGTCCCCTGCTCGTATGAACACCTCGCTAAATTGTCCTAGCTCACAGGACGCCCCAAGGGTCCCCAAGCCCTCGACGAGAAAACTAGAAGCGGCAGCCTCCGAAGGCAAGGTTGCCAACGACGGAAGCTCCCAAGACCCTCCAATGTCGTCGATGTTTCATCAGGGAACAACGGCGGAATGTAAAGAGGAAGTGGTGAGCGCCGAGCTGTCCGTTTTAATCGACGGGAAGGAAGTGACTGCTCTGGTTGACACTGGTGCGGATTTTTAGATTATGAGCCAACAACTTGCCGACAGGCTCAGAAAAAAGAGAACTCCGTGAACTGGGCCACAGATTCGTTCCGCTAGTTGCGACCTTGTGACGACAATTGCCAAGTGCACATCGAGAATCCGCATCCAGGATTCGGACCACATTTGTCATCCTTCTACAAGTTCTAAAGACCTCATCATGGGCATGGACTTTCGAGAATACTACGCCATCATAAGCATCCTAGAGCGCTCGGTAACGTTTTTTGATGGGCTTCATCAGGCAAAAATTTGGAGGCGAACGATGCTCAACCTTACGAATCAGGGATGAAGACGTGATCATACCTACGCGATCATGGTCTTTGGTTTCTCTGAAGTGCGACGATTTCTGATGCGCTGAAGGAATAGCAGAACCAACTAGTACTCTCGTTTAACCATGGAATTTCCATCGCCCGAGGACTAGGGAACCTAAGTGATGGTTGCACCGAGATTCTGCTTAGAAACTTCGGTAACGAACGCAAGCAAATTGCTAAGGGCACCGCTGATTGGCGTCGCCGACAGCGCAGATTATTTGGCTTTACAAGCCGAAGCCACACTCGTAGCAGCCAAGCTCCCGTCCTCGACGTCTGTCCTGGCCTACCAGCCGCAAAGCAGCAATGCCTACTGGAGCTGTTACATCAGTTTATCGGCTGCTTCTCTTCGACAACCAAAGTGCGACAAACACCGCTTACGAAGAATTACATCATCACTGCAGAGAATGAGAGACATATTCATCAAAACCCCTATCGCGTCACTCCCAAAAAAAGGGACGCCATAGACAATCAGGTGAAACAAATGATGAACGACGATGTCATCCAGCCAAAGTCCCAGGGCATCTCCTGTCGTCCTAGCGCGGGAGATACCCTACGCTTCTGCGCTGACTAGCGCAAGCTCAACCAAGTCACGAAGAAGAATGTATACCGTCTACCGCGAATCGACGACTCTTTGGACAGACTGCGACACGCACGTCACTTTTCGTCGATGGATTTCAGGAGTGGTCACTGGCAGATAGAGGTCGACAAGCGGGATCGAAAAAAAAACTGCCTTCGTGACACCTGATGGGCTGTACGACTTTGAGGTGCTTTTTTTCGGGATGTGCTCGGCCGCAGCAACTTATCAAAGGCTCATGGACAGCATGCTGACCGGCTTGAAATGGCAGACTTGCTTGGTGTACCTCGTCGACGTTGTGGTGTTTTCCGCGACTTTTGAGGAGAAATTGCAAATGCTATCGTTGGTTCGTCAAGCCACACGTTCTTCCGCAATAACCCTTAAGCCGGAGAGCGGGAGCTCCGCTTTTTATGCCACGTCGTTAACCACCAAGGCGTCAAACCAGACCACGAGAAAGTTTCTGCCGTCGCTAAATTTCCTACGCTCTCGTATAAGGAAGTCGTGCGGCGATTTTTGGGGCTGTGTTTGTGTTATCGAGGTTTCATACCGACCTCTTCCCACATTGCGGCCACTTTAATCGGACTAACCCGAGACGATACTACATATGTGGGGACAAGGAGCAGCTAGGCGCTTTCAATGAGCTAAAGCAGCGCATGCAGACACCGCCTATATTAGCCCATTTTGACGAGGATGTTGAAACAATGGTGCACATTCATGCGAACAACGTCAGACCTTGCAAGCAACATCGGACTTGGAGCAGTCCTGGTGCGGAAGCAAGACGGGGCCGAATGGGTACTCGCTTTCGCTAGCAGGACACTTTCACAGGCAGAATCAAACTACCCGACAACAAAGAAAGAATGCCTGGCGTTTGTACCAGCGGTCTTGAAATTCCCGCCTTACCTATACGGACGGCCATTCCAAGTCATAAGTTACGATGACTCGTTATGCTGGCTGAAGAGCCTTAGGAACCCGTCCGGACGCTTGCAGGCTGGTGCCTGCAGCTTCAAAAGTTCGACATAACCATCGTTTATGAGTCTTGACGACAGCACTCCGACGCGGACTCCCTTTCACGGCCTCCAGTATAGTATGCAGACGGCGACGACTACGGCGTGTCATTCGTACGAGCTCTAGGCATGTCTGCCATGTCTGAGAGGCAGCGCGAAGACCCCGAACTGCGAACTCTTAACAACTTCTTGCAAGGACACATGAACACTGTTCCGAAAGCCTTCACCAGGGGATTGTCATTTCTACTGCTGCGGTACAATGTTGCCTTCAAGAACTTCATGCCCCATGGTAAAAGTAACCTGTTAGGCATCCCCACAGCTCTCCGGGAAGAAATCTTACAAGCTTGCCTCGACGAGCCAACCGCAGGCCACTTAGGCTTCACTCGCATGTTGGCAAGAATTAGGGAGAAATATTATTTGCCAGGGCTTTAGGCAACCGTTATACACTGTCCTGCCGTGCCGTGATTGTCAACGACGAGAAACACCATCGGCAGGACCACCCGGTTTGCTGCAACCGCTCCAGATCCGCAATTAGCCATTCGTACAAGTTGGAATGGACATTTTGGAATCTTTCCCACTTTCGTCCTCTGGACGTACGCTTGTTGTGGTGGCTACCGACTACCTCACCCGCTATGCAGAGACAAGGGCTCTACAACGGGGAACGGCTGCAGAATGTCCCATTTTGTTCTCGAGAGCATCGTCCTCAGACACGGCGCTCCATCGATTGTCATCACAAACCGCAGAACAGCCTTCACGGCTCAGCTCATGCAAATTTTCATGACTCTCAGCAGTACTTCCCGTAGAAAGACGACCGCATACCATCCTCAAACCAACGGTTTAACTGAGCGCATCAACAAAACGATCGCGGACATGCTCTGCCTCTATGTGGATGTTGAGCACAAAACATGGTACACCATTTTGCCCTACGTAATGTTCGGTTACAACACGGTGCAACAGGAGACGACCCGAATGACTCCCCTCCGGCTACTATACGGTCGCGACGTGTCCACCATGCTGACGCCATGCCGCCTCAAGCCTCAAGCGACAACGATGAATGCGCTGAAGAGTTCACACAGTGAGCCGAAGAAGCACGGCAACTTGCTCGCGTGCGTATAAGGCATCAACAGCGCTACGATGCCTGCCGCTACAATTTACGCCACAGATGCGTAGACTTCAAAACAACCTGACCAGGTGAGGGTTTGGAGCCGTGTTCATCTCCCTGGGCTCCCTGAAAAGCTTCTGCGGCGCTCCTTTGGGATGTACAAAGTGTTACCTCAGTTGAGCAACGTAGCGTACGAAGTTATTCCGGATGGCACTGTGCCCTCAACACGTCGCAAGATTTAGCCTGAAGTCGACCACGTGCTCCGGATGAAACCCTACCACTCAAGATAACGCAATGTACTGCACCGTCGTATGTAAGGCTGTTCAAACCACCTACGGTTTTTGTCCGAGCTACTACAATGAGCATCGGGACGATGCCTGTTAGAGAGGGGCAAATGTCACGAGAGTGTCTGCCATAGATTGGAGTCACGAAGACGAAGAAGACGACGAAAGGTTCCTCAGCGTAGCACAAGGAGGAGAGCTCGTGCACCGGCGCGCGATGGAGAACGCTCATTCAGCAGAGCACCGCCTGGCCTTCGACTACATGTCTTTAGTTCTCCTTTTTTCTGGCAGAAGCCCGCCTCAATAATCATTCCTTCGCCTTTTTACCTCATATTCGGCTTGTTCAGCGACAATATGAAACCCAGCATTTTATGAGGGGGTGAACACAGGAAATTTCGAAATCAATTGGCGGAAATAATTGTACTTTGCCACTAAACTTCCTGAAATCCTAAAGATGACGCCGCGTATACGGTGTAAACGTGACGCTATCGCTCTTGTACAAGCACTTTAGTCGGGTTCAAGGGGGGATTCAAAAACCGTATAAAGGAATACGACAGACTGCACTTCATTCGTGCTTTGCCTGGGGCAAGTTTTTAAGTACATCTTTTCAATCCAGTCAAGAGTTCGACGACACTCCGTACGGGCCCCGAAACGTCTCTGTTTTCACCTTGACTCGGTCCTGAGTGACCGCATCTTTGTCCTCTTTTCATTCGGCGTACAGTTGGAAGTATGTTGCCACGCAGCCCACTGTCCCGGTTTCCAGCATTCACTTTGGCAGCATACTTGAGGCTAATCAATAAAAAAATCCGCTTTCAATCGTTCTAGGGCCCTATCAGGACAACCGTATCGATTCCAGGCGTTCTCGATGGATTATGGGGTTTAACATGCCGACGCTACACAGGCGATGAGGCGCGCCGTTGTGGAGGGTTGCGGATTCATCTTGACCGCGCGGGTAACTTTAACGTGCGCCGAAATCTCGAACACACCGACGTTTTCGCATTTCGCCACCATCAGAAAAGCGGCCGCCGCGGCCGGGAATCGAACTTGCGTATTTGGGCTTAGCAGCACAACGCCTTAGCCTCTCAGCCACCGCGGCGGGTTGGCCACATTGTGAAGTTCCCTATCGCAATCGGAAAATGCCTTGTTCCCTTATTTATTGCGGATTCAACTTCCTCGTAGAAACTGCCTACGCCTAATCATTGTAGATAGCTGTTGGGGCATAGGCTGTACTATTCCTAATCTGTATAGATTGTTTAGCTTCATGACAACGACTGCTACTCTTTCGTTTATTCAAGAACGCCTCCACGTTCCCTGCCACGGCCGTGTCTATCAAAAATCCCATCCCGTGCTCTTTCTTGTCTTCAGGTCCTCGGTAGCACAAATATGTCCGCTACTCAACTCCGCGATGCCTTCTCCTGTTCTTTTATTACCTCGCTTCACCCTATGATATCCTACTTAATGTCCGAGAGCACCTCTAATAGTGCAGCTAAGCTTCCCTCACTAGACAGATTTCGCGCATTACACGTCCGCAAGTTCCAGTTCCAAAGGTGTCCTGTCCGGATCCAGAGAATCTTAGCACCCTTCGCTGCGTCGCTGGCTTGGACGCCGCCGTGGTGAGGTGCTCCACAGATTCTGGGTATTCTGAGGGCCGTAAATGGCGTTGGTCAATCATGGTAAGTAGGGGCTAACCATTGCACCAGGGCGGCTAAATGCTTCTCTAGTTAGGGAGAGTTGTTTGTATCTTAAAGAGCTTTCATAACATGGTGCACCTATCTAGTTTAGCCTCTCAAGTATCGGGGATTATGGTTACTTCCATTCCAGGCAGCATTCCATGCCAGGAGATGCTCGAAGAGTCAAAGAAAAAAAAGGAAGAAGGGTCGCGCGTGTGTTTTTATTGTAAATCTGTTCCTAGTCGGGCCGTTAAAAGCGTATGCTGTGCTTGTCACTTCCTGTGGCCTGGCGGCGTCTAGTTCTAAGGAGAACTGCGGAAGATTTGGCGACATCGTTTTAATATTCTGCGGGGTTTTAGAGCGCGAATAAACTCCGCGGGTGGGCTAAACAAGCGCGACCACGTCGTTGTTCACAACCGAAACGGAGTGACCCCACCAGAAATACAGAAAATAACACTACCTGTCTGATCGCCAATACGCTTGAGCGTTGCACGGAAGGAGAGGAGGCGCTTGTATCAACACAGAAAAAAAAGACAGGGACGATTGGAACGACCCTGCCATCCCTTTTTAACTATCTAAGATATGACGCTCCTTTTTAGCGAAACGGTTGCGCTAGCAAGCGCTTGACGATTGTCTCCACCGCGGAAACACAAAGAGGCAAGAAATATAGAAAAAAAGGACGCCATCCAGCCCCCCGAAAATAGATGTCCACCCAAGCTTTTGTAAACCACTACACATACCGATGTGGGAGGGTATGAACTGTTCCTCGTGGTGTCGGCGGGCTTGTCACTTGCGCTCAGCCATAGCCTCCTCTATAAAGCCTTTGTGCCTGCTCACTGCCACAAATCCCGCCGTCTTCTCTGGTGGCGCCCTAATCCCAGGTTCTCCTGTGTTGGCGAGGGCATGGTCAACATTGGTCTTCACACCTTGCAACAATGGGTGGTTTTAAAAACGTTGCCCAGGCCCTTTGCAAACAAGAAATACGTGTTGTATAAAGAATACTCCGGTTCTAGCACTGACGGGCAACTGCTGTTTGAACAAAAAACGTATAGAAATTGTTGAGGCCACAAGTAAAATTATGCAGTAAGTGGTTCGGGTGACGAGAGAACTTGACAGTGGTAATTACACAAGAGATGTTCTTTCTCGGGCTACCTTGTTCGTTCGTAAATAATTTAACGCAAAAGTTTTTTTTCTGCGTTTCACCGATTTAGCCAGAAACGTTACGGGTGCGCGAGATCACTAGTGGGTTTGTGACCCACTCGGATTTGATCGGTTATTCAGTATGTGATTGGGAAGGCAAGAATGAGTGCAGCGGGGAGAAGTGGAGCGAGAAACAAGCTAAGTGCACGCTTAATGGTTTAATGCTTATCCTAAGCTTATAGAGGGGCCCACAAACACTGAATATCGCCATGAGCTAAAACTTGAAGTCGTCATTCTTTGCGGAGCATCCCTGCATTGCCGAAAACAACCTCAATATCTACTACATGCGCGATGGCACTATTTGGTGGAGCAGCGGCGACGGGGAAATGGCGGGGGGGGGGGGGGGAAGGGGGGAGGTCAAGTTGGCGCGTACCCTTTCGGGGACCGTAAAAAATATTACCGGCAGAACGCGACTGAATGCACTCGTAAGTAAAAAGTGGGAGCTCAACTGTTTGGACTTCTTTCAGCAAAATTTAATTAGTGTGACGCAATTACCACTAAGCACCGAATTAAGTATCATGTTTCACTTATGAACTCCTATAGAGCGGGAGAAAAGTTAACTGGCTCTTATCGCAGTGACAGCCGTGAGGACATTATACATTTTGTTGTGAAGCTCGCGTTGTGTACCCAAAAGGCGGGAACAGTACACTGAACGCCGTTTAGTAGTTTTGCGACGCCGCGCATAAAGCTTCGGTCTTTAATATTGGCTCATGACGCCCAAGCTCGCCGTTTTGTGGACTTTTGTAGCTGGAAGACGCCTCCGCGTAGCAGACGACGCCGAGGTGCGTTTCAGCTCCCCTCCGCCTGAAACAGCAATTCGCATCGGCATGGCCATCGAAAAACCTGGGAAGTTGGCGCCCGCACAGTCAACTGGCTGCTCCAATGGGTTTCGGGGCGACAGAGCTGGCACAGTCGGTTATACAGGAGGCTATGGCTCAGCTTTTCTGGCGGCAGAGCCGACGCATGCGCTCGCCCTCGAATGACCTCAACCCCCCTTTTTGCGAGCAGCTGCAAATTACCGTGTCGCTCAAAATGGGTTGCTGCATATTATTGGCACATAACTGCTGCAAGCATTGGAACATATGTACGTCTGCTGTGTGACGTCTCTAGTAAGCATGCTAGTGGAACTTATCCCTTATGTCACGGGGACGACTGGCGAGAGACGGACATTCAAGCAGGCTGATATCCTATCCTAGGCAACAAGAAAAATTAAAAGGCCGTACATATGATTCCGCCGCAAAACTATTTTGGCTTTATTGGTTTTTACAGATTCACGAAACAAATATGCCGAGACAACCTAAGCACTTGATATGGGTTGTGAATAAGAAATCATGAATGTCCAGTTGAACACCTGAGACGCCTTGCCTCCTCTACCTCAAGATCCCCCTCGCAAGATCCTTCTCGCGTTGGCGAGGGGATGTTGCCGCGTGAGACCCTTTTTTTGCGAATACGCCTTAACTCCTGCAAATGTCTCCCGCGGGTTCCTGCCGACATGACGGCGACGGCGAACTTCCCTGCTTGTCTACCCTTCTAAAGCGAAGCTCTGTTGTGTCCTCACTAATGCCGTTGTGCGCCAATACGCCCTGCGCAAAGCCAACTTTATCTGCGGTTGATGATGAATGCCCGTGGGTGAAGTGAAAGAAAGAAACGTTCCTCGCGGCCGGATTCGAACCTGCAGTCTTTAGAAAAACGCTGGGGCATTCACTAACAGAACACAGCAAATTACTTGTCCCAGTGTACACTAGATGCTTACTAACTGGAGGTAGTAAATGCAGCACTACTAAGGGTTACTAACTGAAGAAGCAGTAAGCACCACTGCATTCACTAGTAAAGACCTAGCGATAATACCCTTCTGAGCTACATGCGTTTACTAACTGGGCGTGCGTACCTACAGCCATAAGCGCGACTTTAATCTGTTGCACACTACTTCCTACACCCAGTTAATTCCCTAACCATGCAGTTGATACTGACAAAGCCAACGCACCGTACCGCGGGATCTTAAGGTTCGTAAGGAGTTAGTAAATACGGCCGTTACTACCCTTTTACGACCTTTTTTTTGTTAAGAGTGTGGGTCCCTCGTGTTATGAAGCCGGCGGCTATCCGATTGCTCCATTTCTATATGGTAGAAGCTAACGCCAAGCAGCAGCTACTCATTCGCGCTGTACACCCCAAACGCAAAAGTTAGGCCTACGGAGTGGACACTCGAGAGTTGCTGTCGGTATTCTAGAAAAGTGGTGCGAACCTCCAGATTCTCAACTATGCTTAGCGCAAAAACCAAAGACGATACACAAGAAAAAAAATAGGACAAGCGCTTGTCAAGTCTCCGTTCTTGTGTATCGTCTTTGGTGTTTGCGCTAAACATATTTGAGAATCTTGAACCAACGAGCCGCCCAACACGTTTTGTTAAGTCACGTGCCTCCAGAGTAGCACATAATCACAGTGTGCGATCGGCCAACCAAAGCATCCATCACCAGAATGCTTCGCGTTCAACCATCGTCGTGTTTAGACGGAGAGGTGCATGATTTTTTTGCTAATTTCGCTACTTATGCGTCGTCTTGTTGGGATGCGCTGCGCCCCATCCTGCTCCTCTCTTCGGCTGTCATCAGCACTGATCGCCGACGCCACACTGTTTCCACCCTTTGTGGCTACGCCTCGCCTTCTACCCTTTCCCGGTTTCTGGTTTGCCAGTCTTGGTGCTAAGCAGCTTCACTCTAAAGTTGACTGCTTTATTTACTTATTCATCTTCATTTATTGCCGCACACTCGGACAGCGTTGCTGCCCAAGCGGGGAGTGTTACAGAAGAGATGTTGATAACAAGCGTCCGAAATAATTTACATCACAGAACTCCATAAAACCAGACGCACGGAGTTCCGGCGTTCACTCGTTTGGCTGAAGATTACGCAGAACGACAATAGTCCCAGTCCAATATCGCCTCCTCCGCACCCGCGGCATCCCTCTTCTTTCTCCTCTACTGCTCCCTGAGTCACGCCAGCTACCGTTGGGTCAGGTGACCCATCAGTGACCCACGGGTGACCCACGGTGGGGTCACTGATTGGTCGCCACTGGTAGGTAACTCGTTTTCCACACGTTCCTATTCGGTCAGTAACCAGGTAATATTTATGGCTGATTCACGGACGGACGGCTGGAATGGCGCAGGGACAGACATTACCTAGACATTACCTAGGCATTACCAATTTTCCCATTACCTAGCTCCACAAATACTCTCCTTTAAAAAACATTTTAGGGAGGCTTACGCGGCCAAGCTGCACCTGGCTGCTAGGCACACGGTAGTGGAAAATCACTGTCTAACATTCTTTTAGCATAGCTAGGAAATTTAAACTTGTTTCGTCTTGGTCTCTACATATCAACAGCCGTCTGTCTAGATATGTAGTCCATAACTAATCTGTTTGTTTTAAAAAGATGTACATTCTGGGAAAAGACTTCATTACACGATGTAATCCATCAAATCGAACCTCTCCGCTTAGTGGTGGCTGGCTGAGCACCTGCTACGCCTATAATTATGTTGCTGTGAGGCTGGATGCATCAATTCCTCAGTACACCAGGGAAGCGTCTTCAGAACGGTACTTTTTAAACATTTATAATAATGATATTACCGCCTGTTCTGAACATGGTGTTGCCGATGATTATCTTTTATTCCGTTCATTTAACGCCATAAATGACCAAATAACCAAGCTACTGATGCAACCATGAGCTTGTGTGAGGGCTGGGACATGCACATAAACCCTTACAAAATTGTATGCATTTATGCGCATTACTGCCAAGAAACAACCACTTGTACAGAATCGAAGGAGCTTCTGCGTTGCTAACTGACTGTTATATTGGTATATGCTTCCTTTATATATATATATATATATATATATATATATATATATATATATATATATATATATATATATATATATATATATATATATATATATATATATATATATATATATATATCTAAACGTCACAATCACTAGCAATTTGCGTTCATCCTTTACACTAAAAAAATTTGTTCTTCCGCACCTACAAAATAGGCCCACTAAGGCACACCGTTAGAAGCTCTCCCTTAAAGGAGTACTGACACGAAATTTCAAACCTGATACCTGTGACACACGGCAACGCTAGATCTCCTTTAAACTAAAACCCTTTCGTCACGTCAAAAGTCATTTTGTGGAAAGAAGTGGGCGCTCCTGACACACAGCAACCCCCGATCTCCTTTACGTAGTTGCTGTAACTGACACACTGACACACCAATAAAGTGGCGCTAGCAGCTCTGTGGAAAAAGCATGCACAATAACAGAAATAATGTGTGGCTAACAGACCTTATTTATTATTTTAGAGAGGAACTGTGCGTTTTATTGTTGTTTAGAAAAATAAATGGTTAATTTCACATACTTGTATTAGACAGCAACGATGGAGTGCTTTTTTTAGCCTATGTTCCGTGCCTAATCTGGCAACAGTGGGCAGATATTTACAAAAATACATTACGATTGGGCTTGTTTGGTTCAATTTATTTCATTGCAGTTTTAACAATTTATGAAAGTATTATGAAATCGCATATGGTCTCACTAAGTTCTGAGAAGCTTATGATTTGCAAGCGCCTGCTTACGAGGCTGCGCCGCTAGCTTTTCCTTTTCGTGCGGGAAAGCGGATAGGCGAACACCTCTTACGGGAAATGCCCGTTTCGGTGAAGGAGATCCTCCTTTGTCGTGTGTCACCGAGGCGAACGCCGTTTCGGTATCAGTCCTTCTCTGCAAAGGCCTTTTAGGCGCCCGTTCAGGGGTATGAGATAACTATGTAAAATGCTTCCTTTTTATCAGGAGATATATCCCAGCCAGTTTCAACAGTAACCGTTGAGTATAAAATATTTTAAATACATTTTAATCTTTGCACGCACGAGGAAGCATAAAGCGGGCCTGCATGACATCATCAGCACCTTGCTCCAAACTGCCGATGTCAGGGCTCCCGTGACGTAACCGACGTGCTGGCTGCGGTTGGCGCGCGCTGCAGAGCCGTGTGTACACGCCATGGTTTTTGGACTGACGTGCTGCTGCCCGGGCGCGTGGGGACGGTGAAGACCTCGGCCGATCTAGGCCCGAGCGTCCAGGCCGGCAGCAGTGCGGCAAGAATGGTAACGTCACGGGCGCCCTCCTGCATGCAATGGCGGCCGCTCGGCGTTCCTTTAGTCGAAACCGAAACTGACACGAATAAACGACACCGTTAATTACTGTTTACGCTGCGATCGACCGTATAATGTCCCATTCTATGACTAGTGGGCTGGCAGGCACCCATAGCAGCGAAAAAAAAGGAACGCGAAAATTTCGTGTTAGTACTCCTTTAAAACAAAACTCCTCGCATTGAACATTGAACACAAAAGCTTGGTCTTGCTTGGAATACGGATCGGAGGTTTAGGATCCACAGACTAAAAACAGCTATTAACAATCTAGAGAGAATCCAAAGATCACTCGTTCGTTTTATTTTTAATCGCTTTCTCCACTCTGACTCCCCGACACAACTAATAAATAACAACATTCCAAGTTTAGAATGTCGAAGAAAACTAGCAAGACTAACTTTGTTTTCTGCCTATCAAACAAGCACAGTATTTTAGATCTGTCGCACGTGCTCACTCCGTTATCTTCGCGTCTTACAAGACGATATCATTCCTATAACCACGCGAATCCTTGCGCGACTAACAACTTTAAGTACCGTTTTGTTCCTCTATGAATAACAGATTAGAGTAAACTGCCGGAACATATTGTGAAGTTTCGAAATATACTCAAATCTGTTGAAATTGTTATTTGAATATCGTGGTTCACTATGTGGCATATCTGTATTTTGCACGCCTGTATGATTACTTATTTGGTCATCTTGCTTTATTGTGACACCTCCCTCTCCTGATTTGTCCATTGCTTTGGGCTGCAGTGCTTTATAAGTAAAAATTGATTGGTTGCGGTGTAACGCGCCGAAGCTGCACCTGGGCGATGAGGCGCGCCGCAGTGGAGGGAGGCTCCGGATTAATTTTGACCACCTGGGGATCTTTAACGTGCGCCGAAATCTCGCACACATGGGCGTTTTCATAAATGAAAGTAAATAATATTCTGATACATTATACCAGGGAGACACTGTTTGGATCACACTCCGGAGACTACTTTGCCCGTGTGTGCATACCTACATGATTCACTTGGAGCAACAGCTTACGACCCTTCAAGTAAATGTTCTGAGGATCGGTTGGACCTTTGCACCCGGACTCCTGCAGCGATGTTGTGTGCAGGTCTGCGGCGGTGCCTCTTGGTGCGGCACTGATGACACGACGACAAATGGTGGAGAGGGTTTTTAAAGCTGTATATTTAAGTGAGAGACATATACAGAATATATACAGACTGATGTTGACCTTGAACAAAGTAAGAAACAAAATTAGCGGCTCGGCCAGCTAAGTTCGAGCAACCCGGCACCCCCGTCAGCGGCGGACCCTGACCTAAGACAACCCAAGTGATCGGATCCTCTCTAGCTTAGCTGGGCTAGTTTTGCGATACGCCTCCGGGCACAGCAGGTGAAAAACCGTTAGGATCCGACCTAGAGCCCTCGTGTCACGAGATTTTGATCAGTCAGTCCGCCCACGACGCACATGCCAATCAGACTCTCGACCGATTTATTTGGTTGCATTACCATGTCCGCTCATTAACTGCGGTGGAGAACGCCCCCGTAACCCCGTAACGCTGGTAACTCTCTCCCACCACCAAAAAACAGAAAGTCCAAAAAGGAATAAGGTAAATAAAACACAACATAGGAAGGCACGTCCAAACCCAGAGGGCGCCGGAAGCGCCTACGCAAGATTCCTGGAACGCAACCCTGTCCGCCTATCTGCAGCATCTTCTCACACCCGCTAACGGGCCGGCGAAGACAGAGCCACAGCGACAAAAGAGCTAGAACCGTTTGCCCGCGGAACGGCACCAAGGCCGCTCGCCCTTGACAGACTTCCCGTTCCTGGAACTGCTGCTGTGCGCGTCCGACACGTGAACGCTCGCTGGCTCCTACCGCCTGGATGGAAACCTTGCAGTCTATTTGGCTGAACCGATCTTGGTGCATAAATATCTTGTTGTCATTATCAAAACCTGTGAATATGTCCAAAACGGTCATCTGGGCTGATAATCGCAGAGTGCTTCCGTGAGGCACCACTGGTTTTTAAATCAGTGTCAGTACGTATGATTGATTGAGTGAAGCATAATTTATTTTTTGTAGCGGAACATACGCAAGAACAGCGTTGGACCCAATAGCCAAAGGCTTGTTTAGGGTCCGCAAACATCCAGTATATATATATATATATATATATATATATATATATATACATATATATATATATATATATATATATATATATATATATATATATATATATATATATATATATATATATATATATATATATATATATATATATATATATATATATATATATATATATATATATATAAATTTAGAAAAAGATAAACTCACAAAGCGCGCAGAAATAGTATAAGTAAAGAGTCGGATACACAGCAAGAACAATCACAAACAATGTTTACTTACGTAGCGGCAACGGGACTTGCCTTCATCAGAGTAAAGTTACATGATTTTGCGTAATCATGTAACTTTACTCTGATGAAGGCAAGTCCCGTTGCCGCTACGTAAGTAAACATTGTTTGTTATTGTTCTTGCTGTGTATCCGACTCTTTACTTATACTATATATATATATATATATATATATATATATATACAGGGTGTCCCAGCTATCATGCACCAAGATTTAAAAAAAGCGGCGTAACTTGAAGAAAACCTAGTGCATAATGTTTGCAGTACTCTGGAGAAGCGGGCAGCATTGTTTTCGTTATGAGACTTAATTAATTAATTGTAATTAATTACCTAAATCGAGAAGTACTGTTCAAATCACTAAAGGGTCAATGAGGGACTTGTAGGTTCCCACGAGGGGCATCTAACGGCGGTATTTTCATCGATGAACTAATTGCGTACTCATTTATTCTGATTGATAAAGAAAACCCGCGAAATATGAAAAATACCTCGTGACGGCGCATCCGCGCGCATTAGCGCGCACCGCGAATCAATGCCATCAAACAGGCTGCCTCTGAGTTAGCCAGAATGAAATAAACAAAAGAAAGAAAGAATAAATCGCGACCGTGTTTGTGCCTTATCTGCACACGCGCCCCGCGAATCTTGCTGCTGTTGCTCCTTGCATGCATGCCATTATCAAGGTCATGCGCTGTCTCATCAGGCGGGTGACAGGCGAAGCAGTTGCTTTCAATCAGCTTATTTGGGGACGCTACTTTACAATGCGCGCGGAAGCGCCGCCACGTGGTATTTTTCATATTTCGCGGGTTTTCTTTTTCAGCCAGTATAAATGAGTACGCAATTAGTTCGTCGCTGAAAATATCGCAGTTAGATGCCCCTCGTGGGTACCTACAAGTGCCTCATTGACACTTCACTGACTAGGACAGTACTTCTCGAGGTAGATAATTAATTACATTTAATTAGTTAAGTATCATTAACGAAAAATTACTATCCGCTTCTCCACAGTACTGCAAACATTACGCACTAGGTTTTCTTCGCGTAACGCCATTACTCTTTTTTTAAATCTTGGTGCATGATAGCTGGGACACCCTGTATATATCCCAACCGGCGGGCATTTTTTCACCACTTTCTTTCTGACTCAAAAAATTCTTCATCTTTTTCTATGACCTACCGCATTCCCCCCTTCGCTTGACGAGGTTTTCTTGATCGCCAAACCTTATTCTGTCCTAATTCACCGAGGCCCTCATTTCCCATTTCTGATTCGCTCTCTCTCTCTCTCTATATATATATATATATGTATGTATATATATATATTGTAAAGGAGATACGCGACGTTCGTGTAGAAGGATGGGCCCGTTTATTCGTGAACGAGGCGTCAGCGCAGCAGGGGCGAGCCGAGATAACCGGCTTATCGCGAGGCTGAGCTTCAACGAGAGCGTCCTCTTCTTCGTCGTCATCCGGAGCATAGCCACATACGGAGAGTTGCCCGTGATGTCTTATGCTGTTCACAATTGCTCGTACATTTGCGCTACATACTTGCTACAATACCCCCGGCGAAAAGGGGAAGCCATCCTGGCGACCTAAGGGGTACACGACATGAGCGGGTCATAGTAGGGCTTGAGCCGCGCGACATGAACTGTCTCACGCCCCCGACGGCGGCGATCTGAAGTGGGCGTTACAGGCTCAACAACATAATTCACCGGCGATGTTCGCTCCACAACCCGGTAGGGGCCGTGGTATTGCGACACAAATTTCGGCGACAGTCCGGGCGTCGGGCACGGTATGTAGAGCAAGACGAGGGATCCGTTCGGGAAAGCTGGAGCTCAGACCGAAACGTCGTGACGTGCCTTCTGGCGCTGCTGGTCTTCCGATGTAAAGCGACGAGCAAGCTGGCGACATTCCTCGGCGCATCGAGCAACGTCTGAAACTGGCATGAATTCGGAGGCGTCAGGTCGGTACGGAAGTATACTGTCCAGCATGCATGAAGGCTCACGACCGTAGAGCAAAAAGAACGGCGAAAATCCTGTGGTTGTCTGCTTAGCGGTGTTGTAAGCATAAGTCACGAAAGGAAGGACGAGGTCCCAATTGGAATGGTCCGATGAAATGTACATTGCGATCATATCCCCCAGTGTACGGTTAAACCGCTCTGTCAGTCCATTGGTCTGTAGGTGGTATGATGTGGTTTTGCGGTGAACAACGTTGCATTCAGCTAGAAGGGTCTCCATGACGTCGGATAAAAACACGCGACCTCGATCACTGAGTAGCTCGCGAGGAGCGCCGTGGCGGAGAATGAACCGCTGAAGGAGAAATGACGCTACTTCTCCAGCCGTGGCCGCCGGTAGCGCAGCCGTTTCGGCGTAACGCGTTAGATGATCAACGGCGACGATGATCCAGCGGTTACCGGCAGCTGTGCTGGGAAGTGGGCCGTAGAGGTCAATGCCCACTCGGTCGAAGGGTCTCGCTGGACAGGGCAACGGCTGAAGTGGAGCGCTGGTGTGCTGCGGAGGACTCTTGCGCCGTTGACAGTCTGGGCAGGATTTAACAAACTTTTTCACAAAGGTATACATCCCACGCCAGTAGTAGCGAAGTCTAAGGCGCTCGTACGTTTTCAGGACTCCGGCGTGAGCACACTGCGCGTCATCGTGAAATGAAGAGCAAATTTCCTTGCGTAGGTGGCGAGGAATCACTATCAGCCATCTTCGACCGTCGTTGTGGTAGTTGCGGCGGTACAGGAGCTCGTCA